>NW_024870795.1:600000-1200000 GCF_019054845.1 Dipodomys spectabilis
GGATTCTCTCTCTTTTTTTTTTTTCTGGTTGTAGGGCTTGAACTCAGTGCCTGAATGCTGTTGCTGAGCTCTTTTTTTTTTCTTTTTTTGGGTCCTGTCGTGGGGCCTGAACTCTGGGCCTGGGTGCTGTCCCTCAGCTCTTCAGCTCAAAGCTAGCGCTCTACCACTTGAGCCACAGCACCACTTCCGGCTTTTTTCTTTTTGCTTATGTGGTGCTGAGGAATCGAACCCGGGGCCTCAGGCATGCAAGGCAAGCGCTCTACCACTGAACCACCTTCCCAGCCCCCCAGGACTCTCTTTGATCTTATTTACCACTAGCTAGAAAAACCCAAGCCAGAAATGAAGGGCTAAGCTTGGCAACACGGAAAAATTCCTAGTCATGACGAAATGGAGGGAAATAAGGGCCAGGAGCACAGGTGGTCAGTTTATACCTCAATCTGAGGTGACAGACAGAGGCCGCAGGAGCAGAGGTCCTGATGTGGCCTACTGAGCTGACATGGTCTCAAACTGATAATGCTGGGGACTCACACATCTCCTAACCAGCACATTCTCGAACAGAAAGATCTCAGGAAACCTGCTACTAGAGCAGCAGGCACCCCTTGCAACAGGCCAGGAGGGGAGGTACCATGTACACTGGACCTCATTCCTGACAGGCAGCTGCAGGGCATCAGGCATTTGTGGCCAGTGCCCACCGCCCCTATGGCAAGCTCTCCACATGGCTCATCCACTCAGCTGTGATTTGCTAAAGATGAACAACCAGGGGCCAGCTGTGTAAACCTGGGCCCAGAGGGATGACACACAGGTTATAAGAAGTAGACACTGACAATTACTGTGTTTGATATTAAAATTAAGCACTAAAATGTAACATGTATCTGTGGGTTATAGCCTAGTATAGCTATGAGAACATGAGTAAAAGGAACACAGAATTTTTTGTTCCCACATCTATAGGTTCTATTTCCTTGAATTCAACCAACTCTAAACTAAAAGTGCTTAAAAAAAAAAAGTCCATTATTTGGCCAGGTGCCAGTGGCTCATGCCTGTAAACCTAGCTACTCAGGAGGCTGAGGTCTGAGGATTGCAGTTCAAAGCCAGCCTGGACAGCAAAGTCCGTAAAATTCATCTCCAATTATTATAGAAAAAGGTGGAAATGGAGCTGTGGCTCAAGTGGTAGAGTACCACTCGAGCACAAAATTTCAGGCCCAGAGTTCAAGCCCCAGTACTGGCTTAAAAAAAAGCCTCTACCTGTATTGAACAAGCAGACTTTTTCTGTGGTACAAGAGCTGTTCACACAGCACACACAGGGTGCTGGGGCTGTGGGCCATGCTGTCACATACAAAAGCCTAGGGTGTCCGAGGACTCTGGTACCCACCAATGCCTCTCTGTGGCGAGGGCTGACTATGTTCTGTTCTTACAGTTTTACTGTACATCTAGAACTATTCAAGTGAAGCCATTTAGGCTGAGGGCCTCTGGCCTACACCAGCCCTGCAAGAGGCAGGGCCCCCAGTAGGTCATTCTGGAATGTTCCTGGGATGTGTACAAATGGACCTTCCTGCTGGACCTGAGGTCTTATGTTGCTCAACCTGGGAGCACGGGTTCCAGACCCCTTCTGGCTTGTCCTCACTAATGGTGGTGACTCCTTCAGGCCATGTGTCCACCTGGGAGGCCTGAGGGAACCCGAGTCCCCAGGAGCCCATCTGCTATCTGTCCTGTTGGTGTAGCTGGGCACTGATGGCTCACGCCTATAACCCAGCTTCTCAGGAGGCTGAGATCTGACGTTCTCAGTTCCAAGCCAGCCCAGGCAAGAAAGTCCTTAAGACTCTTATCTCCAATGAACCACCAGAAAACCAGAAATGGCACTATGGCTCAAAGTGGTAGAGCGCTCACCTGAGCAAAGAGAGCTCAGGGACAGTACCTAGGTCCTGAGGCCAAGCCCTGTGACCAACAGCAACAACAACAAAAGGTGATCTACCAAGGCCTCCCTTAGAGCCTGAATGTTGGGAGCGCAGTCCCACATCAGAGGGAGGAAAACCACCTTAAATCTACCTTAAACCTGTGGCTCTTCCCATGCTGAGACACAGGGCTGGGGCTGTTGGAAGCAGGCTTGGAGCCCAGGGCATTTTCTCCTTCTGTGTCCTGTGGTTTGGGAGCCGTAGTATCGCTCCAATCCGGGGCCAGCTCTTTGGAGTGCTGGGTTATTGGGGAGAGGCAGGGTCAGGCTGCCCTGGAAAGGAGCATGGGGAAGGCGGGAAGGCGGGAAGGCTGGGGTTTCATGGCCCTTGTTAACAACACTGGACACCAGTTCCAAAGTGCCAGTGGCCTAAGGTTAGTCTCTTCCCTTACTGGTCTGTTTTCTTCCAGAGAAACAGAACAACAGCGTTTATGTTTTATCGCGTGGAACTGGGTGTTGCCATGCCAACGGCCCCCCCCCCCCCCCCCCCCGTGGCCCTGCTCCTGCTTGCACTCCAGGCAGCTTCGCTCTGGTATCCTCAGCTTCCCCCGTGGCCACACGGTCACGCCTCAAATTTCCAAATGCTGGAAATCAAAGAGGTTCCAACTGCAAGCCAAAATGTGATCTCCCTGTGGGTCACTGCTCTGTTTCCCAAAACTTAAAAACTTACCGCAAGAGCATAAAAAGAAGGCAATTTAAAAATTGGCCACAGCCGGGCACCGGTGGCTCACCCCTATAATCCTAGCTACTCGGAGGCTGAGATCTGAGGATCCAAGTTCACAGCCAGACGGGGCAGGAAAGTCCGTGAGACTTTTATCTCCAATAAACCACTAGAAAACCGGAAGTAGCACTGTGGCTCAACGGGTAGCACACTCACCTTGAGCTGAAGAGCGCAAGGACAGCACCCAGGCCCAGAGTTCAAGCCCCATGATTGACAAAAAAAAACCCACTCAGAAAACTAGAAATGGCGCAGTGGCTCAAGTGGTAGAATGCTTGCCTTGAGCTGAAGAGCTGAGGGACAGCGCCCAGAGTTCAGGCCCCATAACTGACCAAAAAAAAAAAAAAAATTAGCCACAATACCAGAAACCAATGTACACCATAAATCTGAGTTTTCCAAAGTCCTTTCCAGCCCTCGTCCAGATGCCTAGTTTTTATATAACCCTAAGCACAGCAATGGGGCTGGATTAAGTTGGGTTTTCTTTCACTTGGCACCTAGTCACCAGCACTTTTCTGTGGAGCCCCGTTGGCAACAGCTGGGACAATATTCCACTGAGCAGGATCCTCACTTACTGGCGACTGGAGTTTTCACAGAGATGAAATGATGGCAGAGCAGGGGCGATGCTGCCGGCCACTCACCTGACTGTGTTCCATCTCTGAATGAACAGGGGTGTTCCCTGGTTGGGCAGGGCCCAACCGGGACTTGGTCTCCTTGGGCGCAGCCCAAACACCACAACAATTCAAGAATGGACTTGATTCCAGGCACCGAGAGGGACCTCCAGAGATGTGAGTGGCCACAAGTCTCAACGTGACACCAAGACAAAGGGAGAGAGAGGCTGCTTTGCAATCTCCCCAAAACATCAGGATCGCTGGCACTCACTGTCAGGACAGCTCCTGGCTTGGTCGGGTGCCGGTGACCGTGGGGGTGCACAGACAGCCCCCCATTACATGGTTTATGGTTTTACTCTGCGCGTGAAGCTTTAATTAAAGAGAGACCTCAACAAGTTTCTGAAAATATATCCTTACCTACTGTACTTTGATCATAATGACATGAAACAAGGAAAAAAATCATTTTTATGTGGTTTGCATTTATGAGTTTTTACATAAAGGCTTTTGTGGGTATTTTAAGAATGTGCTAAAATGTTGTTTGAAACCACATGAAGCCATCTGAGCAGTTGCCAGCCAGAACTAACAGCACACACATGGAAGTACTTTAACTGGCCTTTGTATATTTAATGAGTCAAATAGTATTAATATTGTTTAAATGATAACATGCTATTTCAATAAGGGGACTCCGCCATCACCAGTGACCCATTTCGAGTCTTGCACATCATCGTGAGTGAGCCATCAAATGTGGCCAAGCATGGAGGGCAGCCTCAGAGGATTGAACTTACCCTGCCTGCAGTTCTGCCAGTGCTCTCTATCCTTCAAACTCTCTCCAGGGAGGGAGAATGGGCCCAGGGATGGCTACCATAGCTCTGAGGCTGGGTTCAAAAGGGAAATCTTGGAGTTCTGGAAGTGAGGTCTCAATCAAAGAGGAATGCATGGGCTCCTCTCAGGCAGCACAGGGTTGAAATCACATGCGATCAAGACAAATGACCACACCGGAGTCCCCCAGCAGGACGACACGGTGACAGTCTCATGAAGACCAGAGAACGCACCTTGGACAAGGGTTGGACTGTGCAGTGGGGTGGCCTCAGAAAGCTCCTGGACTTGACAGCAGGTGGAATGACAATCAACAGTGGGTGGGAGACCAGGACCAGAGCACCGAGGCCTCCGCTTTGCTGCTGTCCACAGAGTGAACTCTGTCAACTGAGTGCCAATGGTTTCACAAGAAGAACTGGCAACTCCCAGCAGGCAGATGGACTCTACCGAGGAATCAGTGTGCTGAGAGTAAATAGATGGAAACAGACAGGGCTACCTGGGCTGGAGCTCTTAAGTCCTGTCTGTTGGTAACAGTATAATGATCATAAATAGGCAGAGGCAGACATCTTGTCACTCAGGGTTACCTCTGCACTAGGTGAGCCAGGAGCAAAAGCCCAGACTCTCAGATGGGGCTGTTTGCCAGCACAGTCAGTTCTAATCACACACCTGGTTGGGCTCAGTCTCTACTACCTGTAAGATCTTTAATTGGGTTTGGCTCGTTACCTGATGTCAGTGATTTTCTTCTCAGAGACCTAGCTTGTTTCTCTCTGAAATAACTCGTCCAGTTGAATAATGTTACAGTTATGTGTATAGTCTATGCCTGGAACTCTTTGACCACAGGACTTTGAGGATTGGAGAAAAAAGGGAACATATACCTCACCCTCACAGTGACCCGAAGGACAGAAAATAGTTTATGGTGTGCTTGAAGCCACGGTGTGCCTGGAGTCTCTGGATGGAAACTTGTTTTTGGGAATCTGAGCTGTAACTATGACCTATCCAATCCCCAATCCTGGTCAACACCAAGCTGCAGAGGAACAGGAGGATGGGTCTGGAGTGACCTCTCTGCCTTCCTTCAGACTCCTCCTGGCTCAGAGGCTGAATTCCAAGTTTGAATACAAAGGCATCCAACAGCTAGTGAGCGAGTTCCATGACTATCTCCATAAAAAAAGAGCCAGGCTGGGAATGTGCCTTAGTGCACGTCTAATACATGTCTTAGAGCATGCCTAGCATACATGAAGCCCTAGGTTTGCTTCCTCAGGACCACATAAGCAGAAATAAGCTGGAAGTAGCACTGTGGCTCAAGTGGTAGAGTGCTAGCCTCAAGTTAAAGAGCTCGGGGACAGTGCCTAGACCCTGAGTTCAAGCCCCACAACCACCAACAACAACAAAAAAAGAAAAGAAAAGAAAAAAGAAAGAGGCAGCCAGTGCCAGTGGCTCATGCCTGTCATCCTAGCTACTCAGGAGGCTGAGATCTGAGGATCGTGGTTCAGCCCAAGCAGGAGAATTTGTGAGACTCCTATCTCCAATTAACCACCAGAAAATCAGAATTGGAGCTATGGCTCAAAGTGGTATAGCACTATCCTTGAGTGAAAAAGGTTAGGGATAGAACCCAGGCCCTGAGTTCAAGCCCCACAAGGGGGGGGGAGCGAGAGAGGAGAGAGAGGAGATGAGGAAAGAGGAGGGGGAGAGAGGAAAGAGGGAGAGAGGAGATAGAGGAGAGGGGTGAGAGAGAGGGGGCAGACAGAGATGAGAAAGAGGAGAGATGAGAGGGAGGAGAGAGGGGGAAAGGAGAGGAGGAGAAAGAGGGAAGAGGAGAGAGAGAGGGAGGGAGGGAAGAGAAGGAGAGAGAGAGAGGAGGGGGGGAGAGGGGGAGAGAGAGGGGAGAGAAGGGAGGAGAGAGGGGAGAGAGGGGGGGAACTAAGGAGACAGGACGGACCTGCTAAGGGAATGGCATCCCACTGCTGGCCAAACGCTTAGGTTACTAGGTTCCCTTTTGGCCACTACCTGGCTGGGCCTCTGTCATGAACTGTCACCTGACCTCTGGCCTGTGACCTCTGCAATGCTGACACAGTCCACAGACCCAGATTTGTTGGAGAAGCCCCATGGGAGCTGGATGGGGCTTTTCTCGTGTAGCTGTCTTTATTGAATAAAGACAAGGCATATTACTTTGACACCAACACAGGGCCAAAGACAGGAGCGGGCCAGAGGGTGCTTCCCAGATCTGACGCCCCGCTCCCCCGCCCCCCAGACTGGGGGCTGATTAAGGCCTGAGGTAGAAACTAAGTCCCACAAGGGCAGTTCTGAACCAATCCTGCCACATCTCTGCTCTTACACTCCTAGGGACAGGAAGTCCTTACATGCCTCAAGGCAAACATTCTGCTTGGAGTAATTCAAAATAGTTCTCTGTGGACCTGACCCTTTGCTTCTGCCTTTTAGAGCCACACAGAACAAGAACTTAATGCCTTTCCCTCAGACCGTCCTTTCAGCATCTGAAGCTGGCTTGCTTAACCTCAACAAGTTTTCTTTTCAGGTCTTCCTATCCTTCTGTTAGTCCTCATAAAACCATGTCAAATCCCCATGGGCCCAGACTCCTGGAGACTTGGGGTGGTGCAGGCTGTTTCGGAGCGAGGAATGCAGACGCAGGGCCCCCAGCTCCCCACGTCACAGGGCTCGCACGGGCACACACTGTCTCAGTGCAAGCCGGGGCTCCTCTCTCGCGTCTGACACAGCACTTGGTGGACGGCCCTGCTCTCATCGCCCACTCAAATCTGTTATTTATCTTTCGTGCAGACATGGCTATGCCATTTCAGCGTATCTTGTCTATTCAGGCCACCACTTCCAGGAGGTCTTTTCTCCTGGGAGTGTATGGGAAAGCAGGAGACCACGCAAAGCATTGCTGAGTTCCAGGGTCTGTGAACCAGCACTCTGTACTCCAGAGCTCCTCTGTTTTCTACAGAAGGAGCACGGTGGCCACAGCGAGGGCTCCATGGGAAAGATGGAGGCCCAGCGGAGGCTACAGTTTGCCACTTCTACTATACTAGGGGACCAAGACACGAACGCCACAGTTTGACGGGCGTCAAGACTGGGTGGGCTGTCTGAGGAAGAGCAGAATGGAACAGACGAGGCACACTGCCTGAAATGCCAGCTCAGAGGTTCAGAAGACGAAAACTGTCAGTGCAACGGAAACAGCAAAATCCTCCTCCACCTGGCACCAAGCTGGTAACACTGGCCCTCAGCAAATCCAGAGTTGCAAGGTTCTGAGGGTTACCCTTCTCCTCCTGTGTCCTATTGTACAGACCTGGTCTGTTCTGCTTCTCAGATCTCAATAGCAGCAAGATGTATGTTTGACAGTCACGAGGACACTTCTGCACTGTAACTGGCACTCAGACAAGGCAGGGCTGACGGGCCACCCAACCAAGGAGACTACAATGCAGAGGCCGTGCCAGGCCACCGGCGCTGGGGCTCTGGCCCTAGGACAATACATTTGTCTCTTCTCCAGCCTGAAACAAGAAAATGACTCCCAGCTACCAGCAGCAGTTTGTTTTTCTGACCATCTTTAACATCCTAAGAACAGGAAGGAAGAAAGGAAGGGAGGGAGGGAGGGAGAGCACATGGTCTCCACAGGTAAGAACCATTCCACTGCACTTTGGGAAAGAAAAAAAAAACCTCCATTTTGCTTGGAGAGGCATCTAAAGCCAGCCACCTCCTGCCACTGCAACTGACATTCCTTTTGCACCCACTGGCTCCAATTGAGAAGCAAGGCGCACCCCCTGCCAATGACGGGGCGCTGCCACCGCCCCGACTTCTGCCCAGTTTAGAGAGCTGTAGGCCATCAGCAGGTACTCTCTTTCCTCCTCTGGTTATGCCAGCTGTGCTCAAAGGTGCAGGTAGCCAGTAAGTTCACAGACAGGAAGAAAACAAGGGGAAGTGGGACCAGAAGTGCTGGCCTTGGTGCCTGCTCATTTGCACAAGGTAGTTTTGCTCTGTGCTGGGGGGCAGATGGTGGCCTTGATGTGCTCTGAACTGCCCAGGAGGTAACCTATCAGAAATACAAGCCACTGGAGTGGCCTGTCCCTGAGAACTAGACTTGGCTCCACACAAAATGGAGAAAGAGCAACACGTGGCACAAGGCTGGCCACTTCCACGTGGCATGCTGGAACCGGCCTGCCTGTCTGTGTGTGGAGTTCAGCCGCTATTACCACAGTTTCCAGCCTGTGTCCCACAGTCTGCCCACAGACAGGGGACAGGTATTGTGGGAATTCCTTCCAGTACACACAAGTGCAAAGCTCCCCTGAGCAAACACATCAGTTAGTTGGCAGCAGCTCTCCGCAGCTTGCCACAGGCTTTTTAGTTCAAGGGAAATAATGGAAGCAGCAGTGCAGCAGGAGGGGCTGCTGGCCAGCTCTAGGCTGGTTCAAGGATCTGCAGCATCTATAGGTAGTACTGTGGTGACTGTCCCCAGTAGAGTCCTTGGGGAAATGCTGCCAGCCCCAAGGAGTCCACCTTGCAAACAGATCAACAATGAAGATGTCTGGGACTTCAAAGCCATCAATATCAGCCAAAGCTGTCATTCTGCACAACCCATTTGGGGCTGAGTGCTTCACATATATGTCACAGTTAAGCAAAGTGTTGTCCAGAAAGGGAATGTACCCAAGCCACAGAACTGGGATGGGATGTGGCTGGTCACGAGGTCCACGCTGTCCCCACACCAGGTTGTCAGGTTGTGTGGCCTGAGACATCCCAGCTGTGGTGAGCGGAATGTATAAGTTAAACGCAAGCACGGAAACTCTGTCCTGCACACTGTCTGACACTGTCTGAGCCGTGGAACTGCTGAGCCCTGAGCATGCCTGTGTGTCACACAGGGCTTCTGGGGGACCAGAGCCCCCGAGGCACCCCCGGGAGGATCATGGGCACAGTGAACTGGTTTTTTACCCACTCCTGTTTCCCATTTAACTTGCCTTTCATAGATGACAACATAGATCAAGGCAACCGATCTGCAGTCCCAGAAGGGAGCCACATGCAATACCCACCCCCCAGATCCTCCTGAGGGTGATGTACAAGCTGTAAGGGGAGGGGCAGACCAGGCCCCTCCCCAGCAGGTGGCTTCCTACCCACCTCCCTATGCAGTTAAAATGACAGAATGACCATGGGCTGGAGGCCCGGCTCAAGTAACCATCAGCAGGAGCTCCCTACCCCCCAGTTCAATCCCTTATACTGACAAAAGAAAAAAGTGTATCTGCAGTGAGTCCCACTGACAACTTCCAGCAATCTCACAGGCCCGGTGTGGCAAGCAGAGTCAAACCACAGGCAGGGTGTGTCCTGAAGCTCTGGATGCGTACAGATGCTCACATTATGTACGCCATGCCCAATGGTCCCTCCAGATCTGGAACCTTCTAGGGCACATTCCTCATGGCTTCATACTCATTCTGCTGCTCCCTGCTTCCCCTTCCTGACTCCCATACCCCAAAGTCCCAGGGTCGGTGTTTCTGGCAGTGGAAAGTACCTGGAACTTGAACTGCAGACCTCACTGGGCTTTTGGTAACCAGCCAGTCTGGTCCTCCCCTTGCTGGCCTCTGCTCCAACCTCCAATGTTCAGAACCACACCCAAGTCCAAGCCCCCACAGACTATGTCCTGCTCACATCCTTCTCATGGACAGCAACCTGGAGCTCCCTCCGTGTCACGGACTAGGCCCGTGTCCCCTCTGCTCAAAGCACTGAGGATGCACTTGTAGGAGTCACAGGACTTGGAAGAACAGAGCTGATCAGCTGAGGGAGAAGGCTTGGAGTATCCAGTCACAAGCTGAGTCACACAAGACACAGTTCCCCAGTAATGAGCTGGGGAAGCTAGACTCGGTGCTCAGGGTGTGACTTACTGCAGCACGTACTGGAACCTCAGACTCCTAGCAGGAAAGCGGGAAGCCAGCACAAACCACACTATGTGGGCACTGGGAGCTACTCCTATCAGTGGGAAGCCTTCTGAAATCCAAGTTCCTGGATGTGAGCCAAGGCTGGCCTCACTAGTAGGCCTTTTGATGAGGTACAGCCTGACCCACTATCAGCCCCTCCCCCCACCTCAGCTGCTCCAGGGCTGTCCTTATCCACAGCTGGGGCCTCTGCTCTTCTCTATCCCAAGCCAGCTCTGGTTCCTTTCTGCACCTACTAGATGGGCAGATATTCATCCATTTGTGTGTGGCCCATTATGCACTCCTCAGCCCTGGTAAGGCAGAAGCCTCATGAGGTAGGGCTAGGCCTCATTCCATCAAGCTGCACCCATTTGTGCCACATTCCTGGGAAGTTCTTGGTAAAGGTCTGTGCAATGACCCATGATCTCTCTCAGGTCATGGCAGGAACCAACAGCACTTATCTGAATTCTCACTTTCCATTTACTACTCCATGTCTCCTTGTGGGTGATGGCTGAACTGTAAGACCTGAGGCATAGCCCTCCAGAAAGGCCAATGTCAACATAGCCTGATACCTCACCCCCACCAAGGCCAGGGCACCAAGAGCTCTTGCCACATCATCAGGAACAGAGGCACCCAGCACTGGGTGGTAGTGGGGCCTGAGCAGCCTGGGGGCATCGTGTGGCTATGAGGAAACAGTGGCAGGGGCTCAAGACAGCATGCAGGGAGCTCTCAATATGGACAAGGAGGTGGGCTCAGAGAAGCTGGCTTGCACAGGGGAGTTACTTGGTGGGTAAGGGCAGAACAGATTCAAATCCAAATTGCTTCTCAAGTCAAGGTTCTCCCCATTCTACAGCCTGGCCTGATCCAGGGTGGGCACTGGAAACTCCTGCTGGAGGTTGCCACGCTTCTGGCCCAGCAAGCCTGCTTGAATCTCAGTGGCCTCTAATACACTGAAAGGTTTCCTCAGACAGTAGCACTGGACACTCAGGGCTCATGTCCAGAGGAAGAGGCCATCCCCAGGAGCCCAGAGTCCTGGGGCAGGGAACATGTGGCTTAAAGAACCCAAGAAATAAGGGGACAAATGACAGATGGGTGGTTGCTCACATCATCAGACGCACTGGGCTGAGAGTGGAAGGGGCAGAAACAGTCAAGACTCTAAAATGGCTGCCAACTAGACAGACAGGGTAGGGGATGGCGAAGGCTCATTTATCCAGTACCCTGGGTCACTCCTGTAGAGGCCTGTGGGCTTCTGGGATGTCATGGGGACCCCAGCCAGCCAGCCTTGTTTCACTAGGTAAACTTCTTCCAGACAAGCAGAGTTGATTAGAAAAGCTAATTAAAGCTTTTGAAGATTATCTCAGTCCCCAAACAAGGAAGAACACAAAACTCTGTTCCTCCACTCCTCCCACCCCCCAGACTCTGGCCTTCATTAAGTTTTGATTTCAATCAATTGCACACCCACTAAAATTAACTTATAAGGCCAATAAATTGCAACCGCATGTTTGGAATATTATCTGCTCCAAGCCAAGAGCCAGGGATCGCAGAGCACAGGCAAGATGTCTGGCACAGATGGGAGCAATCGTCTGTGGGAGCAATTGGTGCCGCCCCTCCCCTCAGCTAGAACATCTGGTCTTGGGTAGAACAGAACCCAGGCCGAAAGAGGCCAGGCAAGACTCAACCTGAAAGCTGGAGCTGGACAGGCTTCCTGTCTTCTCTGGGAACCTGGCAAGTTAGGATGCTGACCTTGGAGCCCTCAGCAGCCTTCTGTGGCCTTGCCCTACGGTGAGCAAGCTGTATTCCTGACAGCTGTATTGAAGATGCCACTTCCAGTTCCCACCCCAGAAGATGGACCACTCAGGTCAAGTGGTGAGGTTCTGGGACTCTAAGCTGGATGGGGCTCAGGGCTAAAGCAAAGTATCACCTCTGCCAGGAAAGAGTACAGAGAGGGCCAGGAGTATGGCTTAGTGGTAGAGTACTTGCCTAGCATGCACAAAGCCCTGGGTTTGATTTCACAGTACCACATAAACAGAAAAAGACAGAAGTGGCACTGTGGCTCAAGTGGTAAGAGTGCTAGCCTTGAGCAAAAGAAGCTCAGAGACAGTGCTCAGGCCCTGAATTCAAGCCCCAGGACTGGCCAAAAAAAAAAAAAGAAAGAAAAAGAAAGGGTACGGAGAGATCCAAAAGCCAGCTGACCTGGAGTGTGCTACCTTTCCCAACTTCCCAACTCAGTTCTAGCATCTACAAGGAGCTGGGTCCACTGGGAGAGGGGTGAGGACCAAGGCAGGGCAACTGCCTGCAGTAACAATCCGTACCTGCAGTCCTAACACACAGCCAAGGTGCCACCACCACAGCACTTCCTCCCCTGGGGAAAACACTGCTGGGATCCTTTCAGCACAGAATGCCCAGGAAGGTCACCAATAAATGGTGTATCAGGAGAGTCAGGAGGAGTGGGAAAGCCAGGAACCACCTGGGCTCCACTCTCTAGGCCTGACTTGCCTCCTGCCCTCCCAAGGGGCAAGAGCCACACTACCAACTGCTGGCCCTTGAGTCTGGAGTTGAGAAATGCTGCGCACAGGCTGGGATGGGGTGCCGCATCCCACAGGAGTTACAAGCCAGAGGGCCTGTGCGTCAGCCACCCCAGCCCCAGCCCGCCACTCAGACCAGACTGACTCCATGTGTGGGTGATTAACTCCAGCCCCAGCAAAGTCAAAGCCTTTGCAGACTCAGGATCAAAGCTGGGCCCTGAAGATGATAGAATCAAGTTTTTCCCCAGGATCTCACGAGGGGGCTTTTTTCTTTCATGACAGAGAATACTCTGGGGAGAATGTCTCTGGAAGGGCCAGCTGTGTGTTGGGTCACATTTCAGCTCTGGGCTTGCAACTTGCTGCTCTGTTCCTCCACTTATCTTTAAAGAGCTCATGGACCAAGGACAAGGCCACAAGGTTCACAGCAGGCACAGAGGGAAGTCCGCTGGCCTTGCTCACGCCTGCACACCTGCACTGCCAGTGCCAGTGCCTCCCCAAGTGGGGGAGGCCTCGTTTCCTGGTGTGTGTGTTGTGTGTGTGTGTGTGTTCTGTGAGCAAATCCAAAGTGGCCAGTGCCAGTGCCTCCCCAAGTGGGGGAGGCCTCGTTTCCTGGTGTGTGTATGTGTGTGTGTGCTGTGTGTGTGTATGTGTCCTGTGAGCAAATCCAAAGTGGCCAGTGCCAGTGCCTCCCCAAGTGGGGGAGACCTCGTTTCCTGGTGTATGTGCGTGTGTGCTGTGTGTGTGTCTCCTGTGAGCAAATCCAAAGTGGCCAGTGCCAGTGCCTCCCCAAGTGGGGGAGGCCTCGTTTCCTGGTGTGTGTGTATGTGTCCTGTGAGCAAATCCAAAGTGGCCAGTGCCAGTGCCTCCCCAAGTGGGGGAGGCCTTGTTTCCTGGTATGTGTGTGGTGTGTGTGTGTGTGTGTGTGTCTGTCCCCTGTGAGCAAATCCAAAGTGGCCTTCCCACTACAAAGGGAAGTTTCGTTTACAAAAAGGAAGCTCCAACCAAGTTCTCAGCAGCTTAGCATCCCCCCATGTGGCTGGAGTCTGGGCAGTTTTAGGGATCTGATGGATGCAGTGAGCATCATGAGGAGTCTAGGCTGGATCAGCACAGGATGTAGAGGGGTTCTCCACACATGCCCGGCTCCCTGGCCCTGGGCACAGTGATGCCCACTGTGCTCTGGAGGCGGTGGCTTTTCAGCCATCCTTCCTTTCTAGCAGAGGTGAGGGGGGGCTCTCTCACTAGGCCTGGAATACAGGCCACTTCACGCCCTGCATGTGGAGGCCTGGCAGGCTTGAGGTGGTGTCAGGTGGGATGAACTTCCTTGCCACAGAGACCTCTACCTAAGCCTATTCACCAGCATGAAAGGAAGACAGAGTTCTGTGGCTTTGATCATAGGATGACAATAAGTGAGTCATGGGTCAATGGCAGGGAGGGTACAAAGGTCAAAGAGAGAGAGGCATAGCTCTTCCACCCTAGGGAACAATCTAGAAAACTCAAGTGTCACACTCTTAATGGCCAGTGATACTCGAGGATCAAGGCCTCAGAGACACACAAGGTCTCTATCCCAAAACTAGAGGGAAAAGAGCTCGGGATCCACCACCCCACCCTCAGACTACTACTCTGAGGATGGGAAAGTCTGCAGGGGAGCAGGGTACGGAGAGGTTAGAGTAAGAAAAAGGTGAAGGAAGGCGAATGCTGTGGCACATGCCTTCAATCCTAGCCACTCCATTAGCTGAGATCAGGGGGATCATGGTTTGAGGCTAGCTCAGCCCCCCTTCCTCCCAAAAAAGCTAGATGTAGTGGCAGGCACCTGTCAGCCCAGCTATGCAGGAAGCATAAATATGAGGAATTCAGTTCAGGATAGCCCAAGCTAAAAAAAAAAAAAAAAAAAAAAGAGAGAGACTGTGAAGCCACCTCATTTGTAAAAATGAAATAAAATAACTAAAGCATACAAGGCACCAGTGGCTCGTGCCAGTAATACTACTCAGGAGGCTGAGTCTGAGGATCATGGTTTGAAGCCAGCCTGGACAGCAAAGACTGTGAGACTCTTATCTCTGCTAAATTACCAGGGAAAAAAAAAAAAAAGCTGGAAGTGGAGCTGTGACTCAAGTGGTAGAGTGGTAGCCTGGGTGGGCTGGGGGGAGGGGGGGGAGGACTGACTCAAGGAGGGCTGGGGATGTGGCTTAGTGGTAGAGCGCTTGCCTATCATGCATGAAGCCCTGGGTTCAATTCCTCAGCACAACATAAACAGAAAAGGCTGGAAGTGGCTCTATGGCTCAAATGGTAGAGTGAGCAAAAGAAGCTCAGGGATAGTGCTCAGGCCCCTGAGTTTCAGCTCCAGGACTGGCAAAAAAAAAAAAAAAAGCTCAAGGACAAGCCCAGGACCTGAGCTTAAGCCCCAGGACCAGCCCAAAACAAAACAGAAACTGAAACAAAATCAAAAGCAGATACAGCTGAAGGCAACGCTTGTGATTCAAGTGGTAGAGCACCTAATAAGCACATGGCCTAGAGTTCAAACCCCAGTTTGACCCCCTAAAAATGTAACATCCTGAAAACAAATCCCCTAGAAAACATAAAGCAGATTGGTTTTCCGTAATTTTTAGCTCAGAGTGGTGAAGCTGATCCCACATGGGCCAGCTGGGGAGAGCTCCTCACAGAAGACCGTGCTGGGCCATGTCACTGGCTGTCCCAGGCCAATTTAAGCACTTGGGGCCCCTCTCTGAGCCTCTCTGTCTATGCACTGGGCATCTCTCCCTTGGCTGACAGCTAAGTGTGAGAGCTTAGGGACAGTTGTTTTGAGCTGTGAGTGCAAAGTCCCACCCCTTAGTGGGAAGGACAAGATGGATGGGGGCAAGGGGAATAGAAATCAAACACAAAAGCAGGCTCATCCCACGCTTGGCCCTAAATGCACTGTAAGACAACATGTCAAGGTCACCTTATTGAGGAAACAACCCAAATGTTTTTAAGTCTATAAAAGTCAGAATCCAACTCTTCACCAAATCTAATCATGCAGCTTAGTTAGAACACACACAAACAAAAAGCACTTAATGTAGTAGCCTCCAAAGAGAACAAGGGAGTGAGGCTTGCCACATCACTTTTCCAGCTCAGGAGAGGCCCACATGGCTCTCCCCACGTGAAAACACAGCACACACATCCAGAGGGGACTTTCCTTCCCACTCCCCACTTATCTGGACGGAAGGCAAGCATCTTCTTAGGGCAGGCTGGGGTGGCACATGAGGAACGAACACCCAAAGCTACAAAGGGGGCAAATAAGCCAGGTTGTGTCCAGATCCCCCAACTTCATGAAGTGTGACACCTCTCAGTCCACAGAGCATGGACACACATCCCGGGAGCCAGCCTGCAGCACTGGCCACCTCTGAACAGCCATCCCAGCATACCAAGGGTGGTACATCCC
The DNA here is from genome assembly GCF_019054845.1 of Dipodomys spectabilis. Classification (NCBI taxonomy): domain Eukaryota; kingdom Metazoa; phylum Chordata; class Mammalia; order Rodentia; family Heteromyidae; genus Dipodomys; species Dipodomys spectabilis. The sequence goes on from NW_024870795.1 coordinate 615,934, forward strand.
GACACCCGCCAGCCTGACTCACCCCCTTGACTGAATGTGGTTGGATCTTGCCCCGAAGGTGGTCTGCTGGTTGTGAATGAGGCTGTGTCTTGTAGGATGCCCACAGTGAGCATATGGCTCACAGTACCCCACAAATGCCAGCTCGTGTGTTCTGGACCCTAGAGTGGGGGAAGGGTGGTTTTACAACCTAGTTCCACCACATCCTGCCTTGCAAACTTGACCTTTCTCATCAGTCCACTCACTCATGCAGAGAGCTGGCCCTCTCACAGGACCATGGTAGACTGAATGAGATTGAAAAGACAGTAGATTTATAATACGTTTGCTAGTAATTATTATTATTGCTGTTATTTTACTCTCATCATTATTACTTCAATATGAAACTAATTCTACTTGGGCATTTTTCTTGAATAGCTGGTGTATGTGTGTGTGTCTGTGTCTGTGTGCGTTTTTCTTGACTAGCTGGTGTGTGTGTGTGTGTGTGTGTGTGTATGCACGCGCGCATGCCAGTCCTGGGACTTGAACTCAGGGCCTGGGCATTGTCCCTGATCTTCTTTAGCTCAAGACTAGCACTCTACCACTTGAGCTACAGGGCCACTTCCAACTTTTTCTGTTTATGTGGTACTAAGGAACCCAGGGCTTCATGCATACTAGGCAAGCACTCTACCACTAAGCCACATTCCCAGCCCACTGTAATTGCATTTGTACTAATAAACAGTGGTTACAGTGAAGAACTACTTTTTGCACGAATGTGGACAGAGCTACGAGACAAAGTTCAAGAAAGAGAATGCTTACAGACCGTAATCCTGGGTCTCTGCCCATGCTTGTGGTCTCTGTGAGTCACCGCAGTCATGATGCCTGTGTCATCTGTAAGGGACAAGCTGTCTCTCCACTTTTTTTTTTTTTTTTGGTCAGTTATGGGTCTTGCTGGGCCCGGCCGCTGTCCCTCAGCTCTTCAGTGCAAGGCTAGCGCTCTACCATTTGAGCCACAGCACCACTTCCAGTTTTCTTGTGGTTAATTGGAGAAGAGTCTCATGGACTTTTCTGCCTGGGCTGATTTTGAAACACAATCTTCAGATCTTAGCTAGGATTACAGGCATGAGCCACTGGTGCCCAGCTTCCCAAGACTTTTTTTTTGGCCAGTCCTAGGGCTTGAACTCAGGGCCTGTGCACTGCCTCTGAGCTGCTTTTGCTCAAGGCTAGCACTTTATTACTTGAGCCACAGTACCACATCTGTCTTTTTGTTTATGTGGTACTGAGGAATTGAACCCAGGGTTTCATGAATGCTAGGCAAGCACTCTGCCACTAGGCCACATTCCCAGCCCCAAAGACATTTTTAAGTCGAGGCAAACTTCTGTGAGCTAGCCAGAAGACCAGTCCATGTTCTACCTAGTGGAGACTGAAACCTCTTTTCTGACCATCAGTTAAGTTCAGTTGCTATTTCTAGGATTTCCTTTTTTCTGCCTATATCCTAGACTAGGGGTAGACAAACTACAATTGACCAAATCCCATCTACCTCAAGGCTCAGTGAGCTGAAAAGATAAGAGTCTCCTGCTTTTACCCAGGTGGCCCTTGGACTACAATCCTCTAACCTCCACCTCTTAAGTAGCCTGGATTACAGGCATGAACACTACAACACTTGGCCCTTGAATTTAACTTTTTTTTTTTTTTGGTGCCTGGGTGCTGTCCCTGAGCTTTTCTTTTGTTCAAAGCCAGTGTTCTACCACTTGAGCCACAGCTTCACTTCTGTCTTTTTTAAGTGTTTAATTGGAGATAAGAATTTCTTGGACTTTCCTACCTGGACTGGCTTAGAACCACAATCCTCAGATCTCAGCCTTCTAAGTAGTTAGGATTACAGGTGTGAGCCCTTGGTTCCTGGATGACTAACATTAGCAACACATAGTTTAAATTTGCTACATTTTCAGTATAGAACTTAATTTAAGGTGAAATTCTGTTAAGAAAATGTTTCAGAGGCCGGGTGCCGGTGGCTCACGCCTGTAATCCTAGCTACTCAGAAGGCTGAGATCTGAGGATAATGGTTCAAAGCCAGCTCATGCAGGAAAGGCTGTGAGCCTCTGATCTCCAATTTAAAAAAAAAAAAAACAGGGCTGGGAAGGTGGCTCAGTGGTAGAGCGCTTGCCTTGCATGCGTGAGGCCCTGGGTTCGATTCCTCAGCACCACATAAGCAAAAAGAAAAAAGCCGGATGTGGCCCTGTGGCTCAAGTGGTAGAGCGCTAGCCTTGAGCTGCTAAGGGACAGCGCCCAGGCCCAGAGTTCAGGCCCCATGACCGGACCCCCCCCCCCCCCACCAAAAAAAAAAACACCACTAGTAAACTGGAAATGGCACTGTGGCTCATGAGGTAGAGCGCTCACCTTGAGCAGAAGAGTACAGAGACAGTGCCCAAGCCCAGAGTTCAAGCCCCACAACCAACAAAAAAAAAAAAAAAAAAAAGAAAAGAAAAGAAAATGTTTTAGAGGATATCTCTGGAGCCTTTCCTCAAGACAATGATTTGTTAGGTGACTGCTCGTTCTCCTGATATAGTGATAGGAGGCAGAAAAGCATTTAACAGACTTTCAAACACTTTCTTGGGTTTTTTTTTGTAGGTTGTGGGGCCTGAACTCTGGGCCTGGGTGCTGTCCCTCAGCTCTTCAGCTCAAGGCTAGCATTCTACCACTTGAGCCACAGCACCACTTCCGGCTTTTTTCTTTTTGCTTATGTGGTGCTGAGGAATCAAACCCAGGGCCTCAGGCATGCAAGGCAAGCGTTCTACCACTGAGCCACCTTCCCAGCCCTGAAACTTGAGGAGTTTTTTTTTTTTGGTCGGTCGTGGGGCTTGAACTCTAGGCCTGGGCGCTGTCCCTCAGCTCTTCAGCTCAAGGCTAGCGCTCTACCACTTGAGCCACAGCGCCACTTTCAAACACTTTCTTATGGCAGGAGCTGGTACCTTGCCCCAGCCAATTCAGGATTCAGAGGTGCTAGTTTGGAGAAGGCTGCCTTATCACACTGCGAAGACCAACTTGGCCTGACCTGGCAACCAAGCCACCTATACGGACCTGAGCACCAGTCAAAGTTGGCTATGAGGCGCAGTAAAACCCCAGAGATCCAGGAGAGACAGATGGGCATTCAAGTCCTGGTTCTGCCTCTTGTCTTAACCTTTCTGTGCCTCAAGGTCTCCTCCTGGAAAACAGGGACTAGAGTAGCTACTGCATTTGGGAGGAAGTGAGACAATCTTCCTCACAGCGGCTATGCTGACAGTACCTTCTACGTTTATGGACTGGGACACAGTGACATCTGTCTTGTGACTACACGGTCTGTCACTAACCAATCAAGGAACTAGTGGCCCACATCTTGTCACTGGCAGCTCAGATTCCATCATGGAGCAGCCCCAGAGTCAAAGGACACAAACCCACAGGCGCTGAGGTGCACTGGGCAAGCAACTCACAGGTCTCGGTACTGGTCAAAGGCATTGTTGGCTTCCACCTCCAGTTTTCTCAGCCGAGCAGATGGCATCGCTCCATCTTCCAGAGGAGGGTCATACTTGTTACTCCACGGTGACCTGCAGGGAGGAAGCCCATGAATCACCAGGAGGATACTGCTTGTGAGTGGTGAATCTAGGCTCCAGTTGTGTGGGGTTTCAGGGGCAAAGTCACTACTTACAGCCACTTTCCAGCTCCCGCCCTGCTCACCAGCTATGTGATATAGACAGTACCTTAGCGCTGAACCTCACTTCCTTGTGCAGAAAATGAAGCACTACTTGCTGCCCACAGCATGTGAGAAACCAAGACAGGGCGGATGGCCACCAACTACGCCACGGGCCTGGCAACCAGTGAGAAACCAAAAGCTGCCAGTTCTGGGGTCAGTCCTGAAGTGACCAAGAGGGCACTCTCCCTCCTGACTTGGAGCGGATAAAGAAGGCATAAGAAGGAAGTCGCCAAGTGGCCCGGCCCCACTGGGAAATACAGACTGTACTGGGGCACCTGAGCGTGGATGCGGGCGGCAGCGCTGTGCCCAAGCAGGGGGCGGACCAGTGCCTGTCATCTGGAAGCTCCTGTGTCCATCCTCTGGAAAGGCAGCCAGCCAGACACTTCTAGGAGGATGGAAATCTTCTGTATCTGGCAAAAAGGTGGGCTCCAAGTACAAGAAACGTGGCTACTGCGATCTAAAGAGCCAAGGCCAGCCAAGCTGTCCGCTGGTGTCTTGGCAGTCAGTGCTGATCTCTCACACGAGACCCCACCCAGGCGCACTAAGCGAAGAAGGGCTAGAAAGCGGAAATCCGTGCACCTCCCCCACAAAAGCAGCAGTGGCCAGTGCTGCCTCCTCCCTCTGTGGAATTCACGCCTCACATGCCACCCTGCCAAGCCTGTGAGGGGAGGACTGCTGTCTGCCTTTATGACACCCACTACAGGGTGCCTACGGGGTTCTACAGAGTGCGCTACACTAACAGACATGGAATTCCATTCTATTTCTTCTGCTTAGGGACACACAGCACTAAAAAAAAAGAGTCAAAATTGAGCCAGGGGTAGCAGGATTGCCTGAGCTCAAGAGTTGGAAACCAGCTTGGGCAACACAGTGAGATACAGTTTAAAAAAATAAAAATCAGGGGGCTGGAAAGGTGGCTCAGTGGTAGAGCGCTTGCCTTGCATGCCTGAGGCCCTGGGTTTGATTCCTCTGCACCACATAAACAAAAAGAAAAAAGCCAGAAGTGGCGCTGTGGCTCAAGTGGTAGAGCGCTAGCCTTGAGCCGAAGAGCTGAGGGACAGTGCGCAGGCCCAGAGTTCAGACCCTACAACCGGACCAAAAAAAAAAAACAAAAATACAAACAAAAATAAAAATCAAGCCAAATAGATGCTGGTGGCTCAGGCCTGTAATTGTAGCTACTCAGGAGGCTGAGATCTGAGGATGGCAGCTGAAAGCCAGTCTGGGCAGGAAAGTCCATAAGACTCATCTCCAATAAACCACTCAGAAAAAGCTGGAAGTGACACTGTGGCTCAAGTGGTAGAGCACTATCCCTGAGCAAAAGAAGCTCAGGGACAGTGCCCAGGCCCCGAGTTCAAGCCCTACCTAGGGCCAAGACCTGTCACCAGACCTGACAAGGATGCAGGGTGCAGCTGAAGAGCGCAGACCTGTCGGCACTATTCCCAAGTAAATAGGGGCCAAGGTGCAGACACAGTGTACCGCTTAAACTCCTGCCTCACAACAGCTGCTTTCTTTGAGATTCCTGGGCACACTGGGTCCCACAGTTCCATGGCCTGGGTGGAAGACCCACTCCAACTGGCTCTTATTTAAAGGCCACCTGCTGAGACTCCTCTTGCAGGCCTGGAATTTCCAAGAAGCCTGTAACTCACATTTCTCCTGGCTCACAGGCGACAGACAGCATTTCAAGCCACTAGTCCTGGAGCCAGGGTAATTGTAGCTGGGGGAAAAATCATAACATTACCCAGAATATTCCTAGTGGAAGGGGCACTCAGAACACATTTAAGAGCTTAAATGGAGGCCATTTGAGAAAAGACAGATGGACAGGAACGTTTAGATTTCAAAAGTCAGGCTTTCATTTCCCCAGAAGGCCTTTTGTTTCAGCTAACAGGTCTCAAGCCGTGCTGCTGGCAACCATCACACCATAAGGATCTTATTTAAGCCAACGATCAAACAGAGGATGGAAATGTGTGGAGAAAACTCAGAAGACCTTGAAGTCTCAGATCCACAAGGGGAGAGGAGAGACAAGCTTTCTGCTTGACGCTCATGCGCCTCTCTTCAAAGCTCCCAGAGGACCCTGAGGCCCCGGCACCTCAGGAGTGCAGGCACCCTGGCTGGAGGCCCAAGGGAGACAGGCCTGGATACAGACATGGGCACAACCCCACTCTTCCACAGGCTCCTGTGGAATGGCTAGATTAAATGGAGTTTTCAGAGGGGAGGGGAGGATAATGCTGACTGACTGATGCTGACTGACTCTCCCAGGAAACTTTCTGCAGGCCCCAGGTCTGGCGAGGCCATTCCCCGCCAAGGACAGCTGAGGTACTCACTTCCTGAGGCTCCCAAGGACCACACCCACTGGCAACTTGACCTGCCAAGTAGCATCACCAGATGGCACCTCTGCTTAGATCTAAAGGACATTTTAAGCTTAAGGATTCCCTAAACCAGCAGCTCCCTGAGTTCTCCCCTCCATCAATGTCCCAAAGTCCTGTATCACCAATCACATCTGTCTCACACACACCCCACCCCTGGCACATCTGCTGGCACGCACCCTATTTCTACTCTAGTCTCTGCTCTATGATTGCCTACCTAACTTCTACTGACAGTAGGAAAAAACACCATTCTAAAACAACAATGTTGTCATCTCTCAAAAAAAGAAAAATCACTATTTGCCAGGCACTGGTGGTTCATGCTTACAATACTAGCTACTCAGGAGGCTGAGAGCTGAGGATGGTGGTTCAAAGCCAGTCCATGAGACTCTCGCCTCCAGTTAACTGGAAGTGGTGTTGGAGCTCAAGGGGTACACGGCTAGCCTTGAGCACAAAGAGGCTCAGAACAGCGCCCAGGCCCTGAGTTCAAGTCCCACGCCCACCACCACCAACAACAAAAGAAAAGAAGTCACTAAGCTAGGCACTGTTGGCTCATGCCTATAATCCTAGCTACTCAGGATGCTGAGATCTGAGGATCCCAGCCCAAAGCCAGACCAGGCTATAAAACTCATCTCCAGTTAGCCAAAAGTAGAGCACCCGCCTTGAGCAAAACAGCTAAAGAGTAGCACCCAGGTCCTAAGTTTAAGCTCCAGTAGTAGAGCAAGTGTGCGCACACATGCACACACAGAATCACAGACCTTTTAAATATGTGTTGAGGCCCGTGCTGTGCTGTCCAGTTCCAGTTCACCCCATGTGTCATGTCTTTAGTTTACTCCAGTAAACCTTCACCTGGAATTCAAGGCTGTATGTGCTTTCCCTACCAGGCTTCTGACTTCATCCTCTTTAATATAGTTGAACACCAGCAAGCTCATTTCCACTTTAGGGCCTTAATTGAAGCCCAGAAAACTCTTCCCTCTAACATAACTTTTACATTCTTTTTTTTTTTTGGGTCCGGTCGTAGGGCCTGAACTCTGGGCTTGGGCGTTATCCCTCAGCTCTTCAGCTCAAGGCTAGCACTCTACCACTTGAGCCGCAGTGCCACTTCCGGCTTTTTTTTCTGTTTATGCGGTGCTGAGGAATCGAACCCAGGGCCTCAGGCATGCAAGGCAAGCACTCTACCACTGAGCCACCTTCCCAGCCCAACTTTTGCATTCTTAAGGACACTTGTAGGAGAGCCTTCTGGGTCTACTTATACTGTCTCTCGCTGCCTACCCTCAGCTTCTTTCACAATCAATCTATTTTATTTATGGAAGTGCTTACCGGTGGCTTGCTCCCCCGGCATCAAACTACAGACTAACATTAGAAAAGGAATCTGAACAGTGCCCAGTTTACAAGATGCTACTGGGCATTCTGCTGAATGATTGGCTGCTGTCAGCAATATGTTACTGACCAGCAAACTTCCTAGCTCAGGTATCACTTTCAGGAATTACCCTGACACCACTGACCACCACTGTGCTACTCTACCTGCAAGCCCTGAGCCAGCGGAGCATGGATCTCATAGCTAGGTCATCACCCAGGTGAAGACTAATGTCAACTAGTGCTCCACTTGGCGACGGCAAGATGGGAGAGGTGCACAGAGGCTGACAGAACTGGGTGGATGCAGAATCTCCTCCACAGGCACAGGCTGTGCTTTGCCCTTTGCAGGACCATACATGTGGCAAAGGAGCAGCCCATCTGCTACCAGCTTCCCTCCCTCTCCGTTAGACTTAAGATCCACGAGGACTCCATCACCAGTGCTAAGAGAAGCACTCCCCAAACACCTGCAGGCCAGCTGGATGACTAGCAGAAGAGGAGGAAGAGGAGGGGGAGGATGGAAGGACAAACAGAAAGATGGGTGAGTAGAACGTGGGTTGGTCTCTGTGCTGCTGTGGCCAGCGGGAATGGCTGGCAGGGGCCTCCTGGGCATGAGCTCACCTATACGAGTCCCCATCTCTGTTGTAGTCACACAACAGGTAATCCTTGCCCACCACCTTGTCTCTGGCAATTTTCAGTGGCTGGTCAACAGAAGACAGGAGATCTTCACACAGACTGGGGACCTGCCAGGAAAAAAAAGAGCAGGTAGAAATGTGGTTAAAATAGCACCTCAGATTCAGGCTCAGTCATCTGAACGGCGGGCAGTATATCTAACATCTGGCCCTTGGTGCCCTGCCAAAATTATGGGCTTGTTCCTCTTCCCCCTCCCCCACCACATGTGCCCAACACCCTGTGTGTCGCCCTATAAAGAAACCTGGTCTTGGGTTACGGCAGAGCGTGATCTCCAGTGCAGCTCTCACCTGGCCGCCAGGGTGGTCTCATAAACCTGAATATATATGTGCCTGCGATTGGTCTCCAGTGGGCAGAGGACAAGCTCAAGTCCCGAAAAGAAGGCAAACATTTCAAATACATAGGAATTCAAAGAACTCGAAAGAATAAGCCATCCATGCAAGAGAACTCCCACAGGCTCCCATGCTGGGTGGAGTTTCCAGCACTTTCCAGGCCTCTGGCCAAGCATGACCAGGCTGGCTTGTAGAGTCAGCCACAGCAGCTGCAAAGGTAGCTGCTCACCAGCTCTCCACAGCAGACCTGGGCTGGCTCACCTCTGCAGTCCTGCTGGGGAGTGAGGGCAGGCTGAACCCCACACCATACACTGCCAGTTCCAACCACGGTCCCCAAATGAGCAGGCTGAAGCATCCTGCTCCAAACTCAAAACATCACATTTCCACCAGAAGATTCCAGAAAGGGACAGCAGTCCTCTCAACAACAGATTCCTTTGGGCTTCAGTCATTTCCAAGTCTATGCATGTGCTGGCTCTTTCTTGCCTGTGGCCTGGTTTGTGGGGGTCTCAACATCTCATTTGCCTGGCAAGGGGCTGCCGACTGCAAGTATCCTTCCCAGTGGGAAAAGTAAATTGCATGGCAAAGATGACAATGACTTGGCTCTTTTCTAGTTCACCCTGTGCTCTGGCCACATCACTGTGAGAACAATGGAAGAAGGCCAGGTGGCTCATCCTTCTAATACTTGCTACAAAGGAGGTGGACATCAGAGGACAGTAATTTGAGGTCAGCCTATGCAAAAAGTTTTCAAGACCCTATCTCAACCAATAAAGCATGCCTATGATTCCCAGCTATGTAGGAAGTGTAACTAGGAGGACCACATTCTAGGCCAGCCCAGGAGAAAGATACAAGACACTATTAGATTCAACAGAAGCAAAAAAAAAAAAGAACAGAAGGTGGTAGAGTGCCTGCCTAACGAGTCCTGAGTTCAAAGCCTAGTATTGCAAAACAAAATAAAACCAACAGAGGAATTCACAGTAAGTCTCGTAGACGATGAGCTTGCACAGTGATTTAACTACAAGGATAGTGCCAAACAAAGCCGAGCCTACCCTGGGTTACAGGCAGTGTGGCCCCTAAGGCTGTTCAGGCGAGGAGCAGCAGAAGCTACCAAAGGCTGATCCAGGCTGCTGGGTGGGGGCAGGGTCAAACTTAAATCCTAGTGACTTAGAATAACTAACAGGACAGTGGCTGGCCAGGACAGTGCCTCTGGGAGGTTCAGGGCTACACTGACTTCTCTGTCACCAAGGAGCATGGCTCACCTTCTAGAGAGTAGGAATTGCTGTGGTCTTCCCTCTGACACCTTCAAGCTGGCTTACAGGTGCCCAGGGGGCCATTGGACAGATAGGTGGAAGGGGAGTAAAATACATTAAGACCAGGAGACGCACAAACCAGAGGAAGAAGGTCAAGGACTAGAAAGTCACCAGCAATGCCCTTCTAACAATGATGGGCCTGGGCTGGGAAGGTGGCTCAGTGGTAGAATGCTTGCCTTGCATGCCTGAGGCCCTGGGTTCGATTCCTCAGCACCACATAAGCAAAAAGAAAAAAAAAAGCCAGAAGTGGCACTGTGGCTCAAGTGGTAGAGTGCTAGCCTTGAGCTGAAGAGCTGAGGGACAGCGCCCAGGCCCAGAGTTCAGGCCCCACGACTGGACCCAAAGAAAAAGTAAAAAAAAAAAAAAAAAATGAGGGGACTGGGGATGTAGCTAGCACAGAGTGCTGATCTAGCATGTGGGAGGCACCAGGCCAAGCACACTGCAGGTATGAAGTGCCCACCTATAATCCCAGCTACTCTGGAAGCAGAAGCAGGAGGATGGACAAGTTCAAGGCTAGCCAAGGGAAGGCTAGTGAGACCCTATCTCAAAAACAAAATTTTTAAAAGGATGAGGGGCATGGTTTCAGTGGTAGTTCCGCCACTTGCCTGGCATGGATTCAATCCCTAGAACTAGAGAAACAAAGTGACACTGCGTTAGCTGGGCAGCAGTGGCACTGTCCTAACAATCCCTGCTACATAAAGGGCTGAGGGAGGAGGATCACTTAAGCCCAAGACCAGCCTACGTGACACAGGGAGGCTCCATCTCAGAGCAGCAGTAACCATGGACGAGGGCCAAGCACCTCTCACGACTGCCTACTTCACCTCTGATGCTGAGGCAGCTCGACACACAGAGTTGTTTTGGAGGAGAGAAGCAATGAGTTGCCCAAAGCCACGCAGTTCCCAGCCAGCATCTGAGGAAGGGCACAAGAGACAGAAAGTATTGCGAGGTCTTGCTTTTGCCCACAGCAAATCCTTCCCTACTATCTAACCCCACAGCTGATCACATGAAAGGAGATACAAATCAGAAGTTTCCGGCCACAGTGAGGTTTGTGTTCGTGCCGCCATATGGTTCTACTTTGCCTCTTCCTCTTCTCCATTAGTTATTAATGTTGAAAAAAATTGTTCAACCAGAAAAAGAAACTTGAGATGAACCCTTTAGAAAAAGCACAAAAGCCAGACCCGTTCAGCACCGCAGATAATCTAACCACAGTGCCTTGAAGAAGTGCACCCTTATATTTAAGCTTTTTTTGAAAATGGCCAAATGAACACACTCCACCTTTTGATCTGCCTGTTGGCCAAAAGCCCGTCACTGCAGAGATAAGAATCAAAAACAGATGAGTAATGTTGGTGAAATCACAGCTGGGAAGAGTCCCCTCCCCCGACAACCCAACAGCTCACTTTCCAGCATGCTGGGCGCCACAGTGCCCACTGGCCAGCAGGGGGCTCTGTCTACAACCTGTTCTTTCGATTTTCCCAGGACCCAAACTTCACTCTCTAAAAAGGCCGGGCACCGGTGGCTCACGCCTGTCTGTGATCTGAGGATCGCAGTTCAAAGCCGGCCTGGGCAGGAAAGTCTGTGAGACTCTTATCTACAATAAACCACTAGAAAACCTAAAGTGGCACTGTGGCTCAAGCGGTAGAACGCTCGCCTTGAGCTGAAGAGCTGAGGGACAGCGCCCAAGCCCAGAGTTCAAGCCCCATGACCGATGAAAGAAAGAAAGAAAGAAAGAAAGAAAGAAAGAAAGAAAGAAAGAAAGAAAGAAAGAAAGAAAGAAAGAAAGAAAGAAAGAAAGAAAGAAAGAAAGAAAGAAAGAAAGAGAAAGAAAGTTGAGGTGGGGTACTATGGCTCACACCTGTAATTCTAGCTACTCAAGATGATGAGTTCTGAGAATCAAAGCCAGCCCAGGCAGGAAAGTCTGTGAGATTCTTATCTCCAATGAACACAAAAAGCTGGAAGTGGTTCAAGTGGCAGAGAGCTAGCCTTGAGCACAAAACCTCAGAGACAGCACCCTGAGCTGTGAAATCAAACACTGGTTCAAATCCTGGTCTGGGGCTGGGAATGTGGCTTAGTGGTAGAGTGCTTACCTAGCAATCCATGAAGCCCAGGGTTTGATTCCTTGGTACCACATAAACAGGAAAAGTTGGAAGTGGTTATAGCTCAAATGGTAGAGTGCTAGCCCTTGAGCAAAAGAATCTCAGGGACCATGCCCAGGCCCTGAGTTCAAGCCCCAGGACTGACAATAAGAAAAAGGAAAAAAGAAAAGAAACAAGTCTCCTCTCTACTTCCTTACCTAGACAAGTCCCCAACCATTCCTGAGATAACAGAGTTCTCAGACTTGCTCTCAGCCATTTATACTCTAGACTCAAAAGCTTTGTCTTTTGGAGGAATAAGAGGCTACAACTACTTTGTAAAAGAAGGGCCAAGAAGGGGCAGAACAAGAAGATACAAACTAAGAGATTATAGTCACTATGTCGGAACGCAGGCACAAATAAGGCTTGCTAATGCTAGTCCTCCCTGAGGGACAAGCAAGCAGAGTAGCCTAATTAAATTAACTATTTCCCCGCCAGGGGTGTATCTCATCTCCTGGGTGGACAGATGTTTTTCTAAGTTGCCAGGAAGGCTTTGGGATTGAGAATTAGCCTCGGAGGACAGACTATAAGATACTATTGCCTTCTAGTCTCCTAAGAGGCAGCAAACTCACAGGCTGTAAGATACTATTGCCTTCTAGTCTCTAAGAGGCAGCAAACTCACAGGCTGTAAAACACTATTGTCTTCTAGTCTCCTAAGAGGCAGCAAACTCACAGGCTGTAAGTGTCTTGAACTCACTGCTGAGGACTGCCCGCAGCACCATGGCAGGCCAACTCAGCTCCCCTATCTCTGAGACCACCTATCTGGCCTCGTCTATCAAAGTGGTCAGCTTAAAAGTTCCAGCTCTGCCCCTGTAGCTCTGCTCTAGCTATATTCTGCTAAGACAATATTAGCAAGGAAATGCTTTGGGATAAGGAAGGATTTTTGAAATGTAAGGTGTTGTCTTAACTGGCTGTTCCAAATTGGAAGCAGAATTAAGACACACCTCACTGTTCAAGAAAGTAGTTGAGGGTGTGAGTATGTTTTGAAGAGGGATTAAGACACACCTTAGATTGCTCAAGTAGCAGAGCTGTTTTGAGATTGCTTGTGTACCTTAAATCTTATCTCAAAGTCTTCTAATGGTCGCTTTGTAACTAGCTGTGTAAAACTGTACACTGGATACAGCCTAACCTCTTCAAACTAACCAATCACAGCGGGGTGGGGCCTGCTGCACTGGGGACAAAAGGGGAGCAATGTGCCAGCTCTGTGTGCCTGCTTGCCAGATTTCTGGCTGATGGTGTGCCCTTCTGCAGAAACAAACTGCCTGGCTCTGTTCCTTTTGAGTTGGTGTCTTTATTCCTAACACCCCAACATCCCGAGCCCAAGAAGGTCTCTCCATTCCCCAATCAGCCTAACAGGTGAGGTCCAGCATGGCCTTCCCTCCTCTTCTACACAGCACAGCAGAGGCGATCCCAGGTCTATGCTGCAGCCCCCTGGAGCACTCACGTCTGTGGCAGGCGAGGTCTCTCCTCAGTGATTCCGAGTGTGGCCAGTGCTTATGTGTGGGTGGGTGATGGTAAAGTGTGGAAAGCTAGGGCTGCCCGGATCCAGTTCCTACCTCCTGAAGCCCAGGTCTATCTCAGTGGGAAGCAAGCTCTTAGTACTTTCATCAGGACCACTCCTGCAGATAGGGCTCCGGGAGAGAGACTAACTCACATGAGTTGGCGTGGCGTTTCAGTCCCCAAAATTAAAGTTGGATGGAGAGATTCAAGCCAAGCTCTCAACACCTACACGGGGGGCACTAGTGCCCCAATACATGTGAAGGGTTGGCCCTGCCCCTCCTGTCCCAGTGAGTTTTGCCTAGAGCCCAGCTTACAGCTTGCAGGGGGGAAGAAGGCAAGTGTGGTGGTCAAGGACCTGACATCAGGAACTGGGGGTGTGACTCAAGTGGTAGAGCACTTGCCTAGCAAATGGAGATCCAGGAATCAAACCCCAGTATAATAAGAAAACAAATTAACAGTCAAAAAGCATTGACAACTAGGCTTCTCAGTCCTGCCTTCTAAGTCTGTTTATTAAAGTATTACTGTGCTGCTATCTGGAAAATGAGCTATGCAACTTGTGGGCAGGGATGGGAGGGACATATTGGGGGAAAGCAAAGGAAGAGAAGATAACACTCCCAAAAAGGAATGCACTCATTACCTGATTTATAAAATGGTAACCCCTCTATATAACGTCTTAATAACAATAAAATATTAAATTAAAAAACTTATTTATTGCCAGATGCATTGCTTAAATGCTTGTATTTATCATGATTACTTTTTAAGATAACTTGATAAGGGGCTGGGAAGGTGGCTCAGTGGTAGAGCCTCATGCTTGCCTTGCATGCATGAGGCCCTGGGTTCGATTCCTCAGCACCACATAAGCAAAAAGAAAAAAGCCGGAAGTGGTGCTGTGGCTCAAGTGGTAGAGTGCTAGCCTTGAGCTGAAGAGCTGAGGGACAGCGCCCAGGCCCAGAGTTCAGGCCCCACGACCGGACCCAAAAAAAAAAAAAAGATAACTTGATAAAACTACCTTATTAAGATGTAGTCTTTTCTTAGAATACCATACCAGCAATAAGGTCAAACATCAGAGATTTCTATATAAAACCCTGAAGACTAAATATACTAAAGTGTATTGGAAGAAAAAATAAACTATTATTGGTTGCTTGTATTTTTCTTCTTTTTGACCTCAGTGAGGCCTTGAATTCTAGCACTTTCTTGCTTATGGCTAGTGTTCCACCACTTGAGCCATGCCTCCAGCTCAGCTTTTTGTTGGTTAATTAAGAGAATGATTTCATTTTTGCCAAAGCAGGCAAAAATCATGAGCCTCTAGGCCTAAGCCTCCTGTGCCACTCACTGGTGCCTGGCTAGCTTAACTCTTGAGTCACCTCAAATCTTCAAGGGAAGCACAACTCGGGTATGAGCCAGTCAAAGGCACCTTCACATAGCTCTCTACCCTCCGTGGCTGGAAGCACAGCAGGTCAGCCTCCTGTACATCGCACAGCCCTGCAGGAGGCAGGCCTAGCTCTTCCAAGTTGTTACTATTTCTGGATGAAGAAAATATGTCACAGGTAGAGTAAGTAAGATTGGCTAATGTGGCAGACATGAGGTGGCACCAGAATACAATGAAACCTATAGCATCTCCCAAGGCCAAAATCCCCAGCCCAGCCAAGGCAGCCTCCAGCTTCTTGCCTGACAAATAACCCAAGGGCAAAGCATTCCAGATGAAAGAAGCATCAGCCAAATGGTGGCAGAGGGAAGCATTTAGCAAGACTATGTTTTGGCCCATGAGGTCAATGTAAACTTAACTTTTCTCCTAAAATCCACCCAAGAGGAGAAGCCTGACAGGTCCTGGAAAATCGGGCCACATTTCATTGTTGTGTGTGGAGGGTTAGGCCTGGTTCATAAACCATGTATATTAAACATTCACATCTAAACTGCAAGTTTAGGACCACGAATGGACTACTAGGGAAGTGTATTTAAAATGAGGGACCTCTAGTAGGAATGTCTTGGAAGACCTGAAGTGGGAAGCCAGCTAACACCATATAGGAGGAGGCGGGGGATAGAGAGGAACTTTGTTCCTTACTCCAACCTGAGGGGCAAGGAGAGGTGGGACAACAATCACAAAGCCAGGCAATGGGTGATACGGGTGGTATACTGGATTCCAGAACCCATGAGATATCCTGGAGTCCAAGAGGATTTGCCCAGATTCCAGGCTGAGGGAGATTTCCAGCCTGTGCCAGTGCAATGCAGGGACTGGGACTGGATAGTCTGGAGGATCACCAGCTCAGGGAGAGGACAGCACACCAAATCCAGCTCCAAAGTCCTGGCTATTCGCATCATACATTCTCCCTAGCTTCCCAGGACCACAAGCTTCTTAACAACACAGCCTTCCGTATTCCAGTAAAACTGCATGTGTCTGGCCGGGTGGACTGGCCAGACTAGCATGAAAGGGTGCTCAAAACAAGTTGAGTACACGCTGGGCCAGCCACAGAATGCCCCTGGATTCTTTCTGGTAAAGGGTGACAGATCAGGTTTGGTTGCAATTTCACTGAGTCATCCATAGAAATGACCACAGGACATTTACAGATTAACGGAATTACAGATAAATCTGTAATTCTTCCTACCACAGCTAATGTAGCCCCTTATTGGCTAGGTCTTCCAGCTTCTGGGGCTCCTCTGTCTCCCCATTTTGCAATAAAACTCACAATCTGTGGCTCCATGTAAGTCCTCAAGGAGCTCAAAGACACAGTCACTGGACAGGGCAGCCCACTGGATCCCAGGAGGTATAGAGGGAACAGGACACTTGGAAAATGGCTTCACTTTGCCTAAGTCATCATAAAGGTGGTTTTAGGTCAGGAATCCTATAGCATTGTGTGCACATGCCAGTAGTGGGGCTTGAATTCAGGGCCTGGAGCTCACGAGGCTTTTTTATTCATGGCTGTAGCTCTACTAGAGGTGTTGAGCTACATACACCTCCACTTCTGATTTTTTGGTTAATCTAGAGTGCTTGTCTGTGTAGGCTGGCTTTGAACCGTGATCCTCAGATCTTAGCTTCCTAGTAGCTGGGAAAAAAGTATGAGCCAGCAGCACTTAGCTTCTTATAGCATTTGATAGTCATGATTTAGTTGACTCATTATCTCTATCATCACTCAGGATCAGAATTAATCAAGAGTTTGGAACATTATTTAAAAAACAGCTTTCTGGGCTAGGCAGTCTGTAAGCATAAACTAGTCAAGGCCAGGCCCTGCTCTCCCCCACAACCCGCAGTAGGGCACAGCACAGTGAATTACTCACCCTGTGGGGCAGAAAGAGATGGCTCATGACCACACAAGCTTCCTCCAGAGCCCAGCTTGAGCCCAAGGCTCTTAGGAAGTTCCTGCATCGTATACAGAATCCGGACTCTCTCCCTTCTTTGTCTCTCGCAGGCCAGCTGTCTACAGTCTGCTTCCCTCACCTCATTTCCAGTGAAAGGTCCTGAACTTCATCAGTGTTCAGAGCCCCTGCCATGGCACTAACACTACACAGCACTAGCAGCACGTGTGGGTCTCAGGGAGTGGCTCAGAGGCATTTGAAGCCCTGGGCTCTACCAGAGGACAGCCCCAAATACTTCCAGCCATAACATCAGGCTCCCCTGAGCTGCTCAGCCTGCATGCCTGGCCCAGTTCAAATGCCAGGGGAAGCAAAATGAGCATGCCACACTCTCCCAAGTATTTTTAACCTGTCTCTAAAATTAAATGTGTTCTCAGGGCAACCATGGTGCTCCTCACCCTGGGCTGGGCCTGCCAGCCTGGGTGAGGCGGCTGGCTAAGAGCAGCCCTCAGAAGGGACAGGCTGCCTCTGGGTCTTTGGGGAAGTAGAAACTTTCTGCATTTCTCTCTTTTGCCTCACATTTCTCATTAACCAGAAGGCAGTACCTAACTGAAAGGAACATTCACCAGTCCCTTAAGGACAGAAGCTGTCCACATACTGTTCCCTGGTTTCCAATACAATCAAGTTCTGAGTGCACGGCCAAGAACAGGGTCTTTGTGCATTCCTGGTGAACCACAGCTCCCAGATGCAGGCTTCAAGGACCGAGTCCTGCAGCCTCCGACCCAGTCTGACCCTCACCTGTCTTCACATTCCTTCCCAGGAGGCTTTTGACCTTCCTGGACAGCTGCCCATGCCCAGGGGACTTGGCTTTCTTGCTCATTTTCCCCAGTGGAGGCAAAATGATGCCCTGGTTCTTTGTTCATCTAATGGCTCTTCAAGATGCTAAAGAGCAAGGATTCTCTTCCAATGTGTGGCCACATTAAATGTAAAAAACAAAGAACTAAGAGTAGACTCACAAATTATTCCAGAAACTTAAAAAAACAAAAACAACAATGAAACTTGCTCCAAACAAAAAATGAGCGCTTTGCAAACAGACTTGCTGAGTAGTGAACATTTTGGAAAGATGGAATTTTAAACATAAACACAGAAGGGCAGAGACCAGAGGCAGAAGAGTTCTGCACACAGCCAGGAGGTCCTTAAATTGGGGAAAGATTTATAAAGCCCAGGGAGCATCAGCAAATCTTGGGAATGGAAAGAATGTGGACACCAATGGGTAGTCAGCAAGTTCAATCTCTGAGATATTCTGGCCAAAAATAATGTGTGCAGGCCTAGCTAGCCCTTGCCACCCTTTCTGCAGTCCATTGATCCCTCTGGAGGAGCAAGAGAGCACCAGCTGGCCTGTGCCGGGCAGAGGCAGTATTCTCTGCCTTGGTGATTCCAGAGACCACATGCAGAAAAGCCCGTGTGCGTGCGTGCGTGCGTGCGTGTGTGTGTGTGTGTGTATGTGCGTGCACACATGCGTACACACACACATACATGTCCCAGTACCAGGTCTTGAACTCAAGGACTCATACTCTTGCTTGGCTTCTTCAAAACTCATGACTTGTGCTCTACCACCTGAGCCACACCTCTACTTCTGGTTTTGCTGGTTAAGTAGAGATAAAGGCTTGTGGACTTTTCTGCCCAGACTGGCTTTGAACTGAGATCCTCAGATCTCAGCCTCTTGAGTAGCTAGGCATAACCCACCGGTGCCTAGCTCTTCTGGTGTTTTGAGGCAGAAACAGAATTCAAGGAAAGCTAGCAAGCCAGATGTAGGTGCTGTGCTTTTTATTCACATGCGTTCCTATGCACAGACAGATGATCTGTAATGGCAGAGGAAATAAGCACCCTTCTGTGCCCCCCACAGGGGACTCTGCACATCTGACTCCTAGCTGGAAGCAGTGCTTCTTCACACTCACTCTTCCAGATGTCACAAAGTGCAATGCAATCAATCCAGGGTGCACTCTCATTTAACTCTACTTTTGGAGATACCTTGTGCCTTCCTGCAGTTAGGAGAAGGCCTAGATTCTTCTCTGCCAAAATCTAGGGAAGAAAGACACACACAGAGACAGAGATAGAGACACACACAGAGAGCAAGAGGGAGAAAGGGTGCAAATCAGGCTGAGTGGAACAGTGGCTGTCCCACAGAGGCGCTGGGGGAGGCAGGAAGGCCTAGGCCCTGGCAGATCACAGATGACATCAGCTGGCATTGGTTAAGCCGGACCAGATCATTCTCCGGATTTGATCCTGGTGACATGTGGTATTCAGAGGCATAGAAGGACCAGAGTATCAGGCTGAGGAGAGCTAACTGTGCAGGGGGCTCTGTGGGAAAAAAGGCCTACCTAGAGGCTGTCCTGTCTCCACTGATCTAGGAAATGGCAGAAGCAGTGACTGCTCAATAAGCCACTCAAGTGGCTTGAGCAGACCCACACGCAGTAGGGGGTGATGGGTGACCCTCTATAAGTGTACTCTCTTGACATGAAGAACCACTGGTCCCAGCAGTCCGTGGCACCTGGGAGCCCTTGTGCCTGTCTCCTGGATCCCTAGCTGCAGTTCTTCCACATTCCAGGCCCCAGTTAAGGCCTGTAGCATCAGGACCCCAGAGATGGGAGAGCTGAAGTGGAGGGCACTGTGAGGGTCAAGCACATCCTGCTTTGTGACACACTCCTGGCTCAAAGGCATGTCCCCAGGGTCCAGCCAAGATGGCCAGAGGGGCAAGGCAGTTCATTCTGACTGGCCTGAACACACCTCCTTTTACCAGACCAGCCGAACAGGGATGGGAAAGGACACGGGGCCAAGTGGCTCTCATTGCTGGCATCTTCCTCTGCTCACCTTATGGCACAAAAACCCATAGAGCAAGCTGGGTGCCAGTGGCTCATGCCTACAATCCTAACTACTCAGGAGGCTAAGAGCTGAGGATTGCGGTTCAAAGTCAGCCCGGGCAGAAAGTCCGTGAGACTCTTTATCTCCAATTAACTACCAGAAAACCCGAAGTGGTGCTGAGGCTAAAGTGGTATAGCGCTTGCCTTGAGCTAAAGAGCTTAGGGACAGCACCCAGGCCCAGAGTTCAAGCCCCAGACCAACCAAAAAAAAAAAAAAAAAAACCCAAAAAACAAAAACAAACAAAACCAACCAAAAAACAAAAACCATACAGCAAGCTCACGGCTGCCACCCTCCTCTTCCTGACAGTAGTTGGCCTGGGTCTGCACCTAGTAATGCTCATACTCACCACTGCCCTCTGTGAGCATCAGGGAAGTTCACAATTCTTCCACTGGACCCAGGGCAGAGGAGAGGGAGCCTACCCAGGGCTGCCTGACGTTAAGTGCACCTGGACTTGACCTAACTCATGCCCACCTAGCTGTCTTACATACTGCCACCTGCCAGGCGGATGCCCGAGTTACACTGCTCAGCTCCTGGAGGCCCCATGGCCTGCCATGACACAGCCTGGCAGGTATGGAATGGAGCAAAGTCCTCTCCTCCATAGCCCAGTGTGGGATGGTGGCATATTGCTCCATCACCATATTCACCCACCTCAAGTTGGCATGACAAGGCAGAGTGTTAGTGTTAGGCTCTGGGGACACGGATGAGCACCTCCACCTCCCACTGGGCTTAGGAGCCAGAGCCCTTCCTTGGTTCTAAGAACACAATGTTATAGCACATTAGAAGGAAGCGTTTTGAGCCAACCCCTTGAGTGACTCAACATAGAGACGGGGCTGCTCTGTATATGGAAAATAGGAAGCTCAGTGAGACAGGTGTAGACATGTGGGTGAGGAGGGTTTAAGTGTCTACATCTCTCTCCAACTTAGATTCCACACACAGTGAGCATGAGGAAAACGTCTATTTGGATGAGAGTAATCACTTCCAGCCCCAGGCAAATCTCCTGAAGGGTACTGTCCTGAACCAGGAGTGTTATTTTAGCTTCCAGTCAATAGTAATTAAGTGTCCCAATACATTGCAGAGAGAGGGGAGAAGGATATTAACAGTAATTAAACCTCTTCTGCATTTGGCTCGGGACCTATCCTCAGAGCAGTCTGCTGTCAAATACTTACAGCCTTCATCCGATTCTGGGCCTAGTATAAAAGTTTCAATTACATCACAGCCAAAGGGCCTGCCAGAGCCCAGCATCTGGAGCTACCTTTCACACCTCCTCTGCACACAGAGCACCCAGAATGTGGTCAGCTGCCACTGTGAGACTGATTTTAGGGGGCCTGGGACCGCCAGCCCCTGCCTGTCACAAGGCATCTTGCAGGCAGGATATGTGTGTGTGTATTATAACTGACAGGCTAATGTGTGTGTGTGATGACTGACAGGCTCTCGTGTGTATGTGTGTGTGTGTGTGTGTGTGTGTGTGATGATTGACAGGCTCTCTAATGAACCTTAATTATGAGCTCAACAGGCCCCAGAAGGCAACAACAGATTTTCAAAGGGGCAAACCTCCAACCAGCCTAAGGCCAGGGATCCCAAAGAAGGTGGCTGGGAACACACAAGGAAGAACTGCTCTTTACCCTCATCCTTTTCTCTTCCTTTGTTTGTTTTGGGTTTTTTAGATGCCCTCACGACGTAGCCCAGACTGGCCTCCACTTCCCGAGTGCTGGGATCATAGGCGTGTGCTACCCATACCCTTCTGAAGCTCTCCGTAAACAATGCAGTCTCTAGCTATGGCACAGACAGTGTGGCAGGAGGATGTAGAGTCACTCAAGGCTGGGGCTGATCCCGACTCCACAACTCAGCAATGGCTGTGAGGCTGAGGCCTTCTATAAAATCTCTGCTTCCTACCTGTAAAAGAAGACTATGCTCATGGGGTGCAGTTTGATAAGCTAAACAAGGAAGGGCCTCAAATAGTGCCTGGCATACCACAGTGATCTAACAGAAACCATGAGAGCAATGAACACTTTGTGTGACCTCTGAACCATGCAGACAGCTAGGTCCTGCTACTGGCTTTATACAATTCTTCACACTCAGCTCAGCCATGAAGAAAGTAAAGTTTGGAGGTAAGATGAGGTAAGGATGCAAGCTGAGGCTGACTGGGCCTCTTGAAACCAAGGTACCCAGCCATCTCCCACACAGTGCTCCTAAGTGCACATCCAAGCCCAGACCAGCAGCCTAGAAACACTTGGTCAAGAATCAGGTGGTATGGGCTAGGAATGTGGCTTAGTGGTAGAGTATATGCATGAAGGCTCGGGTTCAATTTCTCAGTACCACATAAACAGAAAAAGCCAGAAGTGGCTCTGTGGCTTAAATGATAAAGAGTGCTAGCCTTGAGCAAAAAGTTCAGGGACAGTGCCCACGTCTTGAGTTCAAGCCCAGGTCCGGCAATGAATGAATGAATCAGGCAGAAGCCTGATTTGTGAATGTGTCAACCCTTGCTACTTTGGCTAATAAAAAGAGGGCATTATAAAATAACCAGTTTTCAAGAAGTAAACACATTGGCTCTCCACTAGTGGCACCTACAGGCATTTTCTGCATAAGGAAAGATCCCAAGAAGAAAAAAAAGGATAGGAAGAGGATCACTGCTGATTGAGAAAGACCTTCAGAGGGGGTTTGGGAGCTTTCAAGGGGTGACAGGGCACCCAGATTTCACTGGCAGTGTGAGGAATGGGATCAGTAATGTCAGGTCAAGGGGGATTGGGAAGTGAGGGGCAAACGTACAGGGGATCAGGAAAAGTGAAAGGGTTAACTTGCAGGAGGCTGGGAAGCAGAGGCTAGGAGTCTGTGGACAACAGGAGGATCCTGAAGATTGGGCCTTGGCAGATGAAGGAGAGGAGGTCAAATGACCTGGTGAGGCTACTATGACAACTGTCTTGTCCTTGAGCAGAGTGTCCCCCCTACCTGTCAGAGCATCCAACCCTCACCCTACCACTGTAGGCAACTGTAGAACTACTAGGGAGCAGTTCCAAGATCAGAACCAAAGCAGGAGAAGATGCCTGCCATACAATCAAGAATACTAGGGGGGCCGGGCGCTGGTGGCTCACGCCTGTAATCCTAGCTACTCAGGAGGCTGAGATCTGAGGATCTCAGCTCAAAGCCAGCCTGGGCAGGAAAGACCGTGAGACTCCTATCTCCAAGAAACCACCAGAAAACCAGAAGTGGCGCTATAGCTCAAGCGGTAGAGTGCTCGCCTTGAGCTGAAGAGCGCAAGGACAGCTCCCAGGCCCAGAGTTCAAGCCCCATGACCAAAAAAAAAAAAAAAAAAAAAAGAATACTAGGGGGCTGGGAAGGTGGCTCAGTGGTAGAGTGCTTGCCTTGCATGCATGAGGCCCTGGGTTCAATTCCTCAGCACCACATAAGCAGAAAAAAAAAAAAAAAGCCAGAAGTGGCGCTGTGGCTCAAGTGGGAGAGCGCTAGCCTTGAGTTGAAGAGCTGAGGGACAGAGCTTAGGCCCAGAGTTCAGGCCCACAACCGGACCCCCCCCCAAAAAAAAAAAAAACCCAAAAAACAGAATATGAGGGCTGGGTACCAGTGGCCTATAATCCCAGCTGCTCAGGAGGCTGAGATCTGAGGATCATGGTTCAAAGCCAGACCAGGCAGGAAAGTCCATGTGACTCTTATCTCTCCAATAAACTACAAAAAAAAAAGAGCCAGACTTAGAGCTGTAGCTCAAGTGGTAGAGAACTAGCCTTTAGCAGAAGTAGCTAAGCAGTGCCCAGGCCCTGAGTTTGAGACAAAAGAAGGAGGAAGAAGAAGGAGAACAGGAGGAGGAGGAGGAACAGGAGGAGGAGCAGCAGCAGATGACAACTAGAAAGACCCAGGCCACTTGGAGCCCACCAGCCAGGGCAGAACAGGAATGCATGTTGTCAGATTAACCCTGACCTTTCTGGAAAGCCTCCAAGCTCCTCGAAGTAGAGGCTTTGAGATGGAGGGCAGTTTCCTACTCAAAAGCTCCTCCCCTTGGACAACTTCAGGGAAAGCGTGTCAGACTGCTTCCAGGCCATCTGACAGCAGCAGCCTTATGGGAGCCCTAACCTGCCCCGGCTGAAATAAACTCAGTCCTTGTCCACACTGTGTGCAGGGCTATGTCTCACTGTGTAGCCAAGGCTGGGGCACTGTCAGGGTGAAAACAGCCCAGAAGGCTGCTTGGGCAGCAGGGCACTGCTTTCAGGCTGGTGGCACCCAGTGGTGAGTGAGTCAGTAAAGGAAATACAGACATCACTTGGCATTCATGAACCACCTGCCTGCTGTGCACCTCTTAGCACTCAATCTTCCCATGTTCCATGTATTCCATTTCCTTGCCCTCATTCTGCAGATGAAGGAAACTGAAGGAGGTGCTGTGATCTGCCCAAGGTCTTGAAGCCGCAAGGAACCCCATCAGGACAGTCTGGTCAGCCTCAATCTTCCCTGACAGTAGGCAGGAAGACTGAGTCAGGAGTCACTGCAGGCCTGCCCCACCCCCTCCCTGTGGTCCCCACAGTGGGAAGCTACCGGACACACCCCCAAGGTCACAGAACGGCTGGGAAGATTAAACAAGGCAATGAAGTTTATTCATAATAAGGCCATAAGTAAGTACTTCTTTTTTTTTTTTGGTCGGCCATGGGGCTTGAACTCTGGGCTTGGGCACTATCCCTCAGCTCTTCAGCTCAAGGCAAGTGCTCTACAGCCTGAGCCACAGCGCCACTTCCAGTTTTCCAGTGGTTTATTGGAGATAAAGAGTCTCACGGACTTTCCTGCCCAGGCTGGCTTTGAACTGTGATCCTCAGATCTCAGCCTCCTGAGTAGCTAGGATTACAGGCCTGAGCCACCGGTGCCGGGCTCCAAGTAAGTACTTCTAACATACGCCTCTTTTTTTTTTTTTTTTTTTGGGGGGGGGGGGGTCGTCCAGTCATGGGGCCTGAACTCTGGGCCTGGGCGCTGTCCCTCAGCTCTTCAGCTCAAGGCTAGCACTCTACCACCTGATCCACAGCGCCACTTCCGGCTTTTTTCTTTTTGCTTATGTGGTGCTGAGGAATCGAACCCAGGGCCTCGAGCATGCAAGGCAAGCGCTCTACCACTGAACCACCTTCCCAGCCCCAAACATACGCCTTTCTTGAAGTTAGTGCTCTTCTTTTTTTTTTATTATGCGTTGGTCCTGGGGCTTGAATCAGGACCTGGGCACTGTCCCTTAGCTTTTTTACTGAAAGCTGGCATTCTATACTTCAGTCACATCTTCACCTTCCACTTTTGGTGGTTAACTGGAGTTTTGTAAAGGACTCACAGACTTTCCTGCCTGGGCTGCCTTCAAACCTTGATCCTCAGAACTCAGTCTCCAGAGTAGGTAGGATTATAATTAAACAATAGCCAGAGGCACCTATTCTTGTTATTGTCTTGTTTTGTTTTTTGGGGGGAACAGGGTCTCTTCCTATAAGCCCAGAGTGGCTATAAATGTATGATCCTCCTACCTCAGCATCCTGTAGAGCTGAGGTTACAGCTTACACAAGCATGTCTAGCTAATTATTTATTTTTCCATGTCATTCACTGAAAAATATTTTACGGCCAATGAAAGAGGGCACAGTTAAATCTAAAACTGAGACCAAAACATTGAGACCAAATATAATTCCTATTTTGTACCTTGTAATGTCTGAAAACTCATAGAAATGTGCTGGGGTTGATTTAAAGATGATGGGAGATGGTGAACTTTCAAAATACCTACCTATGGAGAGTTCTGACCCCTGGGGCTAGAGGGCTGCAGGTTATCAGTTTTTACTGTCCAGGCTGACCTTGCAGGAGTTAGTTTATCTCTCTTATTCCTTTTCTTTTGCCAGTACCAGGATCTGGCACTTCCCACTCAGCTTGCTTGTTCAGCTGGTGCTCTACCACTTGGGCCTTACCTCCAGCTCCTTACTTCTTCCTCAAGGGGATCAAATAAGGGACTTTCCTGCTACATACCACAGGATTCACCAAATTGCAAAGAGTTCCAGCCAGATATATGGGGAACAGGAAGGTGAGGGTACCTCAAGAAGCTCCACTTCTTTCTAGGCAAATCTCACCATTTCTTCTTGGTCTGTACAAGTAACAAGCTAGCACCCTGGACAAAAACCTGAGGCTGCACCACAAGGTGGCAGGGTCTTCGCCCTGACAACAGGTTGGGGTCAGGACGGGCCACCATCCTTAGGAAAGCAGTGCTGGCAGGGGACGAAGGCCAGCTCAGTACCTAAAGCCCGTGGTCTCTTCTCCGGCTTTCCAGCCTGATTCACAACAGCTGCAGTCATTCAGAAAGCCGGACGCTGGCATGCAAAGGCTCACCACAACTTTCCAAGGATGGAGTTCATTAAATACTGCTGGAGGCCTTTGGCTGGAATGCTTCCCCACCCCAGAAAGGGGGACTGCAGCACAGTGTCGCCTGCAGGAAAGCTTAGAATATGCTCAGAAACATCAGTGTAACCAGACTGCAAGGGCTGGTGGCCATCACCAATGACTCCATTCCGTGCTCCATCCCCACAGACCTCGCGGAGCAAACTTCCTGGGAGAGGGAGCACGGGAGGGTGGAAGCCAGACATAAAACCCCAGGGAGCCAGACGCCGGTGGCTCATGCCTGTAATCCTAGCTACTCAGAAGGATGAGATGTGAGGATCGAGGTTCAAAGCCAGCCCAGGCAGGAAACTCTGTGAGACTCATCTCCAATAAACCACCAGAAAATCGGAAGTGGCACTGTGGCTCAAGCGGTAGAGTGCTCCCCTTGAGCTGAAGAGTGCAGGGACAGCGCCCAAGCCCAGAGTTCAAGGCCCATGACCGACAAAAATAAGACTCCAGGGAGTATCCCTAGGCTATCAGAGAATAGGGTCCAGCAGCCCCCTCCTTGCTTGGCAGGACTCCAGAGCAAGCTGGAATTACTCAATTCTGCAGCTCTGAAAACTCCTCCTTCAAAGACCCTTCTTCACAGCTTATTCACTAGGAAATGACCAGTGGTCTGAGAAAAGTCAACCAAACCATGCTTTCAGAGATCAAGCTGAAAACCTGTGCCTCTTCTCTGAGAATGGAGATTCAGGAGTAAAGGCTGCACTGCTTCCCAGGCAAATAAATGGCTGGCACATGGCACCTGAACTCACAGGTGTGGGCCACTGCTGGCTCACCCATCAACTTCTTGTGCACTCCCCTACTTACTCTGAGACCTCTTCAGAAAAGAAAAATATCTTAAGTATGTCTTTGAAATACAAGAGTGAAAATGCTGGTAGCAGACTTTAAATGACAATAAGGAAGAACTAACAAGGAAGTCTAATCATTCCAGAACATAGCTCCTGGCCCCCAAGATTTCCAAGGGCAGGGGATAGTAACCCCTAAATTTTCTGTTTCACTCCACACAGCTGACACAGGAGAAATAATTTCCAGATTTTATTGGTTTAACTATTAAGAGACTAAACATTGAATAACAGTGCTTTGCTATTTTGCTAATACAAGGAATAAGCTATTAATGACAGGATCAGCCTTAATTCCACCCACTGATCACAAACAAGAGTGAGTGAGCTGGCTGCACGGGCTTCCTCATGGCCAGCAGGTTCTTAGGCTCGTCCACCACGAGCCTCCACTCACTCAGTGGCTGAGACTGGACTGTGCCAGGGTACCTGTGTACTCTATCCCTCTGAGCTGCCCCATCCCTCCCTGCAGGCCACTCAGGCACCTGGCATGAGATGTTCAAAGTACCGACATTGCTGAGGCTGACAGTGCAAAGCCCTGTGCCCAGCTGGCCCTTTCCATTTCTGGAGGGCCACTTTGGCTGCTCAAAAGAAGAAAATGCTGAGATGAAAACCAACCAGGTCATCAAGGCACTGGTAATCCATCAGGATGCTTCTGCACCTCCACCCAGGCCTAACTAGGTGGGCAGGTAGTTCTCCCAGCGTTGAGGGCTTTCCTGAGCTTGGGAAAACTCTGGGGACACCCAAGAACTGAGCCTTTGGGTGATCACAGGAAAGGAGGAAAGGACATAATTCAAAAAATGAAGTGACCGATGCTTGCAAGCAGAATTCCTTGCCTCATTAAATAGATTCAGGGCTATTTTTGAAAAGGAAAGGATGGATGGCCTGCTGGGTGCCAGTCTGTAGAAAGAAACTCCTTCCTCAGCTTAGGGCTCACAATATACCCACGCTGGGAAGTTTCAAATGGAATGGCCAGTGTGCAAGTAAGGACACTGAAGGTCAACGTTGTGGAAGCCAAGTGAGCATCTTCACATCACATGGTTTTTGGCCTACATGCACATGTGGCTATTTTTAAAATAGCTTAACAACTGATTTCAGATGGCTTCGTTCTAGCACAATGAGATTAATATGCAATAAAATGATGTTCTGGCCATCTGCAAGGGATGGTCATTTCCCACCAATCAGAGCGTGCACCATAATCCCAAGAGAGAGCAAAAGCTCCTGCTGGAAAGAAAACAGAAAGCTGATCTGGCACGGTAAGTCAGCTGCCTTGGCCCAGCTGCCCAGGACACACCACATTTCTCTTTAATACTACTCTGTAATCGGACCACTGGTGGACTGAATAAACTCCCCAACAGTGCCCTGGCTCTAACTTCTAAGTGAAACCATTCCCCTCAGGGGAAATGCTGGCAGATCCGAACATTCTTGTCAGTCTTAAAACCAGAGGCTTTCTTTCAAACGAGTCTCCTCTCTTCACTGCTAAAGCAGTGAATTCAGGCAGGTGAGCATTTGAGGGCTAACTGTGACAGGCTCTGAAAACACCCAACCTGCCTGAATTATAAAACACAGGCCAGAGACAGGGCTTTAGACAGATGCAGAGGAGTGCCATGGATTCTCTGAAATTACAGACACTAAACTGTCATTTAAGCTTCGGAGCCACAACACAGCCCAGCTCAACTGTTACAACATAATTCTGCAAATTCAGTTAAAAAGGAGAAAAGAACTACCATTCCTGAACAGAAGAAAGCAGCAACAAGGAAAGAAAAAAAAAAAAAAAAAACATTTAAAATCACTTTAAGGATTGATCACAAGACCTGCTGGAAGGCTAGCCTAGCTGCCCATTACGCATGTACTGCACATAGCAAGGACCCCAAAGGAGGCAGCCATTAACGAGTTGCTGGCTCAGGCATATAGTCCTAGCTACTCAGGAGCTGAAGAAACTCCATCTCCAATTAAGCAGGAAAAACACTGACAAGAGGCATGGCTCAAGTGGTAGAGTACCAAACGTGAGTGAAAAAGACTCGAGAATATTTAGTCCTGAGTTCAATCCGAAGTACCAGTTCACAAACTGGCTTTTGGCCAGGTGTGATGGCTTAGGCTTACGCCTATAATCGTAGCTATACAGGATAGTGAGATCTGAGGATCACAGTGTGAAGCCAGCTTGGGCAGGAAAGTTGTTGAGACTCTTACCTCCAATAAACTACCCAAAAAAGCCAGAAGAGGAGCTGTGGCTCAAGTGGTAGAGCACTAGACTTGAACAAAAAAAGCTCAGTGAACAAAAGCAGGCTCTAAGTTCAAACCCTAGGACAGGTGGGCTTGTGGCAGCCCAAGCAGAAACCTGTGACAAAAGATCAGCTCAGCAAACACAAGGCTCTGAGTGCAAACCTTAGTAACAGAAAAGGGGGGAGAAAAAAAAGGTAGGGTGCTTTTGAAAGACTGAAAAATACAGTTTTAATGAGGCATGATCCACTAGATCCTAATTTGTCGAGAGGTCATACTTCTTTTTCTTTTTGGCGGGGATGGGGTGGGGTGGGGAGAGGGTGGGGGGGTAGTGGTGGTTCGATTGTAGAGATTGAACTCAGGGCCTGGGCACTGTCCCTGAGCTCTTTCACTCAAGACGAGCACTCTTCCACTTTAAGCCACAGGTCTACTGGTTTTCTGAACTTTCCTGATTTAAACCTCGATCCTCAGGTCTCAGCCTCCTGAGCAGTTAGGATTATGTACTAGAGCCACTAGCACATGGTCATACTTGTTTTCTTTTCTTTTTTGGTAATGGGGGAGTTTGACCTCAGAGCCTTCTGCTTGCTAGACAGGTGGTCTACCACTTGAGCCAGGCCCCTAGTCCTATGTATTTTAGTTTTTTTGTTTTGTTTTGGTCATGGGGCTTGAACTCAGCCCCTAAGCGCTGTCCCTCAGCTCTTCAGCTCAAGGCCAGCGCTCTACCACTTGAGCCACAGCACCACTTCCGGTTTTCTGATGGTTAACTGGAGGTAAAAGTGTCAGGGATTTTCCTGCCCAGGCTGGTTTTGAACCATGATCCTCAGATCTCAGCTTCTTCAGTAGTTAGGATTACAGGCATGAGCCACCAGTGCCTGACTTTAGATATGTTTTGAATAATGTCTCGTAATTTTGCATAGTCTCATCTGGACCACAATCCTATTTAGCTTCACGCATATAGCCAGGATGACAGGTACATACTGGGGTTAAGATGGGGATCTTGTGAACTTTTTTCTTGGGCTAGCCTTGAATCACTATCCTCCTAATCTGTTTCACAAGTAACTAGAGTTATACATGTAAATCATAATGCCTAGCTCCATTTCCATTTTGATCCTACACTTCAACTAAAAAATAAACTGAGCCGGGCGTTGGTGGCTTACACCTGTAATCTTAGCTACTCAGGAGGCTGAGATCTGAGGATCTTGGTTCAAAGCCAGCCTGGGCAGGAAACTCTGTGAGACTCTTATCTCCAACAAACAACTCAGAAAACCAGAAATGGCACTGTGGCTCAAGTGGCAGAGCACTCGCCTTGAGCTAAAGAGTACAGGGACAGCGCCCAGGCCCAGAGTTCAAGCCCTACGACCGACAAAAAAAAATAAATAAATAAATAAATAAATAAAAGCCAGGCACCGGTGTCTCATGCCTATAGTCCTAGTTACTCAGGAGGCTGAGATCTGAGGACACTGGCTTGAAGCCAGCCCGGGCAACAAAGTCCATGAGACTCTTATCTCCAATAAGCTACTCAGAAAGTCAGAAGTGGTGCTGAGGCTCAAGCAGTAGAGTGCTAGCCTTGGGCCAAAGAAGCACCCAGGCCTAGAGTTTAAGCCCCAGGATTGGGGCGGGGGGGGGGGGGGGGGGGCACGGGGGAAACCCAAAAAATCCCAAATTCCCAATCCATTCTTGTGAGAGAGACTTCCTGTAAGATAGCCTCAGGCTGGCTTCCATTCAGACCCAGTAAGAGGGCACTGGCACCGTTTACACCACTCTATGAGCTACAGAGTGGATCGCTAATCTCAAAAAGCCAGCTCTCAGAAGGGAATCTCTATTGTGTAGTTTTAAAATTATGTAAATTTAAAAACTGTTTTTGGGTCTGGGAATGTGGCATAGTGATAGAGTGCTTGCCTAGAATGCATGAAGTCCTGGGTTCGATTCCTCAGTACCACATGAACAGAAAAAGCCAGAAGTGGCGGTATGGCTCTAGTGGTAGAATGCTAGCCTTGAGCAAAAGCAGCTTAAAGACAGTGCCCAGGCCCTGAGTTCAGGCCTTAGGACTAGCAAAAAATAAAAAAGCTGTTTTTAAGGCTGACAATTTATTTATTTTCCAAACCATACCCATGTTCTAATATTTTAGATTACTAATGAATTATTAGACACTTGCCCTTCCAACAAGTAAACCTGGCACACCACAAAGATGCACCAATTCAATGTCTTGTTGGGGACCCCACCCATGGGTGTCCAGCAAGCTGTGCTGCCAGGTAGTACAGCCAGGACTCCTGATGCTCCATAGCCATACCACCTCCCTGGCTCCTTCCTACAGTCTCAATGATCTAAAAAGGTGGCCTGGCTACAAAGGCCCTTAAAGGTGGAATAATAGTTAACACAAATAGAAGGGCAGCTCATTCCCAGGCACACAGTGAGCATGCAAAACAGCTTTCCATCACTGATAACCTACTTAAACAGAGATCACATTCATCTGGCCTATGGCTCCAGAAGCCTCAGTTCACAATCTGCCGGCTCTGTTGCTTTTGGATTTGTAGAAAGGCACAACATCATCATGGAAGGTGGTGAACAAACACTATTTACGGTTCAACTAATGGCAGCCATGAAGGAGAAGGGGAGGGGGGGGGGGAGAGAGAGGGAGAGGGAGAGGGACAGAGAGAGAGGGAGAGGGAGAGAGAGGGAGAGGGAGAGGGAGAGGTGTGGCTGATATGGTTAGTATGATATCTCAAACTTCTCCCTCATTCCCTATTGATGCTGTGACTCCCATTTAGCCCAAGGAAAACAGGCATTTGCAGGTTTTTATAAAAGCAGCTACACATACAGCTCTGAAAGATGGAGAGATAGGGGTTCCTGGAGGAAATAACAGAGTTGTAATAAATGCTTCCGCTTCCATAAGAACAAAGCAGCCTATTAAACACCAACAGGTCAATAGAAATGTGTTCATCCTTTCTTAATTTTATGTTAGGTTTGTTTCTCAAATACAATAATAACTGAATTGGCAAACTAAGTTGCAACTCAGCCAAATGCACTTTCTTGTTGAGTTTGAAAGGAAATTTGAAAGCTGCTGCAGCTGTGGGAAACAAGGGGCCTGACCACACATTCTAACACTGGCCCATCTTACCCTCATGGGATCACTCACAAATCCCTGAATGAGAACAAGGCAGGGTACTACCAGATAACACTTCTGTGGTGCTGCCCTGGAGGACTGAGGAAGAATGAAGGCCCTGAACAAAAGGCAACCAATTCCCTGCAGATGACATTCAACCCTCACACCACACCGGGTCCCTCAACTGCTGGCCTCTTTCCACCTCACATCTCACCTGAGGCAAGATTCTATACAAAAACCAGACCCAGTCAGGATGTTTCACATCAAACTCCAAGTATTTCTCTACCCTATTATAATCCTCCAGCCTCCCACACTCTGCTGAGACTGTCTAGCACAGCCCTTCATTGCTGTTTTCTTTTTTTTTCAGGGGGGGGGGGCCGGGAGGGAAGAGGTGTTGGTGGTGGGGCTTCAACTCAAGACTAGGCGCTGTCCCTGAGCTCTTTTTGCTTATTGAGCCACAGCTCCACTTCCCCGTTTCTGGTGATTAACTGGACTTTCCTGCTCAGGTGGGCAGCACACCACACTTCTCAGATCTCAGGCTCCTGAGTAGTTAGAATTGTAGGCATGAGCCACTGGCATCTGACCAGCCTTTCATTTTTTATACCTCCCTTTTTCTTCACTTCTAAAACCAGACACCTACACAGAGCTGGCTTTCTCAGCAGGACCACTGACCTCACGAAACCTCTCCCCACTTCCTGAGTGACTACAGGTAACATAT
This sequence comes from Dipodomys spectabilis, assembly GCF_019054845.1. NCBI lineage: Eukaryota > Metazoa > Chordata > Mammalia > Rodentia > Heteromyidae > Dipodomys > Dipodomys spectabilis. Next base: position 648,773 of record NW_024870795.1, read on the forward strand.
GGCAGGTTTATAACTCCTACAGGCTTGATTCTCTCTCTTACACACCTACTCCTGCCTTGTGGCTGGCTGGGAGCTGGTGTGCCTATAAATATTCAAATGGTTCCATTGGAAGAGTTTTACTTGTGGATGACACTAGTCTCCTGTTTTGTTTTCCTGGTAAAACCATCTCAAATCCATTCAATGGGATTAAATAAATCACTATAACAGATGAATGAGATTTCAGACTCCTACTTTAACAAACATCACTGACTAGCCATGTTTGGCAGCTGATAACCACACTTAAAACACACACTGGACACAACGGGAAAAACAGAGGCTGTGGCTTCCAGACCTGCTAAATGATCTAAGTAAGACAGTTGGTCTCTTGGGATCTGAGTTTGCAGTTTTTTTTTCTTTTCAATTTTTTCCTGTGGTTTTACAGATGTTTTTGAATATTTTTAGCATTTTCAAGTAATATTTGGGAGCCAGTTAATATGCTGCCTCATTTTGAGAGAAATAATACTATTTAAAACTATATGGCTGGGGGCTGGGAAGGTGGCTTAATGGTAGAGTGCTTGCCGCGCACGCATGAGGCCCTCAGTTCAATCCTCAGCACCACATAAGCAGAAAAGGCCAGAGTGGCTTGAGTGGTAGAATGCTAGCCTTGAGCTGAAGAGCGGAGGGACAGTGCCCAGGCCTAGAGTTCAGGCCCCACGACCAACCAAAAAACAAAAACAACAACAACAAAAATGTGTATGGCTGGGAATGTGGCACAGTGGTAGAGTGCTTGCCTAGTATGCATAAAGTACTAGGTTCAATTCCTGAGTACCACATAAACAGAAAAAGCCAGAAGTGGCACTGTGCTCAAGTAGTATAGTGCTAGCCTTGAGCAAAAGCAGCTCAGGAACAGTGCTTAAACAGTGTTCAAGCCCCCATCTGGCAAAAAAAACAAACCAAAACAACAAAACTATGTAAGAGCCCGGTGCAGCTATTTTATTGAGTGCCTGTTGGAGGTATGGCCTTGAACTTGCCATACATAAGGGTGCAAGTTTCTTTTTTTGGGGGGGTCGGTCGTGGGGCCTGAACTTTGGGTCTGGGCGCTGTCCCTCAGCTCTTCAGCTCAAGGCTAGCACTCTACCACTTGAGCCACAGTGCCACTTCCGGCTTTTTCTGCTTATGTGGTGCTGAGGAATGGAACCCAGGGCCTCATGCATGCAAGGCCAAGCACTCTACCACTGAGCCACCTTTCCAGCCTAAGGGTGCAAGTTTCTAGAAACTGAAGACAAGGTAGCTGGGGTGGACAGGGGTAGTTATAATCAACTTGAGGACTGGGGGAAATTCTAATCAACTTTGTAATGCCTGTGTTGGACTTTATCATCACAGATAGTCTCAGGGAAAGGCCTCCATATGAAACTTATCTTCTTTATGAGGAGGAAACTCTCTGCCTGATCCAGGATTCTGGCTACAGAGAGGTTTCCTGTGTTTTGAATTCTGCATGGGAAGAGCTGCACAAAAAGAAGTGATTATAAGTAATGGTCTCAAATGAAACCATATGAAGAAGGAACGTACCAGGTCAATCAGGTCACTGAGGTTTTTCTCGATTTGCTGTGGAGGCAGGCGCCTCATTAGGTCCAAGGCACAATCCAGCTGCTGATCACTCTGTGGAGGAAGAAAAAGAGTGCTTAAGTCACTTCTGCCCATAGTAAGAATTCTTTCTTAAAAGCATCTTTCTGGTTGCTTGGGGCATATTCTAAAACCCAAAGAGAACCACCATGGGCCTCCACCAAATCTGTATGTGGTTCAGCCCATAGTCAGGACAGATGCTATGCAGGCTGCCTGCCCTCCTTCCAGAGAAGCCTCTGTACTAGATCCCAAAGGAAGTGGAGCAGGGCACAAGTCTTCTTGCTATGTGCTCAGAAGACTTGACAGCTGATGTGCCAGCTTCCCAGGTGGTTCTATGGTAAGCAGGCTCCTGTAGCAGGTTTGCCAGGCAAGGGTTTGATGAGCTTCATGCCACAGATAAACCAGGCAAAGATAGAATGTTCTATGATAGGGATAAAAGTGCACCATTCATTCAAACAGGCTGGGAAGTTTTCTGAGGCCCTGTGCAAACAAGACCTGAGCTCGCTCCAGCTAGCAACAGGGCAGCTGACTGCTGCCGTGGGGTGCTAGGAAATAGTTTTTGCCTATTGCGTGTTTTTTGAAAGTTATGCACAGTGTGCTTCAGCAGACCTTCCTCACTTAATACTTAGATTATAACTATTTACTAAGGTCACTATGTCCCAGTCACCACAAATATACAGAAAATAATGAAAGCAAGGAAGGGGGAGGGAGGGAGAGACTGGGGGCAAGATGGTAAAGTGAAGTGAACTGGGAGGAAGGCAGTAGACTACAGCTAAGAAGCTCAGAGAAGGTGGGGAAATGGAACAGGAAAAATGGCAGTGACCTCTGTCACACTCGTAAAGTTCAACCAGTGAGGAAGGTGGAGCCCTTAACAGGGCCACCTGATTTGTGTTTGGAACCAGTCTGTCCCAACTAATTTCAGGACTGTTTGAGAGCTCTAAACCAACAAGCTAATGAGTCTCTCATAAAATATACAAGGTAATCCTCAAAACCCTACATTTGGACATAATGAGATACCACCTTTAAATATTACCACTTACATCCAGGCCTGTTAACCACAAGTAAGCAGTGGGGCACAGACCCACTTTATATCCACAAAGACAGAACATGTTTCTAACCAGAGTCAATTTAATTTCCAGATATTGGCTTGTCACATGTAGAAGGCTGTTTAAAACAAAAAAAAAAGGTCGGGCGCTGGTGGCTCATCCTGTAATCCTAGCTACTTAGGAGGCTGAGATCTGAGGATCGCAGTTCAAAGCCAGCCTGGGCAGGAAAGACCGTGAGATTCCTATCTCCAATAAACCACCAGAAAACCGAAAGTGGCACTGTGGCTCAAGTGGTAGAACGCTTGTCTTGAGCTGAAGAGCTGAGGGACAATGCTCAGGCCCAGAGTTCAAGCCCCACAACCGACCAAAAAAAAAAAAAAAAGCTCCTGCCTTGCTCATGGCAGTTATCAGTGACCGTTTGTCCTAGGACACATAACAAACTGGCTACTCTGCAAAGAAATAAAAACCAAACTGAAAACACCAACGTCGAAACCCTACCACTTGTTTTGCTTAAACAAACACTCCGCAGCTCCCCGTTCCTAACTGGGCCTCACGGGTCGACACCAACATGTGTCAGCCAAGGCCATGGTAACAGGGGTTTGGCTGGCTGGCATCAATAGGAATTTTAACACCATGCCTAGGGCAGAGCACAGATAAACTGACTTGACTAGAGATGCATCTTCAATTCCTAGGTCTGTCATTCATTCAACTGGTGACCCTAGGTAAGTTTCCCCTCCTTTACTTACTCCACTGGATAGGAGCAGCTCTACAGATAAGAGTGCATGCAGGCTGGCTGGTGGTTCACACCTGTAACTCTAGCTACTCAATAGGCTGAGCTCTGAGGAAAAAGGTTCAAAAGCCAACCAGAGCAGGAAAATCCATGAGACATTTATATCCAATAAACCACCAGAAAAACTGAAGTGCTGTGGCTCAGAGTGTTAGAGTACTAGCTTTGAGCAAAAAAGCTCAGGGATAGCACCCAGGCCCTGAGTTCAAGTCCCATGACCCAAAAAAAAAAAAAAAAAAAAAAAAATGCAAAGAATGAATGAAGGATATGTAACACAAGATAGCTTGTGTTTACTGGTTGGAGAATGATGTATAAATATACATACAGGTCTTACATATTTCGAAAATAGTTTTAAATACGCTTTACAATATCCTTCTCAGTCTCCCCAACCCTGATCTGATCTCTCCTACTGTGTTGGGAGTTTGAATCAACTGTTCACACTTCACAACGGCTAAGTGTTCCCTTGCCTGGGCAAGAATGAAACCCTAAATGATTCAACTGAAACTTGTCACAAACTGTGAACTAGTGTTTCTTAGCCAGGAGTGATTTTTGGAGGGCAGCCCCGACCCCTGCCAGGAGATGCTGAGTGACACATGGAAGCAGATCAGGCTGGAAAGGGGGAAGCTGCTGCTGTTTAGTGAGGAGGGCTTATGATGCCCTAAACGTCCAGTCGTGCGTAGGACAGCTTTCCCACACCACTGTCTCAATTGCTGGCCTGGGTACTAAACCTCAAATCATCATTAAGGGGTCCTGGTCAAAGCAAAGACAAAGCCTGTCTCCAGAAACTGCACAGGGTAGAGGAGTGCTGTGCCTACAATTCTACTCCAAACACACTCACAAGCTCTTCTGGTCTCTGGAAAATAACTAGACATTAACAATCTTTTTCAGTTATAACTAAGCCTAGCTAATTTGAAACTGTAATCCAGAACATCTTGGGATTCAGAAGGGATTACATAAAACTTGAGAAGTGTTATCCAGGAAAAGACCTAACTTGACCAGGGAGGGCAATGTGTAAACACAGCATTCAGACCCTCTATGGGGCCTCTTCACCTCCCAGCCAGTCAAACCATCCTTATCCCAAAGGCCAGCCACAGGCGGCCAGGCTGACTATACCTCCTGCCGGCACCACACTTTCCCTAAACCATCAAACTCGCATTGTGCATTCGTCCCAATTAATCTTAATTGGAAATGTTTCACAGCAAATTTCTAGGGCTAAGGATGTTTAACTATCATTAAACTAGGAAATGACTAAATGCTTCCTTCCCCTAAGTGAAGCAACATGGGAAAGCTTACTGACAGCTTGTAAAAAGTTAAAATTACACTCACAGGAGTCAGCCCAAACCCGTAAGGGGCCAAACAGAAAGAGAACGAAGAAACATGGATGACTTACAGCCACACACAACATTTGGGACCCCAGAAACAGGACAACAGGGTAGGGGTGGAGTCCCCAAAGGGGTTGATGACCTGGGATGCAGCTACATTCATAAGGCCCAGAAGGAAGCAACAGCGAATTGTTATTTAGACACAAACATACGTGTGTGCGTGTATATGTTCATGCAATTTAACATAGCAAAATTTTTCCTCTTCTGCTTCAAGACAAGGGAATGAAGAACACAAAGTTGGGAAGAACAAGGAGGAAATGACAACAAACCACCAAAAGGTGACAGTAATGTGGCCCAGGCCTTCTATGGAATGGGAAGACCCATGATGTCAGAACCTAACATTAGTTAATATGCCACTAAGTCAAAACTTACGTTACCAAGATGGTTACTGGACAGATGCTCAAGGTATTTTTTCCCTTTTTTTTCTTTTAGGTCCGAGACTGGAATTCAAACTCAGTACCTTCTCCTTTTGCCTACTGGCTAGTGTTCTATCAACTAAGCCACAGCTCTAACCCCTCAAGGTAACTTTTTAAAGATACTAGAGAGGAATATGAACAGGAGCAAGTGAGGACAGGGTTTCAGTCTTTCTGTTCACTAGATGTGCATGTGACTTAACCTTGTGACCTGAGATTTGGACTTGATGGCTTTTAAGATTCCTTCTAGATGGACCATGACTTATACTCTACCTAAAGTGCAGACAGACACAGAACTGAGTCCCATCTGCCCCATCATTCTGGATTCTGTCCCATGCAGACCAACAACTAGGTGCTATAACAATTACAGTCTGTGTGCCAGCCTTGGGCCAGGCTCTGGTCGTGGCCCACAGCATGAAACTGAGTCCTAAACACTAGAGTGCCTACACTCAGCTAGGTGCCAGTGGCTCATGCCTATCATCCTAGCTACTCAGGAGGCTGAGATCTGAGGATCAAGGTTCAAAGCCAGCCTGGGCAGAGAAATCCACAAGACTTAGCTCCTCAGAACTGAGGTATGGCTCAAGTGGCAGAGCACCAGCCATGAGCAAAAAAGTCTAATTAGAGAACACCAAACCCTAAGGTTGAAGGACCAGTTCCAGCACAAAAACAAAACAAAACAAAAAAGAACCAACTGTCTATAAATGAGACAAGGCAGTGTAGTGTGGTCAGTAACAGGACACAGAAGGTCCAAAGACACAGGCACAACTCACAGCACACAGATTTTCCCAGGATCTCCCTCCCTTGTGGTTTCCTTTATCCGCAAGTTCTATTTATTTTGCAAATTGTCACCCCTTGACTAAGACAGCTTCTCTGAAATGTCGACTGATTCCAGACACCCCGTTCATAAAATGAGCTTTTACCCTTCCACCTCCCACTGGAGGTGTACTGAATTGAAAAATAAATAGCAGAAGAATGACCATCTCATTACATCCTCCAGAATTCTCTGCCCATTCAATTCGTCATTCACTAATTATTTATAGTGTCTCCTAGGTAACAAGCACTGTTTCTGATGCTAAATGGTGAACATAAAGTCTTCTTAGAGCTTATGATGCTGTCAAAATCAGGAAGGGCAAAGAGCAAGGCGTACGTCTGTAAGGACGTGGAGGAATGTGCCAAGGAGGCGCCTTCGCAGTTCATCACCTGAGGCAGGAAATGTGTTTGCTTTTTGCTGGTTTTCCTCTGACTTTAAAGAAAAAGCACACAAAACAGCTTAAGTTATCCCATAGCAAGTAAAATAATATTAATATGGACAAGAACAATTTTCCAGAAAATAATGGAAGTCAAAATACTACAGCACAAAATGCCCACTGGAGAATTCAGACATGAGTGTTGTTAAATCATCAGCTGTCAAAGCTGGCCTATTTAACAAACTCAAAATCCACGTGCAAACCACCAACAAATAAAATGCATGTGCTGTCCCACAAGGGGATGCCAGGAATAGAGCATATCCCAGCCTAGCCTAAGCTCGAGCCTATCCCAGAGCCAAGGTGCCCACCAAGTGGTGCCATAAGCAAGAGCAAGCACGGGAGCCAGGCCATTATCCTAAGCCCTGAGGAGTCCCTGGGACTTTGCGGGGCAAGTACACCTGAAGGAGAGAAAGGAGGCCTGCAGAACACTACCAGCCAACCAGCCTAAGAGTCCACTCAGGTGCACCCGGTGCAGGGCACCTGTGCTTTGTTGCAAGGCACAGATAGGCTGGATGACTCTCCAGGAACTCATGGGAGCTCCGAGGCTCTGGTTTACAGCTTGTCTCCAGCAGTTTTCTCTTTATAGGTAAGTATCTGTGCTGTGTTCTTCACCTTTTTTTTTTTTTTGCCAGTCCTGGGGCTTGAACTCAGGCCTAAGGGCTGTCCTTGAGCTTCTTTTGCTTAAGGCTAGTGCTCTATCACTTGAGCCACAGCGCTACTTCCAGCCTTTTCTAGTTCTGTGGAACTGAGCAAATTTCGTGCATGCTAGGCAAGCATTCTTCCATTAAGCCACATTCACAACCCTTCACCTTTTTCGTCTTTAAAAGTCATATTTCCAGAAATATTTAGAAGCCTCTCAAGATTTTTCCACAGACAAACAACACTGTCTAAGAAGGTAAAGTAGGCTGTATTTTCTAGCTGGGTGCTGGTGGTTCACACCTGTCATCCTAGCTACTCAGGAGTCTGAGATCTGAGGAATGCGGTCCAAAGCCAGCCCAGGAAGAAAAGTCCCCATGAGACTCTTACCTCCAATTAACTACTCAAAAACCAGAAGTGGAGCTGTGGCTCAAAGTGGTAGAGCGCTAGCCTTGAGCGGAAGAGCTCAAGGACAGTGCCCAAGCCCCATAACTGACAAGAAAAAATAAATAGCTGTAACTAGACAATCTACCCCATGAACTCCACTTGCAAGGAGTGTGTATGTGTGTGTGTGTGTGGGGGGGGGGGGGGGGGCTGGGCTATCTGTGCCCCCTTCTCTGGAACTGGGAGAGCGCCTGTCTGTGACTGTCTCGTCACCGTTGCATAACTGGTGCTTGTTAACTTCCAAGGCCACATGGCACCTACAGTTCCTGCTCTGCCTGCTGTGTACACACACTGGAGACCTCAGGAGGCCATGCTGTGCACAGGTCCACCAAGCCCTGAAGCAAGGCCACAGGGGCTCTGTGGACCCAAAGGATCTATGAAACCAGATGCCTATGAGACCCAAGACCTCCACTGCCAAGCTTTGAATATAACTGCAATAGTGCAAGACCCTGTCCTGAGCTGCCAGGCCTGGACTCAACTCTCTGAGGATGGAAGCTACCACATACAATGAGGCCAAGGTTCTCTTAAGTGTCAGGTCTTAGGTGATCTTGTTAGACAGCCATAGGAAGTGGCAACAAAGGAATCCTATGGTGACAGAGTGGAGAGTCAAGAGTACAGTGGAGAAGATGAGGATCTACCCCGGAAACGCAGGAGACCTAAGGCCTGGGGTAACTTGCTTCCTAGCTGGGGCCACTGCGAGAAGGCAGTGCCAGGTGCATGTTTCAGGGATAAACGGTAATTCATTCCCATTGCTAGTATTTTTACACATGATGCCTGCCTCACCTCACCACAGCAGAATGCGTGAGGGCAGACCTGGACTTCACAACGTCATCTGTACGTCAGCAACACTCCAGAGCCTTGGGCCTGCAAAGTCTGTGCAGACGTTCACCCTGGCTTTGGCTGGTTTACAGTCCCCAGAGGGCCAGCAAGCCCCGACTTCACAGAGGGAAACAAGGCTAGAGCCCAAGGCTGACTTACAGACACTTTGTCTCACTCAACCAGGACTGCTCTCATAATCTAGGAACCGGCAAGCAGCTACTTAAAAGCAGCAAGTGTTTCCTGCCTGTGGCTTAGGAACAATTTGTGCTGGGGGCTATTTGGGGGAACGTTTCAAGGGTGAGGCCAGCCATAACTAGTCTTTGGGTCACTCTGGAAAACTGTGCATTTGGGATTAATAAAAGGCAAAGTGCTTCTTTTCCAGAGTGACCGCCCTCGGGAGGGCCACAGTGGTGACGGCAGCACAGACACAAACCCGCACACACCCTCCTGACACTTTGGTTCCCAAAGGAAAATGCTTTACTGAGTGAGTCACAGTGAATGACAAGATTGGAACTCAGGATCTCATACTTGACAGGCAGGTGCTCTGCCAATTGAGCTACACCCTCAGTTTTTTGGGTTTATTTCAAATCAGATTTCAGATTCATGCCAGGGCCAGCCTGAATGGAAATCTTTCTACCTTATAGCTAGGATGACAAGCATGTACCACTATACCTAGTTTTTTATTTTTTTTAATTAGTTGAGCATCTCACATTATTATTGTTATTGCTGTTATTATTATTGCCTGTGCTGGCCTTTGTTTCCTAAATACTTAAGATTACAGACTTAAGCCACCATACTCAGCTCAAAGTACTTCTTTGTGTTGATGGTAGTGGTGGTCCTAGGGTCTGAACTCAGCCTGGGTACTGTCCCTCAGCTCTTCAGCTCAAGGCTAGTGCTCTACCACTTGAGCCACAGTGCCACTTCCAGCTTTTTCTGCTTATGTGGAGCTGAGGAATCGAACACAGGGCCTCATGCATGCAAGGCAAGCACTCTACCACTAAGCTACCTTCCCAGCCCCTCAAAGTACTTCTTTTAATCCTAAAAGGGCAATCTGTCTAACATGTATTGAATGGCCCATGCTTTTACACAATGCCAGTGAACACAGAACAGTGAGTCACATGCAGGTAAGCCATGTCAACCTGACCCAGAGACACCTGTAAAAGCATCCATCCTGTTTGTTTACATTTTCCTGCCCTTCTGTTGAGCTGTTACACTTCCTCACCTACCACATTGCTTCTCATCTGCTACAGGGTGAGAAATGTGACAAGAAGGGCCTATTCCTGTTTAAAACAAACATACCATGAGCCCACATACCATGAGCAGGTATAAATCTCAGGCTCAGCCCTTGGGGTCCAGAGGTCCAGACACACACACACACACACCATTTGGGTGTGAATGTGCATGGGTTTTCACCCTTCTCTCAGAGAAATCTAAGATGCTAAAGGGACAGATAAATAGAGTAACTTTGCAGAGCAGATTTAAGCAAGCAACAAGTAACTACTTTGCTCTTGGAGCCTCCATTTTCTTAAAAACATAGGTCACCTTGCAAGGCCACTGCAAATGGGGTCTGGATTACCCTGCAGCGCCCAACCCCAAAGAGTGGGATTCCCCCAGAGCAGAAAGCTCAGGGCTTTTCTGCCAAGACTTTTGCATAACATTTTTTTTGGGTGCTCAAGGGCCTGTTCTTCCCTGGCTTTTCCTGCACTTGACACAGGTTTTCCATTTAGGCTGCCAGGCAGCTCTAGAAAGGTGGGTGGAATGTTATTCCGGTTTCTAAGCCATTAAGCACCAACAAAGAAGGGCAGAGTTCACAACACTCACCCCATACAAACCTGGTTTCCTACAGCCAAAATGAGAGTAAGAGCAGAAGACAAGAGTTCCAGTCATTCATGCATCTGTGTGCCTTTCACCAGCTTCCTACAGCCAGCCCACTTCTCCTCGGCTATTTCTCAGCCCAGGACATCAGCAGGCCTAGTTCCACCATGGAGCCATCTCCCTTTTTGCTGGTGTTCTCACACCCAATGAAGGCCAGCAAAACTAGAGAACCTGGCAGACCTAGGAGTGGCCCCAAGCACCCTATCAACAGTGAGATTTCCACGTGTCTCCTCTCCCTGGTGTGTTTATTCCAAGGGAAAACTTAGCAATCTCCATACAGGCTCTAAACCAACGCTCAGCAGCCAGTGGATTTTTCCTTTACACAACCGTGCAGGAAGTGAACTATCTGAAGTGAGTCACACTCAAGGGCTGGATCCATGCCTGTTCACAGCCCCAATTTCCTAACTGCACAGCACAGGGCAGATCCTTGGCAGAGATCAGGATTTGACTGGTGGACCTGGTGCAATGGCCTGGCTCTCAGAAAAGAGAAAGAGGAGAAAGGAGAAGTCACCAGGGAAGGGTAGGAGTGGGCACTGCTGTACCTTTCCATGCATGGCACAGCAGGCTCTGTACTTAGCAAGCACAGGCTGACTTGGGGGTTCCTCTACCCCCCCTAGACAACAGACACTCATGCCTTCCCTCCAGCATACAGCCAGCAGCCACGTTTCTCTTCCAGCTCCTCAGAGGCTAGACAACCAATTCAGGTGCTAAAACTTAGTCCCCAGCTAGTGCTGCCACAGTGGCTGCCACCTGCTTTCTGAGGGCGGAACATACAAAAGGCAGTGGGATAGCCTGATGAAGAATCCAGTCAGGTGGCAGCAAATAAAGACACCTTGTATCTGGCACTGTTCTAGGCCTAGCCAAGAGCCAGCTGGCTAAGAGGGAACACATTCTTTTGGGTGTTTCCCTCACCTATCTATACTTTAAAACACAGAACTGTTACACCAAAGAGGACCTAAATGAGGAAACTTGAGGCCCAGACGTGTCTATAACTCCATGGCCAATGGACCAGGACATGTCCTTCACTACACACTTTTCTCCCACTCTCAGTTTAATAAGTTGAAATTTAAGAATGGAGTTGTGTTTTACACCCCTCACAGTACTATCCTGTGTAAGAGTCTATGTTAGCAGAATACACAATGGTGGTATTAAGAACAGATAGTTGCTCGGGATGAAGCTGGACGGTAGTGTGCTTACCATGTACAAAGTGATGAACTCAATCAGGAGGGAGGGAATTTATATGGAGACCAGACTGATCTTTCAGAAAAACTGTTCTTCATTGATTAAAAATATTGGAGATATATATATATATATACACACACATACATACATACATACACACACATAGATATATTTACATGATGGCAGTCTACAATCCCCAGCTACTCAGGAGGTGGTGGCAGGAAGATTTTGAGCTCAAGGCCAGGTCAGGCACAGATCCTATCTCAGAAAAAAAGGCTGGGCTGAGGGTGTAGCTTAGCAGAAGAAAACCCACCTAGCAAGTAAGAGGCCCTGAGTTTAAACCCCAATACTGCAAATCAACCAATAAATAAAACAAAATGGGTTAAGCAATAAAACATCTGCTGTAGCATATGCCAGGCCCTAGGTTCAATCTTCAGTACCAACAGGAGAAAAATGAAAGCAAACGGATTTCTACAGAGAGAGGCTAGAGACATGGCGCAAAGGGTAGAATACTTGCAAGCACAAAGCTCTAAGTCTTAAACATGATTAATTTCAAAAGAGAAAACAGAAGAAAGTAACAATGGCTATGGCCCACTATGGATGGGGGTGGGAACACAACTATGACCCTAGTTTCATAAGCAAGTAATGGAAACAGTTTCTTCTAGGCTGGGAAAATTACAGGTTATTCTTGTACTTCCACATTCTGCACTGTCATCTTGGATTATGGGCTTGATTCTCAACACTGTCATGGACCGGTGGACTTCTGGAAAACATTGCAGTCTTTTACAGATAGTTCCTCTGGTTGATGGTTCCCTTTCCCCTCCAGAAGATCTACAGGGTGCTGTCACCTATGGTCTGGTCATTAATGCTTCAGAGATGTCTGCAGCTGCTGCTCTTGCATGATCCTGGCAGGATTCACATAGCAAACGACTAATCCCACCACTCTGCCAACTGGCAGTGAGACACATAATTAGGAGAAATCCAGAGACATCTTCCCGTGGATGCCACACATGCTGCCCATGTCTACTTCAACAGCACAGGAAATTCAAAGAAGCCTTTCTTGAAAGTCAGAGACAAGGCACAGTGCCTCTGTATTCCAAGAAAGAGGGAAAGGGGGGGGGGGGGGGCAGGAAAGAAAGAAGGAAGGAAGGAAGGAAGGGGAGCAGCAAAACCACCACCAATTTGGAAAAATGACCACATATTCATTGGCTAAGAAAAGTAAACTCCCTTCTTCAGGGCATAAGAAGACAATCTGCACAAGCCTTCTCCCAAGGCGGCCAACATGCAACCATTTGGATACAGATTTCCTCCAATAAAGCATTGTGCACAACTCCCAAAGGCAGGCAGCCCCCAGGTAGAACTAGCTAGTACACAAACGAGTAAGTCTGAATGGGAAAGCTGCAAGATTTAAAGGATCTGGAGAAAATAAAGCCTCCATCAACCCGAACATTTTACCTAGAAGGGGACATTTTCTGATTCACATCCCAAGGAGGCTGGGGAAAAAAATACAACATTTAGACATCAAAACACGTGGGCCAGGAGCTGGTGTTTCGTGCCTGTAATCCTAGCTCCTCAGGAGACTGAGATATGAGGATCAAGGTTCAAAGCCAGCTCAAGCAAGAAAGTCTGTGAGACTTTTATCACCAATTAACCACAAGAAAAATGGAAGTGACACTGTGGCTCGAAGTGGTACAGCAATAGTCTTGAGCACTCAGGCTTCAAGTTCAAGTCCCACAACCACCACCAACAACAAAACAGACATGTGAAGATGGAGGGATAGCTCATGTGGTAAGAGTGCTGTCTAGCAAGGGTGACTCCAGTACAAGAAAGAAGTAGAGGGGGAACAGAGGAAAGGGGAGGGGAATGGCAGAGAGGACAGGGTTCTTGGTTTCTTTTAACAAAGTTTAACTTTTAGTAGACAAATGGTGACTGTACATATTTGTGGAGCACAGTGTGACCCTTTTGTGTGTGTGCCAGTACTGGGGCTTGAGCTCCGTGCCTCAAGCTCTTGCTTGGATTTTCCCTTCTAGATGGCACTCTACCACTTAAACCACAACTCCATATACGAATCTCTCAGCAGAGTGCTGGTGGCTCACGTCTGTAATCCTAGCTACTCAGGAGGCTGAGATCTGTTTAAAGGTCTGTGAGACTCAACTCCAGAGCTATGGCTCTGAGTGGTAGAGCACTAGCCTTGAGTGAAAAAGCTAAAGGACAGCATTCAGGCCTGGAGTTCAAGCCCCACGACCAACTGGAAAAAAAAAACAGTCAGCTGGGTGCCAGTGGCTCACGCCTGTAATCCTAGCTACTCAGGAGGCTGAGATCTGAGGATCATGGTTCAAAGCCAACCCTGGCAAGAAAGTACATGAGACTCATCTCCAATAAACCACTAGAAAACCAGAAGTAGCGCTGTAGCTCAAGTGGTAGAGCACTGGTCTTGAGCTGAAGAGTGCAGTGACAGTGCCCAAACCCAGAGTTCAAGCCCCACGATCAAAAAAAAAAGTCAGATTTATCAACCTGGGCTGACTTTGAACTATAATCCCTGTAATCCTCAGATCTCAGCCTCCTAAGTAGCCAGGGTTATAGGCGTGAGCCAGTGGTGCCTGGTTCAGTGTGACATTTCAATACATGTATACAAATGTAATGATCAAGTCAGTCTATCAATTTTCAAACCTTAGACAGACTGCCTTGCAGATATCTGCAGATGGCGGAAAGGACTCGGAGTAAGACAGAGCACGGTTTTGAGGCTACACCTTGTCATTTCCTGATGGAGACATGGCTTTCATCTTTCTGTTCCTTCATCTATTAAATAGGAACAATCATAATAATATATATGTTTTTTTGTAGGTATTGAGGTTTGAATTCTGGGCTTTCTTTGCATTTGCTAGGTAAGCACTCTACCACTTGAGTCATAACCCAGCCTGGTATCCATCTTGGGGTCTGTCTGAAGACAATTCAGAAAGTGTTAGTCAAAAAGCTAGCACTGCAAGCCGGGCGCTGGTGGCTCACGCCTGTAATCCTAGCTACTCAGGAGGCTGAGATCTGAGGGTCACGGTTCAAAGCCAGCCTGGGCAGGAGAGACTGTGAGACTCCTATCTCCAATAAACCACCAGAAAACCGGAAGTGGCGTTATAGCTCAAGTGGTAGAGCACTCGCCTTGAGCTGAAGAGCTGAGTGACAGCGCCCAAGCCCAGAGTTCAAGCCCCACGACCAACCAAAAAAAAAAAGAAAGCTAGCACTGCCAGGCACTGGTGGCTTACGCCTGTAATCCTAGCTACTCAGGAGGCTGAGATCTGAAGATTGCGGTACAAAGTCAGCCCGGGCAAGGAAAGTCCGCAAGACTCTTACCTCCAATTAACCACCAGAAAACTGAAGTGGTGTTGTGGCTCAAGTGGTAGAGCCCTTGCTTGCCTAGAGTTGAAGAGCTCAGGGACAGTGCTCAGGCCCAGAGTTCAAGACCCATAACCAACCAAAACAAACAAACAATAAAAAAACAAACAAACAAAAACCTAGCATTTCGTAGTGCACAGTAAGTGCTCAGTGCTGTGGGCTCCCTCTCACACAGAAAGCCACTGCACAGGATCAGGACTGCAATGCTCCCAGAGGAAGTGAAACACACAGCCGCCCTGGGCTTGTTAATGTCACCTTGAAAGCACTCTGAGGGTAGCTGTGAACAAAGGCCAGAAATCAGGTCAGGAGGCCAATCCTCTTTGGTAATTTTCAGCCCCGTTAACAGTTTCCTTAGCGTTTGAGAAAACCCTGCCAACAGGAAGGACACACTTGAGCCTCTAGAGGCTCACAGCCTTCTCCTGTCTACCCTCTGCTGAATGCTAGATCTCAAGAATGTTAGCTAAGGAGCTTAGCATCGCTCAATGGCCAAAGAGAATTAAGGAAAAGGAGTCAGCAAGTTTCTACTCCAAAACACCATTTTGCTCAGTAGAAACCCAAAGCTAGTTAGTATTGGTTGACTGAGTTGACTATCACCAAGTCTCACTCAGCCATCATCCAACACATGCCTTGTCAACAGTGGCAGCCCACGACTCCCACTAACAGTACAGCACTCAGCCAGCAGCTGGCCATAGGCTTCATCTCTCAACTAAGAAAACTGGCAGAAAAAAAAAAAAAACTTTTAAATCACCATCCTCAAGTTCCTTATATGACAAGATCTCATTTGATCTTTGTTTAGCTGGTTTGGGTGCTACAGATCAAACTCAAGGGCTCTTACCCACTAAGTACTTTAGTACTGAGCTGCAACATCAGCCTCTTATTTAATTAAAAAAAAAAAATCCCAGGGGCTGGGGGCATAGCTTGGTGTAGAGCATCTGCCTAGCGTGTGTTAGGCCTTGGTTTTGATCCCCAGTACTGAAAACAGAAAAATCTTAACGATGTGTTAATGTAAAATCTCAGAGGTGGAAAACAGACAAAGAGTGGTGGACTGGGGCTGGGAAGGTGGCTGAGTGGTAGAGCGCTTGCCTTGCATGCTCAAGGCCCTGGGTTCGATTCCTCAGCACCACATAAGAAAAAAGAAAAAAGCCGGAAGTGGCGCTGTGGCTCAAGTGGTAGAGCGCTAGCCTTGAGCTGAAGAGCTGAGGGACAGCGCCCAGGCCCAGAGTTCAGGCCCCACGACCGGACCCAAAAAAAAAAAAAAAAGAGTGGTGGTCTGGGGTTCAAAGAAAGGTGCATGTACCCCAAAGCCCTTGTACCCAGTCTCTACACGTCCTGGCAGCAAATGGGCCACCTGCTGCCCCATGCGCTGTGCCAAGATCCTCTGCCATCTCTTAGTCACGCTATTCAGCATTGGTTTGCACACAGTACTCTAGCTGAGGTACAGGCTTGAGACCGGTGGGGTGCATTCTAATCCTAACCCAGTGAACCTCATGTTTCCCCTCCTGAAAGATGAGGACACCGATGGGCTGAGCTCTGAGGAGCACCCAGCACACAGCTGTCAGTCACTGCTCCACAAATACCCCGTATACAGGCAGCAAAGAAGAGGAACGGAAGACTACAGGTAAAGGATATAAAGCCTCACATTTCCAAACAAAGGCAAAGGATATAAAGCCTCAATTCCCAAACAAAGGTTCCTCTGGCCTTCTGCCCATCCCTAGGAAACAGTGCTGGACTCTGTCCATCACAGCATGGCCAAGACTGTGTGTCCTAGAAGATCATAGAGCTTGGGTGGGTCTACCATCTGGGGGAAATGGTGCTGTGGCTCAAAGTGGTACAGCACTAGCCTAAAGCTAGTGCTCAAGGACAGTGCCCCAGCCTCAAGTTCAAGCCCTACAACCAAAACAAAACTGTGTGTGTGTGTGTGTGTGTGTGTGTGTGTGTGTGAGAGAGAGAGAGAGAGAGAGATCTGAGGATCGCAGTTCAAAGCCAACCCAGACAGGAAAGTCTGTGAGACTAAAGTGGTAGAGATCTAGCCTTAAGCTAAAAAAGCTCAAGGACAGTGCCCAGGCCCTGAGTTCAAGCCCCGTGACTAAAACACGCACATGTGCTTGCATGTGTGTGTGTGTGCGCGCGCACACAAACACACACAAACACACACACACACACACACACACACACACACACGAGAATAAAGGAGGGGCCTGGGCCCCACTGGAAAGGTAGGAAGGCCAGTGTGGCCATCCTCTAAAAATTTAGTCACTGAATTTCTCAGTGACTCTCTTCTAACTCATGGCCATATAAATCCATTGTCTAATAGCTTTCACTAGAAGCAAATGGCCTTGGCTAGGGATCCTTCCTGGGGATGTAGCTCAGTGGTAAAGCTCTTGCCTAACGTACACAAGGCCATGGGTTCAACAAACTAACAACCCACATACATGCGTGCACGCTCTCACACACACATTCACAAACATCAGATTCTCAAACTAGCTCAAAGGCTGAGATACTACCACCCCAATCACCCCCTACTGGTACATTTCTTGTTTACAAGTGAACAAGACAGTGGAGGCCACAAAGAGAAAGAAGAAAGCTGATCACAGGGGACATACTTTCCTAAGTAAACATTGGATGGGGACCCTGTTAATTTCCAAGAGAGAAAATAAATGGCAACATCAATTGTTTCCTTCTGTCTCCTGGTCCTGTAAATGAATACGAAATGCAGAGTTGGCCAGCTCAAGGAGCACGTGTGTGTTCTGCCAGGTCAGAAGGGCTCAATATGAAGGAGACAAAGCCAGATGGGCACACAGAGACCAGCATAGTGAACAGCAAAACTAGAAGATGCGTCTTTCCAGACCACCCTAGATTCAGGGAAGTAGAACAAACCATTTACCCGGACCTCAGCAAAGCTGCCTCAAAACTAACCAGTGGGAGAGCTTCATGACACAAAGAGAAAACATCTCGCTTTGCCAATTTTTTTATACTTAGCTCATAAGTTCCACGAACAAAACTAATAGAGGCAACAGAGGAGAGCTCAGGAAGCAGAGGGGGTTGTTTTGCTAAACTCTTTCCTCCAACAAGAAGGTAGAAATCAATTCACTCTCCCCTTGGAACCCTGCAATCCCCAGAGAGTGCTAAGTGTTTGCATGACCTACAAATGCTCAGCTTTCCGGCAGAGCCCCAGATAGGGGACCATCATCCATCCAAGTATTGTTCTTACCTCCCACCCCTCCCACAGCAGGGGCGGGGCGGGCACATGGCGCCGGGGTCAGCTCTTCACTTAAAGGATCGTGGGAATGCTACAGAAAGCCTGGCTACAGCCCTACCAGCTGGAAGAACCGCTGGAGGAGAGGAAGGCTGGAAAAGCAAGGACTGCAGGCTGGAGCCCAGGAGGCAGGGAGGCTAGCCTTGATCACGGAGGCAAGTATTAAGGTTCCCACCACCTGCCCTGGGCAAGCATGTGCAGCTTTGGTGGGCTTCCATGAGACTCCAAGTGCACAGCTGCCCCCAGCTCGGGAAAGCAGATGCAGTAACAACATTCAGTTAGCAAACAGCCCTACAAAGGAGGTATTCCCAAGAGACCACTATGGCTGTCCCCATTCTGAATGGGGAACACAAAGCCAGAGGCCCCTGAAGTCTCCTGGCTGTGTGAGAGGCTGAAGCTTGTCAGTCATCCTATGCTGCTGCCCTGACACCCCACCTAACAATTAAGTACCATGCCAAGGGCCCACGTGTATGGATGCAGCGGGCGCTCTGCTCCATCCTTCACCAGGGACTGATGGCCCTGGCTGCTTCCTGGTCATCAGCAGGCCTGTCCTGGCTTTCTTTTGCTTCCCTTAGGTCCTCTGGCTGAGGACAATGCTTAGCTCATTCTCATGGAAGATTAAATCCAGAGCAAGGGGCAGAGGAAGGAAACGGTTTCCAATCCATGATAGAAAGCATGTGCTATACCATATTCTAAGAATCGCCAAGTTCTAGCCTGCCACAAGTTCAAGGAGGTACAGGCATGGAGGCACATTTCAGACACAAGCTGACCATCCAAAGAAGACTACTGATGTGGGCCAGCCCACCAGAGACAGGGAACTAAGCCAGAACTGCCCCAATCTCAGGACTGTCCTACTTGTGTAAGTATTCTTCTCCTTCCCACACCACACACCATTGGTATTCATATGGACAAAGACAGCATCAACTCATAAGATCATTGATTTGAGGTCTTTTGTATGTTGCTTTTGGCAGTCCCAAGGTTTTGAATTCGGGGCTTTGCTGTTGCTAGGCAGGTTTTCTACCTCTTCATCTATGCTTTCAGCCTTTTTTTGGTTTGTCTTCCAGGTAGGGTTTTACATTTTTGCTCAGAGCCAACTCCATTGAGATACTTCCTCACAGCTAGGATCACAAGATAGGAACCACAATACTGGGCTTACTGGTTGGATGAGGGTCTTACAAGTTTTTGACTGGACTGGCTTCTAATTTCAACCCTCTAGCTCCCTGCCTCCTGAATAGTTGGGATTACAGATGTGAGCATTTTTTGTTGTTGTTGGTCATGGGGCTTGAACTCAGGATATGGATGCCGTCCCTGAGCTCCTTTTGCTCAAGAGTGGTGTTCTACCACTATGAGCCACAGCTCCACTTCTGGTTTTCTTTTTCCTTTTCTTCGCCAGTCCTGAGACTTCAACTCAGGGCCAGGGCACTCTCCCTAAACTTCTTTTGCTCAAGACTAGCACTCTACCACTTCAGTCTCTTTTTATTTATACGGTAATGAGGAATCGAACACTCTACCACTAAGCCACATCCCCAGCCTGCGCTTCTGGTTTTCTGGTAATTAAAAGTCTCTCAGATCAAGGTCTAGACCTCAGCCTCCTGAGTAGCTTATGAGCCTTTTCATTTTCCTTTAATCTGTTTTTTTTTTGGCCAGTCATGTGGCTTGAATCTGGGCCTGGGTGCTGTCCCTCAGCTCTTCAGCTCAAGGCTAGCACACTACCACTTGAGCCACAGCGCCACTTCTGGCTTTTTCTGTATATGTGGTGCTAAGGAATCAAACCCAGGGCCTCTTGCATGCAAGGCAAGCGCTCTACCACTGAGCCACCTTCCCAGCCTGCCCCCCCACACACACTTTTTTTTTCTTTTCTTGCGACCTATGTCTCACTATCTAGCCCAAGCTGACACTGAGCTCCTCATGCTACTGTCTTAGGCTCCTCAGTACTGAGATTACAGATATGCACCACCATGCGCAGATAAGTTTTCTTTCTTTCTTTCTTTCTTTCTTTCTTTGTCAGTCATGGGCCTTGAACTCTGGGCCTGGGCACTGTCCCTCAGCTCTTCAGCTCAAGGCTAGGGCTCTACCACCTGAGCTACAGCACCACTTCCAGTTTTCTGGTGGTTTATGGGAGATAAAAAGAGTTTCACGGAGTTTCCTGCTGGAGCTGGCTTTAAACCTCGATCCTCAGATCTCAGCCTCCTGAGTAGCTAGGATTACAGGCCTGAGCCACTGGTGCCTGGCTAAGTCTTCTTTCTTTTTTTTTTTTTTTTTTGGGGGGGGGGGGTCCAGTCATGGGGCCTGAACTCTGGGCCTGGGCGCTGTCCCTCAGCTCTTCAACTCAAGGCTAGCAATCTACCACTTGAGCCACAGCGCCACTTCTGGCTTTTTTTCTTTTTGCTTATGTGGTGCTGAGGAATCAAACCCAGGGCCTCAGCATGCAAGGCAAGCGCTCTACCACTGAGCCACCTTCCCAGCCCCCTAAGTCTTCTTTCTTAAAGCATCATAAACTCTCTGAGTCCAATGACTCTGGAGCCCTTCCGTTACAGAGAACCCCTACAGCCATGGGTCTTTCAGCTCTGCTGCTGCCCTCTGGGGGACCCATGCCCCAGACATCTTGTTTACAAAGCAGTGGCTGGTCAGCTGCCCTTCCTTCCACCTGTCTCGCCCATAGTCCTTCCATTTCTAGAGCCACACCCAAGATCTGCCAGGAAACTGAGGCAGAGTCACCCCAGCCTCCCTGTGGACCACTGGCCAGTGCCCTCAGGCTACTCAGCACTGGGCTTCTCACGGGGGTTCATTGTGCCCACTGCCCAGGTGCTTACATTGGCACCATGCCTTTAGAAGTGACGCCATTCCTGATAAGATTCAGCCCTCAGCAGTTTGGGGCTTTGTGGTTTGTCTTGTTGTTTTGAGAGAATCGGGTCCTAACACCAAGGACATCTACTACAGTTTCTCAGGCTGCCATCCACCATCCACATTCATGGCTCAGACAGGAAGTAAGCAGGCCAAGGGCCAGAGCACCACCAGGTGTATGTGCTGCTGGGGAGCAGGAGGAACTGGGCTGGCTTTTCCATGGCTACAGTGAAATGTACATATTACTGACAAGTACAGTAAGTACTTAGCAGTAATCACTCAGAAAATTGTAGTAAAAGACACCTCTGTGCTGAATGCACGTTAAAACGGAGGGTATCACAGGGATGATGTGCAAACACAACTGTTCTTTACCTGGACTAAGCATTTCTCCTGAAACCCAACCCGGCTGCTCCCCACAGGGAAAGGCCAAGGCTGGCTGCACAGAATGAATGGCAACCCTGGATCCAAAGCAAGGAGCTATGGTGTCAATGTCACTGAGGCCTCCTGGGAGGAAGGACACACACCAGGGTTTGCACAGGCCCTGGGGTGTCAATCAACTCCCTCTAGCTCACTCTTAACACACTATTACACTAAAACTCAGAGCCCTGCTGGCTGGGGGAGGGTTTGGTACAGCACATGCATGCAACTTCATTTACAGGCCACAGGGGGGTGGCAATGGGCACAGCACACACCAGACCCAATGGCTCTCCCAGCACCCAGACTCCAAAAACTGCAACACAGCCAACTTCACAATTAATTCCCAGGGTAAAACTAGGTGTGTGTGTGTGGGGGGGGGGGGGGGGGGGTAGCTGAGCACAGGGCAGAAAGATGCTCAAAAGCACAGTAGATGGATTCCTAGGGAATGCTCCAAAAATAACTGTAGTGGCCAGCTACTGAGGCTGAGATCTGCGGATAGAAGTTGTTAGCCCAGGCAGAAAAATCTGTGAGACCAAAAAACTACCAAAAAGTTGAAAGTGGAGCTGTGGCTCAAGTGGTAGAGTGCTAACCTAGAGCAAAAACAAAGTTCAAGGACAGTGCCCAGGCCCTGAGTTTAAGTCCTGGGACAGGCATGCGCACAAATCACTGCCTCAGGTGTCCCTGATGGTGGAATTTTAGGGGGGAGGCGTTATAATGGGTCTGTATTGTTTTTTATTGAATTCCATGGGTGGAGGCAGGATGGTTAAGAGTTCAAGGACAACCTGGGCTACATACGGAGACCGTCTCCCAGCCTGTGTCTTTTTCTCATATATATATATATCTCCATGGTGTGATTCTAGCCAATTCAGGCTGGGGAGAGTAGAGACAGAAAGAGATGAAACAAGACTAGCTATGAACAACAATTTGGGGCAATAAATAAAAGGGGGTTCACTGTGTTGCATGTTTGGAATTTTCCACCATAAAAGTTTTGTTTTACTGGCCGTGCTAGAGACTGAACTCAGTTCCTTGAGCATGTGAGCACTCTACCACTGAGCTATATGACACTCCCAGCCCACAGAAAGGTTTTTAAAACTGTAGAGGCAACACTCGACTCCCCTGTGCTGAGCCCAGCTCTCCCTGGCTACCAGGTGAGATGGTGGACTGCTTACTGGACATCGGGCAACTCACTCCCACTCAGTCCTGGAAGCCCACCAGCAGTAGTGCAAGGACACTCCCCAAGCAGCTTTGCAGCCACCCCACTGCTCTGAAGGACTCAACATGGGGTCCTCAAAAATCACACCAGCTTTTCTCATGGGAAACTTTCCTCCTAGCTGCCTGTAGACACCTTGGAGTTTCCGGCTGGGTCTGTGTTTAGGAAAATAAGTTCTGCTGCTACTGCTGGCTGTAGCTTGGCCATCTAGGACAATGAAATACAGCTCCTTTGGTGCAGTGGTGCAGTGGAAACTACACTGCTTCCAGTTAAAGAGGCTTCATTATCCACTCTCTTCTATTAGCACCAGAAGAGCACAGGCCTGCTTTAACACCATCCAGTTAAGGGGGAAAAGCTCACATACTTCTCTACAACAGAGTGTAAGTACATGTGTGTGCATGCCTGTGTGTGCATGTGTGCATGTCAGTACAGGGGGCTGGAACTCAGGGCTTTTTCCTCTCACAACCAGCATTCTACCGCTTGAGCCATGCCTCAAAAAAAAAAAAACTTCCAAGGGCTGGGAATGTGACTCAGTGGTAGAGGTCTTGCCTTGCATGCATGAAGCCCTGGGTTCAATTCCTCAGTACCACATGTGGCTCAAGTGGTAGAGTGCTAGCTTGAGCTGAAGAGCTGAGGGACAGGGCCCAGGCCCAGAGTTCAGGCCCCACGACTGACAAAAACCAAAACAAAACCCTTCCAGGTTTCTGCTAGGTAACTGGAGTAAGTCTCGAGGGCTTGTCTTCCTGGGCTTGCTTCAAATCTTGACCCTCAGATCTCAGCTTTAAGAATTTTAAAGTCAGTGCTCATTTTATGATAATAAGGCACCAGATAACAGAACCACAGTAAAAGCATCTGACCTTGGACCTCCTTTGAAGAGATAGAAGACAGCTTGGTTAAGTTTGAATCCACAGTCATTTTGAAAACCCAAAGAACACTTTGGAGATGATGGTAAATAGCTCCCGGATATCAGGCATTTCACACTCAATGCAATCTAAGATGACAAGAGTTAGGTGGCCCCACCTAGGGGCCTGGTGGATGACCTGTGGCAGTGGAGGTCTGGGTGCACTAGGCCCAGCCTCTCATGCCTGAAGCAGTTAAGTAGGCAAGAGTACCTCCCCATTGGAAAAGGCTAGTGGAACTGATTTTGCCTCATTCCTGAAATTCATAGGTCCTGTCCCCTGGAAGTCCCTCCCAGTTCATTTCTAATACCCTGGACACCCACCTCCCTCACTTGGTGACAACTCAGATTTGAATCTGTTACAGCAGATCCTTTTTAAACTACTCTTTTTACTGAAAACTAGTGATGAATACAAAGGGGTTATTAATATGAGATACATGTACCTAAGTTGTAAGATGGCAGGATTCTGTGATGATAAACTACATACATGTCCTCTCCTGTTGCCATTCTCAAGGGCCCTGCCTGTGATACCACCTTGGCCTCAGTCTCAACTAATGGCACCATCTCTCGGGAATCTAGACCCAGTCCCAGAGCCAAAGTAAGTCATTTCCAGGAGCCGATGAAACTCAAGACAAGGTATCCAGAAAGTTATTTTGCAAAACAACTCCAAATTGGGAAGAAAACCTTTTTCAAAGGCTCAAGCCCTTTGACCCAGGCACCCCACAAAGGTCTCATGCCAGCCCCATCTCTAATAGCAAGAAGCAGACACTCAATCTGATGTCCAACACATACAAAACAGTACAATCCTAAGAGAAAGCACCCAATAACAGGAAGTTTGCACAAGGTTCGACATGACCCCAATGAAAGAAGCAGGATGTAAATTTAAAGTATGAAAGCTCTGTTTAAAAAGACAGTCAAGAAGCTGGGCACTGGTGGCTCATACCTGTAATCCTAACTACTCACAAGGCTGAGATCTGAGGATCACAGTTGAAAGCCATCAGGGCAAGAAAGTCCATGAGACTTATCTCTAATAAAAAATAAAAAATTTTTAAAAACTCACCAGAAAACCGGAAGTGGAGCTGTGGCTCAAGTGGTAGAGCACTAGCCTTGAGCTGAAGATCTGAGAGACAGCACCCAAGCCCAGACTTAAAGACCCACGACCAACCAAAAAAAAGACACCCAGGGAAGACTGGAAAGCAATCAATCAATAAACAAACAAACAGTTTTATCCAAGAAGGAGAATTCTGAGTAACTTTGTTTTATTCTCTTTATACTCTTACATTTTCTGTAAGTCAAACATACATTTCTCCTTTTCTTCTGGTTAGAAATGTATTATGTGCTCTCTGTAAAAGACAAACACTGCACAAATCTTCCTAAGGTCCCTGCACCCCCAAAGACTCCTCAAAGAGAACAGCCAATAATAATTTGGTTCACATTCTTCCAGGTATTTTCTAACAGGTATTATTTTCATAATGTATTAAAAATATACCCCATGTGAGCTGGGTGCTGGAGGCTCATGCCTGCATTCCTAGCTACTTAGGAGGCTGAGATCTGAGGATTACAGTTCAAAGCCAGCCTGAACAGGAAATTCTGTGAGACTCTATCTCCAATTAAAGAGTTACCTTTGAGCAAAAAAGCTCAGGGACAGCCCCCAGTTTAAGCCCCAGGAGAAGCACACGCACACGCATTAAAGGTTTCCTGGGGACAGGGAGCAAGAATGAAGATTGACTGAAAGTAGGATGATAGAAATGGGAATGTTATAAAACTGGACTGAGATTATGGCTAAACAATTATGAACATTTGCTAAAAATTTCTAAAATGTAAATAATATACACTTAGCCACTCAACAAGACATCCCACTCTGGAAGTATTCACATAAAGATGCAGAAAAAGTTAAGATTAATATAAAAGAAAACACCACCTAGGAAGAGGTGAGTCAAGATTTATGTAGTATGTAAGATTCACAAAGGTCACAGACCAGAAAAGTAGCCCAGAGGCCTGCAAAGGTAGGAGCAGGCACAAGTTTCAGGCTGGCAATTGGGTGTGAAAAACTTTAAAAATCTTCCTTCCCTTCTAGGCGTCCACCCAAAACTGTCACTGGAACCAAACTCCAAGCATTTAATTATAGTATTTCTCAATCTTTAAACATCTATATCCATCTGCCAATATGATTTTGCCAGCCTGACCCTCTCAGGGTTGTACTGTATAAAAATTAGGCTTTATTTTCCAGACATAAAATTTTAATATTGAGGGCTAGGAAGTCTCAGTGGTAGAGTCCTTGCCTTGCATGCATGAGGCCCTGGGTTCGATTTCTCAGCACCACATAAGCAGAAAAAGCTGGAAGTGGCGCTGTAGCTCAAGTGGTAGAGCTCTAGCCTTGAGCTGAAGAGCTGAGGGACAGCGCCCAGGCCCAGAGTTCAGGCCCCACGACTGGCAAAAATAAATAAATAATAACATTGAACATTCTTCCTAATTAACAACCCTGTTGTCCAAAACAGGTTCCACTGGAGACTGGTGGGTGTGTAGGAGGTGGGACCCTATCCTATCCCAGCCCTGAGAACCACCTCTTCTACTACAAGCACAGGAGGCCTGGGCCAGCCTTGAGGGGATGGATTCTGCAGGGTCCCTAGTTTTCAAATGGGAAGGGAAGTTCTGGCGAATTTTAAAACCTGGCCTGGACGGAGATGTTGGGTAGCCCTACCTTGTCTTTGACAGCACCCACATCACCCAGCCCCCCCATGAAGCAAAGGCCACAGAGCTTTCCACTTGCAGAAATGTATGTAGAGGGGCTGGGAAGGTGGCTCAGTGGTAGAGTGCTTGCCTTGCATGCATGAGGCCCTAGGTTCAATTCCTCAGCATCACATAAGCAGAGAAAGCCAGAAGTGGGGCTGAGGCTCAAGTGGTAGAGCGCTAGTCTACAGCTGAAGAGCTGAGGGACAGCGCACAGACCTAGAGTTCAGGCCCCACGACTGACAAAAAAAAAAAAAGAAATGTATGTAGAGGCAGTGACCAGCCAAGTGATTTCAGCTGGCAGACCTTGTGGACAGGAAGCCCAGGACATGCCCCCAAGATCAATGCCGGCAGGTCTGCTCTGTTCACCACCTGCCCAGTGAGGCCCCACCCCCACTGCTACTCTTCTGACCTCTGTGGTCTCACCAGAGTGCTATGTTGTGCCCAGGAGCTGGAACCTCTCAGACACCTGCAACCAGGAGTTAGAACATGAAGCATACTTTAGGGTTAGGAACTAAGAGGTCCAATCTGCTCTCTCCCTGGGATTCTAACAAGCCACTATCATGCAGGGAGAGGGTGCAGACAGCTGGGACCTATCTGCCCATGAAGCACCATGGGGCCAGGGTCTGCAGAGATGAGAAGCCAAATGTGAGCACCCTTTTCCAAGAGGAAGAACCATGCTCCTGGCTATAAATGGGCCACCCCTTCTCCTCCTCCTCCTGTCCACACTGCAGATGAACACTGATTAGTATTTTTCTACTTTAGTTACTCTAAGTTGAAGAGAGTTTAGAAGAAATTAGTAAGCTGCCTTTCTGACACCCTCCTTAGTCCACAAAACCCACAGGCACAATCTCCCCAGCTGTTTCCTCTCTGACTCACAACCAAACCTGGCGACAGTCTGGGCTGTTCAGATGGACCAGAGGAAGAACAGCGTTTCGCCCTCCTGTACCCACAGTAAATGTGGAGTCCATTCCCAGGCCTCTACAGGTGACTCACTTCCGAGCTGCCTAGTGACTAGGCCACTTTTACCCCTGTTGGGCAAGAACCTAAGGAGAAGCCCACGCAGTTCCTGGGAGGCAGTGGCTGTCACGGTATCCTGGCCTCTTATATCCATACTACCACTTTCCTGAACTCCATCACTTGTGCTCATTCCTTCCTCTCCCATTGCCCTTCCTGCCAGTTACTGTTTGGCGCTGATGGCACTTGGTCCCCTCCTGCCCTTCCTCTCCTATCAGAGCTGATGTGCCTGTTGCCTTCCCAGGCTCTGGGCTGGCTCGGGCCTGGGTGGGAGAATCTTGTATGGTGGGTCTACCTGGCCCTGGAAGAAATGCTCCAAGTTCCCATAGACTCCCTAGGGAAAACCCCACAGGTCTTGGGGACAAGAATCACAGTGCAGAGTGGTTGGGGCAGAGGACCGAAATGGGGGAGGATCAGGAAGGGAAGACACGGATGAGGGCAAGAGAAGTCACAGGGACCCTGGCACAGAGAACCTCCCCGAGTGGAAATGAACAGCCCCAAGCAGATTGACAGGGGTGGCGGGGAGAGGCAGAATGCAATGGTTCTGCCACACCTCAGGGCGCTGAGCCCTCACCAGAGCCATGAGGGGAGACCACCATTCCACTCACCAGTGACACGGGTGCTCAGTGACTAGGCTGGGGCTGGAGGCCCCAGGGGTGATGTCAGCACATAGTGCACCCCAGGCCATCACTGCTCTCACATCTCTGATGACACCAGAGGACCCTGTCCTCTTCATGTCCAAAACCAAACTCGGAATCCTCACCCAGGCCTCACAGTTGCAATGCACACAGTAGCTGGCATTTACTAGGTGCTCACTACATGCCAGTAGTGACCCAAGGAAGCAGTGAAACTGGGTACTTGAATTGTTTTATCATTATTCTTTCTCTCCATCCCTTGCCTGAGTTGACCACAGCCATCTTCTGATGACCACACCTGCCCCAGCCTCCAGCTCTCCTCACCTTGGTCAGAACACATTCTCCAAGACTCAAACCTGACTATCCTTCACTACTGGTGCCATAAGATAAAGACAAACCCACTGTGGTAGGGTAGGGGAGCCTTACCTACTTCCATCCTCGGGACGCCTCAGTGAGCTCCTTGTGCAGAGCTGTACCTGTGCTTCTGCGGGGGCTGTGACTCCCACTGCTCAAGCGTAGCCCCATTTCCATCAATCCTGTTATAACGCGTCTGTCACCAAGGACTTGCTGAATCTGTTTCTTACTACACCAAGAGCCAACAGGTGCACAGCCCTCACTGGATCCAGGCTGGTAGCCCAAGCAGCAGGCCATGTGCATGAACTCTTCCCCTGACAACCCTGAAGCCCTGCAGAGAGGGGTTGAGGGCAGAGCCAGTGGGACTCAGCCCATCCATCCTCCTCTGCTTCCTCCCAAAGCTTCCCAGAGTCCCAAATCCCAGGCTTATCCCCAGGCAGGGTCCCGGAGTCAGGCACTCCAGCAGGAGGTGCAGGATAAAGCTGAAGAGTACACTGAGGAATGCAGGGAAGCTTCAGCTAGGAAAACCCTGCGAAGGCCAGCAAGAAGGAATGGCACCAGCTTTGCCATAGTCCAGCCGGGACTGAAACGGTGTATCTCAGCTAAACCTCACACACAGCAAGGCTGTCCTAAGAGATTCCCCAATTTAACCTGAGAGAGAGACAAGCAATGGCAACTCAAAGTAAATAAAATACTGCTTTTATTTTGGAAAGTTACTACATGTAAAATCACTAAGAGTAACTAACTGCGTTGCCTACTGCATGCTAGACACATACACAAATCCCCTACTTGACCTTACAATCCTGAGGTGCATGGTTGCCCCCACTGGCAACGGTGGAACTGAAGCTGTGATTCAAGGGGACCTGCTCTGGGCACACTGCTGGCACACAGGCAGCCAGGCTGCCTCACTAACTTACTCAGTGCCCCTGGCACAGCTCTCCCCAAACATCTCCAAAGTACTGTTTTTCAGGCAGTGCTGTAGTGTAGCATCGGCAGAGCCATCTCTAGATGCCACAGCTATTTCTGTGCTGTCCCTCTATCTAGATGTTCGCAATGCCATGCACACATGGGCACCCCTCTAGTGAAAATGTGCAGATGTCAGCAGGAATTAAAGGAAAGTCAGTTTCGGTAACAGGAAGGAGGAGGGGCCAAGCAATGAGTTAAAGCTAAATTCACAGGGCATCCATCCGGCAAAGAGGAAGCTGAACTGCAGAACAAGCAGTCAGGAAGGGAAAGGGGCTGGTGGCTCAGGAGCTGCCAAGCAATTACAGGCAGCCTGGCCAAGGACAGGGGTGCTGGTCAAGGTCTGGGCCTGACCCAGAAGCATGTGGAGGCAGTTAGCACCTTCAGTCCAGTGAATGGCAAGGGTATTCAGGCCCACAAAAAACAAATGGGTCCATTTAAGAAATGTAAGCCAGGAAGTGACGCTGTAGCTCAAGTGGTAGAGCGCTCGCCTTGAGTTGAAGAGCTGAGGGACAACGCCCAGGCCCAGAGTTCAAGCCCCACGACCAACAAAAAAAAAAACAAAAAACTATATAGAGCACTAAGAAATGTAAGCCAGGAACTGGTGGCTCATGCTGTAATCCTAGCTACTCAGGAGGCTGAGATCTGAGGATTACGGTTCAAAGCCAGCCTGGGCAGCAAAGTGCGTGAGACTCTTTTTTTTTTTTTTTGGTCCGTTGTGGGGCCTGAACTCTGGGCCTGGGCACTGTCCCTCAGCTCTTCAACTGTAGACCAGCGCTCTACCACTTGAGCCTCAGCCCCACTTTCGGCGTTTTCTGCTTATGTGGTGCTGAGGAACCAAACCTAGGGCCTCATGCACGCAAGGCAAGCACTCTACCAATGAGCCACCTTCCCAGTGCCTCCATGAGACTCTTATCTCCAATAAACCACTAGAAAACCAGAAGTGGCATTGTGGCTCAAGCGGTAGAGCGCTCACCTTGAGCTAAAGAGCTGAGGGATAGCCCCAAGTCCCACGACTGACCCTCCCCCCCCCAAAAAAAAGATGTAAGGGATGTACAAGGCACTATCTATGTTGAAAACGAACTTTACAACTTTGGTGGGGGGGGGGGGGGGGGGGGGAGCAGTTGGAGAGGTGGGGAAGGAAGAGATAGTATGGGAAAAACAAAGAAGGCGGCATCAATGCTCAATAGGAAATGTACTCATTACCTTACTCAAGTAACTGTAACCCCTCTGTACTATATTTTTACAATAAAAAATGCAAATTTTTTTTAAAAAAAGGAAAAAAAAAAAAGGGAGCCAGGTGCCAGTGGCTCACCCCTTTAATCCTAGCGACTGAGGATCTGAGGATCATGATCTGACGATCATGGTTTGAAGCCAGCCCAGGCAGGAAAGTCAATGGAAATAATCCAATAAACTACTCAGAAAAGGTGGAAGTGGTAACTTGCCGGCCTTGAGCACAAAGCAGCTCAGAGACAAAGCCCAGGCTGAGTTCAAGCCCTAGGACCAGCAGAAAGAAAGAGGGAAAGAAAAAGAGAAAGAAAGATAAGGGGCCGGGGTATAGCTCAGCATAGCAGGAGACCTTGGGATCAATCCCCCCCCCCCTGGGGGGGGGGGTGAGCAGTGAGGGGAAAGAGAAGGAGGGGAGGAAAGGGGAATGGAGGAGAGGTGGAGGAACCTAACACTGCCAAGTGTATTACAGCAGAGTCTAGTACCTAAAATATTTACACCAGCAACAGCTATCACCACAGAGCATGGTGATAATCTGCTGTCATTTTTTATTTAACTGGAAAAAAATAAAGCTGGATTCTCTAATACAAGACAATTTGAAAACCAGGTGCTAGTGGTTCACACCTATAATCCTAGCTACTCAGGAGGGTCGTGATTCAAAGCCAGCCCAGGCAGGAGAATCTGTGAGATTCCTATCTTCAATTAACCAGCAAAAGAATCAGAAGGGCTGTGTGGTTCAAGTGGGAGAGTGCCAGCCTTGAGCACAAAAGCTATGGGACAGCACCCAGGACCAGCACACAAGCGCGCGCGCGCGCACACACACACACACACACACACACACACACACACACACACACACACACACACACACACACACACACACACACACACCACGAACAATTTGATAGAGGATTTCTGCATGGCCACTAGTGTGTCCAACAAGCAAGCCTGCCTTACTTGCTTACCCCAGATGCCTCCTCTGGCTGGTCCCCCGGTTCCTCCACTCATGGTTAAGTTACTGCCACACTAGTGGTTACAGCAGGTAGGTCACCAAGACAAGTGCCCTCTTGTCTGCCAGCCGTGCCATATCCTGGGTCTCTGCCCTTAGCCTAGCTGGCTTACTACATACTGCCCACTGTGGCCTTCGGATTTGCAATCCTGCTCAAAGTCAGGGACAAAAGAAAAAGGCCTTGTTGGCTTCCAGCCTTTCAGACAAACTCATAGGTCCACCACACCACCCCCAGCACACAGAGGCCACTACTTTCTTTCCACAGAGGAAGAATTTACAATCTCAGAGAAAGCTATTTATGTGGAAAAAATAAAAACCAACTGCCAGCACTTCATAGGCTTTTTTACATGCAAGACTAAGCACAACCAAGCGGCTGCAGATGCAGACAGAGAGCAAGGCAGAGGAATGGAGGAGGCCTGCGAGGTGGCCGGGAGGTCTGTGCTCACTGCCTGCTTCGCACCACCACAGCCCACGCTCCTCACAAGAAAGGGAGCAGAAGCCATTTGTCTGTTCTTGTCCACCCTCCGTCCCCAAGCCAAGGGTGCCTCTTCCTCACTTTCCTCAGGAATACAATTAAAACACACCCTGACTGGAGACAAGTGGGAAGACTTGCTGGCCATGACGAAGCTGCCCTGCCACTTTTCCAGAGGTGACCAGCATCAACAAGGCCAGAGAGAATTTCCATCTGCTCTTTGACACAGGGGTCATTTTGCTGCTCAAATTGAGGAGGCCAAGTGCAAGCTGTGCTAAGTGAGAAAGAACTCCGTGAAACGAACCCCAGGATACTCACCCCTAGTATGCCACCTGTCCCCTCAGAGGTCAAGGACACTATTCAGCCTGACTTAAAGTCCGGCAAGGTTAGTGGCTTCATCGACCTTGGCATCAAGCTAGCTGGTGCTTGGTGACCAGAGGTGCATTTGATCACCAACAGAGACATCTGGCTCTTTTGTGTGGTACAGGTGAAAGAGGCCACTGGTCACAGCTTTGCCACCCAATACTTTCATTATTGACAAAGACAACAAGACATGGATTTCTCCCCCCCAAGGAAAGGAATCTACCTCACCATTGCTAGACAGAGACATACACACAGACTAAAAAAAAAAAAGTGGGTGCAGTGGTCTCACCTGGAAAGGCCTTTGTTCTTAATATGGCGTGATTTTAAAAAGCACTACTGAAATGTCTTCAAAGAAGGACAAGTACAAATTCAAGATGAGATCAGGTACTCTCCTGGAAAGTACTTCTGCATGAGCACGCACACAAGCACACATACACACACATGCACACAATTACTAGTTTCATACAGAGGGTGGCACACAAGAACACTTTTCCAACAACACTGTTCTCAAGATCCCAGGCTTGGGTTCCTTCACCACAGTAGATAAACCAGGACACACAGCATGTAGAGCCACCCTTATGGCTACATGACCAGGTGTATTTCACTACCACCCCGTCCTCAGGCTGTGTCCCTTGGACTGCCACATGGTCCACAGGGAAAAGGGAACAGAAGAAGCAAAGATAATGTGGCACTTCCACATTTCAGATAGGCACTAAGAAAGCACTCACCTTCCTCCAAGAGTCATCACACACCTTCCCGGGAAGAAATGGAATGGAATAATGACCATAATCCAGACTAGTACTTAAAAGATCTGTCCAAACTGGTGCGGAAAGGCAAGGGGGACGGGGGGGGGGGGGGGGGGGGGGGGGGGGGATGAAAGGGCGTGAGTGCATTCAAAGTACACAGTATGAACAAGTCAAAATAAAGTCCTCTTACACAATAACGGATTTTTTAAAATACAAAAACATTAATAAATAAATTCAGCTCCAGGCAGAGATTGGGAAGAGGGACTTCAGGGCCACAATTATCCCCGGCCTCAGGAAGTTCCAACAGAAAGGCTGTCTTTCTACCCATGTCTTGTTGGGACTAAAACAGCAGCAAAGGCAAGCCAACCAGAGGCCAATGGAGCCATGCACAAAGTGGGGGGGTCACAGGGATTAACGTTTTCATTTCCTGAGGTTTACAGCTAATTAGGCCCTCAACCAAACTGTAATGTGACACAAATTTCAACAGAATTCACAAAGTGGCAAATGACACAGAAGTCGCAGGGCCTGAGGAATTCACAGAAAGCATGTGCTTCCAGCCTTCAGCCATGCTAATTAGGTATCTCTGATTCCCTTAGCGGAGGCACCCAGAGGGAACTATGGAGTCCATGGTTGGCACCGAGGAAGCTCTTTGCTTACAATACTTCTGATAATTTTATTATTTGGTACAGGAAAGCAGACATGTACAGCTCAAAGGTGGGAGGAGATATTATAAAGTACAAAATCACATATACTGACACATGGACAACAAGAATCTTGGAAACAAAAGACATACAAATAAATGCAAGAAGAAATATTACTGCTTATTAAATTAGGAACAGGGCTGGGAATGTGGCTTAGTGGTAGAATGCTTGCCTAGCATGCATGAAGCCCTGGGTTTGATTCCTCAGCACCACATAAACAGAAAAAGACAAAAGTGGCAATGTGGCTCAAGTGGTAGAGCGCCAGCCTTAGACACAAAGCAGCTCAGGGATAGTGTTCAGACCCTGAGTTTAAACCCCAGGACCAAAAAAAAAAAAAAAGAACAAAAACAAAACAACAAAAGCAGCTGGGTGCTGGTGGCTCACATTTGTAATCCTAGCTACTCACTACTCGGGAGACTGAGATCTGAGGATTGCAGTTCAAAGCTGGGCAGGAAAGTCCATGAGACTCTTATCACCAATAAACCACCAGAAAACAGGACGTGGCGCCATAGTTCAAGTGGTAGAGCACTAGCCTTGAGCTAAAGAGCTGAGGGACAGCTCCCAGGCCCAGAGTTCAAGCCCCACAACCATCAACAACAACAACAAAAGCAACAACAACATTTTTGTTGTGTTGAGGTAGTTTACGGAATACTATTATACTCCTGCTCATCCCTCCTAGGAGCCATGCAAATATAGGAAAGGGCACACAGGACTTCAATCCTTTAAGACTTTCGTGATGCAAAAGTTCCAACATCACAGAAGCTAGGTGCTCTCCCACCCTAATGGGCTCCCAGCAGAACTGAGGAAGGATGACCCAACACTTGCCAGCATATAGTCAGTCTTAGGTCATGGTGATTCTAAAAAAGGAAGACAAAGCCGAGAGCTGGTGGCTCACACCTATCTACAATCCTAGCTACTCCGAAGGCTGAGATATGAGGACTGAGGTTCAAAGCCAGCCAAGGGAAACTCTTTGAGACTCTGACCTCCAATTAACCACCAAAAGCCAGAAGTGGACTTGTAGCTCAAGTGGTGGAATGCTAGCCTTGAACAAGAAAGCTTAGGGACACAGCCCAGGCCCTTAGTTCAAAAGCCCTAAGAACAGCATTAGAAAAAACAAAACAAAATAACAACAACAAAAAAAAAAAAAATCATAAACCAGGGGGGCGGGGGAGAAGACAAGTGCTCACAGGCAGCCTGTGGCCAGAACTAATCACAAACCACATGTGGTTAAGAAATTCATTATTTACAAATGAAACTATTACAAGTATTTTTTCCTTCCATGACCCAAACTTTCCATAATGAAGCTTTATTGAGTTGAACCATATGACACTGCTAATGGTCAACATTTTTTTGGCTACAAAAATGTTTTGGCTTCAACCTAAAATTTTTAGAATTAAGTTTTAGTAACTTCAGGTTTTCACAGCTTTTCTTATTGTATGCAACCAGCACTCTTTAATATAAAGAATCTGCGCACACATATGGGCACACACATATGGGCATAGTTGAAGCTCCATAATTCAATCAAGAGAAGGATGGGGGAAAATGGTGAGAATCTAGGGTCATCCTGTAATGTCACACACAGATCCTGTGCCAGAAGGGTAGGGAATAGGAGTGACCATCCCTGTTGGGCTATCTTCACTTTGCAGGCCCTTCTGGAGGCTTCTTCCAAGCTCAACCTGGTCCAGCTTTTATCAGTGTCTTAGATGGCATTCATTTCTCTTTTATAGACTCAGGACCATAGTGATTTTTTTTCCTTTTTTTTTTTTATTTTATTTTATTTGTGAACATACTGTACAGAGGGGTTACAATTACATGGGCAGGATAATGCATACATTTCTTACCAAGCATTGCAGCCTCCTCCTTTGTTTACCCTTCACCTCCCTTCCCAGCCTCCCCCCTCCCCCCACCATAGTGATTTTTTAAATAATCTTTATATGGGTTTGTTCCCATCCTTGCTTTTTAAAAATTAATTACAACCAACATGTTCAGCATGATATGGTTTGAATTTCATTTACTGGTTGTGTAAGTTCTAAAGAATAAGCCGGGTGCCAGTGGCTCACGCCTGTAATCCTAGCTACTCAGAAGGCTGAGATCTGAGGATCACTGTTCAAAGCCAGCAACAGTCCCAGAGACTCTTACCTCCAATTATCCACCCAAAAAAACAGAAGTGGTGCTGTGGCTCAAGTAGTAGAGCACTAGCCTTGAGCTGAAGAGCTGAGGGACAGTGCTCAGGCCCGGAGTTCAAGCCCCACAACTGATGAAAGAAAGAGAAAGAGAGAGGAAGGGAGAGGAAGGGAAGGAAGAAGGAAGGGAGGAAAGGAAGGAGAGAGGAAAGGAGAAGGGAAGGAAGGAAGGAAGGAAGGAAGGAAGGAAGGAAGGAAGGAAGGAAGGGTATTTATTAGCTTTGAAGATGTGAAGGAACTGAGTGCTATGGCCATTGGTAGAACCCAGTGTTTCCTGAGACCAGGCTAACCACAGGGCTGCCCGGCTATCACCATCTCTCGTCTTGTGAGGGTCACACTACTGCAGACAGCAGACGATACAGTGTGCTTGCCCAAATGTCTTTCCTGGTAAGGATGCATTCCAGATGAACACAAGTATCCCACAGAAAATCCTTTTAATGAGGACAAGCATTGCATCTCTGCATTATACGTACTTTCCTTAAATTCGTATTTTTCCAGGATGGTTCTGCCTCCCAGTCAGTAAGATTTCAGTTTTCCCTTTCCTTTGTGCAAACAGATAAAGATCTCAATGAGTTCCTATCACTACTTGGCTCTTATGCTTAAGCAATTACTTGGGAATTCTACAATTGTCAAAGCAACTTCTGTGTATTTCACATATGTTTTAAAGCGTCATAGCAGCATGACATGTTCTAGACCTTGGATCTTAGTACATTTTTGGACTTTTAAAACACAGAGAATAAAGGCAATTAGTTTGTAGTTAATGTCGATGTTGCTAATATATTGTTGGAAACTGTTATCACTGGAGCCAAAAAGTCTAAGCTGAAAAACTCCCTGCTTTTAGTCATTTCCCCTTCATGTGGTTTGATTGCTATGCTCTGAAACTTGGGTTAAGAATGGGAGAATTTCAGGGTAGTTCACTTTATTCTTTGTACAAAGCTGTGTTTGTTATGTGTGGCAGTAGAGTAGGGTGGACAGGATAAATGTTCTTAGCTGAATAATATACACGCTCTCTTGGGCTGGTGTACAGCATCTAGAGTGACACACTTAAGGAGGATGAAACCAATGAGAAACGCATGGCTGTGCACCAAGGGCTGTGCTCAATGGAATCCTCACCTCTAAGTGATTATTGCCAACTTGAAAGGAGCTGGTTGGCAGAATG
Source organism: Dipodomys spectabilis (assembly GCF_019054845.1). Lineage (NCBI taxonomy): Eukaryota > Metazoa > Chordata > Mammalia > Rodentia > Heteromyidae > Dipodomys > Dipodomys spectabilis. The sequence continues at coordinate 685,777 of NW_024870795.1, forward strand.
CAAACAAGTATAGCTGGACTTCTGATGTTTTATTAGTTATGGATCCAATTTCATAGATGAAAACAAAGAAAGAGGGTCTGTGTGTCTACATCTTCTCCTCTTTCAGGAAGACAGTATACAATTTGGAGTGGGAACGCACAAGGCCAAGAGTCACACTAGTGAGGTATAGAACCTGGCCTGGCCATTTCTTCTTCACTGCAGAAATGGAGGTCAAACAAGATTGTAAAAATAACAGGCCATCAGGGGCTGGGAAGGTGGCTCAGTGGTAGAGCGCTTGCCTTGCATGCCTGAGGCCCTGGGTTCGATTCCTCAGCATCACATAAGCAAAAAGAAAAAAGCCGGAAGTGGCGCTGTGGCTCAAGTGGTGGAGCACTAGCCTTGAGCTGAAAAGCTGAGGGACATCGCCCAGGCCCAGAGTTCAGGCCCCACGACCGGACTAGGGCCGGGCCCCGGTGGCTCATGCCTATAATCCTAGCTACTCAAGAGGCTGAGATCTGAGGATCACTGTTCAAAGCCAGCCTGGGGAAGAAAATCCATTAGACTCCAATTAACCACCAGAAAACCAGAAGTGGCGCTTTGGCTCTAGTAGTATAACACTAGTGTTGAGCTGAAGAGCTCAGGGACAGCACCCAGACCCAGAGTTCAAGCCCCACAACCCCCACCCCTTGCGAGAAAAAGTGCTAACACATTTACATATATAAAGGAGTGCCGGATTGGGGGGGGAGGAAGGAGAAGGATAATTAAAAATAAATAAATAAAGGAGTGCCGGAAATAAAAGTATCCAGGAAAAATCAGCTAACAATATTTCAGTCTTCAAGATGCCATCTTCAATGTAATAAAATATGGATTAGTAATTGAGTGTTCATATACCGTGTATATATGTGCACATCTGCAGCAAAGTGAAGGGAGGGCACAGAACCAGTAGAAAACTGGTGAAAATAATGCAGCAGCAGAGCCCACTGGCTACAATGGATGTTGATGAAAGTGAACCACCCAACTGGTTGGCAGAGATGGGAGGGAGAGAATGGGAGAGAATGAAGGAATAGGAGGTATTATGCAACTAAAACACAATAAGAATAAATTATTTGTTAAAAATTGAATTTTTGGTTGGTATCTACTAATCGGCCTAATCAACATGGCAGATCCCAGTAAAAGGTGACTGCTTACCCTTTCCCATATCTTACCAATTAGCCCAAGCAGCTTTAACAGCCAGAGTGATTTTATTCAGCCAAGTACCCTGAGATTCCTGGGACACAGGAAAAGGGGTTAGAATTGGAAGGCCCACTGAAAAAGAGTAGGTTGGATAAACATCTGAATGTTTTGTGTTGTTTTTGGTGCCAATCCTTGGTCTTGAACTCGGCACCTGGTCACTGTAACTAAGCTTTTTTGCTCAAAGCTAGTACCTCTACCACTTAAGCCACAGCTCTATTTCTGACTTTTGCTGGTTAATTTGAAGAGTCACACAGACTTTCCTGTCCAAGCTGGTTTTGAATTGCAATTTTCAGATCTCAGCCTCCTGAGTAGCTAGAATTACAGGCATGAGCCACTGGTCATTGGCTACAGTTGAACTTTTTAAAAACAGTAGCCGGCCAGTGGCTCACATCTGTAATCCTAGCTATTCAGGAGGCTGAGATCTGAGGATCACAATTCAGAGTCAGCCTAGGCAGGAATGTCTGTGAGACTCTTATCTCCAATTAACTACCAGAAAACGAGGTGTGGTTCAAGTGATAGAGCGCTTGCCTTGAGCTGAAGAGCTGAGGGACAGCTCCCAGGCCCAAAGTTCAAGCCCCACAACTGACAAAAAAAAAAAAAATAGGGGGCTGGGAAGATGGCTCAGTGGTAGAGCGCTTGCCTTGCATGCTCGAGGCCCTGGGTTCGATTCCTCAGCACCAGATAAGCAAAAAAAAGAAAAAAGAAAAAAGCCGGAAGTGGCGCTATGGCTCAAGTGGTAGAGTGCTAGCCTTGAGCTGAAGAGCTGAGGGACAGCGCCCAGGCCCAGAGTTCAGGCCCCACGACCGGAACCAAAAACAAAAAAACAAACAAACAAAAAAAAAAGTATTAGTGCATATTCAGAAAATACCTACAACAAATAAGTATATCAAATGCTAAGTGATCTGAATCAGTAGGGTTTCCTCTTTCCCAGTTATTCACAATACTTAAGAGGAGTAAGTATTGCTTTTGTTGTCAGAAAAACAATTTAGATTAAAGTATTTTTTAAAGCAAAGATAGTAGACCTCCTTTGACTTTTTTAGACTTCGTACTCCTCCTTATACAGCCTCTAGTTTTTCTTCCTCCACAGTTATCAAGTGGCAGAATGGAATCTATTCATCCAAAAGAAGAAAAGGGGGCTGGGTACAGAAATGGCACTTTCCTGTCCCCAGTAACTTGCAAAGCGACCCTGAGGAAGTCTTACTTCTTCAGGACAGCTATCATGGCCACCCAGGAGCAGCCAAGGACTCTAAAGACCCATTGATGACAAACTATTTACATGCTCTCATTGTTACAGTGTACTATTAAAACTGCATTATTGAGGCAAGGAAGGTGGCTCAGTGGTAGAATGCTTGCTTTGCATGCATGAGGCCCTGGGTTCGATTCCTCAGCACCACATACGGGGGGAAAAAAAAAGTCGGAAGTGGCGCTGTGGCTCAAGTGGTAGAGCGTTAGGCCTTTAGCTGAAAGACAGCACCCAAGCTCAACGTTCAGGCCCCACAACTGACCCAAAACAAACAAACAAAACTGCGTTATTCACTTTTAGGAAATGACCCAATCTCTAGAAAGGGGCTAGGTTGGCCAGCTACCCCAAGAGGAAGGGGTCTGACAATGACCTCCCAAAGTCAAGCAGGCACCATGGAAGCTGCAAAGGGCAATGGTTTCCCCCTCCCCCGCACAGCACCTGTCCCCAGGAAAATTGCTGGCACAAATACAAATGAGAAGAACCTTTATGTGACTTGCATACAAGGTCCCCCAGCCAACAGGCACACAATGGAGTCAACTTTCAGGCTCCAAACTGACCAGCCTTACCATAGGTCTCCATTGCTCTGGGATGCACAGTGAAGAGGAGACTGCTGTGAAACCAGCTCTGCCTCCTCTCCAGCCTGAGCTAGGCATGCACTCAAGAGGGCCCTCCAGTCAGAGCAGGTTTACCCAAGTCAGGTTTTTATGCATGTGCATGGAAGCAAAATCTTCACATGCCACCTGATCACTACTTCCTAAATCACAAGCCTGCAGGGGCACTGACTCCAACCTGGGCAGTAAGGTAAAGCCTACTTTTTAAAAATCCTGCCTTACACCTGTAATCCTAGCTACTCAGGAGGCTGAGATGTGAGGATCATGGTTCAAAGCCAGCCCGGGCAGGAAAGTCCGTGAGACTCCTATCTCCAATAAACCACTAGAAAACTGGAAGTGGTGCTGTTGCTCAAGCGGTAGAGCACTCGCCTTGAGCTGAAGAGCTGAGGGACAGTGCCCAAGCCTAGAGTTCAAGCCCCACGACCGACAAAAAAAAAAAATCCTGCCTAGCCGGGCACTAGTGGTTCTCACACCTGTAATCCTAGCTACTCAGGTGGCTGAGATCTCAGGATCACGGTTCATCTGAGGATCATGGTTCAAAGACAGCAGGAAACTTCATGAGACTCTTATCTCCAATAAACCACTAGAAAAACTGGAAGTAGTGCTGTGGCTCAAGTGGTAGAGTGCTCACCTTGAGCTGAAGAGCTGAGGGACAGCACCCAGGCCCAGAATTCAAGCCCCACAACCAGAGGGAGTCTCGGGAGCCTAGAACCAAGCACCAGTGGCTCATACCTGTAATCCTAGCTACTCAGGAGGCTGAGATCTAAGGACTGCAGTTTAAAGCCAACCAAGGCTTAGGAAAGTCCATGAGACTCTCATCTCCAATTAAACATCAAAAACCAGGAGTAGAGCTGTTGTTTAAGTGGTAGAGTGCTAGCTTTGAGGAGAAAAAGTTCAGGGACAATGACCAGGTCCTGAGTTCAAGCCCCAGGACCAGAATCAGTGGTGCGTGTACGCGCGCGCGCGCGCACACCCACACACACACACACACACACACACACACACACGAGACTGAAATTTAAAGAACTGATTTTTAAAAAACAGTTGTAAATGTTTAAGAAAATAATCTATTTTTTAAAATAGTCATTACACAAAGTCTTAACTGAAGATGAAACTGAATGAGGGCACCTACGTGGGAATCAGAACTCCAGTTAACCAGCAGCACAGCTACAAGCCAATTAACCTGCAACTGTAAGAAAATTACCTAACCTCACCGAGCCTCAATTTTCCCATCTACAAAATTAGAGTAATAATACCTAGCACACTGGGGTGAATGAAGACTGACTTACTACATTTAAACGAGCTAACACATTTACCAAATGTCTTCAACATGATTCCAGGTACTTGGGGCAATCAATGAGCTGGAGCTGGGCCCATTATAGTCCCATTAAAGACAAATCGTAAGAAGGATGCACAAGACTATAAAAACCTCATTCAAGCCAGGTGCCGATGGTTCACGCCTGTAATCTTAGCTACTCAGGAGGCTGAGATCTGAGGATGTCTGTTCAAAGCCAGCCTGGGCAGTAAAGTCAGTGAGACTCTTATCTTCAATTAACTACCAGAAAACAGGAAGTGGCTCAAGTGGTAGAGCGCTTGCCTTGAGCTGAAGAGCTGAGAGACAGAGCCCAGGCCCAGAGTTCAAGCTCACAACCAACAAAAAAAAAAAAACCACACATACACACACAACAAAACAGCATAGTATGCCAGTTAGGGATGGGGAAACTAAGGCTTAGGGAGGTCTGTTGGTGAATGCTCCAATACAGTGTTCACCTCATAGAAAATAGTGTTTGCCTATTTATCTAATCTGATTTAAACTAATAAAAAGGGGACTGAGAAGGTGGCTCAGTGGTAGAGCGTTTGCCTCACATGCATGAGGCCCTGGGTTCTATTCCTCAGCACCACATAAGCAGAAAAAGCCAGAAGTGGTGCTGTGGCTCAAGTGGTAGAGCACTATCCTTGAGCTAAAGAGCTGAGGGACAGCGCCCAGGCCCAGAGGTCAGGCCCCATGACCAACAAAAAATAAAATAATAAAATAAAAAGGGTGGGGCTGGGAAGGTGGCTCAGTGGTAGAGCGCTTGCTTTGCATGCTCAAGGCCCTGGGTTCGATTCCTCAGCACCACATAAGCAAAAAGCCGGAAGTGGCGCTGTGGCTCAAGTGGTAGAGCGCTAGCCTTGAGCTGAAGAGCTGAGGGACAGCGCCCAGGCCCAGAGTTCAGGCCCCACGACCGGACCCAAAAAAAAATAAAAATAAAAAAAAAAAGGATGAGCAAATAGTCTGTATATACAATGTACAAATGTAAAAATGAAACCAGATAAATTGAGGGTATGGACAGGATTGGGAAAGATGGAGAAGAAAGGAAGAGGTAACACTGATCAAGTTGCATTGTATGCATAACCTGACTTATTGAACTGAAAACTCTCTGTATGACTACTTAAATAACTTGTTTTAGTAAATAAATTAAAAACAGGAATTTAAGCCTGGGTGCAGTAGTGTGTGTTTATGGTGCCAGCTACTAGGGTACTGAGACAGGAGAATCACTATAGCCCAAGACATAGTAATACCCTATCTAAGAAAAACAGGACATTAAAAGAAGCAAGCTGGTGCTAAGTAATTTTTATGGTATGTAAGCAAATATGAACTGTTTACTCAGGACTATATGTATGAAATGGGTATAAGCTATAAGTAGGAAGAGAAAGTAGGTTTGCTCAAAAGGATCTTTCACGACCCTGTGACCTACTCTTTCTTTGAAACCTCAGGAAAAGTAGAAAGGTCATTTTGTTGCATGTCCCATATTCGTGGTTTTAAAAGAACAAATCCCTAGCCCTACAAAATGGCTTGTACTGAGCTTCTGTATTTGAATTAAAGACTTTAGCACACATGAAAAAGAAAGAAAGAGAGAGAGAGAGAGGGAAGGAAGGAAGGAAGGAAGGGAAAGAAAGAAAGAAAGAAAGAAAGAAAGAAAGAAAGAAAGAAAGAAAGAAAGAAAGAAAGAAAGAAAGAAAGAAAGAAAGAAAGAAAGAAAGAAAGAAAGAAAGAAAGAAAGAGAAAGAGAAAGTCAGGCATGGTGGCACATGCCTATAATCCTAGCACTCTGGGGGGGGTGGGGGAGGGAGGAAATGGGAAGGGATGGGAAGGGGAAACAAAGGAGGAGGCTACAACGCTTGAAAAGAAATGTACTCATTATCTTGACCATGTAATTGTAACCCCTCTGTACAGTATTTTCACAATTTAAAAAAATCCTAAAATAAAAAATAAAAAAAAAATCCTAGCACTCTAAAGGCTGAGGCAGGAGGATTCTGCATTAAAGGCTAATCTGAACTACACTGAGACTCTGCCTCAAAACAAAAAACAAACAAACAAAAAAAAGGGAGATCCAGTTTAATGGTATTCCCCTATGGTTCTGACTTGGAATTATTATTTATATTATTTATTTGGGTTTTGTCGCCCCAGGAGGGAGACTCTGGGTTCACAGGAGCCAAATTACTAGGACAGCTTTGGCTAGAAGCACGAGTTGGGTTCCTCTAACAACCACATTGGTTGGTTGATTGGGTTTTTTGTTGTTTTGTCCAGGGGCTTAAACTCAGAGCCTAAGGTGCTGTCCCTGAAGCTTTTGTGCTCAAGGTTAGTGTTCTACCACTTGAGCCACAGCTCCACTACCAGCTTCTGATGGTTAAATGGAGATAAAAAGAGACAGATTTTATTGCCCAGGGTTGGCTTTCAACTGTGATTCTCAGAGTAGCTAAGTTACAGGCAAGAGCCACTGGAGCCTGGCTTTGTTTATTTTGTTTTGTGTGGGATTGGGAGTAGGGTATTTTTGTTGTTTTGTTTTTTGAGACAGAGTCGCTATGTAGTCTAGGCTAGTGCCTCCTGAGCACTGAGGGCTCACCGAGTGCTGGTCATAGGGCTTGAACTCAAGACCTGGAGGATGCTTCTGAGCTTGTTTGCTCAAAGCTAGCACTCTACCACTTAAGTCATAGCTCCACTTTGGCTTTTTGGTGGTTAATTGGAGATGAGTTCCTAGACTTTCCTACCCAGGCTGGCTCTGAACCTCGATCCTCAGATCTTAGCCTCCTGAGTACTAGGATTATAGGCATGAGCCACTGGCACTTAGCTAGAATGATTTTTTAAATTAAATCCTCAATGAGAGAGAGCCAACTTTCATTTGGATCTGTGATGGTCAATATAGGAACCATAGCAACATGGTTATTTAAATTTAAGTCCATTAAAACGATGTTCTCGGAGTTTGGAATGTGGCTTAGAGTGCTTGCCTAGCATGCATGAGGCCCTGGGTTTGATTCCTCAGTACCACATAAACAGAAACAGCTGCAAGTGGCACTGTGGCTCAAGTGGTAGAGTGTTAGCCTTGAGCAAAAGAAGATCAGAACAGTGTGCCCAGGCCCTGAGTTCAAGCCCCAGGACTGGGGGGGGGGGGGGGGGGGACCTGTATGCTCTGTTCCTCAATAACTCCAGTCACCATTCAAAGCTACCAGCGGCCACCACACAGCACAGAGGACAAAGAGATATCATCCAATAAGTAATGAGGAGGGCCAGGGTAGAGCACTGGAGGTGGGGCAGGGCAAGTCCTGGATGGACTCTGCCCCCACCCAAGCTTACGTAGCCTAAGACAGTCTTTGCAACCTGCAAGATACCTCAGCCAGATCAGGGGAGCGATGCCCTGGGCCCCAGGCCCCAAGACAGCTGCCAAGATGGCCTCCCCCTTAGCCCTGATGTCTGGGCTGGATAAAACGCTGAATCCCTTCCCTTGTGCCTCAGTAATTCAGATGTCACAAGCAGACTCTTTTCTCTTAGTGCCATGCTTCCTGCAAGCTCCTGTATGCGAGGCCAGGAAGGGGACTCCCAGTTCACAGGAGCCCAAATTACTAGGATGGCTTTGGCTGGAAGCACAAGTTGGGTTCCTATAACAACTGCATTAGGTTCCCACATCTGTTTCCACACCCCGAATCAGAGGCCTGCCCTGCCCTGCCCAGCTCCACAGGGCCTAATCAAGAATGGAGCCTTTACCCACAACTACCAAGATCTCCACAACCCCCATGTCACTGGGGCCAGACCCACTCCCAGAGATAGGAGCACATGCCTGTCTTATGACAGGAAGAAAGGAACTCCTGACATCCTTATCACTCACTGTAAAAGCCTCAAATCTTCACTGAGCTGATGCTTCTCCCAAGCTACTCCCCCACAAACACAGCCAGAAATATGTACAAAAGCCAGGCATGGTGAGCCAAACATGGGCACAAGCCTGTAGTCCTTTACTCTGGAGGCTAAGGAGGTAGGCTAAGGGTTAGAGGACAGCCTGGGATTCACAGAAAACAACATCTATACCAAAAAAAAAGCTGGGTACCAGTGGCTCACGCCTGTATCCTAACTATTCAGGAGGCTGAGATTTAAGGCTAACAATTTCAAAGACAGCTTGAGCAGGAAAGTCTAAGAGATTTACCTTCAATTAATCACCAGAGAACTAGAAATGAAGCTGTTGGCTCAAAGCAGTAAAGCACTAGTCTTGGGCAAAGAGCTCAGAGATAGCACCCAGGCTCTGAGTTCAAGCCCCATGACAGACAAGACCAAAAAAAAAATCCTATTAACATCTTAATTTTATTTTCAGATACTATCTCACTATGTAGCCTAGACAACCCTTACTTGTCTGCTTCAGCCTCCTGAGGATTAAAAGTGTATACCCACATCCAGATTTAAATCTTTTTCTTTCTTCTTCTTTTCCTTTTTGCCAGTCCTGGAGCTTTAACTCAGGGCCTGGGCACTGTCCCTGAGCTTCTTTTGCTCAAAGCTAACACTCTATCATTTGAGCCACAGTGCCACTTGCAGCTTTTTCTGCTTATGTGGTACTGAGGAATTGAACCCAGGGCTTCATGCATGCTAGGCAAGCACTCTACCACTAAGCCACATTCCCCAGCCCTGAGATTTAAATCTTATTTTAAAGCACCATCATTGTAACTAGCTGTATGTATGAGAATTAAATGGGCCGGGCTTCTGGGGACATAACATGTTATGTGCAGATTCTATTATTTCCAAATTTGTCTACTTGGTAGTTTATTTTTAACTCCAAAACCAATACAGTTAGTACCCCGGTATCCAAGGAGGACCAGTTCCAGAACCACCCACCTCCCCACCCCAAGGCAGCCCTTTACATAATGGTGCAGAACTTGCATTTAACCTAGGCACATGCTCCTCTATACTCCAAATCATCTGTAAGTGGCTTATCATACCCAATAATCAGCTGTTGCACTGGATTGTTTACCAAGTGATCAAAAACGTCACATGTTTAACATAAACCCAGTTTTCTCCCAATTATTTTTGGTCCATAGTTGGTTTGGTCTGTGAGTGCAGAGCCCACAAACACGAAGAACTGTGCTGACCCTTTCTCAGTCAGTATGCAGATACTCAGTTATCCAGCCTTAGTTCAGGCCCCAGTACTGGGGGTGTGTGTACACAGTACATTTTGGCAGGAAGGTCACCTTCTATCTCAGTTTGGCTGGAGCCATGGGTCAGATTGAGGCGGTGAAGGTAGCTAGGCAGGGAGGTCATGGCCAGCTCAGGCAACCTGGAAGACCCAGCCAGGCAGAGGCTGAGCTTTGCTGTGCCTGGGAAGAATGCAGGGTGAGAAAACACTCCTTTCCCCTCAGCTTCAGGCCTTATCTTCAAGATGGGACTCAAAACAAAAAGTGGGAAAAGGAGGCATATATACAGACACTACAGCTAGCAGCAGGGAAAAGGGCTCCCAAACTGTGGCTGCATCTAATCCTCCCCGTGGCCCCCAGGAAACGCAGCACACAGCACGTCACACAACACAGGCTGACTGGTGCTTACTCAGTGCTATCGCAGACATTTCTCAGGCTGACATTCCATGTAACCTAAGCCTACCCTACTGTTGGACATCCTCCACTTTCTCCAGCCCTGTATTGCTACATCCACATTTCCCAGATACACAGCAGCCAATCAGGAGCTTTAAGTCAAAGGGTCCTGGGCTGGAGTCCAGCTCTCTCCCCACATTTCTTCAGCACAGCAGCCAGGAGGGTTCCCAACACCATGTTGGAAAGATGAAGAAGCTCAAAGACCAGGGCTTGGGCCTGAGTTCCCAATGTCAAATCTTAGTGTGGAGCCCAGACACTCGTGGGCTACACACTGGGTCCCAATCTAGCTGTCCTAGTGGTCAGAGTGGGTCCCTGGACAAGCCCCATGCCTCATGCAAGCAGCATAACTCCATGACATGGCAGAGGCAAAGAGCAAAGGCTCCTGAAATCAGAGCAGCTGGGCGCAAGCCCTGACTCAGCCACTTATTAGCAATTTAGGAAAAGTCTCCATAATTACAGTTATCATGTACATAAATTGATAGGACTGCACACTTAGGAAAATACTGGTAACTAAACAGGACAATGCATGTAGACTGGCATGCAGAGTAGTAGGTACTCTTAGCTGACTCCGCATTCAGTGCCAACCAGCACTTTTCCCAACACAAAACCTAACCAGATCCTTTCCTTTAAAATGATGGCTTCAGGGCTGGGAAGGTGGCTCAGTGGTAGAGCTCTTGCCTTGCATGCATGAGGCCCTGGGTTCAATTCCTCAGCACCACATAAGCAATAAGAAAAAAGCCAAAAGTGGTGCTGTGGCTCAAGTGGTAGAGTGCTAGCCTTGAGCTGAAGAGCTGAGGGACAGTGCCCAGGCCCAGAGTTCAGGCTCCACGACCGGACCCAAAAATAAAATAAAATAAAATGATGGCTTCAGGTCCAAGCCCCATCAAAGCACCCTGGCTCACTACACAAAGCAGAAGGACTTGAGGAGCCCACACTTATCCTATGTCCACATCCTGCTAACTAGTCATGTGACAGAAGAGCCTTCCTGGGGCCACAGCAACCAGTTCTTTTCTGTGATTTCAAGAAATGGTTTCTCCAACAATAAAGATGCACAAACCAATAGGGTCAATAGAATCAAGGACTAAAGCAGACTCCCAGGTTAACTCCCAGATTGCTTCTTCATGCTCTCCATCAACTCCAGCACCAAAAAAAAAAAAAAAAAAAACACGAGGTCCTGAGTTCAAGTCCCAGGACTGGCACAAAAAAATGGGGTGGAAGCTGGATACAGGTGGCTCACGGCTGTAATCCTAGCTACTCAAGAGACTGAGATCTGAGGATCATGGTTCAAAGCAAGCCTGAGCAGGAAAGCCAGAAGACCAGAAAACCAGAAGTGGCACTGTGGCTCAAGTGGAAGAGTGCTAGCCTTAAGCTGAAGAGCTCAGGGGCAGCGACCAAGCCCAGAGTTCAAGCCCCATGACCAAAAAAAAGTTCCTGCTTTAAAGGCCAGATGCTAGGAGCTCACATCTATAATCCTACTACTAGGAGGCTAACTAAGGATTGTGGTTCAAAGCCAGCCTGGGCATGAAAGCCAGTAAGACTCTTATCTGCAATTAACCACCCCAGAAAACTGGAAGTGGCACTGTGGCTCAAATGATAGAGTGTTTGCCTTGAGCTGAACAGCAGCTGAGGGACAGCACCCAGGCTTAAGAGTTCAAGCCCTACAACCAGTAACAACAACAAAAGATTACAAATAGCTAGTTCACACTTATACTTGTAGCTCTTTAGGAGGCTAAGATTATGGAGATGGCCAGTCAACGCCAGCCCTGTCAAAATATTCACCAGACTCCATCTCAACAACTAAAAAACTGAGCATGGTGCAGGCAGCTGTCATCCCAGCTATGCAGGAAGTATAAAGAGGACAGCAGAACAGGCTGGGCTGGGCTGGGGAGAAATCTAAGACCCTATTAAACAAATAATGAGAGCAAAACGCGTGGAGGCATGGCTCCTAACTAAACCCTACTTTCAGCTACAAAAGTTTAAAAATTAGTCTTCAACACGGCTGGGAAGGTGGCTTAGTGGTAGAGTGCTTGCCTAGCATGCATGAAGCCCTGGGTTCAATTCCTCAGTACCATATAAACAGATAAAGCCGGAAGTGGCACTGCGGCTCAAGTGGTAGAGCACTTGCCTTGAGCACAGAGTTCAAGCCCCAGGACTGGCGCCCCTCTTGCCCCCCCAAAAAAGTCATCAACACAAAGTACCTTCCTCTGTCATGACAATGACATCCGTGGGCCTGTCTGCCTGCATAGAGCATGTGAGCTGCATTCTGGGAAGCTACCCCTGCTGTACTGGGTCGCTTACGCTCCCACAGCTGTAAAACAGGGTGCGATCAGGGCATGGGGACAGTGACACGAGGCAGCGTCCACAGCACCGCAGAGGCTGGTGCTATGAGTCCCCTTGCACACTGAGACTGGTAAGCACTGTGCAGGCTCTCCTGGGCACAAAGGGGCCACAGTCCAAGAGCAGACACCTGAAACTTAAAACTTCAAGACCTCCTCTTACCTGCTCCTTAGACTCAGTATTCTTTGGCCTAGGGCTTTTTAGAGACAATTCCTGCAGAATTTCTGCAGGTGGTAACAAGCCATTTTCAAATGCCCACCCCTGAGGCCTGGGCTACTACACTTCATGGACATAATTCATATTTAACCCCCTAACTATCCTGTGAAAGAAGATGTCCCTTTCACCAGTCACAAGGCTGAGGCTCAAGAGTGAAGAAGGGGTGAGTTCATCAACAGCCAGGGTGGGAGCGGGTCCCAGATACACCTTCCACTGTCCTGCTGTACCAGGCCACCTTCTCACCTAATCTTACCTCCTTATACACCTAAGTCCCAACACTCACGTGGCTTAAAGTCAAATACATATGGTCAAATTAAATAGTAACCCAGAGCCAAAGAAATCTTCTATGTTTGCAAATGCCACATAGGTCAGTAGACCTAACCTGCCTCCTTCAGAAAAGGAGGAAACAAACCAGAAGCAAAGCATGGTAGCCAAGGGAAGGAGAATAAGCTAGGAGCAGTGGTTAGCACCACACCTTGGTCCTCCTCAAAGGCTCTGAGTACCAAATGTAACTCCATGCCAAAGGGTGGCTATTCAAACTCAGAGAAAGAAAAATTATGCTGTTTTTTCCAAAAGAGTGGCTTGTATTATATCCTGGAACAAAAACCCTATTTCAAACAATCTGCTTGCAGACACAGGTACATGCCCTCCCTGCAAGGACAGAGCAAGCAAGAAGCTACAGCTGCCTCCTCCCTGAGATTCAGCACGGCCCCCAGGTACACACTCCCTCCAGTAAAGGCAAAAGAGCATCCACACACGAGTCTCTTCCAACCCTAATAGCATGCTAAGAGTCCATGCTGCTAGTATTACCTTGTGCCTGGCTTTACATGTATTATAACTTACTTAATCTTCACAAAGCCTATCAGGAAGAACTTTATGTACTGGAGATCGTACCCAGGACCTCATTCATTAGGCAAGCACTCTTCCTCCACACGTTAGCCCCAGCCAGAAACATCTACAAAGGCAAGGAGTGAGGGAGGTAGCCTGTCTGCAATGGCTCAAACCTGAGCAGGGCTTTGTTCCCAGCACTTACCCCTCACTGACCTGGGAACATGAATCTAGACTGCGGACATCACCCAGAAACTCCAAGAACAGTTAGTCATGTGACTTCAGGCCATAGCCCACCCTGCCAAAGCTAACAGCACCTACAGTCTTTGGTGTCACAAAGCACCAAAAGTGCATGGCCCCTACTCTGGGACAGAACCTACTCAGCTCCTCCATTCCTGCATAGTCTAGATGATGATGGCCACAGCCTCATAAAAAGTCAGGTCCAGGACAGCACCCAGGCCCTGAGTTCAAGCCCCAGGACTAGAGAAAAAAAAAAGTCAGAAACTCAAGTCCAAAGGCATCTATCTATCTGGACACAGCAAAGTCCCACATGAAGCTTCCTGTGCCTTATCTTTAGTCTATATTAGGTGAACCACACAAAATGTTTATTTCCAATCTTTTTTTTTCCAACCATTTTTTTTTAAATTTCTGCCAGGTACCAATAGCTTGTGCCTGTAATCTTAGCTACTCAGGAGGCCAAGATCTAAGAGTTCAGAGTCAGGTTGGAAAGGAAAGTCCATGAAACTCTTAAACATCAAAAAAACTAGAAGTAGAGCTATGACACAAGAGAGCACCAGCCTTGAGCAAAAGAGCTCAGAGACAGCACCTAAGCCCTGAGTTCAAGCCTCAGAACCAACACCAAAAATAAATATCCCAGCAAGTTCACATAGGTCAGACACCTTGTATTCATATACTGTTTTGTAGAATGTGAACTTCTTTGTACAACTACATAAAGGTAATTTTTAAAAAATCAAAAATAAATACCCCAGCAATTTCACATAGATCATCTTAATACAAGAAAACGGTTTACATTATTAAAGACCTACTAAATAGTCACGCATTTGACAAACACCTATAGTGACAAAAACTGCCTTTCTATCAAAGTGTGGGGGGTTGGGGGGGGGGTGTTTGTTTGTTTTTGTTTTTCTGGTCATGGGGCTTGAACTCTGGGCCTGGGCTGTCCCTCAGCTCTTCAGCTCAAGGCTAGCACTCTACCACTTGAGCCACAGTGCCACTTCCGGCTTTTTCTGCTTATCTGGTGCTGAGGAATGGAACCCAGGGCCTCATGTACACAAGGCAAGCACTCTACCACTGAGTCACCTTCCTAGCCCACAGTGTGTGGTTTTAAAAGTTCCTGCTTTAGGGGCTGGGAAGTGGCTCAGTGGTAGAGCGCTTGCCTTGCATGCATGAGGCCCTGGGTTCGATTCCTCAGCACCATATAAGCAGAAAAAGCCAGAAGTGGGCGCTGTGACTCAAGTGGTAGAGCGCTAGCCTTGAGCTGAAGAGCTGAGGGACAGCGCCCAGGCCGAGTTCAAGCCCCACGACCGACAAAAAAAAAAAAAAAAGTTTCCTGCTTTAAAGGTCAGATGCTGGTAGCTCACACCTATAATCCTAACTACTAGGAGGCTAAGATCTGAGGATTGTGTTTCAAAGCCAGCCTGGGCAAGAAAGCATTTGAGACTCATCTCCAATTAACCACTAGAGCTAGAGGACAGCACCCAGGCCCTGGTTCAAGGCCTATAACTGACCAAAAAGAAAAAAGTTCCTGTTTTGACTCAGTGGCTTGGCTCTAGTTGAGAAAAAGAGGAACTGCTTTGGGATAAGAAAGGATTTTTGAACTGTAAGTTTTTGTCTTAAACAGGCTTCTTTCCAAGATGGAAATAAGACATATCAGATTGTTCAAGAAATAGCAGAGGGTGTGGGTATATTTTGAGATTAATTGTATATTGTTAATGTTATTTTAAAGTCATCTTATGTAAATACATTTTATCCTATCCAAACTAGCCAATCACAAGGAGATTGTGAGCTCAACCAATCTGAGCAGAGGGGCAGGGCCTGTTGCATTAGGGATAAATAGGGGAGCAGCCTTCCTGCTCTGTGTGCTTGTTTGCCAGATTTTTGGATGATGGCATACCCTTTTGCAGAAGTAGATCTTGCTTTGCTGAGACAATTCTTCATTTCTGTGTCTATCGTTGAAACTCCAACTGCTCTTGGAACAGAGGTGGAGGGGAGGAATGGTAGGAATTTACAGCACTCACATTTATCAACCAACAGTCTTCCCCCTAAGGATAAGAAATTACCAAGCAGGCCAAGGCAGCCAACTCAACCCACCTCAATTCACCTAACTGTGGACTGCTCACTTGGTTTTTCCCCAGGACAGGAAGAAGGCAACACAACCACCCAAGGCTTTTCAACCAATAGTCCTCAACAAGAGGCTGCCAGTGTGAGTCAACACACTACTAGCATTCACGTCACAGGCAGAAGTCAGGCATGAAAGGCACTCTAGCACAAAGACCTATCCTGGTGATACCACCCAGCACCCTCTGACAATGTTGGCTAGGCCATCACAAACATTTGCAGGCAGCTTACATAGTTCCAATTGCATTTATTTCAACAACTTGAACAAAAACCAAACCTAGTCCCAGACCTCCTCAGCCACTGGACGGGTGAAGCGATAGGGACCTCTAATCCTCAGTTTCTTCATCTATACACTAAGCAGCCCAGCCAAATCCTATCAGCAAGAGCTTCAGAGTGGGGTGGGCCTGGGTCTACAAGGCATCTTCCATGACTCAGCTGGGGTCTCTGGGCTTATGTTTCCTTATCTGAAAAATGAGTAAGCAGCCAGGCACCATGCCTGTAATCCTAGCTACTCAGGAGGCTGAGATCTGAGGATCTCAGTTCAAAGCCAGCCCAGGCAGGAAAGTCCAGAAGACTCTTATTTCCAATTAACTACCAGAAAAAAAAAAAAAAAAAAAAGCCATAAGTGGAACTATGTCTCAAATGAAAAGAATGCCAGCCTTGAACAAAATAGCTCAGGGACAGCACCCAGCTCCAGAGGTCAATCCCAAGAACCTGCATGTGCACGCATGTGCGCGCAAGCATGCGCGTGCAAGCATGTGTGTGCACGCACACACACAAACACACACACAGCGGCGTAGGGCCAGGTGAGAGCATTAGAGATGACCAAGGATACCCTAGCAGAAGAAAGGGGGCACTGTGGACAATGGAGACTCTAGGATGGAACCATAACCCCATAGAGGGAAGACTACTGCAGCAGGACAACTTCCCAACTCCAGTACCAGCAACACTCCTGGAGACCAAGGCAAGATCTGGAATTCCAAGATAACCATTCATACCTCCATGCCCACCCTTTGCTGCCACTGCTGTGGGTAGGGCGTGCACGGTGGAAGCAATGACAGTGCACATCAGAGACCCTCACAGAAGATTTGCACCCCTCACCTAGCTCAGGTCACCAGTCAATCACAAGAAAAGCAAAAGACTAGTAAGTGTGGATGCAGAGCTGAGAACTGTCAGGGTGGCTTCATCACAATGCCTTAGATCAGGCTCTCCACCAGGGTATACTCAACAAAAGCTCTTCCTCCCATTCCAGGGTACCAAAGCACAGGGCAGAAACAAGGCAGGGCCCAAGTGCTGATGAGAAGCTCCCAGCAGCAGCACAAAACAAGCAAGCCACACCCAAAAACTCTAGCTGCCATTCACAGCTACACCAAGAAGGGATAAGGCATTTGGTACCACAGGAAATGCTGTGAGTGCCTGCTCAGCATTTGCCCTCACAGAAAAGGTACAGGCAAAAGTACATTTTAATCATCTTACTATTGTCACAGACCACATAACACGCTGGTCAAGAATGGCCTGCAGAGCCAGGCACCAGTGGCTCATGTCTATAATCCTAGCTACTCAGGAGGCTGAGATATGAGGACTGTAGTTTGAAGCCAGCCAAGGCAGAAAAGTCCATGAGACATCTCCAATTAACTACTCAGAAAAAGCTGGAAGTGGAACTGTGGCTCAAATGGTAGAGCACTAGCCTTGAGCAAAAGAAGCTCAGGGACAGTGCCTAGGCCCTGAGTTCAAGCCCCACAACCAGCAGAAAAAAAGTCTGCAGTGGCAGGATGGAGGACGGTCCCCTAAGATTTTATCACCTGGAGATACCATAGCCATCTTAGTTTGGGTAAGTATACACTCATGTTCACCCATGGATGGACTCACCGAAGGACAAGTGTCCCAGAACATGCCTCAACACCCACTGATGCACAAGATACATTACACTTAGTAGCTCCTGAGTTTCCTAATCTAAAGGCCAATATTATTGAGTGCCAGTAGCTCACACCTATAGTCCTAGCTTCTCAGGAGGCCAAGATCTGAGAATCACAGTCTGGTTCAGAGTCAGCCTGGGCAGACAACTTCTGAAGCCTCTTACCTTCAATCAACCAGCAAAAAGGGAGAAGTGGAGACATGGCTCAAGTGGCAGAGCACCAGCCCAGTGAGGCCCTGAGTTCAAGTCCCAGTACTGGCACACACAACCAACCAACCAATACTGTTAAATCAGATAATGGCTTCAGGGCAGATCTTAACTAGAGGGTGCTGTCAGCTCAAGAAGAGGAAGCTTGAGAGAACAGCTGAAGCGGAAGCTGGCAATAACAGATAACTGTCTCCACTGAGCACCACTGTAAAAGCTGGGGCCAGAAAACACAGAGCTGGAATTTTCACCACTCTAGGGTTTAACCGGGCTGACCCATAAGGCTGCAAGCCTCAGGGGCTCTACCTCCAGGGGTCTCAGAAAAAGAGCTAATCCTCACCTCCTAAGTGAAGTTGGGAGCATAAGTGAAACCCCAGCCATCAACTACCCAAGTTTAAAAAAACCACAAGCGCCAACACTTCCCTTGCATTATGCAGTGCTAGGCATGCTATCCTTCCGTGTATTAAACTTCCATACAGCAGTCAGTCCTCACAATTGCCCTGTATGGTGCCAGAGGAACAGTGCACCTGGCTGCTGTTGTGTAAGAACGGGCAAGAGGACTGCAAACGGGGGCCCTGGGGGGCAAAGAGCTCCCTCCAGGTTTCCAAAGATGCCCGAAAAAGATGAGTTAATGGCAGGAGATGAACAAAGGTTGACTCTGTCCCAAGGAATGGACTCCACAAGTTGGCTCTGCCCTCCTCTGTCAGAATCAAGATATGTGGCCTCCCCTGCTTTTAAGACTTAGAGATGGGGCTGGGAATGTGGCTTAGTGTAAAGTGCTTACCTAGCAAGCACAAAGCCCTGGGTTGATTCCGCAGCACCACATAAACAGGAAAAGCTAGAAATGGTATTGTGGCTCAAGTGGTGGAGTGCTAGCCTTGAGCAAAAGAAGCTCAGGGACAGTACCCAAGCCTTGAGTTCAAGCCACAGGACTGATGGGGGAAAAAAACCCAGAGACGTGTAGTTAGTAGGTCTCCAAAGCTGCAAGGCAGGGTCACTGAAGCATCCTCAGCAGTTTGTCCTGGAGTCAGGCTATCCCAGGCTGGCCTTGTTTCCCATGTATGTGGAACCCCAGCCCGTCACTCTTATGGCCACCCTGCAAAGCATCCCTCCACAGAGTGGGGGGGGGGGGGGGGGGGGGGGGGGGGCTTAGGCACTTCAGTGTGTGTCCAGAGCCTAGAGCTGCAGCATGCAGGCTGGATGCAGTACAGTGGCACTAGCAGGCCCCAAGAAGGCCAATCACTGGCTCCCTCAGGTTGAAATCCTGCTTCAGTGTGAACAGGGTATCAAGTCTGCAGATACCACTATCTGACCAGAAATAGCTGGGTGTCAGTGATAAATCCAAACCCATACACAGGGAAGCTCTGGGGGAAGAAGCACCCCTCACCCACAGAGGTAGTAAATCTCAACGTCTGGTTCTGCCTTCCGATCTTTATCTGCCATCCCTTCTTTTCTGTACCCACAGCCAGAGTGGCCAGGGCTCTCACCTCAGGCTGATGCCCATGAACGTCTGCCTCCATCTCTTTCACCTTTCCAGTCCTTCCTGTATACCCTGGCCAGAGGACTCTTCCTAAAATACCACCACTCTGCCAGCCTCCTCAAATTTCTACCTACCCTGTCAAAAATGTTGCTGGCTCCACACTGTCCCAGATCAAATGCAAACTCCTTAGCTTAGCAACTCAGGCGTCCTGTGAGCACTCCCAAGACAAAGCACATCCTTGCCTCTTGTCTTCTCTGTGGTCTGCTCACTCACTGGCTGATCATATCCTGATCCACACTGACCACTCTGTGCACCACACCCTCTCCACTCAGGCAAGGCCTGTGGGGCTTCACACCCAGCCCCCAAGCTGGCCGTGGACTGGAAGGTCTGAGGGCTTCCTAGAAGAGATGGAAGCTGATTCACGCTGCTCAGAGCACACATTTCAGCTCCCAATGAGTCTTTTCTAGTGTGATTTCCTTCTGATGCACCTTCAACTTTAGATGTCTCCATCTCCTCTGAGATGGTTAGAGATGGTGGCTTCTATCTGTGTCTTTCACACTGGGGCAGGCAAAGCAAGACAATAGCCACAGCTACCCTTTCTGTGTACCAGGCACTGGATGGAGGCTAATAAAAAAGTTTCCTCTTTTTCCTGGAATCCCTCTAAAATGTTATCCCCACACTGCAGACGGAGGAGATGAGGGTCAGGGAAGATGGGGACCTCACTTAAGGCCATGCATTGAGTGGCAGGCAGAGTTAATCCACATAAGCTCCACTGCAAAGCCCATCTTCTGTTGGGCAGGCAGCAAAAGGAAAGGCAGCCTCTCACTGCTCTCTTCACTCCCTTACTCAACAGCTCAGTGAAGACTTCCTATGGGCCAAGGGCCAGGGCAAGGTGCAGCAGACAATCCTCTGCTCGCACACTGCTCCCAGCCTGGCAGAGGGCAAGGGGGTCCTCCAGCACCGACCAATCTCCCAAAGAACAGCACTGGTCCCCAGATCACAGAAAGCCTGTCCCCCATGGACAAAGAGGGTCGAGCTAGGTAGGGATGTTCTCCCCTCAAGGCACAAGCCTAAAGCCTCACACACTTCAAAGCAGCACCAGCAGGTAGTAAGAAGAGGGGTCCAAGCCAGCCCTGCAGTCATGAAACCCAATTCTTCCACAGTTACACAATGGCTAACCACATACCCTATGCACCTCATCTTAAACGGTGGGAACAGTTAATACTTAAACAATTATGTGCTAGATAACATTCCAAGCATCTGGCATATATTATCTCATTTAACCCTCCTTATGAGGAGGTGATGCTATTACCCTCAATCCACCTGGCTCTAAATCTAATATGCTACACTGCCTCCTACCCAAGGCTGAACATTCTTCACTGGGCTGCTGCAAGGCACCTCCCATGGGCTAAAGCTTCTAGCTAAGTGCTTAACACATGGCTAATGCCCACACAAATGTTAAGTCTCCACCTCCTCACACTGAAACACTAATCTCCTATACTAGTGGGGCTAGATAGCTCAGTTTCTAAGGAGCCAAGTAACCCACAGAGGAGTTAGGAAGATCCAAGTCTGAGTCCCAGGTCTGCCACTCAGTCAGTCATTGGGCCCCTCAGATATGCAGAGGAAGGGGTTACAAGCACATGTATTTCACTTCCCCTGCGATGGTAGGCATGAGGGCAGGTACCCCTCAAGGCCAGGGAGTGCGGCTGGGCAAGCCTCCTCCACAGATCACACTTGTGGTCTTGCAGTTGTTTTCTCACTTAAATTTCAGGGAAGAGTGGCATGTCCACCTCCTGCCAGTAGAAGCTGGGAGGATGCTGGATCTCATCTGCCTGCATCATTGCTGTATGCCCAGAACACGGGCAGCAGAGTAACCGCTTAACACACGTGTAGAAAGCAAAATGCTATCCTGTAGAGCTTCCCACGCAAGAAAGTCTCTGGCTGGAGGCAGGGCTCAAGTGGTAGCAAGCTGTGGTCTAGAGTTCAAATCCTAGTACAAACAATAAAAATAGTTTTATAAAGGCCTCCGTGTCTGCCTAAGAGTGAGCATCCACAGCCAAGCAGGCAGAGGTTTCAACACTCAGGCCCCTTGCTCTGCCACTGAGTCCTTGTGCTGTCCAGTCTTCAGTCCTTTGTCCTTTTCCAGGGAATATAAAGGTATAAATCTTCTACTACTAGTCAGAAAAGACCTGCTTTCAAAGAGATAGATTATCAGCTCCTTAATCTTACACTATTGCTCTTCGGCTACTTTTCTACAAGTATTCTACCCAAAAGAGTCCAGCTGGATTTAAAGAACAGGGAAGCATATACAAGTAGAGCCTGAGTTGAACTGTGTATTTTATCTACTCAAGGACCCCACCAAGACACATTAGTGCCAACTCTACTGTTTAACCTGGTAACACTATAAGGGGCCTCTCCTGTCAGCTCTAGTCAGACAAAGCCATCTAAGAGCCAGAGACAACTCCTTAGGGGCTTTCTCCTCCCTTCACTGCTACAAATTCCAACATCAAGCACCAGAATTGTAACTCTCAGAATAGTAATTCCTAAATTAGAAGCTAGTGTTACATTAGGAAAAGTGCTTTGAAATTGTGAAGCACTTAGGGACAGTAGTAAGGTTATTACATAAGAGAATGCAAATAAATTCCATTTGTCTAAGCATTCTTAACCAGGTAGGTGAAACTGACTCCAACAAAAGCATGATCTTCATGCCTGTAATCCTAGCTACTCAGAAGGCTAAGATCTGAGGATCACAGTTCAAAGCCAGCCAGGCAGGAAAGTCTGTGAAACTCTTATGTCCATTAAACACCAGAAGACTGGAAGTAGCGCTGTGGCTCAAGTGGTAGAGCATTTGCTCTGAGCAGAAGAACAGCACACAGGCCCTAAGTTCAAGACCCACGACTGACCAAAAAAAAAAAAAGCATGATCTTCACTCCAAAGTCAAGTGCATTTTAGAATCTCAAACACTATTTCTCTCAATGGAAAAGTGAGACCTAGCTATTTTCTCTACCATCAGACACAATTCATTCCCTATGGTGCAGCCCCCACTCTACCCCTTCTGTCCTGTTTCAACTATCTACACTGGTTATCAGATAATTCAAGCAGTAAATAAATTTGAAGTAAGTAGAGGCCAGTGGTCCAGCCACTGGGGACTCACACCTGTAAACCTAGCTACTTAGGTTGAGACCTGAGGATCATGCAGTTTGAAGTGGTGGGGAGAGGAGGGGACGACTCTGAGGTTCTTATCTCCAGTTAGCAACCAAGAAGCCTTGAACAAAGGAAAAAACTAAGGGTCAGAACCCAGACTGTGAGTTCAAACCCCAATACTAGTACAAAAAAAAAAAAGTACTTAGGACTGTGAGGAATAAGCTATAAACCAAGGGGCTAAATTCAGACACAGACACATCCCAGAAGACCACAGTAAGCTAATTTTTTCTCTCTTTCCTTTCCTTTTTTCTTTAAGAAAGAACTGGCCTTGAACTTGTAATCCCCCTGCTTTTTCAATGATTAGGAGTATGGCACTGCACCCAACTCTTTTAGCCATTTGAGTTCCAGGTGAGGCTTGAGTCCCTAGAAATATAGCCTTAGAAAACAGCAAGGGCTGGGAAGGTGGCTCAGTGGTAGAGCGCTTGTCTTGCATGCATGAGGCCCTGGGTTTGATTCCTCAGCACCATATAAGCAAAAAGAAAAAAGCCGGAAGTGGTGTTGTGGCTCAAGTGGTAGAGTGCTAGCCTTGAGCTGAAGAGCTGAGGGACAGCGCCCAGGCCCAGAGTTCAGGCCACACGACCAGACCCCCCCCCAAAAAAAGAAAAGAAGAAAATAGTTCAAAATCTGTACTGTCCAAGAGTTCAAGTTGTGTCCCACATTAAGCTGCTGTTCTCTCCATACTACTTCTCACTGTTAAACAAGATTTCCTACTCAAAGCATCTAGCACACAACCCATGGACCACAAACACTGCACCTTCCTCACTGTTAAAGTATCATTAGATTCTCGAACCCACCAGCATCTTAGTAACAGGGACCAATGCAGTCTAGAGCCTGCCAGATGTGTTCTTACTGATCTGCAATGGTTCCACCCTTCCCTTCTGCTTCCCTCCCCCCTCCCCCATCTGTGGAGTAATAACTTGAAGATACCATAACACACACACACACACACACACACACACACAAACACACACACACACCACCATCTTATCCACCTATCAAATGCCCAGCAAACACCTTCAAGACTTTGTATTAAGCGAGCTCATCCAGATGAAATAGTGTCTAGCAGATAGCATCTTCTCTACACCTTCCAGTCTTTTCAGAACGCCCAGTAAGAGCTACACAGAGGACTCTAGAAGGCCTGAGGTGTCATGTGCTCTTCCTGGGTCATTCCTGTCACTTTCCATCACATGTGGAGGGAGAACTGTCCTTCCATACCTAAAGTGCTGCCCTGGGCAACCCCAACCGGCTGCTCTACTCATCCTCCCCTGCTTTTTGCCCTGAGAGCACACTTACAAAACTTCAGCCTGGGGGCTGGGAAGGTGGCTCAGTGGTAGAGCGCTTGCCTTGCATGCCTGAGGCCCTGGGTTCGATTCCCCAGCACCACATAAGCAAAAAGAAAAAAAAAAAAGCCAGAAGTGGCCCTGTGGCTCAAGTGGTAGAGTGCTAGCCTTGAGCTGAAGAGCTGAGGGACAGCACCCAGGCCCAGAGTTCAGGCCCCACGACCGAAAAAACTTCAGCCTGCTTTTAAAAGCCTCACCCGCCGGGCGCTGGTGGCTCATGCCTGTAATCCTAGCTACTCAGGAGGCTGAGATCTGAGGATCGCGGTTCAAAGCCAGCCCGGGCAGGAGAGACCGTGAGACTCCAATCTCCAATAAACCACCAGAAAACCGGAAGTGGCGCTGTAGCTCAAGTGGTAGAGCGTTCGCCTTGAGCTGAAGAGCTGAGGGACAGCGCCCAGGCCCAGAGTTCAAGCCCCACAGCCGACAAAAAAAAAAAAAAAAGCCTCACCCAAAACTGTCATGGAGAAGTGGTTCTCTGCTCAGGCTGGGGCCTACGCCTACCCCACCACCTCTAAAACTAGTTTTTGATCAGCATTAAATATTAAACATTTGTGATCAATCCAGAAAGTATATTAGCCCGTCTAAACTAGTCACTCTTGTTCAGCATCCCTTGATTAAACAAGGAGCTGGGCTCCTCAAAACCATTTAGTTCAAAGTTCACAAGCAAACATCTGGAGGCCCTGCAGGGAGGTGCCTGCACAAGGCCTTGATGCAGCAGGTGAATGGCCTAGGCTCACACAGTGCGGTGGCCAAAGCTTTTTTGACCAGGTGGGGCTCCTGCTCTCCCACCTAGGTGGCAGACCTTTGTAAAAGGTCCCAGAGTGGATGTTGTGGACAGGCTTGGATGGGGGTGGGGGCAGGAGAAACCATCTCAGGCTCGACTAGCGCCTTCCTTCATTACCAAAACAAACACCACGAGTGGAGCTAGCTCTCTGCCTTCCAGTTCACTCACCTGATCCGAACCACCTCCATAGTCGGCAGTTCCAACCTTTACCAGCTGACAGTTCAGGGGGAAAGGGAGGCTGCGCCTCCTTGGGTGCATCGTGTCCAGGCCATATATTGGGGCTCTGAGCCTGGTGGCAACCCCCCTCCCCAAGGCTGCGGCCTCACAAGAGCAATTGTGCGTTCATCCCGGTGACCCTCACTGCTCAGCTCGCAGGGCAGCTCGGAGGCGGCGGCCCAGGGAAGGGCCCTGTGCTGTTCCGGGCACGCGGATGCCCGCCCTCCCCTCCCTCCCTCTCTCCTGCTCGCTCCCGGGCGGCCTCCCCAGAAAGGGCAACTCTGGAGCCTGAGAAGGCACAGCGCCCCGACCACCCCCACCGCAGCGAGAGCCGCTCCCCTACTTCCCGGAGGACGCGCCCTAGGTACAGGGGAGGGGACACGAGTCGGGGTCAGGAGTGGCAACGGGATCTTGATGCAGGGGAGGGCAGGGCGGGGAGGGCAGGGCGGGCTGACGCAGACTAAGCTAAAAGTGTGACCAGTCCAGGGCCCCCGATCGTGGGGGGCCGAGGGCGGGAGGTGTAGGCGGGGGAAGGGGGGGCGGTGGAGAGGTTCAGACTTAGGACCACCGGAGGAAGGGAAGGCTGGGGGGAGGGGGGAACCGAACAAATCCAAACTGAGGCCGCAGAGGAGGAGTTGTCCGAGGTCCAGGCGAGGCCGCAGAGAGGGGAAGGGAGTTTGGAGAAATGGGGGCCTAGCCTGGGCCCTGATGGAAACGGCGGCCTAGCTGGGGCCGTGGAGACGAGGAAGGAGACCTAGCTGGGCCGCGAGGAGGAAGGCGGGGAGGGGCGGGGGGACTCCGCCCGGGTGGCGGTAGAGGGTGGCGGGGCCCGGCCCACGGGGCAGAGAGGGTCCAGGCTGGGTTCTGGGGGAGACTGGCCTGGACGCGGAAGGGGAGAGGGGGCTCCAGCCGGAGGCAGGGGCGGGGGCTGGAGGGAGGCAGGGTCAGCGCCCGTCCAGGCAGCCCGCGACCCCCTCCGGAACCCCAGGGGTGGCGTCCACCTAGGGTCTGGGACCCCGCCCCTCCCCCACCCCCCGGCGTTCGCCCCCTCCTCCCCGGGCCGGGGGTCGGCGGGGGAGGGGAACGCGAGCTCCGGCAGGGCCGCGGGGCCAGGGCCGCGGGGCCCTTACCATGGTGGCGGCGGCGGCGGCGGTCCCGGTCCCGGCGTCGGTGGCTCTCCCCCCCGCAGCAGGGCCCAGCGCTTCCACTTCCCCGGGTGCCCAGGAGTGAACATCCGGGTCAGCGCCCCCCTCCCCCCGCGCCGGGCCGCCGCCACCTTCCTTCTCCGCCCCGGCCGGGCCCGGCCCGCCCCCCACGCCGCCAGCTCCCGGCCAATGAGCGCGCGGGGCTGCGGCGATCGCCAAGTATGGAGCGCCGCGCGGGGGGCGGAGCTTCGCGTGGGGAAGCGGGGTGGAGCCTGCTCTGGGGGGCGGCCCCAGGGTTGGGGGCGGAGCCTGCGCGGGCGGGGCGGCGCTGGCTGGCGCCGCACGGGGCCGGGGTGGGGAGGGGAAGGGGTGGGCTGGGGGCGCAGGGCTTTGGAGGCCTCCGTCAGCTCCGACGTCCGGCGTGAGACCCCGTGGCTGCCGATCGCGGGGGACCACGGGCGAGGATGCGGAAGGCACGGGGGCTGGGAGGGGACTCGTCCTTCCGCGCCCCACCCCGGAGCACACGCCTGCAGCAGCGGACCGGAACTGGTGCGGACAGCGGCCTGGCGCGGCCCTGCCCGGCCCTGCGGGGACCCTGGCCCGGAGTCTCCGCGGGGCAGCTTGCTGAGGATGGGGACCTGGAGCTCTCCGGGGCCTCACACCCCGGCCTCGGGAATTCACGATTCCGTGGGTGGAGGACCTGCTGTTTACCAGGCCTTGTTTTAGGAACCAAATGGTGATGGGCTGAGACTTGGAGATCTCGGCCTTCCTGGCTACCTGTGACAGGCTATTGTGAGATGACCCAGGTTTAAAAAAAGAGAGAGGGGCTGGGAAGGTGGCTCAGTGGTAGAGCGCTTGCCTTGCATGCCTGAGGCCCTGGGTTCGACTCCTCAGCACCACATAAGCAAAAAGAAAAAAAAAAGCCAGAAGTGGCGCTGTGGCTCAAGTGGTAGAGCGCTAGCCTTGAGCTGAAGAGCTGAGGGACAGCTCAGGCCCAGAGTTCAGGCCCCACGATCGGACCCAAAAAAAAATAAAATAAAAATAAAAAAGAGAGATCACTAGGTTCAATAAATGCCACGCCTTTTGCATACTTTACATTCGATAGGGAATGGGTCCATTCTCCCAATGGGGTTTCTTTCCTCTCTCCCCACCGTGACTCAAAAATTTCCCCCTTCTCTATAATCCACACATAGGTGCTGAGCTTTCTCTAGAACCTCGATTGCAAGGCCTGTTGGTAATACCTATCTTCCTGGGCTGGCGCACCCTCTGCTTAGACTTTTTAAACAGGTCACCTGGGAGGTGTGGGGGGAAACCTGCATAAAAAAGAATTAGACCTCTGAGCTCTAGGTGAAGTGGAAGCTTGCACCTACAGCCACTGACAAAGCCTGCAGGCAATACTCTCAGGAACGGTAGAGACCAGTTTTACAGAAGTTCAGAAAGGGAGGGGCACTTAGGAAGTTGTTACTCAGTAAATATTTATTGTGCAGCTATGGGACCAAGCTCTGTATCAGAACTTGGTAAAGCCTAAGCAAAACAACCCGTACTGATGTGGAGCCTTGCATGCTAGGGAGATACTGTTTGTAGGTTGAAGGCTGTTAAGGAGACCATCTGCTCTAAAGTAAAGAGTGTAAAGATTAGACCCTGAGAGGGTTGGGCTGGGAAGGTGGCTCTGTGGTAGAGCACTTGCCTTGCATGCCTGAGGCCCTGGATTCGATTCCTCAGCACCACATAAGCAGAAAAAGCCGGAAGTGGTGCTGTGGCTCAAGTGGTAGAGGGCTAGCCTTGAGCTGAAGAGCTGAGGGACAGTGCCCAGGCCCAGAGTTCAGGCCCCATTCCCAGACCCAAGCCCCATGCCCAGACTCAAAAAAAAAAGAAAGAAAGAAACTGAGAGGGCTGAGCCTGTAGTCAGGCTAGCAAAGTGGGGCCATGTTTTGTAGTAAGGTCAAGGAAGCAATATTTGATCAGGCAACTGAAGGGAAGGTGGATAGCAGAGGCACACACACTGAGAACAGCAATGGCAGAAGGAAAGAGGCCTCTGGTGTCAGACCTTGGTGGTGTGCACAGATGTCCAAAGAGGCCAATATGGCCAGTCTAGGTTGAATAAGCAGAGAGTCAAGAACTGACTTGCAATGCATTTACTGTGACTCCGGCTCCAAAAGGATGGCTGGGTTGCTGTGTTCCAAGTGGACTGTAGGGGGCATAGGGCCTTAGAATAGAAAGTAGCCAGGTTACCGGGGCTCACACCTGTAATTCTAACTACTCAGGGGACTGAGATCTGAGGATCACTGTTGGAAGCTAGCCCAGTCAGCAAAAGTCTGAAATTCTTATCTCAGTTCAGCTGTGGCTCAAGTGATAGAGCCCCAACCTTGCACAACCAAAAAAACTATCACCAGCAGTACTGGAATTTGAACTCAGGGCCTTGCACTGACCAGGCAAGGGGCTATATATCACTTGAGCCATGCTTCCAGGACCTTTTTTGCTTTGATAATGTTCAAAGTAAAACCTCACTTTTATGTCTAGGCCAGCCCAACTTGTGATCCTCTTACTTGTGACTCCCTTGTTTCTGGGGTAACACTAACTTACCATTTCACCAAGCCACGGAGTAAGATGGAAGTCTCAAGAACATTTATGCCCAGGCTGACCCCAAACCTCTCCCTTCCAAGTAACTATTGTTACAGTCAACAGAGAACTACTACTTTTTTTTTAATGCAATTATTTAATGGTTACCATTTGGTTCATTCATCTAGACAAAATTGCATTCCTTCTAGTTCATTATATTGAACAAACATTCAAATTACTGGGGGGAAAAAAACATGGATAAAGTGCTTCATCTTCCTCCTTTTTTTCCCCCAAGTCCTGGGACTTGAACTCAGGGCCTAAGCACTGTCCCTGAGCTTCTTTTTACTCAAGGCTAGCACTCTACCACTTGAGCCACAGCTCCACTTCCACATTTCTGGTGGTAATTGGTGATGAGTCCCAGAGAGTTTCCTGCCCCACCTGGCTTTGAACCATGGTCCTCAGATCTCAGCTCCTGAGTAGCTAGGATTACAGACGTGAGCCACCAGTGCATGGCCCAAGGTGCTTCTTATATATGGATTCTGTTAAGTACTTTATAAATATCAGTTTATGAAATCCTTATCTCAGAGCCCCAAGGTCATGTAGCAAAAAGATGAAGGTGAATTAGGCCAGGGTAATAGTATGTATGGGATGGAGGCAAGAAGCAATTTTATTCCCCAACATATCTGTTTTTTGTTTGTTTTGTTTTGTTTTTTGGGGTCCAGTCCTGGGGCCTGAACTCTGGGCCTGGGCACTGTCCCTCAGCTCTTCAGCTCAAGGGTAGCACTCTACCACTTGAGCCATAGCACCACTTCTGGCTTTTTTATTTTCTGCTTATGTGGTGCTGAGGAATCAAACCCAGGGCCTCATGCATGCAAGGCAAGCGCTCTACCACTGAGCCAACTTCCCAGCCCCATATTTGTTTTTCTGATACATTAGTAGTAGCATGAGAAGTAGGAAGAGGTCCAGAACTAGAGTGAGGGTTTTAGCACTTTTTTTTTTGTACTGGTACTGGGACTTGAATTCAGGTCCTGGGTGCTGTCCTTTAGGTCTCCCCCACCCCCATTCAAGGCTAGCACTCTATCACTTGAGCCTCACCTCAACTTCTGGCTTTTTGGTGGTTTGGAGATAAAACACTCTCAGATTTGTCTGCCTAGGCTGGCTTTGAACCGTGATCCTCAGATCCTAGCCTCCTGAGTAGCTAGGATTAAAGGTGTAAACCATTGGCTCCCCAGTTAGTTTTAGTTTGATCAATCAAACCAGAGAGAAGTCCTTAGGGAAAGTGAAAGGATGAGTCCTTTGAGGGTTTGAGATCATTTTTGGAAACTTAAGTTGAGGTGTTAGCCAGGCGCTGGTGGCTCACGGCTATAATCCTAGCTACTCACAGAAGGCTGAGATCTGAGGATTGTGGTTCAAAGCCAGGCCTCACAGGAAAGTCTGTGAGACTTTTTTCTCCAATTAACCACCAGAAAACTGGAAGTGGCACTGTGGCTCAAGTGGGAGAGTGCTGGTTTTGAGCTAAAGAGCTCAGGGACAGTGCCCAGGCCTCCAGTTCAAGCCCTACAACTGAAAAATAAAAAAAAATGGGGATGTTAAGTAATTGAATGTGGAAGTCTGGAGTTGGGGAAAGAAGGTAGAGCTAGAGATAAACTAGGGAGAACCATAGCTAAAAATGGCTCACTTAGAGGAGCATGCTGAGAAAAGAGGCTGAAAGATCAGAACCAGCAAGGAGAGGGGATGGCACTTAGGGAAAGAAAATCAAGAGAAAAGCGGTTCCCCCTCCCCAAAACAGAGAGATAAATTTTCTGAAATAAATGACTTGAAGAAAATGCGATTGAAAGGAACCCAGGTATGTTAGGGCAAACATGTAATCCCAGTACTAGGGCAGCTGAGGCAGGAGGATCACAAGTTCAAAGCCAGTCTGGGTTATATAGTATAGTATGACCCTATTTAAAACACACACACAAAGCAGAACAGACAGAACAGGCTGGGCACTGGTGGCTCAGGCCTGTAATCCTAGCTACTCAGGGGGCTGAAATATGAGGATCACGGTTCAGAGCCAGCCAAGACAAGAAAGTCTATGTGACTCTTATCTCCAATTAACCACCAGAGAACTGGAAGCAACTCTATGGTTCAAAGTGGTAGAGTGCTAGCCTTGGCAAAAAGAGCTCAGGGACAGCACCTAGGCTCTGAGTTCAAGCCCCAGAATGGACCAAAAAAAAAAAAATACATTGAGGGGCTGGGAAGGTGGCTCAGTGGGAGAGAGCTTGCCTTGCATGCCTGAGGCCCTGGGTTCAATTCCTCAGCACCACATAAGCAAAAAGAAAAAAGCCGGAAGTGGCGCTGTGGCTCAAGTGGTAGAGCGCTAGCCTTGAGCTGAAGAGCTGAGGGACAGCGCCCAGGCCCCACAGTTCAGGCCCCTTGTCCGGACCCAAAAAACAAAAACAAAAAAATACATTGAAAGAAAGCCATATTCAAAGTATATTATTTGTAATTTCTCATTTAATTTCTCATTGCAACACTATGGAACATACTATTATTATTCCCATTTTATATATGAGGAAAACTAAACCAGAAGAGGAGTTAAGTAACTGGCCCAAAAACACACAGCAAGGCATTCTGGGAGCAGAGCCCACACTCAAAACCCAAAATCTGATCATGTTACTTCCTTGCCCATAAACCTTTACAAGTTAAGAGGTATTGGGAACAACCAAAAGGCCTCATCTCTACTTTTTCACCTCTGCTACTCCCTCTCTCCTAACTAGACTCCTTAACTTGCTTCTAGCCCTATTTCCTCTAAGTTTCAAACCATGAAAAAGAAAAGGGGGAGGGGATCACCCTAGTGTCCTGCATCAGTTTCTGACAATGTCTTGTGTTTCATAGTTCACATTCCCAAGTCTGAAACTAATTGGCCCAACTCATCTTTTATTGATGACAGTCCATCAGCCAGGTCACAAATCAGTTCACAGATTGGCTGTGCATAGTCAAATCCCACCCCCCAGACCCATCAATTATTACTGTGCTCTTGAGGGCTGAAGGTAGGCAGGAAGACAGGCACTCACAAGTAGTAGTTTAGTAGTTTCCCCTCTCCTCTTTAACAGCCCTAACTCCCTTGAAGTTCCTACTGTCCCACAGTTCCATCATCCACTCCTGATTGCTCCCCTAAACTGCCCTTCACATGCCCTCTCACTCCTACCTCTATGACTTCCACATCTAATATTAACATATTATTCTGCCGTATTCATTTCTTCCCTTCCTATGATTTTCCTCCTTCACTCCCTAGGCACTGACTGGCTCCTCGGGGTTTTTAGGTTATGTCTTCACTATCTCATAAAAATCATCTCAAAGACTTCAGATGACCTTAAGTTGTGTATTGAACCAACCCACAAACATTTTACAACCTCGAGGAGACCTGCAAACCTTTGACCCTGCTAGATTTTCATTTATCTTCCCTTATTCAACTGAGTAATGACATTATACTTACTTCCTTGCAAATCCCTCCCTTTTGAACTAACTTGCTCAGCCCCAGTGAAGCCCAGCTGAATATGGACACCTGAATATTTCTGGAAAATTAAAAGTGGCTGCAAGCTGGGTACTAGTGGCTCATGCCTGTAATCCTAGATAATTGGGAGGTTGAGATTTGAGAATTGCGGTTCAAAGCCAGTCAGGGCAGGGAAGTCCTGGGGCTTGAACTCAGGGCCTGGGCACTGTCTCTGAGCTTCTTTTTGCTCAAGGCTAGCACTCTACCACTTAAGCCATAGCATGACTTCCAGCTTTTTCTGAATATGTGATACTGAGGAATTGAATACAGGGCTTCATGCATGCTAGGCAAGCACTCTACAACTAAGCCAGATTCCTAGCTCATGAGACTCTTATCTCCAATTAAACACCAGAAAATAGGAAGTAGTGCTGTGGCTCAAGGTAATAGAGTAAAAAAGCTCAGGGACAGCACCCAGGCCTGAGTTCAAACCCTATCATAACACACACACACACACACACACACACACACACACACACACACATCTCTCGAACATCTCTGCACCATGTCTGCCTTCCCTTCTCTTACAATAAAAAGACTGTTTCTATCAGAGCCAGTCCTGCCACAACCACCTAGAAGATCCTTCTCTCCTTAGTCACTGATTTCTCCCCAAATCCTGGATCATTATCATCAGCTTCCATACCCCACCATTTGTGTTATCAAAGAATTGAAACACCAACAACCAAAACCTTCTTGATCCCACATATCCTGCTAGCCACCTCTCCTATTTTTCTGTTCCTTTTCACAATTCTTTGCAGGGGCTCACTCTACACTGACTCCAGTTTTCCCCTTAGCAGGCAGGCTTCTAATTCCCACCTGCCCACAAATTTGGCTCCTTTCTAGCTGACCTGGGAATTCTAAGTCCTCTTTTAGAACATACTAGATGATCAACAAAAGGGTATGAGTGAAGATAATAGCATAGGGCTATAATAGATAAGGCTGATGTGAATAAGCAGATCAAGAATGCATAATGGAGTGATGTCTATTTTTTTGGCTTTTTTGGTGCCAGTACTGGGACTTGAACTCAGGGCCTGGGCACTGTCCCTTAGCTTTTCTGCTCGTGGATAGATGGCTAGCACAGTATTACTTGAGCTCCACTTTCAGCTTTTTTTTTTTTGGCCAGTCCTAGGGTGTCAGGGCCTGGGCACTGTCCCTGAGCTTCTTTTGCTCAAGGCTAGCATGCTACCACTTGGGCCACAGTGCCACTTTTGGCTCTTTCTGTGTAAGTGGTACTGTGGAAGGGAACCGAGGGCTACATGCATGGTAGGCAAGCACTATACCACTAAGCCACACTCCCAGCCCACATTCAGCTTCTTTTTTAGGGGTTAATGGAGATAAGAGTCTCACAGAACCCAGAGCCAGTGGTTTACACCTGTAATCCTAGCTACTCAGGAGGCTGGGATCTGAGGATTACGGTTCAAAGCAGCCCAGGCAGAAAAGTCCCTGTGAGCTTTTTGCCTCCAATTAACCACTCAAAAACCTGAAGTGGCACTGTGGCTCAAGTGGTAGAGGGCTAGCCTTGAGCACAAAGAAGCTCAGGAACAGTGCCCAGACCCAGAGTTCAAGCCCCACAACCAACAGGGAAAAAAAAGTTTCACAGAAATTTTGAAGCTAGAAACTTTTAATCATTATTGGTTTACAGAGGAAAAAAGGGAAGGGAGATGAAATGACTTACCTAAGGTCACACAGATAAGTGGATGAATTCATCCTCACCTTTGGTCTTTCTGACTCAGCGTTCTTAACACCACCATACGTTGCTACCTCCTGGCACATTGTAGGCAATGTACACAGATAGCAGGTGTCCAAAAGTATTTTCTGAGCTGAAGCAGAGTGGGAAGGAAGTTCTGAGCCTTATCATGGCATCAGCCAAGGAAAGGAGCAATGACCTAAAGGTGCTCGGAGGAGCAGTCTCCCCAGTGCAGCCTGTCAGCTGACACTCACCTAGTTCAACAGCCCTTATCTAGAGGTGGCCACATGCTTTCTATTGTTCCTTCCGCAATTAAGTTCCCCCAGCTGGAACTGTGTGGTTAATAAATGCACAATTATCCCAGGAGGCCAAGGATTGCTTAGCTTCTAAATCATTGCCAATTAACAGACTTGAGCCTGCTTCCTGTGTGGGAGGTTTTTTTCTCCAGTTCCTAAACTACCTCTGTGTGTGTGTGTGTGTGTGTGTGTTGTGGGGCTTGAACTCTGGGTCTGAGCACTGTCCCTCAGCTCTTCAGCTCAAGGCTCTACCATTTGAGCCACAGCACCACTTTTGGTTTTCTGCTGGTTTATTGGACATCAGAGTCTCACGGACTTTCCTTGCCCAGGCTGACTTTGAACTGCAAAACTCAGATCTCAGCCTCCTGAGTAGCTAGGATTACAGGCATGAGCCACCGGCACATGGCTCTAAACTACCTATTTTATTTACCATGCTGGGGTTCAAACCCTGGGCCTCATATAAGCTAGACAAGCACCCTAACCTCTGCTTTCAGTTGGTTTTTTTTTTCAACTAGTGTCTTGTTCTTTTGCCTCAGCCTCAGATCTCAATCCTCTTATCTTCATCTCCTTAGTAGCTGGGATTTTAGGTACGTACTACCGTACCTTTCTCACTTACAAAAGAAAAGAAAAGTTAGGGCTGGGAGCATGATTCAAGTGCTATGGCACCAGCCTAACAAGCTTAAGATCCCAAGTTCAAACACCAGGACCACTTAAAAAAAAAAAAAAAAGTTAGGCAGGTGCTGGTGGCTTATGCCTGTAATCCTAGCTACTCAGAAGGCTGAGATCTAAGGATCGTGGTTCAAAGCCAGCCTGGGCAGGAAAGTCTGGGAAACTCTTATCTCCAATAAAGCACTCAGAAAACCAGAAGTGGCTCTGTGGCTCAAGTGGTAGAGCCCTCGCCTTGAGCTGAAGAGCTGAGGGACAGCGCCCAGGCCCAGAGTTCAAGCCCCACGACCCACAAAAAAACAAAAACAAAAAACAAAACAAACCCTCAGGGACAGTGCCCAGGCCATGAGTTCAAACCTCATGACCACCACCTCCAACAAAAATTGTTATAAGACTTTCACACCTCTTAGCCTCCCTGCTCCTTGCCCCCAATTCCTGCCTTTGAAGTGCTGCGGAATTCTCTTTCTCCCTCCAGTTCTTAACCTTCCATTCTTTTCCTCATTTCTGCACTGACATAGCTCTAAGGTCACCTATAATCTCCCTGTCAAGACCTTTCTCAGTACCTCTCCCCAGCAGTATTTGGTACTAGTGACTTGCTCTTGACATAGTCCCTTTCCATTGGCTTCCTTGACATCTCCTGACTTTCTTTTTTTTTTTTTGGTCGATTGTGGGGCTTGAACTCTGGGCCTGGGCGCTGTCCCTGAGCTCTTCAGCTCAAGGCGAGCGCTCTACCGCTTGAGTCACAGCACCACTTCCAGTTTTCTAGTGGTTTATTGGAGATAAGAGTCTCATGGACTTTCCTGCCCGGTCTGGCTTTGAACCACGATCCTCAGATCTCAGCCTCCTGAGTAGCTAGGATTACAGGCGTGAGCCACCGGCGCCCAGCCATCTCGTGACTTTCTTGGTCTTAGTTTTACCTGAAGAAGGGCTCCTGCTCCTTGTTCTCTGCCAACTAATTTTCTTCTGAATGACCAGACTCTGTAGCAGGTTATATCCTCTTCTCACTTTGACAGTTTATTTCCTCCTTTCTCTTAGTCTGGTCCATGCTCAAGACTTCAGTTCTCAGCTGCCACAGTTACTCCGTTCATACCTTCCACCTCCTACACTACCACCACCCAGCTGGCAAAGAGGAGGACCTAATAATGGGGTGAGGATTGCTGTCCTGGTGACAAGGGAAACGCAGAGAAGTGTTATCAAAGAAAGGAGACAAGGAAGCTGAAGAGGAAGAAGGAAAGAAGGAAGGGAGGGATGGAGGGAGGGAGGGAGGGAGGAATTCTGGGGGTAAGCTGTGTTTTTTTGAGGGTGGGAAAGTTGAGACAGTCTTGCTATATAGCCCACATTGACCTGAGTCTCCCCCTGCCCCTACCTCTAGTGCTGGGATTACAGGCATACACCATCCTGCACAGTTTGGAAAACCCTCACAAGTGAATGAAACAGGCTCTTTTGAGGTCTCAATTCTCATCACTGGAACCTTAAGTAGAACTGAGTGCAGGCAAACAACAATAACAAAAAAAGTGCTGATTTCTCTAGAAGACAGAAAGCTGTGCTTGGTAGGGAGGCAGACTTAGCTAGACAGTTTAGCTCAACGTTTTCTACCCCTCAGCATCTTGAAAGAATGTGAGGCCAGAAAGGGGTTGGGGCCAGGGGAGGGGGGGGGAATACATAGACCACTGAAACACACGGCTTTTTAGCACAGCCCAAGGCTTCCAGACCAGGAGGGTATTTGACTCTGAGGGTAGACACATCATCTTAGGAGTTTTTGCTTTTGCTTTTCCAGTAGGTACCTGGGAGAACTCACGGCTGTCTGCTAGACCGGAAGTCCTTACATCCTGTCCATATGGGAGTCCTGAGAAAGGCCTCGTGCCAGCTGTTGCGAGGTTTTATATGCATATTTGGGAGAATTCATATTCAGTATACTCCGCCTGCTGGCCAGCCCGCTGCCTCCCCCCCCTCCTCCCCCCCACCAACCCCAGGTTGGGCTGGACTTCACAGAACACCTCAGGCTGTGTCCCCTTGGACTCTGTGTAAGTCACCTCTGCTCTTTCCTCTGACAGTCCCTCAAAAACTGGACTCGGGGCTTTCTGCTCTGTGTTTCCCCTGGAAACCATGTGCTTTGCATACCTTTATACTTGCATGGCTTTATGGGTTTCTTGAGACAAGGATGATGATGAGTCACTTGCCAGCTGTTAGCATAGTTCCTGAGTGGGGCTGTCACATGGTCATCCAGGGTACTGACCCCACACCTCCATCATCCACGGCTCCTCCCAAGCTCCCATCCTTTATTTCAATTGGACATTGCAACAATCCAAATGAAATTCAACCACATACAGAACTAGTCTTAGGAGCCATGAAGTGTCAGGACTTAGAGAACAGTCTGGTGAAAGGCTGGAATAAATTTTCAAAGCAATTTGGGGTCAGTGGTACATACCTGCAGTCCCAGTTACATAAGGCAGAGACAGGAGCATCTCTTCGAGCTGACAGCCTGACACCATTAACAAAACCTTATCTATTTATTTTTGTTTGTTTTTTTCTGTCGTGGGGCTTGAACTCTGGGTCTGAGTGCTGTCCCTCAGCTCTTCAGCTTAAGGCTACTGCTCTACCACTTGAGCTACAGCACCACTTCCAGTTTTCTGGTGGTTTATTAGAGATAAGAGTTTCTCGGGGGCTGGGAAGGTGGCTCAGTGGTAGAGCGCTTGCCTTGCATGCTTGAGGCCCTGGGTTCGATTCCTCAGCACCACATAAGCAAAAAGAAAAAAGCCAGAAGTGGCGCTGTGGCTCAAGTGGTAGAGCGCTAGCCTTGAGCTGAAGAGCTGAGGGACAGCACCCAGGCCCAGAGTTCAGGCCCCACAACCGGACCCCCCCCCAAAAAAAAAAAAGAGTTTCTCGGACTTTCTTGCCCGGGCTGGCTTTGAACCGTGATCCTCAGATCTCAGCCTCCTGAGTAGCTAGGATTACAGGTGTGAGCCACCAGTGCCCAGACTTATCTATTTTTTAAAAAGTCAGAGGGGTTGTGGATTTAGTTCAGTGGAACAGTACTTGTCTGGCAAGTGCAAGGTCCTGAATTTGGTCCTTAGCTCTAGAAAAAAAGAAAGAAGAAAGAAAGGAAGGAGGGGCTGGGAAGGTGGCTCAGTGGTAGAGTGTTTGCCTTGCATGCATGAAGCCCTGGGTTTGATTCCTCAGCACCACATAAGCAGGAAAAAAAAAAAAAAGCCGGAAGTGACGCTGTGGCTCAAGTGGTAGAGCGCTTGCCTTGAGCTGAAGAGCTGAGGGACAGCGCCCAAGCCCAGAGTTCAGGCCCCATGACAGACAAAAAAGAAAGAAAGCCGGACGCTGGTGGCTCATGCCTGTAATCCTAGCTACTCAGGAGGCTGAGATCTGAGGATCACGGTTCAAAGCCAGCCCGGGCAGGAAAGACTGTGAGACTCCTATCTCCAATAAACCACCAGGAAACCGGAAGTGGCGCTGTAGCTCAAGTGGTAGAGCGCTCGCCTTGAGCTGAAGAGCTGAAGGACAGTGCCCAGGCCCAGAGTTCAAGCCCCACGACCGACCAAAAAAAAAAAAAGAAAGAAAGAAAAGGAAGGAAGGAAGGAAAGAAAGAAAGAGAAAGGAAAAATTAAATTAAAAAACGAATTATGGAGTGAGGAAGGGGAGCTATGGCTCAAAGCAGTAGAACATAAAAGCTCAGAGACAACGGCCAGGTCCTGGGTTCAAGTACCACTACTGACAAAATAAAAAAAGCTCTTCATAAGAGACCTGGGGATGGGGGGGTGGGGGAGATGGGAAGGGATGGGAAGAGGAAACAAAGGAGTAGGCAACAATGCTTGATAAGAAATGTATTCATTACCTTGCCCATGTAATTGTAACCCTTCTGTACAGTATTTTCACAATAAAAAATAAATAATTAAAAAAAAGAGAGACCTCCCCATAGCAGAAACTCCATAAAAGTGAGGAAGTGCTACTGGTATCTCAAGGAGCAGTGTGGAGGATGGGTAAGGAACATATAAATTCATCACTGGTGAGCCTGATGTGATTTGAATGCAGGGCTACCTGATCCAAAGCCTTTGTTTTTTTTTTGTTTTTTTTTTTGTTTTGTTTTCACTCCTTTACCTGGCCCCAAACAAAGAGATGTTTAGATGTTTTCAGCAACGCTTATAATGATGTTAGAGTCTAAGGTTCTGTATAATTTACTCTGGGGCACATCTGTTGCTACATATTTCTGGAAAACTTCCACCACTTCCCACAAGTTAGTGAAGTTGTATGTAATAACACCCTGTAATCTCATTTTTATGTCAACATCATTTCCAGGCACTCAAAGGAAGAGGCTTAAAATTATTATCATTTTCTCCAGCCACCAGCCTAAATGTTTACGGATCTAGTAGAAGACTCTTGGGATCATGTTATAAAGTCCTTCCTCTTTCCTCCACTCCTTTCCTATTCAACTACTCCAACCATAAACTATGTGTTAGGCCTTTCTTACAGGAATAATTGCATCTTCTATATGTGTGCTGGTACTAGGACTTGAACTCAAGGTCTGGGTGTTATCCCTGAGCTTTTGTGATTAAGACTAGTGATCTGCCATTTTGAGCCACAGTGTCACTTCTGGTTTTCTGGAGATAAAAGTCTCACAGAAGCCGGTGCTGGTGGCTCACGCTTATAATCCTAGCTACTCAGGAGGCTGAGATCTGAGGATCTCTGTTCACAGCCAGCCCAGACAAGGAAGTCTATAAGACTCTTATCTCCAATAAACCAGTAGAAAACCGGAAGTGGCGCTGTGGCTCAAGCGGTAGAGCACTCACCTTGAGCTGAAGTGCGCAGGGACAGCACCCAAGTCCAGAGTTCAAGCCCCACAACCAACAACAAAAAAAAGTCTCACAGAATTTCCTGCCCTAGCTGGTTTTGAATCTCAATCCTTAGATCTCAGCCTCCTGAGCAGCTAGGATTAAAGGCATGAGCTACCAGCACCCAGCTATACTTGGTTGTTATGTCAGGTTTGCATGTCTTTGACCTTCTACTTCAAATGAGCACAAAGTCTAACTATTTTATATTTTATTGTTGTTACCAAGGTGTTGTACAGAGGGGTAACCATCTCATAAGTCAGGTAATGAGTACATTTCTTTTTTTTTGGACAATGTCACCCCTTCCTTTGCTTTGCTTCAGTTTCCCTCTCCCATTCCTGCCCACAAGTTACAAAGGTCATTTTCTTTTTTCTTTTTTTGTCAGTCGTGGGACTTGAACTCTGGGCCTGGGCACTGTCCCTGAGCTCTTCAGCTCAAGGCTAGCACTCTACCACTTGAGCCACAGTACCACTTCCAGTTTTCTGAGTGGTTTATTGGAGATAAGAGTCTGCTGGTCTTTCCTTCCCAGGGCTGGCCTTGAACTGAGATCCTCAGATCTCAGCCTCCTGAGTAGCTAGGATTATAGGTGTGAGCCACCAGCGCCCGACCACAAAGGTCATTTTCTATTGAACAGCATGGTCAAAGCCTAAATATTTGTTGGTCCTATGTACCATGCTATTCACCTATTATTTTTCTATAACTGTAGAAATCACTGAGCTGTTCTCAATTTGTGTTTGGAGGCTTCTAGAATAACATTCTATTTTTTCAAACAAGGACTATCAGACAGGTAATTTTAAAAGGTATGACAATCTATTCTTTTTTTTTCTTTCTTTTTTTTTCTTTGTCGGTCGTGGGAGCTTGAACTCTGGGCCTGGGCACTGAACCTCAGCTCTTCAGCTCAAGGCGAGCGCTCTACCACTTGAGCTACAGCGCCACTTCCAGTTTTCTGGTGGTTTTTCGGAGATACGAGTTTCACGGACTTTCCTGCCCGGGCTGGCTTTAACAGAGATCCTCAGATCTCAGCCTCCTGTGTAGCTAGGATTACAGGCGTGAGCCACCAGTTCCCGGCACAACCTATTATTCTTAAGAGTCACATTTTTAGCCAGGCACTGCTGGTGCATGCCTGTAATCCTATCTACTCAGGAGGCTGATATCTGAGGCTCACTGTTCAAAGCCAGCCCAGCAAGCAAGTCTTCGAGACTCTCATCTTCAATGAACTGCTCAGGAAAAGCTGGAAGTGGCACTGTGGCACAGTAGTAAAGGACTAGCTTTGAGCAAAAGAAACTCAGGGACCGCACCCAGGCCCTGAGTTCAAGCCCCAGGACTGACCAAAAAAATTAAAAAAGTAAAAAAGTAAGTTGTACAAGTGCACCACCCCACCATCCGTGTACAAGAATGCTACAATAAAGGCTTTGATCCAAGGAGATGGTTATGAAAAAATAATCAAGAAGGTAAGTATTTGCTAAAGGCTTACCCCATGCCAGCTGTGTTTATTTGTTGAATTCTGTCACTGTATTCCTTGGGCCAAACAGTGAAGGTCCTTTCAACTCTGGTTTATTTAGTACCTCTTTCAACACCCTGCAATTTTGACTCAGGTTTTATCTGAAAGGAAGGGGATTTCTGGTAGTGTTCAGTTTGAAAAGCCAATCTAAGTACTTTTGTCTCCCCCACC
Organism: Dipodomys spectabilis; assembly: GCF_019054845.1. Classification (NCBI taxonomy): domain Eukaryota; kingdom Metazoa; phylum Chordata; class Mammalia; order Rodentia; family Heteromyidae; genus Dipodomys; species Dipodomys spectabilis. The sequence goes on from NW_024870795.1 coordinate 727,005, forward strand.
TCACTTCTGCTGCTCCCCTCCCCACCCCAGGTGTGGGCCGCCTCTGTAATTTTAACTGTCTAGAATCCATCAAAAAGGCATGCAGGGCTGGATGGTGGTAGCTCCCACCTGCCTGCAATCCTATCTATCCAGGAGGCTGGAGTCTGAGGATGACAGTTCAAAGCTAACACAGACAGGAAAGTTCATGAGACTCTTTATCTCCAATTAACCACCAAAAGGCGTGTGCGCACGCACACGCGCACACACACACACACACACACACACACACACACACTCTCTTCTGGTGCTGGCCCAGGTGTGGCTAAGAACTCCAACTACTCATAATAAATTGTTTGGGGTGAAAAAGTCATGTTTTAAAGTACAAAAGGAAAAACCAATAATAACAAGGGTTTTGGACTTTTGTTCTGACCTGCTTTGATAATATCACTCTGGTGATGGTCTCCATAAACAAATTGCAAAATAGCGAGATGAAAAAAAAAAAAAAAAACCCACGAGAACGTTCCACCCAGGCGAGCTGGAGTTATTTTCGGGACCAAGAAGGCAGTGTCATCTGGGGTAAATATGGAACGCCAAATCTGTTCTTTTAATACTCATCCTCCCTTTCTTTTTGTCAGGCAGAACAAAGTCAGTCATTCCTGCTGAATGAAGCTCAGCTCAGGGTTGAGAAAGTGCAGCCAAAAGAAGAAATGATGGTGAAGAGCAGATGCTCGGGATTATCCTGTTCACATCCCTGGCCTCTGAGACTTGCGGAGCCTGCAGTGGAGGCCAAGGGTGGAACAAGGCTGATGCTCTCTTTAGATGGCTTTGGCCTGCTGGAGAGACTGGGATTGGGACCTCAGGGAACTGAGCTTTGATTTCCTGCCCCTTGACCTTGATTCCCAAGCCAGTGAAGGGGAGGGAAGCATCTCAAGGCCACGCTCTGTCTCTGGGGTATCCCCATCTGGAACAGATGTCATATGCTCCCAGCCTCATGCTAGTCTCTTTGAACCCCTGACTCAGCGAGCCCTAGTCCAACACAACACAACTTAGCTCTTCTCTGCATGAAGAAGCAATGTCAGGCAATATACTTGCTGAATTCTGGGATCGCTTCCTCTTAACCCTTTCTTCCTCTTGTTATTCTCTCTCCTCTCTTTCCTGCCAGCACTGCAACTTGGACTCAGCACCTTGGAAGTGTCCCTGAGCTTTTTCACTCTAGGCTGGTACTTTACCACTTGAGCTCCAGCTCTACTTCTGGCTTTTAAACTATCATCCTCAGATCTTAGCCTCCTGAGTAACTAGGATTACAGGTGTCAGCCACCAGAACCCAGCTTAAATTTTAAATTATAAGCATGCCTGTGGAATATACACATGTGTAAAAGACAGAAAAGCAGGGCTGGGAGTGTGGCTTAGTGGTACAGTCCTTGTCTAGCATGTATGAAGCCCTGAGTTCAATTCCTCAGTACCACATACACAGAAAAAGCTGGAAGTGGTGCTGTGGCTCAAGTGGTAGAGTGCTTGCCTTGAGCTAAAGAAGCTCAGGGACAGTTGCCAGGTCCTGAGTTCAATCCCCAGAACTGGCAAAAAAAAAAAAAAAGAGAAAAAAAATAGATTCCCCAGCCCCTTGTTATTGATGATTTGACTAGACAATGACTTGTCTCCCCTAGGATTTTGCTCTCTCCTGAAAGCTCAAAGGTCATGGAAAATGATAGCTATCTAAAAGTGAAAATTGATCAGGAAGGATGAAGGAGGAAGAATATTCAAGTACTGGTTTTGTTTGTAGGTGTGTATATAATATTGGAATTTAAACTTAGGACATCACGCTTACTAAGTAGTTCCTCTACCACTTGAGCCACTCAATCAGACTCTCTTTTTTTCTGTTTTTTTTTTTTTTTTGCATTAGTTATTTTGGGGATCAGGTCTCTCCTTATGCTTGTGCCTGACTGGATTGTGATCTGCCTGTTTGTGCTCAAAGAGAACACATACTGCTACTTTCGTTGAGTGTTTAGATATGGTGGCCTATACTATATTGTACTGGGGTTTGAACTCATGCATGCTGTATAAGCACTCTACTGCTTGAACCAGGCCTCAACCTTTCTTCTTTAGTTACTTTTCAGATAGCCCCTCAAGTTTTTTTCTCAGGCTGGCCCAGAATCCTGATCTTCCCAATCTCCTCCTCCAAAGTAGCTGGTATTACAGGCAGGAACACACAGCCATGAAATGTGCCTTTTGTGTCCATTATTGTTCACACTTATACTTCCATTGTTTTCCAATAATGTTGTGGCCCATTTTCTTGCTTTCAGTAGAAGTAGCAAGTCATTTTCTAGAACTCAGACTTGACCTCCCTGGGTTCTCTGATCTTTCCCACAGCTAGCCCATCCTCCTACATTATGCTCCAGTCTAATTCAAGCCATCCACACATGAAACCTCAAATCCTTTGCCTTGAAGCCTATTCTCTCTAGGGGAGTTAAATAAATGAGACATTCACACACAGGTTTACTCATTGCATTGGAAGCTGACAAGGCCAGTTCTAAAACAGATTTTGGGCTACCCACGCCTGCTTAAGGACTGGACAGTTGATCAGAGGCTGAACTGGATGCCCTCTAGAGGGCCCTGGAGAGCTGAGAGCTTTGTATTCTAGAGTTCCTGGGAGAAGGAGGAATGTTCTGGAGCCATTTCTTCTTGGCATGAATCCAGCCTACACAAGAGCTGCTTGGGGCCTGGGTTGTCTAAGTAAACACGGATTCCTTGACGACTTTCCAAAATCAGAAACACTGTTTGGTTTGAACAGCCTGTGCTCTGTAAACCAATGCTTGAATATCATCAGGGCCCCATGTAAATATTTTAGCTACAGATCATAAGAATGCGATTTCGGGGGTGGGGGGAGGGGGATGGATTGCTGTTTTTTTGTTTTTTTTTAAATCTCATCACTTCATCACTGGATTCAAAAGATGAATTATGTGTTATCTCTATGTCTTGTTGACTTCAGTGATGTTCTATCTATTGTTGGTAGGTACCATTCTCTCATTGGATTGTAAGTTCCTTAGGTGTCTCTCCACTAAGACTGATGGGGTTTAGAGAAACCAGTAAAAAGTCACTTCTTCCTGACTGGATTTGGCCCAGAGTGAAGAACAGACACAGGAATTAAGAAGGTGCAACTGAATGTGTCATTCAATTGGCATAAAGCTCATGGAGAGTTTGGTTTGAGGTGCCTGACTAAAGAGCTCATGATTGTTCACCCTTTAGCCATTCAACACTGGACTGGAGGTGTACCTCAGGGTACAGGCTGCCCTACAGGACTGAAGGCATGGAGAAACAGAGGGAAATTTGCACTGCCCAACAGAACAATGGAAGGAAGGTACTTTTTGAAACCATTTCCCCTTGCTGTAACAGAATGCCCAGACTAGGTAGTTTATAAAGGAAAGAGGTTTGCTCAGGCCCATCATTTGAGAACTCCAAGAGCATGGCCTTGGTTTCTGCTCAGTCTCTGGTAAGATCCATAGGTGGTTCAGTTCATGATGAGTTCCACATGTCAGGTCTGGCCACTGGCCCAATGTACCAAAGAGACCAGTGGTGCTGATAGGCAGAAAAGGGAGACTCTGTACTGGTGCTGGTGCTGGGCTTTGCACTCAGAGCCATGATGCAGTTCCTAAGCTTTTTCCACTTAAAACTATGGAGTTCCACCACAAGCCACAGCTCCTTTTCTGGAGACTAATTGGAGATTAAGAATCTCAGGAGTAGGGGCTGGGAAGGTAGCTCAGTGGTAGAGCACCTGCCTTGCATGCATGAGGCCCTGAGTTCGATTCCTCAGCACCACATAAGCAAAAAGAAAAAGGCCGGAAGTGGCGCTGTAGCTCAAGTGGTAGAGCGCTGGCCTTGAGCTGAAGAGCTGAGGGACAGCGCCCAGGCCCAGAGTTCAGACCCCATGACTGGACCCAAAAAAAAAAAAAAAGAATCTCAGGAGTGGAAGTGGTGCTGTGGCTCAAGCGGTAGATTACACACTCACCTTGAGCTGAAGAGCGCAGGGACGGTGCCCCAAGCCCAGAGTTCAAGCCCCACAACTGACAAAAAAAAAAAAAAGAATCTCAGGAGTGGAAGTGGTGCTGTGGCTCAAGCGGTAGATTATGCACTCACCTTGAGCTGAAGAGCGCAGGGACGGTGCCCCAAGCCCAGAGTTCAAGCCCCACAACTGACCAAAAAAAAAAAAGAATCTCAGGAGCTTTTCTGCTCAGACTGGTTGTCTTGTTTTTGTTTTTGTTTTGTTTGGCCAGCCCTGGGACTTAAACTCAGGCTCTGGACACTGTCCCTGAGCTGCTTTTGCTCAAGGTTAGCACTCTACCACTTGAGCTGCTTCTGGCTTTTTTGGTTTATGTGGTACTAAGGAATTGAACCCAGGGCTTCATGCATGCTAGGCAAGCACTCAACCACTAAGCCACATCCCTAGCCCTCAGACTGGTTGTTGAATCACAGTCCTTATATCTCAACTACCTGAGTAACTAGAATTATAGGCATGAGCCACCAGCGCCTGATGAATCACACATTTTATGATATCTTATACTCACAATAACCAACTCTGGTAGAAACTACCAGTGCCACTTCCAGCTTTTTCTGTTTATGTGGTGCTAAGGAATTGAACCCAGGGCTTCATGCATGCTAGGAAGCACTCTACCACTAAACCACATTCCCAGCCCCCTAGAGTGCTAGTCTTAAGCAAAAAGCTAAGGAACAGTGCTCAGGCCCTGAATTCATGCCCTAGAGTTATAGCACACACATGCATGCACATAGATGGAGAGGGTACTTCTCCAGAATGGAAACCCTCAGATCTCTGCCTCCTGAGTAGCTAGGATTACAAGCATGAGCTACAGTGCCCAGCTTACATTTATTTTTGAATCAGAAGAAAAGAAAGCAATAGAATGGGAATGGATACGTAAGAGTGAATTCAGTCTGGATTACATTCAAATTTAACATAGTCATAAAATGTAATGTTTATCAGGACCCTCTATTTCTAGACTGCTGGGCTTAAACAATTACAGCTTACCAGCTCTATGAACCCCAGGTAACTTTTAGACAGAATGTCTGCAGAGCCTCACACATGAGTCAGTTTCTAGATCTCCAGTTCCCTCTCTGTAATCTGGGGGAACAGACAGCACTGCCAGGTCTGGGGCTGCGAGGATGCTAAGTTAACCTACCTTCCACCTGCACTGCACCCCAGCTGCTCTCCCAGGCTCTATGAAATGTGCTACATCAGACCTCGCTTTCCCTCCCCAAGAGGCAGCAAGGTCTGGACCAGCTCTGAGCACCAGCTGGCCCACAGGGTCAGAGTCCAACACCTTCCCCAGCACACCTACCTTTCCCAGTGTCTTCACAGAGCCTCTGGAGAGATTCTGATTCATTCTACAGCTGACCAGGCCTCTAAAAGCTTCCAGACCTCTGAAACCATTTTCTTCTTCCTATCTCTCCTCATTCTAACTGTGGCCTTCTTCCATTATGACTGTGGAAGCCTCTGCAGGAAGCAGGACACAAAGGATTCCATGTTGAGAAAGGGTAAAAGAAGGAGCCCAGTATCTCCTGTCGGTAATACTAGACACTCAGGAGTTCAAGCCCTAGAACCAGCACCAAAAAAAAAAAAGAAGGAGGGGTAACACTGTTCAAAAAGAAATGTACTCAAGCCGGGCGCTGGTGGCTCACGCCTGTAATCCCTGCTACTCAGGAGACTAAGATCTGAGGATCATGGTTCAAAGCCAGCTTAGGCAGGAAAGTCCATGAGACTTTATTTCCAATAAACCACTAGAAGACCGGAAGTGGCACTATGGCTGAAGTGGTAGAGTGCTTGCCTTGAGCTGAAGAGCGCAGGGACAGCGCCCAAGCCCAGAGTTCAAGCCCACAACCAACCAAAAAAAAAGAAAGAAATGTACTCATTACCTGACATATGTAACTGTAACCCTTCCGTATATCACTTTTACAATTAAAAAAGAAAAGAAATTAAGCTGGGCACTAGTGGCTCATACCCGTAATCCAAGCTACTCAGGAGGCTGAGAGCTAAGGGTCATAGTTCGAAGCCAACCCAGGAAGGAAAGTCCATGAGACTTTTATCTCCAATTAACCACCAGAGAACTGGAAGTGGTGCTGTGGCTCAAGTGATAGAGCACTTGCCTAGAGCTGAAGAGCTGAGGGACAGCGCCCAGGCCCTAAGTTCAAGCCCCACAAGTGATTAAAAAATATATATATCGGGGCTGGGAAGGTGGCTCAGTGGTAGAGCACTTGCCTTGCATGCTCGAGGCCCTGGGTTCGATTCCTCAGCACCACATAAGCAAAAAGAAAAAAGAGCCGGAAGTGGTGCTGTGGCTCAAGTGGTAGAGCACTAGCCTTGAGCTGAAGAGCTGAGGGACAGCGCCCAGGCCCAGAGTTCAGGCCCCACGACCGGACCCAAAAAAAAAAAAAATATATATATATATATATCGGGCTGGGAAGGTGGCTCAGTTGGTAGAGTGCTTGTCTCGCATGCATGAGGCCCTGGGTTCAATTCCACATAAACAAACCAAAAAAATATATATATATCAATATGTGAGGAGAGAGATAAGTTTTGACCTTATTTTAATATTGTACAATACACATATATTAAAAATCACACGGAATCCATAAGTACCCCATGAACATGTACAATTTTATGCTTTTAAATATCAGTTGATCAGTTTAAAAAATTAAATCCTCTAAAGAAAACTTTTCCCCTGTTTGTTTTTCCAACCAAGAAGCTCAGCACAAGATTTACAGTACAACTCTAACATCTGTGCAAAACTTGAAGCCACAGATGTTGGAGTGACTTTAGACTCTAATTCGCCTCTTAATTCACTTTTTTTTTTCCTCCCTAGTTTTTTTGTTTGTTTGTTTTGCTAAGCCACAACTTCATCATTTACCTTTTGATTTAAAAAGAAAAATCACCTGGTATACATCTAGTAAATCCTCTTTGGAGCAAGACGGAGTGTCTAAATAAGCAAAACACAGATGAATAATGTGCACTGAGCACCTGAGGTGATCTTATACTGTCATTAATCTGTAAACATCAAATCAAGTACTTGCAAGGACAAATAAAATTCCAGGGCCAAGGGAAATCCATCTTGTCAGGCAGAAGGAAACAGCAAAGCATGAGGAGAGGAGTCTAATAAATATATTTCATATCTCTGTAAACAGGAAACAGATAATTGTAACAGCCAAGCAGCTGATGGGAGGAGGAGAAAGAAGAGGAGGAGGAGGAAGAGGAAGAAGACTACTAGCTATGGAATGAACTGGGAGAAGTTGGTATTCAGAGCTGTCCTGATTGAAGAAACCAGCAATCCTCTAAGCAAGAGGTACAAGAAGTTAAAGCTGTATAGCATGGAAACACTTAAACACATGAATGCATCATAAATCAAGGTGACAGTAATGACTGCTGTTGGCTGTAATCGGCTTTGAGCTGTTTCAGCAGCAGTGGGATTGAAGGGCCAAGCCTACTCTCCTCTCCCCTCTACTTTGCTTTCCTAAAAAGCCACATGGAATTACATGAAATTGAGTAAGTGCTGCCATCAGTCAGGTAGCAAGCAACAGAATTTGACTGCACTTGAAGCCAAAATGAAAATTCATTAAGAGAATAGAGAGGCTCATAGAAAACAAGAGGAAGCTGGGGAGTGGGGGAAAGCTTGGAAAATCAGCCAGAGAGAGCAAAGCTCTGGACACCTGTTGTACAATTCCTAGGCAGAAGCTTTTATTCTCATTGATCAGGGAGTGGCAAACTATGGTGCACCAATGAATTCTGGCCCACTATAGATTTTTTTTTAAATAAAGTTTTATTTGTTTGTTTGTTTGTTTGTTGTTGTTGTTTTATTTTGGCTGGTCAAAGGGCCTGAACTCTGGGCCTGGGCACTGTCTTTCACCTCTTCAGCTCAAGGCTAGTGCTCTACCACTCGAGCCATAGCACCACTTCTGGCTTTTTCTGCTTATGTGGCACTGAAGAATCGAACCCAGGGCCTCATGCATGCAAGGCAAGCACTCTACTACTGAGCCACCTTCCCAGCCCTAAATAAAGTTTTATTGAAATGACTTCTTTCTGACAACATAGCTCTGTCACTTGAGCCATAGCTTTACTTCCAGCTTTTTGATGGTTACTTGGAGTTAGTTTTTTGTTTTTTGTTTTGTTTTGCTTTTTGCCAGTCCTGGGCTTTGAACTCAGGGCCTGGGCACTGACCCTGAGCTTTTTTTTTGTTGGTCCTGGGGCCTGAACTCTGGGCCGGGGCACTGTCCCTCACCTCTTCAGCTCAAGGCTAGTGCTCTACCACTTGAGCCACAGTGTTACTTCTGGCTTTTTCTGCTTATGTGGTGCTGAGGAATTGAACCTAGGGCCTCATGCATGCAAGGTAAACACTCTACCACTAAGCTACCTTCCCAGCCCAACCCTGAGCTTCTTTTGCTCAAGGCTGGCACTCTGCCACTTGAGCCATGGTGCCACTTCGAGCTTTTTCTGTTGATGTGGTACTGAGGAATTGAACCTAGGGCTTCATGCATGCTAGGCAAGCACTCTACCATTGAACCTAGGGTTTCATGCATGCTAGGCAAGCACTCTACCACTAAGGCACATTCCCAGCCCCAGATAAGATAGTTGAGTTGTGGGGTTTAGTTTTTGTTTGTTTGTTTGGTCGGTCATGGGGCTTGAACTCTGAGCCTGGGTGCTGTCCCTCAGCTCTTCAGCTCAAGGCTAGTGCTCTAGCTGTTGAGCCACAGTGCCACTTCGGTTATCTGGTGGTTTATTGGAGGTAAGAGTCTCATAGACTTTCTAGCCCAGGCTGGCTTTGAACTTTGATCCTCAGCTCTCAGCCTCTTGAGTAGCTAGGATTACAGGCTTACACCTGTTGTTGTTTTTTTTTCTTTTTGAACCTTGATCTTTAGATCCCAGCCTCTTAAGTAGTTTGGATTATAAGCTTGAGCCACCAGTATCTCCCTGCTCAGTGGTCTAAGCCCTTTCTTTATGTGAGACCATAAACTTTGAAATAAAACATCAAAAGCACTTCTACTCAATGTAGAAACACTGGACAAAGGAGAGAGATGAATTTATTGTCTTCATCTTCCCAATTATAGAATAGACTTTTGGGGAATGGGGAGAGGGCGTTTGAACTCAGAACCTCACATTTACTAAGCAGGCTTTCTGTTACTTGAGCCAAGCCCCAACCCAGTTTCCAAGATCTTTAGATGACTTAAAGCCATGAGCTGATATTAAATTGACTCACTTAATGAATTATCACTGATACCTAAACAATTTATGAAACCCCTTCATTTCCAACTTACTTTTTAAGAAAGTTAGAATATTGAAACATTGTTTACTAAGCATAATTTTAAGTTTATATTTCCTACTTATATGCCACATGTAAAGGCTATATTTTGGTTATGTTAATGAACATTTTTCAAAGGTGTAAGAAATATGTGGTTGTAGAAAGTTGTTAGCATTTGCTAGTCAGCTACAATACTTAGTTTAGGCAGACATGTCTTAATTTTTTAATTAGCTACCTCCTCACATCCCAGTTTGGTCTGGGAAATTGAAGTTAGTTACTGTGGCAAAGAAGTGGAATGACTGCTAAAAATGAAATGATTATAGACATAGCTCAGTCATAGAATACTTGCTTAGCTTGCATGTACTGGGACTTGAACTCAGGGCTAGCATACTCTCCCTTGGCTTTTTTTGCTCAAGGCTGGCACCCTTCTGACTTGCCAGATTCTGTCAGCCCTTTGGTGCAAGTAGATTTTACCCCAGAGAAGAACTAAAAAAAACTTTTTAGAAGGTGGTCCCTTGAATTAACATAAGTGAAATGCTTAGCACAGTGCTTGCCATCTAGCTTGAACTCAATAAATGTTACATGTATGTGTTTGTGCGTGTGTGTGTGTGTGTGTGTGTGTGTGTGTGTGTGTGTGTGCGTGCTACTACCCAGATTTGAATTTAGGGCAACACTTGCTCACTAGTGCTCTATCACTTGAGCCATGCCTCAAGCTACACTTTTTGCTAGCTAACAAGTTTTCTGCCTAGGCTGGCATTGAACCATGATCCTCCAGGTGCCAGCATCCTAAGTAGCTAGGATTATAGACAGGAGCCACCAGCCCCTGGCTCAGCCAGCTTAAATGTTAGCTTTTGTAAGCAAAGGATGAATAAAAAAAGAATGCCTATTTTGCAGATGAGGATAGTAAGGTACAGAAGAAGGTAAGCAAAGTTGCTTAGGCAGCACAGATGATCAGAGTTAGGGCAGAAACTGAGAATCATGTCTGTTCACCTTCAAAGCACCTGTTTGCACCTGGTGCTGGTGACTCACATCTGCAATCTTAGCTACCCTGGAGACTGAGATCTGTGGATGGTGGTTTAAAGCCAACCCAGGCAGGAAAGCCTATGAGACTTTTCTCTCCAATTCACCATCAAAAAGCCAGAAGTAGAGCTGTGGCTCAGGTGCTAGAGCAACAGCTTTGAGTTTAAAAAAACAAAGAAGGGCTGGGAATATGGCTTAGTGGTAGAGTGCTTGCCTAGCATACATGAAGCCCTGGGTTCAATTCCTCAGTACCACATAAATAGAAAAAGCCAGAAGTGGTCCTGTGGCTCAAGAGATAGAGTGCTAGCCTTGATTAACAGAAGCTTGGGGACAGTGCCCAGGCCCTGAGTTCAAACCCCAAGACTGGCAAGAAAAAAATAAAAAAGCAAGCCAAGGAAGACCACAAAGCTCCAAGTTCAAGACCCTCTACTCAAGGTACACACAAAGAGGAAGAAAAAGTCTTCATTTGGTTGTCCCCAACCCTCTGCGTCTTTCACTAGCAAGCTTGAGTTGTCCATATGTTGCAGCTGTCCATTTCTGCATGGAAACTGTGAGATCCACAAGATGAGGGACCAAAGCTACCTTGGGTCCCTGGGCAGCGAGCCCAGAACCTGGCATGGGGCAAGTTCAAATACCAGAGAAGAGGCCCATGAAGGCACTGTGTTTCTGCCCAGGATGCCATGTGGGAATTCTACAGAATTGAGTGGGAGCTCTCTGCTTCTCTGTCCTCTTGACGAGACAAAGTTCCCAGACTCCCAAGCCCTATGGAGTATCCAGCCTCTCCCTGAGGATGCCCAGATCTGTTAGCCTCCCATAACTTTCTGTCTTGTTTTATTTTCTTTTTCCAAATCAAATTCCAGAAATCCAGGTTTAAAAATAACCAAGAAATGCAATTTTTCTCCACCAAGCCGCTTGGCAAAAACAAACCCTCAACAAAGACCAGTGGAGAGTCTCGCTTCACACTTACTCATTTTCAGCCGCAAAGTCAGTTCTTGTTTTGGAAGTTGGGGAGGAGTAGAGGAGGCAGGACTCCTAGAGGCCAAGGACAAGGGGCTCGGGAGCTGGGCAACAGCAGGACTTGACGGGAAGAGGGGCCTCACAGTGCAGCAGGCACACGCCCTAGTGGGAAGACAGCTGCTTGGGACTGTGGAAGAGCCGTTTGCCTTGGAGTCCTGGCTTTCTGGATCAGGCAGGAGATCAAAGCAGCCCTGGAAAATGGCCTCCATTAGTAATCCTTCCCCAGGGGAGTCATCAGGCGTTTCTGCTCAAGCCTGCCTTTCCCTTTTATTACTTGGGGGAGCTGGTTGGATATTACAGAGAATAGCACCCCCTTTCTACCTGGTCTATTTTTTAACCTGTCCTCTTTTTTAATGCTTGTTTTGTGGGTAAGAAAAATGTATGATGGAGGGGAGGGAATTCAGGACCAGGGAAAGTTTGGAAAACTGTCAAATTTCATATTTCCTGCTCTTTTGAATCAGCATTTACGCCCCTCAATGGGGTTTTCCTGCAAGTGCTTGTATAACTCCCTTTTCAAACATTTTTTGCTGTTTTTTCCTTTCCCTGCCCCTGGGTAAATTATTCCAAAGGACTGCTTTCCACCTCAAAAGAAAGTAGTGGACAGGAAAAAGTGGTCGTGTGGTCTCTTAGCTCTGGTTCCAAGAGAAGCTGAGAGACTTTGGTTCTATTCTGAGCCTCTTGGAGAACAGGATGGGAAGAGGACAGGAACCCGGCCCTTTACCGGAGTTCCTGGGATCCTGGGCCAACAGGAAGAACTTGTTTGTTCCCAATCAGAAGGAGCCCAGGAGTTTGCTTTTCTTTTTTTTCTTCTTTTTTTTGCCAGCCCTGGGGCTTGAACTCAGGGCCTGGGCACTGTCCCTGAGGTTCTTTTGCTCGAGGCTAGCACTCTACCACTTGAGCCACAGCCCCACTTCCGGCTTTTTTTGTTCATGTGGTACTGAGGAATGGAACTCAGAACTTCATGCATGCTATGTAAGCACTCTACCACTTACCCACATTCCTAACCCCTATTATTATTGTATGTATGTATATATGTATGTATGTATTTATTTATTGTGCCTTGCTGGGACTTGAGCTTGGGGCCTTGTGCTTTCACTTGGCTGTTTTGCTGAAGGCTAGTGCTCTACCATGTAAGCTACACTACCACTTCTGATGGTTGGAGCTGTCTCTGCAGTTTCCTGCCTGGACTAGCTTTGAACCGTGATGCTTGGATCTCAGCCTCTTCAATGGTTTAGGATTAAAGGTGTGAGCCACATAGCTTCTTCTTCTTCTTCTTTTTTTTTGGTCCCGTCATGGGGCCTGAACTCTGGGCCTGGGCGCTGTCCCTCAGCTCTTCAGCTTAAGGCTAGTGCTCTACCACTTGAGCCACAGCGCCACTTCCGGCTTTTTTCTTTTTGCTTATGTGGTGCTGAGGAATCAAACCCAGGGCCTCAGGCATGTAAGGCAAGCACTCTGCCAACTTCCCAGCCCCCACATAGCTTCTTTTAATCTTTGTCATCTGTATGCTGAGATTAATGGCTTCTGTTTGTAATGCCAGCTACTGAAATCAGGCTGAAATCAGGAGGATTTGGGTTCAAGGACAACCCAGGTAAAAAGTTAGGGAGACACTCATCTTAACAAGCTAGGCATGGTGGTGCATAACCATAATCCCAGCTGTATGAGAGGCATAGGTAGGAGGGTTTGTGTCTGAGGCTAGCCCAAGCAAAAAGTTACACAACACTATCCAGAAAAATAACCTGAAGTAAAAAGGGCCAGGGGTGTGGCTCAAGTGGGTAGAGTGCATATCTCGCAAGTGCAAGGTCTTGAGTTCGAACCTGGGGGAGTAAAAACTGTCCTCTAATACCACAGGTTGAACAAAATTCCTTAATTCCAGTGTTGCCAGATTAGAGCATCTCCCTCCCTTAGGGATTTGTTCTTTGTGGTTTTGAGCTCCACCCCCACCTCCAGGATAGCCTCTGACTTCGTGTTCATTTCTTGAAAATGATTTTACCTTGCTTGTTTCCGTCTTAGATCCCTCTGGGGCCTGCTTTGCGTGTGGGTGTGATGGAGGGAGTCATTTTTCTTCCTTTTCCACTGAAGAATGAGCCCATTTTCTCTATTGGTCTTGAACTTCCTGCTTCCTTGTTTCTGCTTTCACCACGGTGGTGATGGATACCACATCTGCAGAGAATCGATGACCTCTCCCTATTCTTATCCACACTGGAAGATTTCATTCATCTTGCCCTCTCTGCAGCGTGGGGCAAGCTGAACTTCCTCTGCCCCTTGGTGAAATCTCTCCACACATGCTCTTTCCAAACTCATGACCCTTCTTTGCCTTTCTTCCTTAGACTCTTATTCTGTCCCTAAGACTTTTCTGGGTTAAGCTTTCTTCTATACCCTTAACCATGGAAATGATTTTTACTTCCTTCCTTCCTTCCTTCCTTCCTTGTTTTTGTGCGGGAGCCCAGGCTAGAACTCAGGGCCAGAGAGATATGTTCCTAGGCTTTTTCACTCAAGGCTGGTGCTCTACCACTTGAGTTACAACTCTATTTCTGTCTATCTGCTGACAAACTGGAGGTAAGACTCCCATAGACTTTTCTGCTGGGGCTCACTTGGAACTGAACTGGGAGACTCAGAGCATAGTCTCTGGAGCAGCTAGGACTACAGACATGAGCCATCGGTGTCTGGCTTGCCTTTTTTTCCATAGCACTTTAAAAAATTGTTATTATAAAGATGATGTACAGAGAGGTTATAATTACATAAGCCAGGTAATGAGTACATTTCTTTTTGGACAATGTCACTTCTTTTTTTTTTTTTTTTTTGGGTCCGGTCGTGGGGCCTGAACTCTGGGCCTGGGCGCTGTCCCTCAGTTTTTCAGCTCAAGACTAGCGCTCTACCACTTGAGCCACAGCGCCACTTCCGGCTTTTTTTTTTTGCTTATGTGGTGCTGAGGAATCGAACCCAGGGCCTCAGGCATGCAAGGCAAGCGCTCTGCCATGAGCCAACTTCCCAGCCCGACAATGTCACTTCTTCCCTCTCTCTCTTGTGTTTCCTTCCCATCCCCACCTGTAAGTTGTATAGTTCATTTTCAACGTAGTATCTAGTGAGTACTACTGCTGCATTTGTTTGCCTTTGTTTCCCTCATAATTCTGTTCTTTTTGAGATATTCTTAAGATTTCAGCACCTGTAGGTGAGTGGCTTCTTTATCAATAAATCCAGTCCTTGGGGCTGGGAAGGTGGCTCAGTGGTACAGTGCTTGCCTTGCATGCATGAGGCCCTGGGTTTGATTCCTTAGTACCACATAAGCAGAAAAAGCTGGAAGTGGCACTATGGCTCAAGTGGTAGAGCACTAGCCTTGAGCTGAAAAACTCAGGGACAGCGTCCATCCCCATGACCGATAAAACAACAACAACAACAAAAAATAAATCCAGTCCTGGACTCATGAATGCCAGTGACCATAAAAAAAAAATAAGACTAGGGCAATGATGGCTCATGCCTGTAATCCTGGCTATTCAAGAGGCTGAGATCTGATGATCATGGTTCGAAGCCAGCCAGATAGGAAAGTTTATGAGAATCTTATCGTTAATCACCAAAAAGCTGAAATGGAGCTGTGGCTCAAAGTGATAGAAGTCTAGCTCTGACCACAAAAGCTCATGGATAGTGCCCAGGCCCTGTCAAAACCCACGACAGACACACACCAAAAAGGTGTGTTTCAGCTGGGTGCTGGTGGCTCACACCTGTAATCCTAGCTACTCAGGAGGCTGAGATCTGAGGATCATGATTCAGAGTCAGCCCAGGCAGGAAAGTCCATTAGACTCTTATCTCCAATAAACCACCAGAAAACTGGAAGTGGCGTTGTGGCTCAAGTGGTAGAGCGCTCACTTTGAACTGAAAAGCTGAGGAATAGCACCCACAGGCTGAGTTCAAGCCCCACAACTGACCAAAAAAAAAAAGTTTTTGTTACAAGCCAGACACAGTAGCTCACATCTGAATTCCCAGTTACTCAAGAGGCAAAGATATGGAGGATTTCAGGTCAAGGCTAATATAGGCAAAAAGTTTCAGAGACACCCCCTCCTCCCCATCTCAACTAATAATTCTGAGCGGGTAAGGTATGCCTGTGGGAAATGTGCATAGAGAAATGTGAATAGGAAGGATTTTGGTCCAAGCCAACCCAGGCAAAAATTCAAGATCCTATGCCAAAATAACTTAAAAATAAAAAAGAACCAGGGATGTGGATAAAGCAGTAGTTTCTACCTAGCAACCACAAGGCCTGGAGTTCAAATCTCAGTACCACTAGAGACAAAAAGGATTCTATATTGTTATATTATGAACCTCTCATTTTTCCTCTTGGAGAAGGAGTCCTTCTAGACTGAGAAAGAGAATGTTGTGTCCTTATGTTTGGTACTTTATTGCTTCAAATAGGTATATTTTAATCTTTATTTGAATTTTTTTGCACTGCTGTAGATAGAACCCAGAACCCAGACCTAATGCATTCTAGAATGTGCCCTACCACTAAGGTCTTCTTCAGGGCTTAGAGCATTGCTTCTGAGCTTTTTTTGTTCAAGGCCAGCACTCTACCACTTAGCATAACTTCTGTTTTTTTCTCTTTATGTGGTACTGAGGAATCGAACCCAGGGCTTCATGCACGCTAGGCAAGCACTCTACCACTAAGCCACATTCCCAGCCCAAGGTCTTTCATTATTTTAACATGAACTTGGTTCTCCACGGAAGATAAGGACTTGATAATTACTTTCATCCTTTTGCAATTATTGTTAAGAAACCAGGTAACAGCACTGACATCTACTATTTAATTATTTTTGATCAGCATTAATTAGTCACAGATGCACACCTGATTCCCATTTAATTAAATACTCTTGGGAACCTAATGTGGGCTCAGGGGTTCAAACCACATCAAAAAGTAAACATTCAACTTTCAAAGTTGAGCCCTAGAGAGTCAGGCAGCCATGGAGAGGAAATTCCAGATGTCCAGAATTCCCTTTTTCCTTTTCCAGAAACAAGCCTCCTGCTTTGAGATCCCAGGAACCTTCATCCATTCTTAGCATTTCTTCTGGGCACTTCCAAGCTACAGTGGTTGTGGGTCACCTCTGTCTCTGAGATTGTCACTTCTGTTTTCTGCTGAATGATACATGCAAATATGAATACTTTTTTCCATCCTAGAGCAGCCTGCAGTTGTTCAAACCCCTTCTCAAGCTCTTTTTCTTTGTTCCTTTTTAGAGAAAAAGTCTTCAAAAAGTTAGCTGGGTGCTGGTGCCTCAGGCCTGTAATCCTAGCTGAGAGCTGAGGTTTGCTATTCAAAGTGGAGTCAGGCAAGAAACCTTGGGAAATTCTTTTTTTTCTTTTTCTTTTTTTGTGGGTTGTGGGGTTTGAACTCTGAGTCTGGGCACTGTCCCTGAGCTCTTGAGCTCAAGACCAGCATTCTACCACTTGAGCTGCAGTGCTGCTTCCAGTTTCTGGTGGTTAATTGGAGATAAGAATCTCCCAGACTTTCCTGCCTGAGCTGTGTTTGAATCATGATTTTCAGATCTCAGCCTCCTGAGTAGCGAGGATTACAGACATGAGTCACTGGCACCCAGGGCTGGAAATGTGGCTTACTGGTAGAGTACTTGTCTAGCACACATGAAGCCCTGGGTTCGATTCCTCGGTACCACGTAAACAGAAAAGGCTGGAAGTAGTGCTGTGGCTCAAGTGGTAGAATGCTAGTTTTGAGCAGAAGCAGGCTCAAGGACAATGCTCACACCCTGAGTTCAAGCCCCAGGAGTAGCACAAAAAAACAAAATTTTTAAAGTACCCTAAATCACAGCCCCTAAACAACATAGTGTAACAATTTACACAGAATTTGTAAATTCTAACTCCAATTAACTACAAAAGCAATACACAAAAACAATGGAAAGTGCAGCTGTGGCTCAAATGTTAGCGCACTAGCCTTGAGCAAAAGAAGCTCAGTCAGGCTGGACATTGGTGGCTCATTCCTGTAATCCTAGCTACTCGGAGGCTGAGAGCTGAGGATCTTGGTTCAAAGCCAGCCCAAGCAGGAAAATCCATGAGACTCTTTTTTCTTTGTTTGTTGGTTGGTTGGTTGGTTGGTCATGGGGCTTGAACTCTGGACCTGGGCACTGTCCCTGTGCTCTTCAGTTCAAGGCAAGCACTTGAGCCACAACGCCATTTCCAGTTTTCTGGTGGTTATTTGGAGATAATAGTCTCACGGACTTTGCTGCTCTGGGCTGGCTTTGAACCGTGATCCTCAGACCTCAACCTTCTGAGTAGCTAGGATTACAGGAATGAGCCACCAGTGCCTGGCTCCATGAGACTCTTATCTCCAATTAACCACCAGAAAACTGGATGTGGCGCTGTGGTTCAAGTGGTAGAGCGCTAGCCTTGAGCTGAAGAGCTGAGGGACAGTGCCCAGGCTTACAGTTCAAGCTCCATGACCAAAAAAAAAAAAGTTACATGCACTCACTCACTCCAAACCAAAGCTTGTCATCCTGCCCTTCCTCCAAGCCTGCTGTCTTGGGTTTTGGTTTTAACCACTACACAGAAAATTTTCTTGTTAGGGTCACCAATAAGACTTTCTTAATGCTAAATCCAGTGGTCAATTCTCTATGCTCATTTATGTGACCCATTTAATCAAGTTTGCCTGCAATGTTTTCTTAATTTGGCTTCCAGAAAAACAGCCTTTCTTGGTTTTCTTCTCAGCCACGGTTGGTCCTTCTCCCCCTCTGACTCATCCTCATTTCTCTAGCTTCTAAATGTTTGAATACCACAAAACTCTGTCTTAGGTCTTCCTTTCCTCCATCTAGATTCCAGCCTGCAGTGACCTGAACAGTTTATACAGTTGGCATTCTGTGTTTGTGGGTTCTTCGTCCCTGGGGCCAATCAAGCTCAGATTAAACATACTAAAAAAATAATTGTTGTGCATACTGAATATGTGCAAACTCTAAAGAAAATTGTCACAATCTTCTGGCACTAGTGGTACACACCCTGTAATCCTTGGGAGGCTACTTGGAAGGCTGAGATCTGAGGATCATAGTTAGAAGCCAGCCCAATTCCTTAGTATATACTAAGGAATTGGATCCAGGGCTTCATGCATGCTAGTCAAGCATTCTACTACAAAGCCACATTCCCAGACCACCTGAGCTGCTTTTTGATCAAGGCTAGTGCTCTACTACGTGAGCCATAGCTCTACTTCAAGGTCTTGGTCGTTAATTAGAGATAAGAGTCTCCCAGACTTTGTTACTTGGGCTGGCTTCTAACTATGATCCTCAGATCTCAGCCTTCCAAGTAGCCTCCCAAGGATTACAGGGTGTGTACCACTAGTGGTGCTGTGGCTCAAGTGGTAGAATGCTAGTCTTGAGCAGAAGCAGCTCAGAGACAGTGCTCAGGCCTTGAGTTCAAGCCCCAGGACCAGCAGAAAAAAACAATTTTTTTTGTTGGTGGTGGTAGTTGTGCGGCCTGAACTCTGGGCCTGGGCACTGTCCCTCAGCTCTTCAGCTCAAGGCTAGTGCTCTACCTCTTGAGCCACAGCACCACTTCCAGCTTTTTCTGTTTATGTGGTGCTGAGGAATCAAACCCAGGGCCTCATGCATGCAAGGCAAGCACTCTACCACTGAGCCAACCTCCCAGCCCCCAAATTTTAAAAAATACCCTAAATTACAATCCCTTACACAACATAGTGTAACAACTTACACAGAATTTGTTTATATATTATAAAAATGCAAAGATGACTGAAAATATACAAGGGAGCCAGGGGCTGATGGCTCACACCTATAATACTAGCTCCTCATGAGATTGAGATCTGAGATTAAGGTTGAGATCTGAGGATCACTGTTGGAAGCCAGCCCAGGCAGAAAAATCTGTAAGACTCTAATCTCCAATTAACTACCCAAAGGCCACAGTTCCACTTAGGCTGAAGTGCTCTACAGTGCCAGCCTTGAGCCATAAAGGTAAGGGCAGTGCCCAGACCCTGAGTTCAAACTCTGGTCTCAGAACACACAAGAGAAGAGTAGGTTCTATGAAAATAATACAGCATTTTATATAAGGAGCATCTGTGGTTTTGTAACTGGGAAGAGCTAGAGCCAATTTCCTCTGAATAGGGAGGGATAGCTATAAAATCCTCTCATTTTTTTCTTTTTTTCTTTTTTTGTTGTTGTCAGTCATGGGGCTTGAACTCTGGGCCTGGGCGCTGTCCCTCAGATCTTCAGCACAAGGTGAGCATGCTACCACTTAAGCCACTTCCAGTTTTCTGGTGGTTTATTAGAGATAAGAATCTCACAGACTCTCCTGCCTGGGCTGGCTTTGAACCACCATCCTCAGATCTCAGCCTCCTGAATAGCTAGAATTATAGGCATGAGCCTGGATCCTTTTTTTTTTTTTTTTTTAATTTTTCCTTGTGGATATGCAGAACTTGTTTTTCTTGCCAGTCCTGGAATTTGAACTCAGGGACCAGGCACTGTTCCTGAGTTTCTTTTGCTCAAGGCTAACACTCTACCACTTGAGCCACAGCGCCACTTCTAGCTTTTTCTGTTCATGTGGTACTGAGGAATCGAACCCAGGACTTCATGCATATTAGGCAAGCACTCTACCACTAAGCTACATACCCAGACCTGGATATGGGAACTTTAGCTCAGTGAATCTTTTTTGTCAGTTATGGGGCCTGGACTCTGGGCCTGGGTGCTGTTCTTCAGCTCTTCAGCTCAAGGCTAGCACTCTACCACCGCTTCCGGCTTTTTTCTGTTTATGTGGTGCTGAGAAATTGAACCTGGGGCCTCATGCATGCAAGGCAAGCACTCTACCACTGAGCCACCTTCCCAGCCCCTGAATCAAGTTCTTGCTCAGCTTGTTTGTTCACTGGTACCGTGTCGCTTAATCTCACCTCTAGTCTGGCTTTTTGCTTTTTATTTTGGAGATGGAGTTCCATGGAGATAGTCTCTTTCCTGCCCCAGGCTGACTTTGAATCTTTTTTGTTGGTGGTGGTGGTGGTAGTGGTCATGGGGCTTGAACTCAGGGCCTGGACATTGAGTTGACCTGAGCTTCTTCTGCTCAAGGCTAGCACTCTTGAGCCACAGCATCACTTTTGGCTTTTTCTATTTATGTGGTACTGAAGAATCAAACCCAGGGCTTCATACATGCTAGGTAAGCACTCTTACCACTAAGCCACATTCCCAGCCTTCCTGTTTACTCTGCATTTCCACTTAAATGTTGATTTACTCTGGGATTCTTAGAAGAAATCAGAGGCTGAGGCAAAGCTGAAGAAGACAAAGAGGAAAATAGGAAATGAGGCAAGGAATAAGAAAAAACAAACACAGGTAATCTATATAGAGCTACGTATCTCCAAGAAGTCATAGTTAAGTTGCTATTTCTTACAGCAAATAGCCATGGTCCCTTGGTGGTACTTGGTCTTGGGAAGGAGATGGTATCATTTCTGCCCCTTGGAAGGAGATGGAATTTATCCATCAATTCTGTCTCATTTTTGCCATTCAGTGATACAAGTTCATCTCTTTTTCTGAGCTGTGTTTCCTGGTCTTTTGGGGATCCTTTGGGTATGCCAGTCTTCCCACACCTGGTTTAGAATTTACTCTGAGCTCAGAAGTAGGAAGAAAAACCACTGGACATTCTCACCCAGGCCCTGGAGCTTTTTTTTGCAGCTCCCATTACAAGTGTGATGGATGGAGCAAGCTGGAACTTGGCCTTCACCATGGAAAAGATGGAGGACACCTGTGATCTCAGCAGAGGCCACCGCCGGCTGTGATACCCAGGGCTCTGGTTCAAGGAAATAGTTGAGAGGGAGGGGAGTTGGAGGGGGGCGGGGCTGGGGAAACACACATATACTAAAGTACCACATGTACTAGGTTAGTGACATCTCCAAAGAGATCTTAACCCCATCCAACTGACACCTTCGTGTCAGGTCTAGGTTCCTATTTATTTGCAGCCCAAATCTTAGAATCATTTATCTCTCTGTTTTTTGTTTTTTGTTTTTCTCCAAAAGCCCTACATCACCAGGCAGGAGTGGCTTATGCCTCTAGTCAATCCTAGCTACTCAGGAAGCTGAGATCTGAGGATGGTGGTTTGAAGCTAGGCCAAGCAAGAAAGTCTGTGAGATTCTTATATTTTTCTTTCCAGTCCTGGGACTTGAACTCAGGGACAGTACCCTGAGCTTCTTTTTGCTCAAGGTTAGCACTGTACCACTTGAACCACAACACCACTTCTGGCTTTTTGTTTATGTGGTACTGAGCAATCAAACCCAGGGCTTCATGCATGCTAGGCCCACATTCTACCACTAAGCCATATTCTCAGCCATGTGAGATTTTTATTTCAAATAAACTACCAAAAAGCTCAAAGTAGAGCTGTGGCTCAAGTGGTAAGAATGCTAGCGTTGACCAAATGTAGTTCTGGGACAGTGCCTTGTTCTGGAACTCAGTGTCTGAGTTCAAGCCACAAGGACCTGCACAAAACAACAACAAAACACCCTATATCCAACTACCCAAGGGGGCTGGGAAGGTGGCTCAGTGGTAGAGTGCTTGCCTTGCATGCATGAGGCCCTGGGTTTGATTCCTCATCACCACATAAGCAGAAAAAAACAGAAGTAGTGCTGTGGCTTGTGTGGTAGAGCGCTAGCCTTGAGCTGAAGAGCTGAGGGGCAGCGCCCAGGCCCAGAGTTCAGGCCCCACAACTGGCAAAAAAAAAAAAAAAACTGGCCAAGGATCTCATCAGCTCTATCACTCCCTTAGTGTCCATGGGGAAGAATTTCCAGGAGTCTCTGAGAACAGCAAAAGGCAGGGACACTGAAATCCCTTAGACAAAACAATGTAGTACTTGTTTAAACTGATATATTCTTCTGTGTCCTTCTCTAGGCTCCTTGTAATACGTAATATAATAAGAATGTTTTGTAAATAGTTATTGCACTGTATTGTTTAGGGAATGTGACTAGGAAAAATAATACATGCTTACGCAAACCCATTTTCAGTTTGTGGTTCTGGGGCCTTGCACATGCTGAGCAAGTGCTTTACTACTGAGCTACATAGCTATTCACCAACTTGCTACTTTTAATCCATGGTTAAAAGTATCAATTGAATCCACTTGTGTAGAACCTGAAGACACAGAGGGCAGACTGTATCCAGAACCCAAGTTCTTTTCATTGCCTCCTTCTCTGTCATTCTTGATTTTCAGTCTTCTGCTTTCCAGCTTCTGCGCCGCATTTGCAGCAGTCTCTTCTCAGTGCAATGTTCAATGTGAGATGTCTAATGTTTTCCCATTCACTAAGAGTAAAACCAAAAAGTGTTCACTAGTCCTGTAAGGTGTTGTTTTGTGTGCTTTTATCTTTTTCTTTCCTGGTCCGGGAGCTTGAATTCTGAGCCTAGGCACTGTCCCTGAGCTTCTTTTGTTCAAGGCTAGTGCTCTACCACTAGAGCCATAGCCCCACTTCTGGCTTTTGCTTTTCTGAGTACTGGAGATAAAGAGTCTCATGGACTTTCTTGCCCAGGAACTAGGATCTGCAGATCTCAGCTCCTGAGTAATTAGGATTATAGGCATAAGCCACTGGCACTGGGCCCTTATTCTCTGGTTTTATCTCCTGTTTCTGCACACTGTTCCAGCCACATTATACCTGTAGAAGATCTAGACCCCTGGGTCTTTGCACATGCATATCTGTATGCCTGCAATTCTCACCTGATTATCTTTTTTTTTTTTTTGGTTGGTCATGGTGCTTGAACTCTGGGCCTGGGTGTTGTCCCTGAGCTCTTCTGCTCAAAGCTAGTGCTCTACCATGAGAACACCTGGAAGAGGTCACGTCTACATCTGCTGAGGTCACATCTGGATTTGATATGGCCACATCTTTCCCTACCCCTACTCTAGATAAGGCCTTGCCCAGGGCCAGACGCACTCTTTCCCAGGCTCTTTCCCAGCTGCGTGGAGTGCCACCCTGGCCTGGTGCCAGCCGGAAGGATGAATAAACCTACCCCTCACCTGAATACCACATGCGTGGTGTGGTTTTTACTTGGCAAACTCTTCTTTAAAACCTAACAGCTGGAAAGTCTAATCCATTGCAGGCATAGTTTGACCCAGAAGGAGTCCATGCAACATGGGTATAAAGCAAGAGTGGAAGGGAGTGTGGATCTTTTCTCAGAGACTTTGAATGTGGTTAAAGATCCAGGTGTTTATATTCTTTACAGACAAGGGCTTCCAACTGATAGTTGGGTAGAATTTCCAGAGAACACGTTTTCCAACCAGGATCTCTGAATCAATGTTTGCATGGGAGGTCCAAACATTATCCGTGAAGGAAGCCAGAGAATCTGGCGTTGACAAGGGAGTGGTGAGGTTCGGAAAAATATGTAACCCTAGAAGAATTTCCCAGGCCCTTTCAGGAAGTTGACTGGATAAGGTGGATTTCCCCAGAGTCAGTGCTTGAGGGTTTGTCATATGATTGAGAGTTGGAAATAGGATTTTCAAAACCAAGCCAGGAGGAAGAGCAGAGCAAGGTCAGTGTTGTCTCCTGAAGGCCTCAAGTCAGCCTACTTGACTCAACCAATGGAACTCTTGATAACCAATGTCAAGGTCAAGGAGGAGGGGAGGGGGGGGGAGTGGGGAATATGGGCGCCACTGCCCTCTGCTGGAAGGATTGGTTCCTTTTCTAAGGCCTGCATTTGGCTCAAGGTCAATGCATATTAATCTCTGGATCCTGGATCCCTCGGAGGATCTGAGAAAAGATACAAACCGAAAGGAACAAAACAGATGCATAGCTATATTAAGGCTTGCATAAGGCTAGGGTTGGAGCATAGGGGTGCAGTGAGGCCCTGAATGGCAAGGAAAAAAATTCCTCACACGAATTTGCATAGAGATTCAGGGATTCCTATCGACCTCTTGGTGAAGATGTGACTTTGGAAGGATACTGCCAGTTCAGGATTGAGATACTCATCTAAAAATTGTTCTCCTAGTAAGGTCTGCCCCAGGCCATGCAGGCCCAGTACAGACACCTCTCTACCTCTTGGTGAAGTTTCCACCCAGTACCTAAGTCACCTAGTGGCACACCTAGAAGCAGTCACAACCCTCCTCACCTCACTTCCTGCTCCCCCCCTCCCCCCACTGCAGGAAGGTCTCAGGCCCTGAGGTCCCATCTGGATCCAGTGTAGCCACACCTTTCTTCCACTAGCCACACCTCTTCCTGTCCCCAGCCTAGATAAGTTCTGGCCCAGGGGTGGGTTGCCTCTGGCCATGTCTCTCCACCACAATGCAGGCAGCAGTTTGGTAAATAAACTTTTCCTGCCCGAATACCATGTGGTGTTCTCTTCATTGGCTACCTATTGAAACCTACCTATTTAATATACCTTACACATATAAACTTTTTTTTTCTGGACATGGGCTTGAACTCTGGGTCTGGGCTTATACCTATTTTTTAATTAACTGAACAGTAAGCAATAGTCAGTTATACCATAATTTAGTTCATATTATCGAGGTGAAAAAAAAAATCAGAGTTAACTTGATTTTGGTAGCCTGGGAGCCATGTAGTGGGCAAATGTGTGATTGTGGTTGATCTCTGAAATGCCCTCAAGCTATGATGCTTAAACTTTTCACTAACCCTCATTCTAAAGCTCACATATTTAAATCCAAAGTAATTCAACAATATTTGTCTCACTCATACTGTCTCATAAATTAATTCTATGCAACTTGAGCACACCATTAAATGTAGGTAAATTAGATGTAGGTAAATTATCTCTTAGAACACAACTTTCCAAGCATTTACTCACCCTCAAGCTCTTAAGGTCAATTGAACTTTAAACCTACTTTGGTTCTTACTGTTGTTTTTTTTTTTTTTTGAGTCCAGTCGTGGGGCCTGAACTCTGGGCCTGGGCACTGTCCCTCAGCTCTTCAGCTCAAGGCTAGCACTCTACCACTTGAGCCACAGCACCACTTCCTGGTTCTTACTGTTAAGCTTCTGTCCCACACTAGGACTCTCTAACCACCAAGGTAGGGCCAAGTGCTAACCCAAGAACACCAACTGAGCAGTGCTACATATGTGGCATGGCTATTGTTATAGACATAAAAATGAAAAGAAAAATAATTCCTTCCTTCTTTCCTTCAAAAAATAGCAATTGGAGCTGGGAATGTGGCTTAGTGGTAGAGTGCATGGCTACCATGGATGAAGCCCTGGGTTTGATTCCTCAGTACCACCTAAACAGAAAAAGCCAGAATTGGTGCTGTGGCTCAAGTGGTAGAGTGCTAGCCTTGAGAAAAAAAAACTCAGGGACAGTGCCCAGGCCCTGAGTTCAAGCCCCAGGACTGGCAAAAAAAAAAAAAAAAAAAAAAGCCAGATGTAGAGGCTGAGATCTGATGATCAAAGTTCAAAGCCAGCCAGGGCGGAAAAGTCTGAGACTTCTTTTTGGCCAGTCCTGGTGCTTGAGGTCAGGGCCTAGGCACTGCCCCTGAGCTTCTTTTGCTCAAGGTTAGTACTCTATCACTAGAGCCACATACCGCTTTTGGCTTTTTCTGTTGTACTGAGGAATCAAACCCAAGGCTTCATGCATGCTAGGCAAGGACTCTACCGCTAAGTCACATTCCCAACCAGAACTCAGCTTTGAATAGCTAGGATTACAGCATGAGCCACCAGAACCTGGTTCTTTAACCATTTTAAAAGTTAAGTTTATAATGAATGTATTGTTTTTTTTTTAACTCAATTATTTCCCTACGTGTGATTTTGTTTTCTAAGAACTATAAAAATTTCACCATTTTCACTGATATTTGTGTGTGTGTGTGTGTGTGTGTGTGTGTGCGCATGCTTGTCCTGGGGTTTGAACTCAGGGCCTGGACGCTGTCCCTGAGCTTTTCTGCTCAATTCTAGCCTTCTACTACTTGAGCCATAGTTTCACCTTTGGCTTGTTTGGTGGTTAATTGGAAATAAGAGTCTCAAGGACTTTTCTGCCTGGGATAACTTTGAACTGTGATTTTCATATCTCAGCCACTAGTGCCTAGATGATCCTTTGTTTCATTCAATCAATAAATATTTATCAAAAAAAGCTGTGTCAGATAATGCGTTATAGCCTGGACTATAGCAGAGAACAAAACATTATGCTAGGAAAGCAATGGTGGAAAGAGAATAAATAATACAGGCAAGGGAATAAAGAGGCTGGGATCTGAATGCAGACAGCTTGGCTCCCAGGATTCATACTATCCCATCTGCCTCTGATTGCTTTCATAATGTGTGCTATCTACCTACCTCCTACAGAAGTTTACAGCTCTCTTGAATCCAATAAAATCAGTTTATAAATCTACACAGTGCATCTGCTGTTATGTAACTTCTCTGAGACTCAGTTTCCAAATCTGTGAAAATGAAAAGAGGACTTCCAACCTGTTGTGAGATCAGTGCAATTACATGAAGTGCCGGGTGTAAATTGTGAGATATCATAGGAATTTAGTGAAGTTAATGTTCCTTTTCTCTACAGAATACTACAGTACAGTATCCCCAGAAGAAGAATTGTTTTTTAAAAAATTCATTCAATCATTCATTCAACAAAATCAGTTCAATTGACCATTCAAGTCAGCTCAATAAATATTCATGGCCATACTCAATACCTAAGGCATTGTACTTGAAGGAAAAAGGAGGGACTGGGAAGGTGGCTCAGTGGTAGAGCACTTGCCTTGCATGCATGAGGCTCTGGGTTTGATTCCTCAGCACCACATAAGCAAAAAAGAAGCTGGAAGTGGCGCTGTGGCTCAAGTGGTAAAGTGCTAGCCTTGAGCTGAAGAGCTGAGGGACAGTACCCAGGCCCAGAGTTCAGGCCCCATGACCGGACACCCCCCCCCCAAAAAAAAAAAAAAAAGAAGGAAAAAGGAGAAGTCAGGCCCTTAAAGAACTTGTACTGACAAATGACATCTAAAACATCTATCTAGCAGATTTATTTATTTATTTATGTACTGGTCCTGAGGCTTGAACTCAGGGTCTGGGCACTGTCTCTGAGTCCCTTTTTGCTTAAGGCTAGCACTCTACAACTTGAGCTACTACACTTTTTCCACAATTAATTGGAGATAAGACTTTCAAAGACTTTCCTGCTTAGGCTGGCTTTGAACCTGAATCCTCAGATATCAGTCTCCTGAGTAGCTAGGATTACAGGCATGAGCTATAGGTGCCAAGCTGTAGAAGAATTCTATGGGTTAGGCAAATTCATTGGACAAGGAAAGGCTCTGTATTCTCTTAGAACAGACATCCTTAAGATGAGTGGAGTATTGAAGACTGCATATATACTATATATGCATGAGAGCCATTGATAGCTTCTTTTTTTATTGTCGGTGGTGGGGCTTTAACTCTGGGGCTGAGTGCTGTCCATCAGCTCATCAGCTCAAGGCTAGTGCTCTACCACTTGAGCCACAGCACACTTCTGGTTTTTTCTGGTGGTTTATTGGACATAAGAGTTTCAGGGGAAGTGGTGCTGTGGCTCAAACGGTAGAGCGCTTGCCTTGAGCTGAAGAATTGAGGGATAGCGCCAAAGCCCCCCAGAGTTCAAGCACCACGACCGACAAAAAAAAAAAAAGAGAGTTTCACAGACTTTTCTGCCCGGGCTGGTTTTGGACTGTGATCCTCAGATCTCAGCCTCCTGAGTAGCTAGGATTACAGATGTGAGCCACCGATGCCCAACCATTGATAGCTTCTAATCAGAGAAATACCATGACACAATTTATATTTATTGCTAGAGTTGAAGAAATAAAGACTACAATCAATGACACAGCAATTATCTCTGTGTGTGTGTGTGTGGGTGTGTGTGTGTGTGAGAGAGAGAGAGAGAGAGAGAGAGAGAGAGAGAGAGAGAAAGAGAGTGCGAGCGTGAAACACAGATACACACAGACACCCAGAAACAGAGAGATTGCTTTAAGTAGATGTTTGATACTAGGGCTATACTTGGACCAGGGTTGCAATTATTCGTGAAGATTTCCTAAACTAAAAGGATTGATGAAAACGTCAGAAGCCACACAGGTGACATACAAAAGTGGCAGAGTCGGAAGAGAACTTGAGAGGAGTGACATCTAGGAATCAGAAGTCACTAGGAGAGATCTAGAAGAGATAAGGAAGACAAATGAGATAAGGAAGATAAGGGTCCAAGGATGCCTAAAGACTTTGCAGTAGGTGGGCTTTGCCAGAGCAGCGCCCGGTGGGACTGGAGGTGGGAACTCCACGGCAATAAATGAATGAATGAGTGAATGAATGAGTGGGCACTGTGATAACAGCTAAGTGCAGGAATGAATACATCACGTGCCTGCTGGACGAGGACAGTTCCAGGGCCAATCCCAGGAAACTATCAGCCACACCCGGCTTGGAAGCCGCTCCAAGGTCAGGGTCGCCACTGGCCTCCAGGCAACCTGTCACCTTGACGACCCAAACCGGAAGGGACGGCCACGGCAAGTAATCCCGCGATATCTGGGAAGCAGGCCTTCCGGGCCTGCAACGGAGGCCGGCTCTCGCGAGACTTGCCGGGAGTCAAAGCGCGGGGGCCGGCCGTGAGGAAAAGCTGGAGCTGCGGGTGGGGAACATGTCGGAGTCCGACCTCGGCAAGAAGTGGGACCGGTGCATGGCAGATACGGTCGTGAAGATAGGTGAGGGCTTCCCGCTCTTCCCTCGCCGCGTCCGGAGCCGAGCGGCTCCGAGTCCAGAAGGGAAGTCGCTCGGGGTCAGGCTGCGGCCTGCTCTGGCGCGTCGGGCCGACCGGTCACGGGGGCGGTGGGGACACAGGCCGCGGAGCCCGCGGGGCGCCGGGGACGCCGGCGTCGGCCAGGACGCTCGGGGCGGCGGGGCGGGGCGGCGCCGGGGACGCCCGGGGCGGCGGGGCGGCCCCTCCTGGGCGGCGGCCTCGGGGTGGCAGGTGGCGGGAGAGCAGCTGCGGGAGCCCAACTCGCGCCGGCCATGTCCACCGCCGCCCCCGTGCCCCTCCGGACCCTCCCCGTCCCCCGGCTGGAAGCGTGGCACCTTCTCTGCAGGTCGCCAGCTTGAGACAGAGGCACCCCTGCAGACGGCCACTGCCAGGCTGTGATCCGCTGTCATTCCGGACTGTCACCTCATGTATCTGAATCAGAGCAGTCTGGGCCCTGACAGTGGAGACTGTGGTGACAATCTCCGGTGAGAATTGCCCTGGGAAGTAAGAGCCCGGCTACTTTTCAGTTCTCATTGTAGTTCCAGATTGTCTTTAAAAAAAAACAAAACAAACACCACGTGTTGGAGATGAGACACATTATGAAGTCATTATATGGTTGCTTGGGACTCCCGGGAAGGAGTGGAGGGGAGAGAAGGAAACTCTTTTTATTGAACCTGTCCTAAAGATCTGCGATGTGAGAGAAGCATCACTTACTTGAGAAACTGCTTTTCATAAACAGCCCTTTTACACATTATGGCATGGACAGTCAGGTGAAGGAATTTGCCCAGGCCACACTGCTAGTAAATGGCAATGTTGAGAATTTAACCCAGGTTTACTAGCTCCAAGCCCTATGCTCTTTCTCCTATATTAAATTTGATTATCTGAATTTGATTTTTTTTTTTTTTCTGATGCTGAGCCTGGGGCTTGAACTCAAGGCTTGGGTGCTGTTCCTGAGCTTTTTTGCTCAAGGCCTGTTCTCTACCATATGAGCCACAGCTCAATGCTCAAAAAGCCACTTTTGGCTTTTTGGTGGTTGAGATGAGTTTCGTGAACTTTCCTGCCAGGGCTGGCTTCAAACTGTGATCCCCAGATCATCTCAGCTTCCTGGTAGCTAGGATTACAGGTATGACCCACTGGCACCCAGTCAGATTTTATGTATGTATATATATATATATTTGGTATATTAGGAAAATCTTAGGATATTTAAAAGTATTTAGGATTATGTCCTTGAATGAAACATACTGAGAAAGAGAGAAAGTTGTAAGCCCCATGAATCTGGAATGTTATCTGATTTATTCACTGTTGTACTCTCAGCCTTTAGAAGTGTATAATTGTTGGAGTGAATGAATGAATTTATCATAGTTATCATCCCATTCCTTAATTCAACACTTAGCAGCTTTGTGATTGGAGTGGAGTGATCTAATTGCTCTGTGCCTATGTCCTTGTTTGTAAATTGTCAATAATTATTCCTCTCTCATAGAGCTGTTGGGAAGATTCAGTGAGTTAAAGGCTTACAAATGGTACACTTGGAGCTTGTGCCTGTGACTCATGCCTGTAATACTAGCTACTTAAAACGCTGAAATATGAGGATCTTGGTTTGAAGCCAACCAGAACAGAAAGTCTTATCCCAAATCCAGTTAACCAAAAAGTTGGAAGTAGAGGTGTGGCTCAGTTGGTAGAGTCCTAACCTTGAGGAGAAAAAGCCAAGCAAGAGAATGAGGCTCTGGGGCTGGGAAGGTGGCTTTTAGTGGTAGAGTGTTTGCTAGCAGGAATAAAGTCCTCAGTACCACATACACAGAAAAAGGCAGAAGTGGTGCTGTGGCTCTAGTGGTGGAGTGCTGGCCTTGAGCACAGAGAGGCCCAGGGACAGCATCTAGGCCCTGAGTTCAAACCCCAGGACTGCATCCCCCCCCCCAAAAGAAAAATGGCATTAATATTATTGATACTTACTCATTTTTGTTAGTCCTTGGGCTTGAACTCAGGGCCTGAACACTGTCCTTGAGCTTCTTTTCCTCAAGGCTAGCATTCTACCACTTGAGCTACAGCATTACTTCCAGGTTTTTCTGTTTATGTGGTGTTGAGGAATTGAACCCAGGACTTCATGCATGTTAGGCAAGCACTTTATCAGTAAGCCACATTCCTAGCCCTATTGTTAACATTTATTACTCTACCACTGTTGAGATCTGGAGGCAGTGAGCTAAGTCTCTGGTGAGTGGATGCTGGTTGGGGAAGGAGGGGATAGGACACTCACAGTGGAATATACATAAAAAGTAGCTTCAGACTTCTGTAGAAGTTTCTTTTCTTTCTTTCCTTCCCTCTCCCTCCCTCCCTCCCTCCCTTCCTTGTCCTGGGGGTTGATCTCAGGGCCTGGGCACTGTCCCTGAGCTGAGCTAGCATTCTGCCGTTACCTAGCATGACTTCACCTTCTTCTGTTCATGTGGTACTGAGGAATTCAGGGCTTCAAGAAGGCTAGGCAAGCACTCTACTGCTAAGCCACATTCCCTACCCCTCTGTAGAAGTTTTTGTAAATCAAGTAAATGTAAGGGCAAGGTCATCCAATGAATTGGCTAGGGAAATGGGTCTACATCCAACCTTTCCAAATAGCTTAGACAGATTCGAAGAGCTGATTGATCTGAGGCCAAGCTGAATTTATTTATGCTTTTTGTCAGTCATGGGGCTTGACCTCAGGGTCTGGGCACCGTTCCTGAGCTCTTTTGTCCAAGGCTATGGCTCTACCATTCTGAGCCACAGTACCACTTCCATTTTCTAGTTGTTAATTGGAGGTAAGAGTCTTTTAGACTTTCCTGCCCTGGCTGGCTTTGAACATAACATCCTCACATCTTACCCTCCTGAACTTTTCTTTTTCTTTTCTTTTCTTTTCTTTTTTTTTTTTTTAGGGGGGGGGGGTCCGGTCGTGGAGCCTGAACTCTGGGCTTGGGTGGTGTCCCTCAGCTCTTCAGCTCAAGGCTAGCACTCTACCACTTGAGCCACAGCACCACTTCTGGTTTTTTTTCCTGCTTATGTGGTGCTTAGGAATTGAACCCAGGGCCTGAAGCATGCAAGGCAAGCTCTCTACCACTGAGCCACCTTCCCAGCCCCACTTTTATTTTTCTTAAAAAAATTTTTTTTTGTGTTGGTCTAGGGGCTTGAACTCATGGCCTGAGCACTGTCCCTGAAGTTCTTTTGCTCAAGGCTGGCACTCTGCCACTAGGGCCACAGTGCCACTTTTGGCTTTTTCTGTTTATGTGGTACTGAGGAGTTGAACCCAGGGCTTCATGCATGCTAGGCAAGCACTCTATCACTAAGCTACATTCCCAGCTGGCTTTTTCTGTGTAGTTTATTGGAGATGAGTCTCATACACAGACCTTAGTGTCCAGGCTGCCTTCAAACCTTGATTCTCAGATCTCAGCTTCCTGATAGCTAGGATTACAGGTGTGAGCCATCAGTACCCCGATCTTTTTACAGTTAAAATTTTTTTTTTTTTGTCGGTCGTGGGGCTTGAACTCTGGGCCTGGGCACTGTCCCTTAGCTCTTCAGCTCAAGGCGAGCGCTCTACCACTTGAGCTACAGCGCTACTTCCGGTTTTCTGGTGGTTTATTGGAGATAGGAGTCTCACGGTCTCTCCTGCCCGGGCTGGCTTTGAACCGCGATCCTCAGATCTCAGCCTCTTGAGTAGCTAGGATTACAGGCGTGAGCCACCAGCGCCCGGCTACAGTTAAAATTTTGTTGTTAGTACTGGGACTTGAACTCTGGGCCTCAAGCTTGGTAGACAGGCATGCTTTAACACTTAATCACGCCTCCAGCCCCAAGCTGAACTTTTTTTTTTTTGGTTGGTTGGTCATGGGGCTAGCCAGCTCAAGGCTAGCGCTCTACCACTTGAGCCACAGCACCACTTCTGGTTTTCTAGTGGGTTTTTTGGAGAAGAGTCTCACAAACTTTCCTGCCAGGGCTGGCTTTGAACAGTGATCCTCAGATCTCAACCTCCTGAGTAGCTAGGATTACAGCACATGCCTCCCAAGATGAACTTTTTTTTTTTTTTTTAATTCTGAAAATACCATACAGAGGGATTACAATTACTTGGGCAAGGTAATGAGTGCATTTCTTA
This sequence comes from Dipodomys spectabilis, assembly GCF_019054845.1. Taxonomy (NCBI): domain Eukaryota; kingdom Metazoa; phylum Chordata; class Mammalia; order Rodentia; family Heteromyidae; genus Dipodomys; species Dipodomys spectabilis. Next base: position 760,025 of record NW_024870795.1, read on the forward strand.
TCAAGCATTGTTGCCTCCTCCTTTGTTTCCCCTTCCCATCCCTTCCCATCACACCCCCCGCAAGCTGAACTTTTATAGAAGAGGAAATTGAAATCTGGAGAGGTTAAGTAGCCAGAAGTTGGGGAGCTGGCCTTAGAACCCAGGTGTTCATTGCCTCAATGTCAGAAAGAAGAGGGCTGGTTTGGGTACTCAGGACTGAAGTGTCTTACAGGGATTTTGTTTTAGATTACCATGTTTGGTTGCTTTTGACTTTTTTGAGTACATTTTGCATCTCTCTTTTAAATTCTTTTTTTTTGTCTTTCATAGATCATAGAGCATACGTGTGTGTGTGTGTGTGTGTGTGTGTGTGTGTGTGTGTGAGTGAAAATACTGTACAGAGGGGTTACAATTACATGGGCAAGGTAATGAGTACATTTCTTATCAAGCATTGTTGCCTCCTCTGTTTTCCCTTCCCATCCCTTCCCATCTCCCCTCCCTGCCCAGTCTCTTTTAAATTCTGTTGGTTCAGTTCTTGTCAGTGGCTCATGCCTGTCATCCTAGCTACTCAGATGGCTTAGATAGGAGAATCACTGTTTGAAGCCAGCCCAGGTAGGAAAATCTATGAAACTGATTTTCAATTAACCAACAAAAAACCAGAAGTAGAGCAAAAAAGCCTAGGGACAATGCCCAGCTCTTGTTCAAGCCTAAGACAAGCACCAAAAACAAAAACAAAACAACAAAAAAACAAGTCTACTGCTTCACTGTCCCATGGTGATTGGTGGCAAGCATGGAAAGGCTTTAAGCATGGATTTACTGATTTATGGACCAGTATCTGGGAAAATAGAGAAGCTGAAGGTATTTTCACTACCCTCTCCAGGAAATTGTGTTATAAATGGAATGTTAGTATGATTGTTCTGGCAGTTTTCTCCATAGGATGGGTTTGGAGTCAAAGCTAGTGGTGCTGTGAGTGTGAAGCACTAACCTGAAAAAGAATGGGTATATTTGAGAAACTTCAGGAATTCCCGTTTATGAAATGGAGATAATAGCACCTCTTCCTAGGCCAGCAGTACTTAGCAGAAAAGAGGTTGTTTTACCTCTGTTTTCTGGTCTGGATAACTTTTATTTTTGGCCAGAACCCAGGTTTGAACTCAGGGTCTTGTGCTCCCTCAGCCTGCTTGTTCTATTAACTATCGAGCAGAATCTATAGACTGATTTTCTGGTGGTTTGGGGGATAATAGTCTCTGACTTTTCTGCCTGGGCTGGCCTCAGACCATGTTCTTTTGGATTTTGGCTTTCCTGTTAACAGGGTAGCTTTTGTTATAGATATTGAGCCACTGGCTCTCTCTCTCTCTCTCTCTCTTTTTTTTTTTTTTTGTCAGTCGTGGGGCTTGAACTCTGGGCCTGGGCACTGTCCCTCAGGTCTTCAGCTCAAGGCTAGCACTCTATCACTTGAGCCACAGCGCCACTTCTGGCTTTTTTTTTGCTTATATGGTGCTAAGGAATGGAACCCAGGGCCTCATACATGCAAGGCAAGCACTCTACCACTGAGCCATCTTACCAGCCCTTAATATTTATTTGTTTGTTTGTTTGTTTATTTATTGCCAGTCCTGGGGCTTGACCTCAGGGCCTGAGCACTGTTCCTGAACTTCTTTTGCTCAAGACTAGCACTCTACCACTTGAGCCACAGTACCACTTCCGGCTTTTTCTGCTTATGTGGTGTGAAGGAATCGAACCTAGGGCCTCATACATGCAAGGCAAGCACTACCACTGAGCTACCTTCCCAGCCCCAACTTGCAGATTTTTGGTGGTTCATTGAAGAGCCTCAAACTTTTCTGTCCAAGCTGGCTTTGAACTGTGAGATTCTCAGATCTCACCAGCCTGAGTAACTAGGATTACAGGAGTGAGCCACTGCTGTCCAACTGTGGTTGCCTTTTGAGTTTGAAAATGATCATATAAAACTTGAGAAGGGGGTTTCTATTTCGAGGGAGATGAGTTTGGATCTTGAGTTGGTTGTTATTGGTAATGGGATCAGGGAAAAGCAGAAGAGGAGTGAGGAGGCTTGGGGGCTTTGTTAGAATGGCTCCTGAGACCACGGGGGAGCCCTGCTTTTATCGTGTGTGTGCCTTCCCATTCCTCTAGGTAGTGCCTCCTTGGCAGCTTGCTTTCCTATACCTCAAAATGGAGATGGAATCTCAAGGAATGGTAGTTGCCCTAAGGTGAGATTTGGTCCAGTGCAGGCTTCCAGTAAATGATGGTAATCTCTGTGAGTCTGCTTGCCAGGCTTATACCTAAAGTGTCTTTTTTTTTTTTTGGTTGTGGGGCTTGAACTCAGTGCCTGGGGCACTGTCCCTGAGATTATTTTTTTTTTGGGGGGGGGTCCGGTCGTGGGGCCTGAACTCTGGGCCTGGGCACTGTCCTCAGCTCTTCAGCTCAAGGCTAGCATTCTACCACTTGAGCCACAGGGCCGCTCTCTTTTTGCTTATGTGGTACTGAGGAATTGAACCCAGGGCCTCATGCATGCAAGGCAAGCTCTACCACTGAGCTCTACCACTGAGCCACCTTCCCAGCCCCAGATTTTTTTTTTTTTTTCTTTTTTTGCTCAAGGAGAGCACTCTACCACTTGAGCCACAGTTCCACTTCCAGTTTTCTGGTGGTTCATTGGAGATAAGAGCCTACAGACTTTCCTGCCTAGGCTGGCTTTGACCTGTGATCTGAGGATTGCAGCCTCCTGAGTTGCTAGGATTAGAGGTGTGAGCCACCAGCGCCTTGCCTAAAGTGTTTTCATTCATTTCCCACCAGTTTGTTGAAAATGTGTCATGTCCCCCCCCCCCCCACACACACACACCTGCTCACCCACCCACCCACCCACCCACCCAGGATCAAACAAACCCTGAGCCTTGTGTTCTACCATTGGACTCTGTCCCAGCATTACCCCTTGTGTTCTTGCTTAGCTTCTTTGGCACTCTTACCACTTGAACTATACTTCTACTTTTGACTTTTGGCTAATTAGTGACAAGAATCTATCTCATGGACTTTTTCTGCCTGGGTTCCCTTCAAACCTGAATAGCTAGGATTACAGTGGCCAGCCTTTTTTGTTTTGTTTTGTTTTTGGTGCTGGTATCAGGCTTGAACTCAGGGCCTGTGCTTTCATCATCTTTTTTTGCTCACAGCTGGCAAGCTTACCATTTGAGCCACACCTCCAGCCTGACATTTTGCTTATTAATTGGAGATAGAGTCTCAAAGACTTTTCTGCCCAAGCTTTCTTTGAACTTAATCCTCAGATCTCAGCCTCTTGAGCTGCTAGGATTATATGCATGAGCCACCAGCACCTGACTTTCTACCAGGTTTTTTTTTTTTTTTTTTTTTGTCGGTTGTGGGGCTTGAACTCTGGGCCTGGGCGCTGTCCCTCAGCTCTTCAGCTCAAGGCGAGCGCTCTACCACTTGAGCTACAGCGCCACTTCCGGTTTTCTGGTGGTTTATTGGAGATAGGAGTCTCACGGTCTCTCCTGCCCGGGCTGGCTTTGAACCGCGATCCTCAGATCTCAGCCTCCTGAGTAGCTAGGATTACAGGCGTGAGCCACCAGCGCCCGGCTCTACCAGGTTTTTATTTCACTGGGGGATATAAATGACTGTCAGTAGATGGTAATAAAGTAGTGTTAGGAATGTATTAGAGTAGTCAAATATGGAGAGTACTTCTGCATTTAAACAAAGTGGTGGTGTTTGGTTTAAGCAGTTGCGCCAGAGCCTTACTACAGGAAATTAAAAGGATGAAGAACATTACATTTTATGAATGGCATGTTCCGTTAGCTTTCTGTGAGTGCGTCATTAATGGGTTTTGCTAATTTTATGGACTTTTTTTTAACCAGATTTCTGGAATGTTCTGCTTTTTTTTTGCTTTTCTATCTTCAGAGTGAAAAGACTAATGTTTATTTTCCTTATGTACCAAGTAATTGGTCCTGTGTGTACCCACAAGCAGGAATAAGTCACTTTTTTTTGTTGATCATGGGGCTTGAACTTGGGACCTGGGTGCTGTCCCTGAGCTCTTCAGCTCAAGGCAAGCGCTCTACTACTTGAGCCATAGTGCCACTTCCAGTTTTCTGCTGATTAATTGGAGATAACAGTCTAACAGACTTTCTTGCCCCAGGTGGCTTTGAAGCACAATGCTCAGATCTCAGCCTCTTGTGTAGCTAGGATTACAGGCTTGAACCACCAGCACCCAGTTCCTTCCCTTCCCCTTCCCCTTCCTTTCCCTTTTCTTTTCTCTCTCCCTCCTTCCTTCCTCCCTCCCTCCCTTCTTTCCTTTCCCTCCCTCCCTTCTTTTCTTCCCCTTCTTCCCTCCCTCTTTCTCCCTCTTTCTTTCCCTCCCTCTTTCTTTCTTTACTTTCTTCCTTTCTCTCTTTCTCTTTCTCTTTCTTTCTTTCTTTCTTCCTTTCTCTTTTTCTCTCTTTCTCTTTCTTTCTTTCTTCCTTTCTCTTTTTCTCTTCTCTTTCTTTCTCTTTCCTTCCTTCCTTCCTTTCTATCTCCTTCCTTCCTTCCTTCCTTCCTTCCTTCCTTCCTTCCTTCCTTCCTTTCTTTCTTTCTTTCTTTCTTTCTTTCTTTCTTTCTTTCTTTCTTTCTTTCTTTCTTTCTTTCTTTCATAATGAGCATAGGTGGCCTAGTAGTTCGGGTCCCTCATCAACCCTAGTTTGGTCTCAGCGCTCTTCATGGTATAGGAGGTTATGTCTGTTGTCTCTGAAAACAGGATTTTAAATGAGAAAAATGTCAGCCTTGAGGGTCTGCTTCCCTGGAGTTTGAGTTCCTGAGCCCTGCAAGTGTGGGCATAGAGGTGCTGTCATTGTTGTAAGCGCCTCTTATAGCCAGTTCATCCTTGAGTGGCAGGCTGTGATGCTTATGACCAAGTTGATGACTGTGTGATGGGAACCAGGGTCTCACTGAAGGTTCTCTGGAGGGTGCTTTGAAGATGAGCTGAAGCTAGTATTTCCTGGGATATTTCATATCCTGGTCCTGAGGTAAACCAGAAACTTTAATACTATGTCCGTTTTTCCTCAGGATTTTTAGTTTATTATAAAAGAAGGGGCAGAGCCTGAGTATTGGTGTCTCATGCCTAGAATCCTAGTTACTCAACAGGCTGAAATCTGAGGATTTTGGTTCCAAACCAGTCCAGGCAGAAAAGTCCCTATGAGAGACTTTATTTTTTTTTTGGGGGGGGGGGCGTCCTTGGGCTTGAGCTTAGGACCTGGGCACTGACCCTGAGCTTTGCCTCAAGGCTAGCACTCTGCCACTTGAGCTACAGTGCCACTTCCAGTTTTTTGTTTTTTTTTTCCTGTTTATGTGGTACTGAGGAATGGAACCCAGGGCTTCATGCATGCTGGGCAAGCACTCTACCACCAAGCCACATTCCCAGTGCTGTGCCTCCCTCCTCTTCCCCCCTACCCCCCTTATCTCCAATTAACCACTCAAAAACTAGAAGTGGAACTATGGCTCAAAGTGGTAGGGCACTAACCTTGAGCTAAATAGCTCAGGAACAGAGTCCAGGCCCAGAGTTCAAGCCCCAGCACTGGCAAAAAAAAAGGATGGTGATGATACAGAAAGAGTGGTTCTGGGGGGCTGGGAAGGTGGCTCAGTGGTAGAGTGCTTGCCTTGTATGCATGAGGCCCTGGGTTCGATTCCTCAGCACCACATAAGAAAAAAGCCAGAAGTGGCGCTGTGGCTCAAGTGGTAGAGCCCTAGCCTTGAGCTGAAGAGCTGAGGGACAGTGCCCAGGCCCAGAGTTCAGGCCCCACGACCGGACCCAAAAAAAAAAAAAAAAATCTGTCTTTTTGCTGGAGTTTGAAGTTAATAAATGTTATGTTGTTTTGTTTGTGTTGTATATTTCTAAATAATGTAGGAAATCCTCCACTTGTGGCAGAAGTATGAATAATGGAACCCCGATCCTGCTGAAGGGGGATTTTCTGTCAGTCTTATAGAATAATGTAATTAGGCACTATATGGACCTTGAAAACATTAGATTTTTGTTCTGGTTGTGGTTTTATGCTTTCCTAAAATGTGGCTTGAAACAGCTTATTAGTAAATATGCTGACTTGCTTTCTTTGGCAAGTACATTTCAGTATTCACTCCAAGTAAAAATACAAATATTTATAAAAGTTGTTTAGTGCAGTAATATTTTTACTATGGGCCATTGACCCCCTAGTGAAATATTAGGACATTGTAGATTGAATCCTGTTTATTTAAAGGCCAGAGGGAAACAGAAAGCTAATTGAATGCTCATTAATGTACCAACAGGTTTGATACATTAATATATTATCCCTTAACTCATTGAGGAAGTTTATGAATCTCTAGCAAGAAAAAGAAGTTGTAGAAATTGAGAAACTGATTATTATCTTTTTTTTCCCTGCTGGAGAGGGAACCCCAGGCCTTGTGTGCTATTATTGTGTGTTCTATCACCAAGCTACACTCTTGATTTAAGTGTATATGAAAATGTAAATGCTCCAAAATAGTCAAAGGAACTTTTTTTTGTCCATCAGGGGCTGGACTCTGGGCCTGTGTCCCTGAGCTCTTTTGCTCAAAGCTAGCACTGTACCACTTTAAGCCACACAGCACCACTTCAGGTTTTTTGGTGGTTAATTGGAGATAAGAGTCTTTTGGACTTTTTTTTTTTAGTCCAGTCATGGGGCCTGAACTCTGGGCCTGGGCACTGTCCCTCAGCTCTTCAGCTCAAGGCTAGCGCTCTACCACTTGAGCCACAGCGCCACTTCCGGCTTTTTTCTTTTTGCTTATGTGGTGCTGGGGAATCGAACACAGGGCCTCAGGCATGCAAGACAAGCGCTCTACCACTGAGCCAACTTCCCAGCCCTCTTTTGGACTTTCTTGACTGAGCTGGCTTTGAACTGTGATCCTCAGATCCCAACCTTATGAGTAGTTAGGATTACAAGCATGAGCCACCAGCTCCTAGCTAATCAAAGGTTTTTTTTTTTTTTGTTTTTTTTTTTTTTGCCAGTCGTGGGGCCTGAACTCTGGGCCTGGGCACTGACAGCTCTTCAGCTCAAGGCTAGTGCTCTATCACTTGAGCCACAGCGCTACTTCCAGCTTTTTCTGCTTATGTGGTGCTGAGAAATCTAACCCAGGGCCTCATGCATGCAAGGCAAGCACTCTACCACTGAGCCACCTTCCCAGCCCCTCAAAGGTAGTTTTAAGAACAAAGTTGGGGGACTTATTATTCAGTTTCAATACTTAAGCTATAAGACAGTGGTATTGGAGAAGGGATACACATATAGATCAGTAGAACACTATACATACTGAAAGTAGTCCCATAAACATGTAGCCAATTTATTTTCTGCAAAGGTAATTTGATGGCAAAAGAAAAATCTTTTCAAGAAATTGTTGTAGAATAACTGGGTATCCACGTAGAGATAGAATGTACCTCCTAGAAAGGATCGTAGACCTGAATGTAAAAACTCAAAGTGAGCCCAGTGCCCGTGGCCCAAGCCTATAATCCTAGCTACACAAAAGGTTGAGATCTGAGGATCATGGTTCAAAGCTATCCCGGGCAGGAAAGTCTGCGAGACTCTAATCTTCAATTAACCACCAGAAAATTGGAAGTGGCTCTGTTGCTCAAATGGTAGAGCACTAGCCTTGTGCTAAAGAGCTGAGGAACAGCGCCCAGGCCCAGAGTTCAAGCCCCACGACTGACAAAAAAGAAAAAGTTGAAAGTGCCCTACCACCTAAGCCCCTAGCTCAGATTGTGCACTTGAAATGGGTACAGTTTATTTATTATTGCATATAAACTATGCCTAAAAAGTTATTTAAATTCAATATATATATTAGACAATGAATGAAAAGTCAGCAGTGAGATTCTTCAAAACTTGTTTTTAAGAAGGATGGGGACGCCAGGTGTGGTGGCTCATGCCTGTAATCCTGGCTACTCAGGAGGCTGAGATCTGAGGATCATGGTTCAAAGCCAACCCCAGGCAGGAAAATCAGTGAGGCTCATCTCCAATTCACCACCAGAAAACCGAAAGTGGCGCTGTGGCTCAAGTGGTAGAGTGCTTGCCTTGAGCTGAAGAGCTCAAGTTCAAGCCCCATGACAGACCGGGGGGAGGGGAGGGGGGGGGAAAGGAGGAGGATGGGGAGGCTGGGAATGTTACTCAGTGGTAGAGTGCTTGCCTAGCATGTATGAAGCCCTGGGTTCATTTCCTCAGTACAACATAAACCGAAAAGGCCAGAAGTGGTGCTGTGGCTCAAGGGGTAGAGTACTACCAACCTTGAGCAAAAGAAGCTCAGGGACAGTGCCCAGTCCCTGAGTTCAAGTCCCAGAACTGGCCAAAAAAAAAAAAAAAAAAGGAAAGAAAGAAAAGAAAAAAGGTTGGGGAACAACCAGGTCTCCCACACTGTATATATGTGGTAGTGGCAATTAGTGCCACCACTTTGGGAACTGGCCTCAGCATACTAGAGAAAACCTTCTCTGAACCTCGTGACCATATGCGTAGATGTGCTCTCTGTGGAGGTGCATGCTGGGACTCCAGAGCACTGTTCACATTGGATTGTGAACAGTGTTATGTGACGATGTCCATTATGATGGTGGTGACAAAATCTGTTCCCAACCATGTGTGCTAGCCTTCTCACTTACGACTCCTTTCCATACAGAAAGTTAAGAACTGGCAAAACAATGTTGTTAGAACTCATGAGTAGAGGGGTACAGGCATGAAGTGGTTACAAAAGACCTGTACCTGTTATGGATAGAGTGTCACTCACTGTAAGGCGTGAGAAGCCAGCCACAGAGCCCTGTGATGGGCAAGCCCATATGAGAGCTAAACAACAAACAAGCCAGGCTGTCTCTAGGGAAGAACTCTGTCTGATCTGGAAGATCATTATTAACCTCACACTTTTTCTTAGAAGAAAGTACACAAATGGGAAATTTCTGTTAAAAATTTATTTTGAACCTTAAATAATTTCAGCTGTGTTATGTAGCATGACACTAAAGTGGGAGTTTCTTCAAACTTGCCACAAACTGTGGAATATGAGCATTGGCACCAAATAAAAGAAGTTTATCCTGGGCAGGTGAACAGGACCTGCTGGGATGGATGTGCTGTCCATCCCATCTTATGGCCCTTGGTCAGCCCGGTTGAATAGTCTCTTTGAAATAGCGGAGTATGGTTTCAAAATGTCACTTAAGATCCCCTAGAGGTCAGCTCTGGACGCAGGAGGTACTGAGGAAAGTAAGAGGGAGGACTGAGCAAGTGGATTTTCTCAGCCTCCTGACTAGCTAGGATTACAGGTGTGAGCCACCAGCACCCAGCTTATTGATATGTTTTATGTGTCTGTTTTCTGTGAGATGTTTTAGTTGGAAAGTAAAATTCCATTTCTTGAGGGGGGTGAAGAGGGGTGGGGATGAGGAGAGCTTTGATCTATCTTAGTGAGAATTCTTATTTCACAGATTGGAAACTGATCCTGGATAGGTCTCCCTGTAGGATGATTTGTTTAGACCCCTTTGTTTCTGGGTGGTTTATCCACTACCGCTGGGCACATGCCATGGGCATCCATACTGCTGGTTGTTATTTAGCCCACTGGTTAGTGGGCTGGAGGTGGGGCTAGGCGGTGGAGCACTTGGCACATGCAATGGGTCCCATCCTTAGCACAGCAGAAAAAGAAGAAAAAAGATTGTGTTTGTGCTGAATGTGATAGTTTCTTATTTTCCTTATGATTGCTCCAGAGGCTTAACTAAGAGATGACAGTTGGTACTTCTGTAGTTTGGAGTTTCCAGAACATGCCCTGTAAAGCATGATGGAGTTCAGGAGGCAGGGCCTACATTAACTTGGCTCCTCAAACAGCAACTGGCAGTTGGATGTGCTGGCCTGCTGTGGGAGGTGTCTGTAGAGAACAGGTTTTTGCTGCTCTAAAGAGGACAGACAGAAACAATTAACTGCTGCAAGGATAAGGGAAGTAAGGCCGTCTGTGTCATCTCCTTTAGCTGGAGAGGCAGTGTGCAACAGTGGAAGGAAGTGATGTTGTTGGCCTCTCTGACCCTTAATTTCTTCTTTGGTATGCTAATCTGTACATAGTCCCACCCCAGGTGTGGTACTAGGGTTTGAACTAAGGGCCTCACACTTGGTAGGCAGCTGGCTCTATGCTTGAGCCACACCTCCAACTCTTGCTTTCCTTTTGTTGTTGTTAGTTGTGGGGCTTGAATTTAGGGCCTGGGCACCATCCCTTAGCCTTTCTGCTGAAAGCTAGGGTTCTACCCCTTTGAGCCACAGCTCCACTTCTGGTTTTGGAGTAGTTAATTGGAGATAAGAGTCTCATGGACTTTCCTTCCTGGGCTAGCTTTGAACTACCATCCTCAGATCTCAGCATGATTACAGGCATGAGATACCAGCCCCTGGTGTTTTCATTATGTTCATTATGTTTTTTGTTTTTTTTTTTTTTTTGGTTGGTCGTGGGGCTTGAACTCTGGGCCTGGGCGCTGTCCCTCAGCTCTTCAGCTCAAGGCGAGCACTCTACCACTTGAGCTACAGCGCCACTTCCGGTTTTCTGGTGGTTTATTGGAGATAGGAGTCTCACGGTCTCTCCTGCCCGGGCTGGCTTTGAACCGAGATCCTCAGATCTCAGCCTCCTGAGTAGCTAGGATTACAGGCGTGAGCCACCAGCGCCCAGCTTCATTATGTTTTGAGTGAGGGGAAAAAAAAGACCTAAGAAGCTGGGCCATCAGAGGAAGAGTGGGATTTGAGCTCAAGGCCTGGGTGCTGTTGGTTAGCTTTTTCTCTCAAGGCTGGTGTTCTATTACTTGAGATATACTTCCATTCCAGCTTTTTTTTATGGTTAATGGGAGATGAATCTCACAGACTTGCTTGGCATTGGTGGATCATGCCTGTAATCTAAGCTACTCAGGAAACTTGAGATCTGAGGATCAGGTTCAAAGCCAGCCCAGGCAGGAAAGTCTATAAGATTCTTATCTCCAAAGAACCACTAGAAAACCAGAAATGATGCTGTGGCTCAAAGTGATAGAGTACTAGACTTGAATGGAAAAGCTCAGGAATAACACCCAGGCCAAGTTCAAGACCACCACCACCAGCAACAAAAAGAATAATGGCTTTAGAAACTCAATTATGGGCCAGGTGCTGGTAGCTCAGGGCCATTGAGTTCAAGCCATGGAGGGGTGGGGAAGGGAGAAGGTCTCAGATTTTTCCTACCCCGAGTGGCTTCAAATTGAGATCTTTAGATGTCAGCCTTCTGAGTGGCTAAGATTACAGGTATGAGCCACAGAAGTCCAGTGCCACTAATCTTATATTCCCAGAAAAGACTATGACCATTGAAAATGTTTACTAGTTATTTTTCTTCTCAACCTGACTTTTTTTTATCAGCTCATAACTTATACTAGGCTACTTTTCCTTTTCACTCATTTTATGAAAACTGATTTGGTGGGCTCTTGGTGTGTGGAAGTGCAAAGATGTGAAGCAGTCATTTTCTAGTCATTTCTAAGTAAGTTGTTAGAAAAGGGTATGTGCTGTCGGGCCTGGTGGTTCATGCCTGTAATCCTAGCTACTAAGGAGGCTGAGATCTGAGGATTGAGGTTCAAATCCAGCCTAGGCAAGAAACTCTGTGAGATTCTTATCTCCAATAAACCACTCAGAAAACCAGAAGTGGTGCTGCTGCTCAAGAGGTAGAGCACTAGCCTTGAGCTGAAGAGCTGAGGGACAGCGCCCAGGCCCAGAGTTCAAGCCCCACGACTGACCAAAATAAAAAAAAAAGGGTATGTTCACTGCTGTGGAATAAAGCCAGTGGGTACAGTTTCTGTAACTTAGGTTTGGTGCCTTAATAGAGGCAGATATGGAGAGCCAGAAGAAGGCCACATTTGCTCATGGAAGCACCAGATTCAAGCAAGTCCTCCACCACTTTGGCAAATGCTGACCCCCTTTAATGGCTTTACCTGTCTTCCTCAGGGAGACTTCTTACTGTCCTTACCTATGGATTACTAGTATCAAATTGCCATTAGATGCCATCACTCAGAACTTCTTAGCCTTGGCCAAATAGCTATTTTATCCTTCACTGCCTACTTTAATACCATGTTCTATTTCTCCCCATCTTGGAATACTGGAAACCAAAGAATGTAGGTGAGCAGAAAAGAGAGAAGCTGAAGTTTGGGTCTTGGGGCTAGGGGTGTGGTCCAGTGGAAGAGGGCTTGCCTCGCATGCTCAAGGTCTTAAGTTTGATACTCCATACTACAAACAACACTAAGAAACTTAGCACTACTAACACCACTAAAAACCTGAGTTTGGCCCCATCTCCTACTGCAGTGGCCTTTTCTTAACTGCATCTTTAATGGAAGCTTCCGCTTTCTCCTTGTTGTGCCAGAGGGAACCGCCTCTGCTTGAAACCACAATCCCTCAAAGCTGAGATTAAAGATGTGTACCATCACACTTAGCTGATTTACTGGCTGATAGAGTTGAGGTCTTCTTTTTTGTCTAGACTGGCCTTGAACCAAGTATTGTAGGTGGGAGCCAGTGTGTGTGTGTGTGTGTGTGTGTGTGTGTGTGTGTGTGTGTGTGTGTGTGTTGGGGTGGGGTTTCACTATATTGTCCAGGCTGGCCTGGAATACATAGTCTGAAATGATCCTCCTTCTTAAACCTCCCAAGTGGTAGGATTACAGGGACTCATCCCTTCTCCCCTCATTTCCCATACTCTCTTCTTCCCTTTTCTCTCCTCCTCTCTCTTCTCCTTTCAGTGTTCTACATCTGACCTCCACTCTCAGTTCTACCTCTTTTCTACAAGAAGCGTACACATATAATGTCCTAGGGACTAAGGCACAGCTGTTAAATGATCATGCCCTCCTAACTAGAGTCTAGCTACTCTGTACTACTTTTTCCCAGTTTTCAGAGTGAACATTATGTCCTCCACTGCTCTGCTCCATGCTTAAAGAAAAATTCCCCCTGCCCATGTAATTGTAACCCCTCTGTACAGTATGTTCTCAAATAAAATAAAATAAAATTAAAAAAAAAGAAAAGAAAAATTCCCTAGTGCTTTCTACTTAATAAATGCTAACAAATGATAATCAAGCTAACCATGTGTAAAGGGAAAAATTATTGGTATTTGTTTCCATTAAACTTTTCATTTGAATCAGAGGATGGATGGGCAACAATGTACAGTATTATATACAGAGGTGCATCAAATTTTGCAAGGAGATTTGAATCCAGCTACTGATAGGATGAGGAGGAGCTGGAGATGGTGGAGATGTTTGGACTGAAGGGAGTTACTAGAACATGCAATTTTGAGTAGTTGTGAGGCCTCAGCCAGTATACAGAGAGTATTTCCTGGCTTGCTTTGTTGACAATTTCTCATTGATTCTAAGTACTGTCAGGCTTTTGTTACCATTCCTGATTGTCAACCATCTGTGGTTCTCTTGTTTTGCTGAAGAGCCAAAGGCTGCACAGTTACAAAGTACCCACAGCATAGTGAGATACTCCAGAAAGATAAGATGTCCTGCTTTGCTGGCCTCTAGGCTTAGCCCTTGACTTAGGAACCAGTGATGACTGCAGCCAAACAGGGTTTGAGTGCTGCTTTTCCTGCTTGTGTGTTGCTTAGGCAAGTTGTCATCGTCGTCATCATCTCTTCTGGTAGATGAAATCGTAATAAGTCCATAAGTGGTGCTACCCAAAATGTCATGTGAGCCTTTAATTGTGTTTATCTGCATTTAGTTATTCCACTTCTTTTTTTCCCCCTCAGCCTCCTTTTAATAATTAATCTTTAAGCTTCTTCTCATTTTTCTACATACTATGCCCACATGGGAATTAATTATATTCAGTAAAATGTCTATATCCATGTTTCTTGTTTTATGCATTCTTGCAAGTTGTATGGCTGTCAGAATTCTGAATGTGGAGTCATGTTCTGTACACCCTCATTTAAAAGGCCCCTTCTGTGAGCCCAATGTTACTTGAAGCACAGCACTCCAGTAATGACTTCCACATTTGCTTGCCCTATCTTACTTCCTTCTGCTGACTGGTTTGCTTGTTCTGATCAGAATCCTGGTAATTGATGTTCACCCGAGAAATTCCTACAGATGTTCTAACCCCTGTCTAGTCTGGATGGCCACAGGAAGGTTAAGGTCTTGTAAAATAGCCACCTTTTTAGTCTATTTCCTGCAGACCCTGAAGCAATATTGACTTTTGAGAAGCTGATTAGACAGAACACATTTGCCATCCTCAGATCTTTAGTCTGTCACACTTTCCTGGTTAATTCACATGACTTGGCATCTCCACCCAGACACCTGGGGCAATCTGTCTTTGCCTCAGAGGATTAAGTAACACACTTCGGAGTTGACAGAGCTATTTTTTTCCTCATAAGTTGGGCCCTGAGCATCTTTCATAAATCAGGAATTTTTCTTGGAAGTGTAATTCTCAATTCAGTCCCAAGTGTATTTTTCTATAAAAGTACATTCTTGTTGGTTCTGTCATAACCAATGCATTTGATGATGGTAATTGCATTGATAGAAACAGGATTGAACAGGAAAGTGGTCTTGTTATTGATTGGTCAATCAGATTTCATCTATTTCAAAGCATAAATAGATCACTATTAGACACCTGGGGAAATCTTTATTACATTAAGACAGCGTGATCTAGTTCATAATAAATCTGAAAGGATCCCCTGGTTTTTTTTGTTGTTGTTTTTTTGTTTTGTTTTGTTTTGTTTTGGGGTCCGGTCGTGGGGCCTGAACTCTGGGCCTGGGGGCTGTCTCTCAGCTCTTCAGCTCTTCTACCACTTGAACCACAGCGCCACTTCCGGCTTTTTTTTAATTTTTGCTTATGTGGTGCTGAGGAATTGGACCCAGGGCCTCAAGCATGCAGGCAAGCGCTCTACCACTGAGCCACCTTCCCAGCCCCAGGATCCCCTGTTTTTACCACACACACCCCTACCTGATGCTAACAGATGCTAACAACAGTGAAATATAGCCCACCTTCCCAGCCCCAGGATCCCCTGTTTTACACACACACACACACACACACACACACACACACACACACACACACACACACCCTCTACCTGATGCACACACCCTCTACCTGATGCACACACCCTCTACCTGATGCACACACCCTCTACCTGATGCTAACAGTGAAATGTAGCCAACTGCTCATCCACAATGTGATCTTATCTTCAGGCCAGTAAATTATGCTGTTTTACACACACACACACACACACACACACACACACACACACACACACACACACACACACACACACACACACACACACACACACACACACACACACACACACACACCCTCTACCTGATGCTAACAGTGAAATGTAGCCAACTGCTCATCCACAATGTGATCTTATCTTCAGGCCAGTAAATTATGCTGTTTTACACACACACACACACACACACACACACACACACACACACACACACACACACACACACACACACACACACACACACACACACACACACACACACACACACACACACACACACACACACACACACCCTCTACCTGATGCTAACAGTGAAATGTAGCCAACTGCTCATCCACAATGTGATCTTATCTTCAGGCCAGTAAATTATGCTTTAAGACAGGAGTAACTATTGTTCATTTGACTTCATTGGAGTTCCATCAGAAAAATGACAGAACTTAATATTGAACTTCGTGTGCCAGTCAGTACTAGAGCCTTAACATTTCCTTAATACAGGTTTGATGTAGAGTTTTTCCTGGGTGTCTGAGCAGGCTGAAGTTGACCAGGTTAGGCAATTGGTTAGAGGTCAGAAAGCTAGTTGCCCAGGATGACTGGCCTAGGTCACAGCCTGCTGGTAAAGGTAAGGCCCAGATTGCCCCAGGGCCTTCTTGAAAGCCTTGTTTTTGTTTTTGTTTTTCAGACATTTAAGGATGAAGAAGCTTATGGCACCCATGACTAGGATTTTAAAAGAGTTAATAGAAATTCTTGGAGCTTCTCATATTTATAAATTGCCAGATCATTGTTCTGTTGAACATTTTGCTTTATATATGTTGATTGAGAGTTACACAGAATAAAGTGGAGTTGCTGTTCAATGTGAATTAGTTTTTAGCTATAGATTAAAAATTAGGGCTGGGAAGATGGCTCAGTGGTAGAGCACTTGCCTTGCATGCCTGAGGCCCTGGGTTTGATTCCTCAGCACCACATAAGCAAAAAAAGAAAAAAAGCTGGAAGTGGCGCTGTGGCTCAAGTGGTAGAGCGCTACCTTTGAGCTGAAGAGCTGAGGGACAGCACCCAGGCCCAGAGTTCAGGCCCCACGACCAGACCAAAAAAAACAAAAAAATATTAGCATTGGTGGGGTGGGGGTGTGACTAAAGCAATGGAACACCTGCTTAGCAATTGGGAATCCTGAAGTTCAATCTCAGTGTCACCTACATACACACACACAAATTAATGAATTAACAAGTTAATTAAAATCCCAAAAGTCACAATAAAAAACACCTTAGCACATGTATATGTAAAAGACTCTTTATTTACCAACTGTTTTTTGGGGGGAAGAGGGTGGTGCTGGTCTTAGTCTTGAACTCTGGGCCTGAGTACACTGTCCCTGAGCTCTTCAGCTCAAGGCAAGTTTCCACTTGAGCCGCAGCGCCACTTCCAGTTTTTTGGTGTTAATTGGAGATAAGAGTCTCATGGACTTTTCTTTCTTTCTTTTTTTTTTTTCCGGTCATGGGGCTTGAACTCTGGGCTTGGGTGCTGTCCCTCAGCTCTTTAGCTCAAAGCAAACACTCTACCGCTTGAGCCACAGCGCCACCTCCGGTTTTCTAGTGTTATTGGAGATAAGAGTCTCACGACTTTCCTGCCCAGGCTGGTTTTGAACCGAGATCCTCAGATCTCAGCCTCCTGAGTAGCTAGAATTACAGGCATGAGCTACTGGTGCCCGGCTGTCCCTGAGTTTCTTTTAGCTCATTGTATGTATGTGTCTGTGTCTGTGTGTTTTAAATAGAAATGGTTCTAAGTGAATTTCTAAGTGACTTTGTTGTTGTACCTCTCCAAATAATATTCCTCTCTAATTGAAAGTCCACTGGCAATAACAACTTTTGCAAGGTTGATTCTGCAGAAGCATGTATTGCTCCAACTTGTTCTGTTTAAAGTCTGACATCCAAAATGCATTTCTGCTATCAGATTATATAGCCTCTTGTTAATTCCTGCTGTTATGTTTCCTTCTAATTATTTGCAGTGTTCACATAAAGCAGGCTTTATGACGTGGGAGGCAGCAAAGATTTTTCTAAATGTGAAATAAAGTCCTGAGTAACTGGAAATTCTCCATGTCTGCAGTGACCATCAACATACATTTATCCACTTTCTTACCAAAATGTACTTAAGGTGTACACTGGTGTGCCTTTCTGTTTCTTGTCCTTTGAAAGTGGTTACAAAATGTATTTCAGCATAAGATAAGGCAACATTGCACATGTGGTTATTGGGAGCAGAGTCCTCTGTTCTTTCTGTAATAAAATTGTATCAGGTGGCCTATTAAGGATTTGCTCCTCCCTAACTAAAAATGTATGTTTATCTACCAACTAGTTTTATAATATCCTTTTGGGCACTAAGCATGCATTAAATCGCACAGTTAGATTGATTTGGAATAATTTCTTTTTGAAAAAAATAAGTGCCAATACTCAAATGGCTACAGAGAATTTGGGCCCTGTGCCTAATGTCAATTCCATACGGTTCTCTGTTGTGGATTTTCCTTGCCCTCCTGCCCTGACAGCTGGACTTTGCCATTAGGAAGGTATGTACCTGTAATCAGGTATTTCTTTACTTTAGGGGTATTTGTCATTGTAGACAGCCTAGATTTCTGAGAAAAGCTTGAAATGGGGAAGGCAGAGTTCTATAAACTATATTCATAGTTAAATATTTGCTTCCAGGGGAAGGTAAAAAAATGCTTTGTACTTTTTCCTTTGGCTTTTTCCTGCAGAAGAGCTTGTCATGCAACAACAAGAAAAAGTGGCCAAAGGCAGAGAAAACTCTTCTCTTTCCATGTTGGTTTGTTTTTATTGTAAGACAAACCTTTCATGTTTTATTGTTAAAATGCTTAAACCTGGCCTAGAGGTGCCAGTCTTTAGTGGAAACAGCTGCAGAGTTGATGTCTGTCCCCTGGTCAGGTGGGACTTTCTTTGAAGCAACATGTTGCCTGTTAAAAGAGAATTGAGCGTGTGAGAACTTGAATCTGTAAAACTCATCAGGGTTCCCATTGTGCATCTCTCTCTTAAGTAACCAAGATAACTAACTTTAAGTAAAACATAGCAATTAAACCTCATTTTATGAGTTACTTCTTTTCTGAAGAGAGTGTCTTGTGTCTTAAAAAATATAGAAACAAAACAACAACAAAAACACTCCTAAGAAATGTGTAGGAGCTCCATTTAATGAAGAATACAGGGCCCATTCCTTGATCATTGTACTTTTTGACTGGTATAGGCTATGATTTTGAGTTTGTGTTTATATTTCAGATACATGCTGTTAGCAAGAGTGCACTGGGTGGCTGGGCATATATCTGAACACTGGAAATGATCTTTTTGATTGAGCGACACTGTAGCCATGGACTTAGATCAGTTTTGGTCTCCTACTAGGAAAAGTTGAGCATCAGAGAGCTCTCTGTCCTTGGGGGGAAATAGAAGAGACAAGCATGGAGTCAGAGTAACAAGAAAAATGCTGAAATATTTTCCTTTTGGGCTTTTGATTTGGTTGCCAAAAAATTGCCTCCAGATGGAGAAGAGCAAAAGCTCTGATTGTAAGCCATTATGTTTTTACTGGCCTGCCTCCTCATCCCGTTGCCTGGTTTGGAATCTGTAAGCCAGTCCAAATCCTTTACCTCATTTTCTAGTACCAATTTACTGACTTACTCATCTTCCAGCTGCAAGGGGTGAGGCAAGTTGCCTTGAAATTGAGCCCTCTGCCATTTTATAAACTGAGCAATAGCAGATCCTTAGCCATGGAGGATCAATAGCAGTTGCTCTGGTTTTCTGAGTTCTTGCATCACTCGGAATAATAGGTAGACCTGTTCCTGTGACGTGTGCGGTAGGATTAGTCTGGAAATGAACGTGAATAAGCCCTGTAGGTTTTGTGGAGATTTGTTACAATGCTGGTTGCTGAGCATTGTGTGCTGTTTCACAGGGAGCACCTTACCTCACTGCAGTGAGAGCTGCACGCTTCAATTTCCCTTGGGAGGTAGCCATAGGTGGGGTTGGAAATGGAGGGGGATTGAGTGTCTGGTTGCAGTGGGCACAGTGCTGTTGGAGCCTAGCAGGCTTGAGCCCATCTTATTCCCTACAAGTAATGAATTCATGTTGCTTGGGCAAGTGTGATTCCATAGAAGGTGGTTTGATTTTGAAGAGGATTTTTTTAGGGGAAATTATTGGATGGATAGTCAGTGATAACACCCAAATACTACTTTTTATTATGTCAGCATTGCTTATTGGTCTTGTAAGCTGATTCCTTTTCTACCATCCTATTGAATGGAGGGATACCTAGTGATTTTCAGATACAACATTTTAAAGTTTGGCATCAAAATAGTATGTGATACTGGGTCTACTTGATGAAGGGAAATAAAGATTTTTAAATAGAATTCCTGTTTATGTAGGATACACATAGTCATGTCATGTAACCAGGAGCTATCTTTCCAGAACTTCATCCTCAGTTTCATTATAGTGTGGAGACATCAAAGTACTCACACAATCCAAGATGGTGTGCCACTGCACACCTGGACTACTGGGTATAGACTTGCCAACTACAAACCTGCACATCATGGTACTATGTTGAATACTGCAGAGAGTTGTAACACTTGGCAAGTGGTTGTGTATCTAAGCTTATCTATATCTAAACAGAGAAGGACCAGTAAAAATATATTATGGGGGCTGGGAATGTGGCTTCGGGGTAGAGTGCTTGCCTCGCATGCATGAAGCCCTGGGAATCGAATCCAGGGCTTCATGCATGCAAGGCAAACGCTCTACCACTGAGCCACCTTCCCAGCCCCTATTTAAGTTTTTTTTGTTTGTTTTTTGTCAGTTGTGGGATTGAATTCTGGGCCTAGGTGCTGTCCCTAAGCTCTACAGCACTCTTACCACTTGAGCTCAGCACCACTTCGATTTTCTGGTGGTTAGTTGGAGATAAGAATCTCAGGACTTTCCTGCCTGAGCTGGCTTTGAACCTGGATCCTCAGATCTCGGCCTCCTGGGTAGATAGGATTACAGGCATGAGTCACTGGTGCTGGCCTAAAGTTTATTTTTTGTCAGTTCTGGGATTTGAACTCCGGGCTAGTTCTTGTTAGGTAAGTTCTCTACTGCTAAACCTTACATCCAGTCCCTAAAGTATTTTCTTTATATGTTTTTCTGTTAATTAAATATATAATATATATTATTTTTCTGTTAAAAATTAAGGTGCAGGGCTGAGCATGGTGGCTCACATTTGTAATCCTACTGACTCAGAAGGTGGAGATTAGGAGGATTATCTATTGTTTGAGACCAGTTTAGGCCAAAGGGTTTTTTTGGTGTGTGCCAGTCCTGGGGCTTAAACTCAGGGCCTGGGCACTGTCCCTAAGCTTCATTTGCTCAAGGCTAGCACTGTACTATTTTTCTGTGTATGTGGTACTGAGGAATCTGACCCAGTGCTTCATGCTTGCTAGGCAAGTACTCTACCACTTGAGCCACAGCGCCACTTCCGACTTTTTTCTTTTTGCTTATGTGGTGCTGAGGAATCGAATCCAGGGCCTCATGCATTGCACTCAAGGCAAGCTCTCTAACACTGAGCCACATTCCCAGCCCTGCATAACTTTTTAGAACTCAATTAGAGATAAAGTCTTATGGACTTTCTCCCCTGGACTGGATTTGAACCACTATCTTTAGATCTTAGCCTCCTGAGTAGGTAGGACGATAGGTGTGGTGCCTGGCTAGACCAAAAGTTTTTGAGAGCTCATCTAAACCAGTAAGGGTGGTACGCCTATCATCCCAGTTATGTGGGAGGTATAAATGGGATCATCTTCCAGGCTGCCCTTGGCAAAAGGTTAGGGGTGTAGAGCAAAGCAGTAGAGCATTTGCCCTGATTTCAAACCATAGTACTGCCAAAAATATAAAAAGAAAAACTATAGATAACAGAAAACTAAGATACAAACACACGTTAGCCTAGGCTACACAGGGTCAGAGTCACGCTGGTATGCTATACCCACTGACAGGTCCCCAGGGCAATAAAGCATGAAGCAGTTTCCTCCTGTGATAACAGTACCTCCTGAACCCCCCAGTCCCCCTGGTCTGGCCTCAGGGGAGGGTCACTCTTTCCAGAAACATGTCCATGGTGGTTTGCTTGCTTTGTTTCTCTTTTTATCAGAGTTTTGCTTGTAAGCAGATACTGTACCATGAACATTCCTCTGTGTTAATGAAAACCTTTTGGTGTTTGGGGAGGAGGGGCAACATGTTTTCAATCTTCCCTCAGCTGCTTGTTGAGTCTGTGGAAGCTTCTTCTAAGTGTTGTGACTTTTCTGGCGGCACTTCCCCCATGTGCCTTCCCTGTCCTGTTTCCCTGCTGTTAAAACCTTGAGATTGGTTGGAATGTTACCTCGCACACAAACTTGTCCTTATTAGGGCCACATATGTGTGGTACAAGTGAATTATCAGAAAGCATTTGGTGTAAATAGCATTATTACTTCAGGCTAACACGAGCTGTATTGTACATAGGAAAAACAATTATTGAGATCAAGAAATATAGATTGGGGGCTGGGAAGGTGGCTCAGTGATAGAGTACTTACCTAGCATGTAGGAAGCCCTGGGTTGGAATACTCAGTACCACATCAACAGAAAAAGCCAGAAGAGGTGCTGTGCTCAAGTGGTAGAGTGCTAGTCTTGAGCAAAAGAAGCTCAGAGACAGTGCCTGGGCCCTAAGTTCAGGTCCCAGAGCTGGCCAAAAAAAAAAAAAAAAGTAGATTAGCAGGGGGGATCAGGAGGGAAAAACTTGGAAAAAATAAGGAAAGAAGTGACACTGTTCAAAAACAAATATACTCATTACTTGATTAATGTTACTGTATGTAACCTCTCTGTACATCACCTTTGCAATAACAAAAAATGTAGATTAGCTTGTTTGTTCATGGTGCGGTTGGAGCGGAAAAGGCAACTTGATTGAGGAATTGGGGAGTACTTTGAAGTTTTGCAGGGCATTATCCTGAAATCATGATTAGACAGAGAAGAATTCCCCCCCTTCTCTCTCTCCCCTTTGCCCCCCCCCACACATCTATTTATATTTTTTCACTGCTTGAGAGCAAACCCAGGGACTCACACATTAGGCAAGTGCTCTACTAATTGTCTACATCCTCAGCCCAGCAAAAAGAAATTTAGAATTTCATTAGCACAAATTTGAAACTTTTTTTTGTAATCCCAGTATTCAGGAGGTTGAGGAAGGAAGATAGAGTTTGAGAGTTTAAGGCTGGCCTGGATTACAGAGTAAGGGTCTTGTCTCAACAGCCACCAAAAAAACCCATCACCAACAACAAAGAAAATGATTAAATGATAGTGCAGGTGATGTGTGAGTTTAGCAGAATTGTGATGCTAGCATTGTCAAATACCAGGGCTTGTCATATTGATAAAAATGAGAATTGAATCTGTAAAGCAACATCTACAACAGCAGCAATAACAACAAGCTTTCTGTTAGCTTTGTTTTAAAATGAAGTGTCAGTGTGACTGGAGATGTAGCTCAATGGTAGAGTACTTGCCTAGCATATATAAAAGACAAGTGGTATTTACACATAACCTCTATACCTCTTTCAGTATACTAAAAGGCCCTTCATAGGACTCTGTGATGATTGGGGGTTACTTTCCACATTTGGGGCTTTTGAGAGTTGTGCTTATACTGTCTGTTCACAGTTATGTGTGTGATAGTGCAGCCCTTGAGGACTGTTTTGGAACATTCCTTTGCATATCCTCACAAATGTGGGTAGCACTGAAAGCACAGGGTGGCACGGGAATGTCTGTTGGCACTGTTTACCTGCTGCTTTGGCCATGGCATTCCTGTGTGAGACAGGCAGGCAAGAGGCTATTTGCCAGGAGTGCAGGAGGGTCTAGAACAGTTTCCTGGCTTGCTCCCTAACCCCCATCCTCACGCCCTGTTACTTGGCTAGACAGAATGATAGGGAATGAAGCTCTTATTTCCTTTTTTGGGTGCGGAGACCAAAGACAAGTACAAAGCTTGCTCCAATGATAAAGGATAGAAATGGGAAAGTCAGATGCCAGATTATGAAGAAAAAAAAAAAAAACATGTGTTTTATGATGTTCACACTTAAGAAATATTAATGTTATCTTTTTGTCAGGTTACTATTATGAAACTTAGCATTTCTTCTGTTTTTTTGCAGGTACTGGTTTTGGACTAGGAGTTGTTTTCTCACTTACCTTCTTTAAAAGTAAGTATGATTGCCACTTTTTTTTTTTTTTTTTTGGTCTGGTCATGGGGCCTGAACTCTGGGCCTGGGCGCTGTCCCTCAGCTCTTCAGCTCAAGGCTAGCACTCTACCACTTGAGCCACAGCACCACTTCCGGCTTTTTTCTTATGTTGTGCTGGGGAATCGAACCCAGGGCCTCAGGCATGCAAGGCAAGCATTCTACCACTGAGCCACCTTCCCAGCCCCATGATTGCCACTTTTCAGCCTAATATCTACACTAGACACCTCTAGACGCTGGCTGCCAATCTTTTTCTTTCCTGGGGATCTGTCAGCCACTGGAAAAGGGGGTGGATACTTCAGTGTTGCTCCTGGGCACTGAGTCAGGGTACCTGATATCTTAAATATGATATTTCAAAGGCCTGCATTTATTCCAGAGAGTCATTGGTCCAATCTGGATGCTCAACTATTTCTATTAGCTATCATTTTTTCTAAGGAACTTGAAAATTATAGAGTCTTCCTGGTAATAAGCACAAATAGGTCAGAAAAACATACTTCTTGGCCAGTTGGCCTTTGTAAGCAAAGGGCAGGCAGTATCTCTTTATTTTGCAGAAGAATTTCTAAAGTTTAAATATTGAGTAGGAACAAGGGGGTCATTTTGGCTTATTTCCATAAAGAACTGACAAAGGCTACATAATTAGAACATTGTAAATCCCATGATTTGCAGTAACCAAAGTATGTAAATATTGATGAGATTCTTAAAACAGTGGTTGAGATTCAAGTACTTACTGCAAGATTAAGAACTAGTTCAGGGCTGGAAAGGTGGCTCAGTGGTAGAGAGCTTGCCTTGCATGCCTGAGGCCCTGGGTTCGATTCCTCAGCACCACATAAGCAAAAAGAAAAAAGCCAGAAGTGGCGCTGTGGCTCAAGCGGTAGAGCGCTGACCTTGAGCTGAAGAGCGCAGGGACAGCGCCCAAGCCCAGAGTTCAAGCCCCATGACTGACAAAAAAAAAAAAAAAAAAAAGAACTAGTTCAGCTGAGAGGATGGTTAGAACTGGTAGAGACTGTGCTGTTCTTGAGTTGAACCACCATTTCCTCAAACTTAGCATGGAGGTATGTAATAAGCAGATTCCAAGTGAAGCGTGCTTAAGGTTTGGGGCTTCATCCTCTAATGCTCCCTACTGAGATTTCCTTTTTCTGTCCACAGGAAGAACGTGGCCGTTAGCCTTTGGTTCTGGCATGGGACTAGGGATGGCCTACTCCAACTGTCAGCATGATTTCCAGTCTCCATATCTTCTACATGGAAAATATGTAAAAGTATGTATAGAATTGATGTTTCTCAGCGCCTGGGTACTCTCCTTGAGCCTCGCTGTACTCAAGGGAAGCACTCTACCACTTG
Organism: Dipodomys spectabilis; assembly: GCF_019054845.1. Lineage (NCBI taxonomy): Eukaryota > Metazoa > Chordata > Mammalia > Rodentia > Heteromyidae > Dipodomys > Dipodomys spectabilis. The sequence continues at coordinate 784,761 of NW_024870795.1, forward strand.
AGCCACAGCGCCACTTCGGGCCTTTTCTGTTTATGTGGTACTGAAGAATCAAACCAGGGCTTCATGCATGCTAGGCAAGTATTCCACCACTAAGCCACATTCCCAGCCCATTTCTCTCTCTTTTTTTTTATTGTTGTTGTTGTTGATCGTGGGGCTTAAACTAGGCCTGGGCACTGTCCCTCAGCTCTTCAGCTCAAGGTTAGTGCTCTATCACTTGAGCCATAGTGCCACTTCCGGTTTTCTAGTGGTTTATTGGAGATAAGAGTCTCAAGTACTTTACTTCCTGGACTGGCTTTGAACCATGATCCCCTCAGATCTCAGCCTCCTGAGTAGCTAGGATTACAGGCGTGAGCCACCAGCACCTGGCTTGTTTCTCTTTCTTGTAGAAGAAAAAAAGTTTCTCCTAAGGCCCTGAAGAATTGTTTAGAGTATGATTCATGTGTAAGATGTTACTACTATACCACTGAGTGCAAAGTATTCTTTGGTCATTAGTGGTGTTGAACTGCTCCCAGAATTGCTAGCACTCTACCACTTGACCCACAGTGCTATTTCCAGCTTTTTCTGTTTATGTGGTACTGATGAATCAAACCCAGGTTTTCATCAATGCTAGACAAGCACTCTACCAGTAAGCCACATTTTGCCTCAGAATTGCTTTTGTGTCTGCAGACATCTACGTATGTTAGTTTTCTAGACAGTCCAATGCCCTAGAAAGAAGGATTTCTCACTTCAGATCTCAGAATGTCCTTTAAACATCACTCACTATTCAGTCTAACCTGAAGACTACCAGAATGCAACAGTTATTCTGACTTTTTTTGTTGTGAGACAGGGACTTGAACTTGGTATCTGACACTTTGCTCATTCACTGGTGCTCTACCAACTGAGCCTCACCTCCAGCCCCCACCTTTCTCTTTAATGAAGGAGGCAGTGTAGTCCTGTGTGATTGTGCTGATGTCCTTGACTACAGGTAGATTTTTTTGTTTTTGGGGGGTCTGGTCGTGGGGCCTGAACTCTGGGCCTGGGCGTTGTCCCTCAGCTCTTCAGCTCAAGGCTAACGCTCTACCACTTGGGCCACTGCGCCACTTCTGGCTTTTTTCTTTTTTGCTTATGTGGTGCTGAGGAATCGAACCCAGGGCCTCATGCATACAAAGCAAGCATTCTACCACTGAGCCACCTTCCCAGCCCACGGGTAGATTTTTGATGAAGCAAACAAGTTGGAAAAGGGCTGAGAGTGGCATTCTTCCTGAAGTTTCCAGGAAACTTCATACTCTTTGCCTTTCTCTTGCTTGAGGTGATTGGCTGCCATGGGTTTAAGTGACAGTTTAGGGGAGGCTGGTGCTCAGGGACAGGGGAGGCTGGTGCTCAGGGACAGAGGTGGCATTTGTTGCTCGGTCCCTGGGTTTAAGACGTAGGCACTGAAATGAATAGAGTGAGGAAGTAAATTGAATAGTACATTAGATGTGAAGTGGTCAAGGCCTTGGACTTGGCCAGGCCTAATCTATCTTTCTTTCTCTTTCTTTCTTATCTTCCTTCCTTCCTTCCTTTCTTTCCTTCTTTCTTTCTGTTATGGGGCTTGAACTCTGGGCCTGGGCGCTGACCCTGAGCTCTTCAGCTCAAAGCAAGAGCTCTACCACTTGGATCATAGCGCTACTTCCAGTTTTCTGGTGGTTAATTAGAGATGAGAGCTTACAGACTTTTCTGCCTGGGCTGGCTTTGAATGGCAATCCTCAGATATCAACCTCCTGAGTAGCTAGGATTACAGGTGTGAGCCACCTGCGCCCGGCAGGCCTCTTTTTTTTTTTTTTTTTTTTGTCAGTTGTGGGGCTTGAACTCTTGGCTTGGGAACTGTCCCTGCGCTCTAAAGCTCAAGGCGAGGGCTCTACTGCTTGAGCCACAGCAACACTTCCAGTTTCCTAGTGGTTTATTGGAGATAAGAGTCTCACTGATTGCTGGGAAGGTGGCTCAGTGGTAGAGCGCTTGCCTTGCATGCATGAGGCCCTAGGTTCGATTCCTCAGCACCACATAAGCAAAAAAAGAAAAAAAAAGCTGGAAGTGGTGCTGTGGCTCAAGTGGTAGAGTGCTAGCCTTGAGCTGAAGAGCTGAGGGACAGCGCCCAGGCCCAGAGTTCAGGCCCCATGACCGGACCCCCCCAAAAAAAGAGAGTCTCACGGACTTTCCTGCCCGGGCTGGCTTTGAACCATGATCCTCAGATCTCAGCTTCCTGAGTAGCTAGGATTACGGGTGTGAGCCACCAGCGCCCGGCTCTGGCAGACCTAATCTTTATTGCAACCCAGCCTCCAATGAAGAACTAAGCATACTCTGCTCTCCAGGTTTCCCTTGAGCTAGAATCTCCACCATGGTGGGCCGTGTTGGGCAGCTGCTGGGCCAGGAGACCCTGCTTCTTATGGCATGTAGGGTTATTTCACTTCCGAGCTTCCATTTTCTGTCCATAGAATGCAATAATTTCTCCCTACGGGTTTTTGTTGTTATTGTTGTAGGGGTAGGAATGTGGGTATTGTACCCAGGTTATTGCGCATACTGAACCCCTGCTGTACCCTAAGCTACATCCTCAACTACCCCCTGTAGGGTTGTGGTGAGGATTCAATGTGAAAATGTTTTTAAGTTGTAAGGTGCTGTGTAAGTAGAAACATTGGTTATTATAGTTGAGACCAACCAAAAAAAAATGTGATTGACTTATCCATTGTTCTATCCCAGTAACAAGTAGAGCGGAAAATGTGGCACAAATGCATGCCCTAATCTGGTCAAGAGCTGTAGCCACAGGGTCACCAACTCTCAAGTGACAGTGTCCCACCACAGCTGCACAGCCTCTACTTTAGAACCTGCTGCCCAGCACCCAATCAGTGGGGGCAGGGAGGGTTGATACTGGTAACTCCCTTGGTGCTGAAGCAAGGCTGAGGCAGCAGAGGGTGGGCAGTGCAAGGAGGGGAGCACGTCACCAGGCTGGGGGTTCTGACGCCTCACTTTCTTGGTAAACTTGGGGTGAACAGAAAGGAGCAGGGAGAGAGCTTGGGGTCTTTTCACTGTTCAGAGTGTTTCCATTGTTCCATGCTGAGTTGTCATGGATAATGGCTTAGAGGTGATTATGTGCATATTATATATTTAATAGGTGGGAGTTGCTGTGGAAAATATTGTTACATTCTTTACAGCCTTGTGCACACTGCTCCAGAATGGCCTTGTAACTTCATCTGAACTTGAGTCTGTGCCGGATGGGATGTTGTCATCCTCTGCTCTGAGGGGGAAAAAAATCCCACACAGGCCTGTTAGGATAGCTGTTGTGCCGGGTGGATGTCCTAGAGGCTTCAGCTCCTTGTTCTCCTTCGGGCCTTCCAGCCCAACGGGAGACGTGTGACTGTCCTCATTCAGCAGTAAGAACACTGAATTGTGCTGAGGCTGAGGCTTGTGGTTAACTGGCTGCTGGGTCAAGGGAGGCTCTCCTCGCCTGTGATCTCAGCTGGTTTCAGGAATATGGCTATGGGGACTGCTTGACTGGCTTGGGCACCCTTCTGATCCCCTCCCTGGAGACCAGGGAGCTGGGTGGGTGAGGCAGTCACCTCAGGAGGTGTGGTCAGGCTAGGCTCCCAGAGCCTCTTTAACCTGAGTACTCTTGCCTCCCAGGAGCAGGAGCAGTGACTACACGGAGCAGAGAGCACCCCCTCGGGAGGAAGAGAATCGCGTTTATTCCTCAGGAATACTGAAGTGCCCCGGAGCGAGCTGACCTCCCTCTGTCACCATGCTGTCGGCCGTGCTTTAACTCCAGCACACCATTTGTGTATTTGAAACCAAGTCTGTCTCTCGTTTTGTATTTTCTCTCTGGAAATTGTAAGGAGGTGGTCTTCAGAGAAATAAATTGAGCAAAAATGGGACGCCTGGCCTTGCCTTTGTTTCTTTGCCCGTCCTCTCTGAGCCTCAAGAGCCCTGTTAGAACAGCCTGGCACAGTCTCCTGTGCCTTCCTCACCCTCATTCACTCCCAACCCACAGTTCCCTGAACCACTCCACCTCAGAGCCACAGGTTGCCAGTTGCTGCTGGTGTCTGATGGTGATGGCTAGCACCTGACGCCTCTGTTTCACTGTCTTCCCTCTGGCAGACCTGGCAGGGCAGGCCTCAGGGGTGTCACACCTCCACATTAGGCCCACACAATGTTGTGCTCCTGAAACCTGACTTGCATGCCTCTTCCCACTGATATCCATCCCAAGTCTCACCGGGCTTGGTACAGTTGGGGGGTGGGGGGGCTACAGGGAGGAGTGAGCACTGGCCTCAGCGGGAGTGTCCTGGTGATAGGGAGAACATGTGGTCTATTCACCTGAATGGAAGGTCACATTTGGGATAGTTTATGTTCACATAGCAGCTGAGACTTAAGGACACAAGGGCCATTTCTGATACCTGTCGAGTTCAGGCCTGTACTTTTACCTAAACCAGGGAAGTGTAGGACACATGTTTTGCAACTTTTTTCTGAGAAGATGTGTGGAACCTTAGAGTTTGGTCTTTTGTTTCTTATTTCTCTATATAATAAAATGCCACCACTGCAGAGCTTGGTGCCCATGGCCCTCCATCTTGTGAATGTTAATTATCTTCCATAAACAAAGTCTTGGTCTGGGCAACCGGAGGAGTAGCTGAAGACACAGATTCCTGCCTTCATGGAGCTTAGGATCTGGGAAATGGACAGGCAGACACTGGAACTCTAAAGAGAATCATGGTAACAGGTAGGGGGTAGGGGCATGGATCAGAGTAATGAGAACAAAGGAGAAGGAACTGCCAGGTTGGTAGGACCACCCCTCAGAGGAGGAAGAATGAGGAAGAGAAGGGACGTGGCTACTGTGAAGGCTCTGAATCATAGCTTGGGGGTGGGGGATGTACCGTTTGTGGAGCCATAGTGCAGGATAAAGGAGAGGAGTGGAGGGCAGAGGCTGGGTGACACCCCTGCAGAATAGTGTCACCCCAGTCGTGGCACACTGGTTACACCTCTCTGTTTTTACAAGTGCTATAATGAGTAGATTCAGGATAGCAAATCCCGGTCTGCTAGTTCCTGCCTCATTCTTTGCCCCACTCCCCTTTCCAGAAAGGTAGGCTGTAGATCTGCCTGGACAGCACTGGTGCTGTGCCAAAGATGGGTTAAGCCCAGGTCTGCAAGTTGAGGCCGTGGCATGCCCAAGCCACGTGGCCCCTTTTCACTGGCCCGCTTCGTTTCATAATCAAAGGCAACCCATAGAACTGGCAGAAAAATAACCATAACCATGAAGCCTGATTCATCCTTTCCGCTGGTACTCTCCATATTTGCTTTCAGTGTTATTGTCCCCCACTCCACTTTTTCCATCTTCATTCAGGCAGAGATAAGAATAACAGGCTCCCGTCTAAGACAGAAAAGTGTGCCTGCTAATTCTCTAGGTATGGCAGGAAAAAAAAAAAATCAGCAGTGCCTGAGGCCATCAGAATCAGACCTCTGTGATCAGTTGCTAGTTTTAGAAAAGTGTCTGTTTGGATAGAGCTGGCTGCCCAGCACCTTTGAAGCGGTCAGCTCTGAGGGAACAGTTCTTGGCAAAGGCCAGCCGAAGGAAGCCTTGGCTGTTTGTCTTCATCCTAGAGTACAGAGTACTTTGTATTCCTTCCTCATACTTCCTCAGAGAGATAGTTCAGCTGAAAGCACAATCCTTGATCTTGTCTCTACCCCCACCCGCCCTCACCATCTCAGCTCAACCCTCAGTAAGTTCCAGCTTTGTTGGCAAAGGCCTACATTCTGTTCTACTTTAAGTTTCATTAGAAATTCAAGTTCTCCAGGGCTCTGTTCCCTTGTAGGGATGTGAAACTGGACTTTGCCTCTTGTCTGCCCTTCTGAACCAAGGTCAAAGAAATTCATGGAGGTTTGGGGAGAGAGTGATGGGAACTCAGCTGGGCACAGGATACTGGGAGAAGCTTGGCGCCCTGAAAGTGGCCTGCTCTGCCAACATATATAAATACATACAGTCTCAGCCTGACACTGTATAATTTGGCCCAGAACAATATGTATTTTGAACTCATTTGGGTGAATGACTTTGGCAATCCCGAGTACCCACTAGGGGCATGCTTTATCAGCCGTACTTGCCTTGCGCAGAAGTGGGCCTTTGTTCTGAGAAATGGCCTCAGAACACACTCTGCTGAGCTGTCTCCTTCAGTGATAGTCATCCTCTCACTGATTTCAAAAGAGCCAAGAATGCAGTCCTGAAATCCTGCTGTCGGAAATGCAGACACTGGGAGTAAGGGGATGACTGTGTCGTTTATGTAGTTTTGCTTTTAGTTCTCTCAAACCTCACTGTTTATATATTTTCTTTTATGTAACCAAGCCATAATTGCATTTTACTTGTCATGGTTCAATCTGATTGTATTGTTGGAAGAACTATTTTTGAACCTGTCCAAATAAACTCTGCAAAGTATTTCCAAAAGGATGTACTTCCACAGAGCTGGGACAGCCTTCGTCCTGAAGGATCCGGAGACACAAATGGTTTCCTGTGGCATGCTTTCTAATTACACAAATGCAGAAGGGTGGAAGGGAGAAAGTGGAAATTCTAAGTACCAAAAGGAATGTTCAATTTAGAATAATAAGCTCATCTGGAAGCCATCACCACTTTCCCCTTTTAAGTGTGCCATGAGTACCTCTTTGCTTCAGGCACCAAAGGATGGCATAGGGGCAATAGGGACCAGGTAGGAGCAAGGGGGAGGCTCCATGTTCAGCAAGCAGGCTCTGTAGTGTGAGTGTGGGGCAGAGATAACTGACAGCAGTAAAGATCCCGGTAGGATGAGGACCCACAGAGACAAGGAGAGATGGACCTGGGGCTTAGTGCCTGCTCGATCCCTGACTTGTCAGGGGACCACAAAGAAGTTCTTTTTCTTTTCATTCTTCCTTCCTTTCTCTCTTCCTTCTTCCTTCCCTCCTTCCTTTCCTTTCCTTTCCCTTCCCTTCCTTCCTTCCTTCCCTCCCTCCCTCCCTCCCTCCCTCCCTCCCTCTCTCTCTCTCTCTCTCTCTCTCTCTCTCTCTCTCTCTCTCTCTCTCTTTCTTTCTTTCTGTCATATGGCTTAACTCAGGGCCTAGGCACTGTCCCTGAACTTTTTTTGCTCAAGGCTAGTACTCTACCACTTGAACCACAATGCCGCTTGTGTCTTTTTCTGTTTATATGGTACAGAGGGCTCAAATCCAAGGCTTCATGCATGCTAGGCAAGCACTCTACCACTGAGCCACTATAGGCTTTTTTTTTTTTTCCACTATAGGCTTTGAGGGTCAAGTATATGTTGACACAAGGGTATAAAAAGGCTGGGAAGGTAGCTCAGTGGTAGAGTGCTGGCCTTGCATGCATGAGGCCCTGGGTTCGATTCCTCAGCACCACATAAGCAGAAAAAGACGGAAGTGACGCTGTAGCTCAGGTGGTAGAGCGCTAGCCTTGAGCTGAAGAGCTGAGGGACAGCGCCCAGGCCCAGAGTTCAGGCCCCACAACTGGCAAAAAAAAAAAAAGGTTCCTACATGGGCTGGGAAGGTGGCTCAGTGGTAGAGCACTTGCCTTGCATGCTTGAGGCCCTGGGTTTCGATTCCTCAGCACCACATAAGCAGAGAAAAAAAAAAAAGCTGGAAGTGGTGCTGTGGCTCAAGTGGTAGAGTGCTAGCCTTGAGCTGAAGTGCTCAGGGACAGCACCCAGGCCCAGAATTCAAGCCTCAAGACCAGCAAGACAAAACAACAAAAAATGGTTCCTGGGGCTGGGAAGGTGGCTCAGTGGTAGAGCACTTGCCTTGCATGCATGAAATCCTGGGTTTGATTCCTCAGCATCACATAAGCAAAAAGAAAAAAGCCGGAAGTGGTGCTGTGGCTCAAGGGGTAGAGTGCTAGCTTTGAGCTGAAGAGCTGAGGGACAGCGCCCAGGCCCAAAGTTCAGGCCCCATGACCAAACCCTCCCCCCCAAAAAAAAATGGTTCCTGGGCTGGGGTGTATAAAAAGTTGCCTGGAGCTAGGAGTGTAGCTCAGCCTGGGTGCTGTCCCAGTGCACTTCAGCTCAAGGCTAGCACTTTACCACTTGAGCCACAGCGCCACTTCCAGCTTTTTCTGTTTATGTGGTGCTGAGGTATCAAACCCAGGGCCTCATGCATGCAAGGCAAGCACTCTACCACAGAGCCACCTTCCCAGCCCACAATAGACATTTTTTTTTAATTGAAAAAAACAAAGGTTCCTAGGGCTGGGAAGGTGGCTTAATGGTAGAGTGCTTGCTTAACATGCATGAAGCCCTGGGTTCAATTCCTTAGTACCACATAAACAGAAAAGGCCATAAGTAGCACTCTGGCTCAAGTGGTAGAGTGCTAGCCTAGGGCAAAAGAAGGTCAGGAACAGTGCCCAGGCCCTGAATTCAAGCCCCAGGACCAGCAAAAACAAAACAACAATATAAAAGTTGCCTGGAAGCCGGGCGCTGGTGGCTCACGCCTGTAATCCTAGCTACTCAGGAGGCTGAGATCTGAGGGTCGCAGTTCAAAGCCAGCCTGGGCAGGAGAGACCGTGAGACTCCTATCTCCAATAAACCACCAGAAAACCGAAGTGGTGCTGTAGCTCAAGTGGTAGAGCGCTCACCTTGAGCTGAAGAGCTGAGGACAGCGCCCAGGCCCAGAGTTCAAGCCCCATGGCCGACCAAAAAAAAAAAAAGTTGCCTGGAGCTGGGAGTGTAGCTCAGTGGCAGAACACTTGACCAGCATGCACAAGGACCTGGATCCCATCTCCACAAAAGTAAGAGGCTTGCTGGGCACCCGTGGCTCACGCCTGTAATCCTAGCTACTCAGGAGGCTGAGATCTAGGGATCATGGTTCAAAGCCAGCCCGGGCAGGAAAAGTCCATGAGACTCTTATCTCCAGTAAACTACTCAGAAAACCAGAAGTGGCACTGTGGCTGAAGTGGTAGAGACTAGCCTTGAGCTGAAGAGCTGGGGAACAGGGCTGGGAAGGTGGCTCCGTGGTAGAGCACTTGCCTTGCATGCCTGAGGCCCTGGGTTTGATTCCTCAGCACCACATAAGCAAAAATAAAAAAGCTGGAAGTGGCGCCGTGGCTCAAGTGGTAGAGCTTGAGCTGAAGAGCTGAGGGACAGCGCCCAGGCCCAGAGTTCAAGCCCCACGACCGACAGAAAAAAAAGAAAAGAAGCTTATACTGCTTGAATCAGAATAAAATGCATAGTATCATTAGTCAATAGTCAGGAGATATGGTTTCAGGAGAGAAAAGTTACAGGTGTTGGGCTCAAAGATTTGGCTTTTGAAGTTGAAATCCATAATATCCAAGGGAGAGAATGAGCACATGGCTGTAAACACTACATCTTCATTGATAACTTTTTTTTTTTTTTGTTGGTCGTGGGGCTTGAACTCTGGGGCTGGGCGCTGTCCTTCAGCTCTTCAGCTCAAGGCGAGCGCTCTACCACTTGAGCTACAGCGCCACTTCTGATTTTCTGGTGGTTTATTGGAGATAGGAGTCTCACGGTTTCTCCTGCCCGGGCTGGTTTTGAACCGCGACCCTCAGATCTCAGCCTCCTGAATAGCTAGGATTACAGGCGTGAGCCACCAGCGCCCGGCTTTCATTGATAAGTTTTTAGTGTAAGGCCATTATAGCTTCTCTACTGAAACATATTCCCTAGCTTTAAAAAAAAATGTGACAGTAGGGGTTGAATTCAAGCCTTATGGGTTGGTTGATAGAGCACTAGTCAATGAATGAAAGCATCAGGTACCCCAGTTAAGAGTCCCAGTCAGACATTAAAAAAAAAAAATCAGATTTAGTGGCTGAGCCCAGTGCTAGATGTAGTGAAGGGAAGGAGAAAAACCAAGCTGAAGAAATAAAATGGGAACCCAATAACCCATGGGGCATCCAGACAGGTTGCAGACTGGCGGCTATTGACTACTATTCCAGTTCAGAATGATCGGCTTTGATGTGTGGTGCGGATGAGCTGTCAGGAAAATTTGAAGGAAGTATGGTTGGTAATGGTTGTCAATAGGGAAGAAATTGAGGCTAGAGACAAGAGCTTATTATCAACTGTCAGTCAAGCTAACTGTATTCTTTGCCTAGCCAGGAATCAGCATGGCTGATTTCAATCAACATAAATGAGTATATAATAGTTATTTAAACATGCATTTTGTTCTCGGCTGATCTTTATGTCTTTCATGGTGCTTAATTATTGCATAATTATCCCTGTTTTGGTTTTATAAATGAAGGAGATTTCAAAAGGATAAAGTAACTTGTCTAAGGAAAAACAGTTAAGAGATAATGTCAGTAGGATTTAAACTTGATTTCAGAGTTTGGGTTCTTACCCATGCTCTATGCTAGTCAAAAGCTATTTAAGATGGGAGAGAGAATGTGCTCAAGCCTAAAAAATAAGAGGCCCCAAATTCAACTCTCTTCCCTCCAGCAAAAGAAGAGCTGTTTAAGTTGGCTGCTAGTAGCTCATGCTTATATCCTCCTAATACTCAGGAGGCTGAGATCTGAGGATCACAGTATAAAGCTAGCCTGAGCAGGAGAGTCCATGAGACTCTCATCTTCAATTAACTGCCAAAAAAACAAAGCTGTGACTATAGTGGTAGATCTCTAGCCTTAAGCAGAGGACAAAGAAGCTTAGGGACAGTGCCAAGGCCTTGAGTTAAGGACCAGCACCAAAACAAGAAAAAAAAAAAGCTGTTTAAATTGGAATGGATCATTACAGAGTAGTTTGATTGGATTTGAAATCAGCTGTATTTCTTACAACAATCCCTGTTTATTCATTAGAAACATAATTGTCAAGCCGGGCGCCGGTGGCTCACACCTGTAATCCTAGTTACTCAGGAGGCCGAGATCTGAGGATCATTATTTTGAAGCCAGCCTGGGCAAGAAAGGCTGTGAGACTCTTTGTTTCCAAGAGTCAGAAAAAGCCCAGAGTGGTGCTATGGGTCAAGTGTTAGAGGGCTAGCCTTGAGTACAAAAGAGGCTCAGGGACAATGCTCCAAACCCTGAGTTCAAGCCTCAGAACTGGCACACACACACACACACACACACACACACACACACACACACACACACACACACACACACACACACACACACACACACAGAATACTTACCCTTCATGCTCAGAGCAGGGATAAAAAAGAAATAGAGAAAAGGATTCTGGGGCCGCTTCTGGGCCATCTAGTGTTATTGCAACCTGGTAGTAACCAGGTGCAGAAAGGATCATGTTTTTGAAAAGTGGAAGTCCTTATCCAGATCTTTCTTCCCACCCATGCTTTCTCACTTCCCAGAGTCCTGCAGGGACTTTTGCATTGCACTACTTACCCATTTCTGTGCAATCTCCCCCTCCCTTAAAGGGCAGCTCTCACCTAGAGAACCTGGCATGGCGCTGAACTCTTAGTAGATGTCGGTTTTGTTTTGTTATTGTTTTGTTTTTGCTAGTCCAGAGGCTTGAACTCAGGATTTGGAGCATTGTCCCTGAGCCTCTTTTGTGCTCAAGGCTAGTGTTCTAACACTTGACCCACAGCACCACTCTGGGCTTTTTCTGACTCTTGGAAACAAGAGTCTCACAGCCTTTCCTTCCCAGGCTGGCTTCAAAATATGATCCTCAGATCTCAGCCTCCTGAGTAGCTAGGATTATAGGCATGAGCCATCAGTGCTTGACTCTACTACGTGTTTCGGAGATAGGATCTTGATAACTTTTTTTTTTGGGGGGGGGTCCAGTCATGGGGCCTGAACTCTGGGCCTGGGCGCTGTCCCTCAGCTCTTCAGCTCAAGGCTAGCGCTCTACCACTTGAGCCACAGCACCACTTTTGGCTTTTTTCTTTTTGCTTATGTGGTGCTGAGAAATTGAACCCAGGGCCTCATGCATGTAAGGCAAGCACTCTACCACTGAGCCACCTTCCCAGCCCCAGGATCTTGATAACTTTTTGCCTGGGCTGATCTCATACTGGACAGATGCCTGTCTCTGATGCTGAGCAGCTGGGATTACAAGCATGAACACCACATACCTGTCCAGAATCCTTAATGCATTTCCTTTGGAGGGTCTCACCAAAAGGATGAGAGCACAAGTTCAAGCCTCATGACAGAGCCACTTCCAGCTTTTTCTGCTTATGTGGTACTGAGAATTGAAAGGGTTTCATGCATGCTAGGCAAGCACTTTACATGAAGTCACACTCCCAGCCTTAAGCAACAGCACTTTTTGTGTGTGCGTGCTGGTACTGGGGCTTAAACTCCAGGATTGGGCACTGACCCTTCGCTTTTTTTGCTCGAGGCAAAGAAAAAAACAACAAAAAACCATACCTCCACTTTGGGTTTTGTGCTGGTTAATTGGAGATAAGAGTCTCATGGACTTTCCTGCCTGGGTTGGCTTTGAACTGTGACCCTCAGATCTTCTAAGTAGCTAGGATTACAGGTATGAGCCACTGGTGCCTGTCTGGCTAATCAACACTTTTTAAGAGGAAGTAACAACTCCCACAAGTCAGCCTGAGGCTGTGAGATGCCAGAGATGCTCCTAGGCTCCAAGGAAAAGGTAAACATCAAGGATGCACAGCTGATCCAGACACAAGATCTTGTCAGCTTCAGCAGCCAGAGTTCCATTTGGAAAACTCTCTCTTCATGAGTGTCCCTGTGCCTCTCAGATCTCCCTGAGAAAACATTTGATTGACCCAGCCTGGTCAGTTGTTCACTGTGGTCCAACCCCTTTTGTCCAAAATGGCAGGTTCATGGGGAACAAACTGTGGCTACCAAGGTATCCCAAGTGTACTTGTGCATATGGCCAGAGGCTTGTTTTTTTTTTTGTTTTGTTTTGGTCCAGTCATGGGGCCTGAACTCTGGGCTTGGGCAATGTCCCTCAGCTCTTCAGCTCAAGGCTAGCGCTCTACCACTTGAGCCACAGCGCCACTTCCAGCTTTTTTCTTTTTGTTTATGTGGTGCTGAGGAATCGAACCCGGGGCCTCAGGCATGCAAGGCAAGCACTCTACCACTGAGCCACCTTCCCAGCCCCAGAGGCTTGTTCTTGAGCCTACTTGTTTCTTTTGTCTATTTTCCAACTTTCATCTTCCAGAAAGAGGACTCCCCCTGAAGAATTTGTCTTGAGCACAAAAACTTCAAAAAAAAAAAAAAAGCCAAAAACTTTACCCTTTGTTGAATATGAAATCTACACAACAGACCAATTCTTTGAGGAGGAAAAATTATTTTCCCACTTGCTGCTGTAATGTGTGGGATGCTGGGAGATGAAAACTGGAAAAGATGGAAGGGAGGAAAAAGAAAAAGAAATGGTTGGGTGCTGCTGGTGGTTCACAGCTATAATCCTAGCTACTCAGGAGACTGAGATCTGAGTATCGCAGTTCAAAGCCAGCCATAGACAGGTAAGCCTTGTGAGACTCTTATTTCCAATATACTATTCCCCAAAAGCCAGAAGTAGAGCTCTGGCTCAAGCTAGAGCATTAGCCTTGAGTAAAAGAAGCTCAAGGACAGCACCCAGACCCTGAGTTAAAGCCCCATGACCCACAAAAAGAAAAAAGAAAAAAAATGGAGAAGCAAGTTGTAAAGGAATTCATTTGTCTAATGTCTAGCCTGAAGGGTCCAGAGGAGGACTGAATGCTGCCAATTGTGGAGGACGGGGAGTAATGAGGGAGAAGGCCACAAACACCTGGGGCAAAGGGGGTGCTAGAGCGCAAGCTGGTTCCTTTGTAGTCCTCGGCCCCCATCTGGGCATCTAGGCCACACTGCTGATGACAGAGTGGCTATTTTTTACAGATTTGGAGACAATGTTCACTGCTGTACTTTATGGACAATTGCTTATGTCACACGTGGGCTCACAGTCCCACTCCAGAATTCAGGTCATATTCCCACTCCAAAATTCCTGGAATTCAGCTCTTGTCTCTGACTCTCTTCTTCTTTCTCCCATTTTCTTTTTTTTTTCTTTTTTTCTTTTTTTTCCGATCATGGGGCTTGAACTCTGGGCCTGAGCATGGTCCTTTAGCTCTTCAGCTCAAAGTGAGCACTCTACCACTTGAGCCACAGCGCCACTTCTGGCTTTCTGGTGGTTGATTGGAGATAAAAAGTCGCAAGGACTTTCCTGCCCTGGCTGGCTTTGAACTGTGATCCTCAGATCTCAGCCTTCTGAGTAGCTAGGATTATAGGTGTGAGCCACCAGCGCCTGGCCTTTCTCCCATTCTTAATAATCAGTATCTTTCCTTCCTTCCTTCCTTCCTTCCTTTCTTTCTTTTTTTTTTTGCCAGTCCTGGGGTTTGAACTCAGGGCCTGGGCACTGTCCTTGAGCATCTTTTGCTCAAGGCTAGCAATCTACCACTTGAGCCACAGCACCCCTTTCTGGCTTTTTCTGTTTATGTGGTACTGAGGAATTGAACCCAGGGCTTCATGCATGCTAGGCAAGCACTCTACCACTAAGCCACATTCCTAGGCATGATCCCTTTCTTTGATTCTTGATCTCCCAACACTACTTACAAAGAGCATTTGATTTATTATTTTTTTCCCAAACTAGATGCTGGTGGCTCAGAACTTTAATCCTAGCTACTCAGGAGGCTGAGATCTGAGGGTCATAGTTCACAGCCAGCCTACACAGCATAAGTGTATCTGTGATACACTTATGTCCAATTAACCTCCAAAAATCTAGAAGTGGAGCTGTGGCTCAAGTGGTGGAATGCTAGCCTTGAGCAACAGAACTCAGCGACAGGGCCTAGGCCTTGAGGACCTGTACCAAAATAATTTTTCTCCTCTCTGGGGCCTCATTTCTGTTCTCCAGTCCTGCCATGGCTTTACTTCCTACACCCTCGACAGCCCTTTGAGGGACACAGCCCAGAGGGATAGATGAGCTTAAGGTCAGGATACCTGGCTTTGGTCCTGGATCTGGGCAAGTCTGTCCTCTGTGGGAAAGGATGCCATTGCGATGATCATCATAGCCACCACCTGTGGGGGGTGGGCCCACTCAGTGAATTCTTGAAGCACTCTTGTCATAGGTACCACTAACATTTCTACTTCCCAGATGGAGAAACTGAGGCTCAGAAAGGCCATTACTTAGATAAGGTGAGAGCTTTGTGCTAAAGCCTGGAGTCTACCCAGGAATCTGCCTTCTGCACCTTTCCTATGCTATAAATAGTTTTCATTTTATGGAGCATGTGCTATTTTCCAGGAACCATGCCCAGCATTTTACATCCATTTATCTCCTTGAATCCTGGCTCCTTCTCATCAGAATCTCACCTCCAGTGTTTACCTCTTTGCAATGCTTTCTGAAGTTTCTTTCCCCACTCCCCTCCACCCCCCATCATCCATGCACCTTCAGTCTGGGAAAGCCATTCATCTGTTTACTAGCTAAGCCATTGGCCTCTCTGTTCCTAAGTTCTGCAGAATATAACTTTCTTGAAGAAGGCTTGGACTTTATTGGCCTGTCCTCTTGTTGTGTCTCCAAAGACGTTTGTGACTGTCTGGCACATAGTAGGTCCAATAAATATTTGTTATGTCCAGGAATGAATCCTGGCAATGACTCTGTGGAGAATGTGTACCATTGCTAATTTCCTTTTCCAGGGATGGAGCAAGGAATCAAACCAAGCAGGGAGACTCAGAGCTTCTGCTGGCTGCTCCCAGCTCCCGCCCTGCCAATGTGGACTCTCCCAATCTCTTCCTTTAGAAGAGAAGGCAGGACTGTGGGCTTGACTGGGAAGGAAGGCTTGTTTTCACTCTCTTTCTCTGGGAGAGTACAGAGGTTTGGACCCCCGCGGAGGCCAGGCTGACAGGATTAGAGGAAACAGCTGGCCCGAGCCAGTGCCCTGTGGGAGGGAGCTCACATTCCCAGGACTCAGGGAGGGAGCAGCTCCCCACAGCCCAGTCACATTCCAGGTCGGTCATTTTCCTAAGCCCAGATGTTTGCTAATGAGCTGGGGAGGGGGGTTTCCAACCCTCCAGTCCCCAGCTCTGGGCCCCACATTACCTCGGCCCCAAGAGGCTGGCCTAGGGCCAGCAGGCTCTGGCTGCCAGCCCATGCCCTGTGCCAGCCAGGCCTGTCCGGGCAGCTGGAGTTGCACTGCTAGCCAGGTGCATCTCCTGGAGCTTGGAGACTCTGACATGACAGGTTTTGCCTTTCCCGCTGGGGCCCTACTCCCCTGGGTCCTGTGGGCACAGCATCCCCACTGCAGCCCCGTGGGAGGGAGGGATTCTGAGGCTGCCAGAAGGTCGAGGTGGACTCAGGAGCATGGGCTGTGAGTGAGGTCCAGGCCGGTCTTTGTTAGTCACTAGCCATGAGATCTTGGCCAGGTAACTACACTTAGATGCCTTGATTTTCCTCACCTGTATAATGGGGCAATGACAGGACTGAGATAAGAATTAGATGAGCCACAGTGCTTAGGTAATGCCTGCCATAAAACTGTAGGCATTGATGGATATGGTGACTAGGCCCCTTGTTCACAGGTGGCCTGGACAATTATGTGGCCTGTCTTCATCTCAGCTCCAAACTCTGTACCCCCTTTTTTTTTGGTGGCAGTAATGGGGCTTGAACTCAAAACCTGAGTGCTGTCTTTTAGCTTTGTTGTTCAAGGCTGGTGCTGTGCCACTTGAACCATACCTCCATTTCCAGCTTTTTGGTAGTTACTTGGCGTCTCACGGACTTTTCTGCCTAAGCTGACTTCGAGCGGCAATCCTCAGATCTCAGCTTCCTGAGTAGCTAAGATTATAGGCATGCCCCACAGGTGCCAGTGGATCTCCATGTCCTTGATTAGGTGTTGGGATTGTTCCAGAAGCTCCCTGCTACTATCAAGTGCACTGGTTAGGATCCCACCTGATACCCTGGCTCCTTGTGTGATCTGTCATGTCCATTAGGCTATCCAGTTAGGCTCTTACAGCATGGGAGTAGATTCTTAGAAAACAGGTGCTGGGGGCTGGGAATGTGGCTTAGTGATAGAGTGCTTGCCTAGCATGCGTGAAGCCCTGAGTTAGAGTCCTCAGAAAAAGCCAGAGGAGGTGCTGTGGCTCAAGTTGTAGAGTGCTAGCCTTAAGCAAAAGAAGCTCAGGGACAGTGCCCAGGCCCTGAGTTAAAGCCCCAGGACCAGCAGAAAAGGAAGAAAGGAAGAAAGGAAGGAAGGAAGAAAGAAAAAAGGAAGGAAGGAAAGAAAGAGAAAGAAAAGATAAGGCACGCCAGGCGCTGGTGGCTCACGCCTGTAATCCTAGCTACTTAGGAGGCTGAGATCTGAGGATGGAGGTTCCAAGCCAGCCTGGGCAGGAAAGTCCCTGAGACTTTTTTTTTTTTTTTGTCGGTCATGGGGCTTGAACTCTGGGCCTGGGCGCTGTCCCTCAGCTCTTTAGGTCAAGGCGAGCGCTCTACCACTTGAGCTACAGCGCCACTTCCGGTTTTCTGGTGGTTTATTGGAGATAGGAGTCTCACGGTCTCTCCTGCCTGGGCTGGCTTTGAACCGCGATCCTCAGATCTCAGCCTCCTGAGTAGCTAGGATTACAGGCGTGAGCCACCAGCGCCTGGCTGTCCCTGAGACTCTTATCTCCAATAAACCACTAGAAAACTGGAAGTGGGGGCTGGGAAGGTGGCTCAGTGGTAGAGCGCTTGCCTTGCATGCCTGAGGCCCTGGGTTCGATTCCTCAGCACCACATAAGCAAAAAGAAAACAGCCGGAAGTGGTGCTGTGGCTCAAGTGGTAGAGTGCTAGCCTTGAGCTGAAGAGCTGAGGGACATTGCCCAGGCCCAGAGTTCAGGCCCCACAACTGGACCCCCCCCAAAAAAAAAAAAAAGAAAACTGGAAGTGGTGCTGTGGTAGAGCGATCGCCTTGAACTGTAGAGCGCAAGGACAGCACCCAAGCCCAGAGTTCAAGTCCCAAAAAAAAAAAAGATAAGGCATGGTCCTGCGCTGCCCAGGTCCACACTGAGAACAGTGGTGGCAGGCTCCACCTCTCCATCTGCAAAACACCAAACATTTCCTGAGTGCCTACCGTGTACCATGCATCAAACTGGCTTCTGTGGAGGTGGGGCTGACAATGACTTTATCTCATAGGTTTGGTGTGAGCATGTAAACTGCTTAGGCTTCCTGTGCACAGAAACGCTCAGGATCTGTGAGCTGTTGTAGTTGTTACCATGATGGAAAGGCTGATCGGTACTTACTTCATTCAATTAAATACATCAGACAGCTCCTCTGGATCCACATCTGCACTGAGGACACTGAAATCTCTCTCTCTCTCTTTCTCACACACACACACACACACACACACACACACACACACGGAGGTGGTGGTCTTGGAAAGGCTTTCCAGTATAGGACAGGGGGACAGAGGAGCTCCAGGAGGAGGGAACAGCATGCTTAACAGCTGGGGAGCATCGTTGGATTTGGAGAAGCGAAGGAGCTGGGGTCGCAGTGGGTTGGCACTAGGAGCCCCACCACCGTGGGCAGGAAGGGCTTCCTCGGCAGGGATCGGTCCGACGCGCGGGGGGGGGGGGGGGGGGGGGGGGGGAGGAAGGGTTAAATACGTGGACCAAAGGGATGGGAAGGGGAAACAAAGGAGGAGGCTACAATGCTTGATAGGAAATGTACTCATTACCTTGTCCATGTAATTGTAAGCCCTGTGTACAGTATTTTCACAATAAAAATAAATGAAAAAAAATACATGGACCAGAGATAACTCTGATGTGCAGCGGAATCTTCGGGTCCCACAACTGCGTCCCCGAGGTGCCCCGAGCCGTCACTCTCTGGGAACAAAGCGCAACTCAGGGTCTGGTCGGGTGGATGACCCACTCCCCCAGCCCCGCCCGGCCCGCCCAGACTGAGCGGGACCCCGGCGCTCGGCTCCTCCCAGAGGCCTTCTAGAGAGGTCGGGTCGGTTTTGCAGAGCTCTGGCTCCGAGGGGGCAAGCTGGGCGCCCGGGTCCCGCTGCTCGGGATGGTTAAACCCCGCGGCCTGGCGGCGATCCGAGGAACACACTGCGCCCCGCGGAACCGGGCCGCGCGCCCGGGAGCAGCTAGGCTGGGCGCGCGGTGGGCTGGGCTCCGGAAGACAAGGACTGGAGCGCCACGCCCAGAGCAGG
Source organism: Dipodomys spectabilis (assembly GCF_019054845.1). Lineage (NCBI taxonomy): Eukaryota > Metazoa > Chordata > Mammalia > Rodentia > Heteromyidae > Dipodomys > Dipodomys spectabilis. The sequence goes on from NW_024870795.1 coordinate 803,778, forward strand.
TCCACCATGCCCAGCGCCCACGGAAAGGGCGCCTCCATGCATCTTTTGTCACCCCCCAGGCTTGGCATGGCCTGACAACCCCGTCTCGGAAAAAGTCAGGCGAAAGGGAGGGCGTCTGAGGACCGGCTGGGGCGCCCGGCGCGTGCCCTTTTCTCCCCGGCGCCGGCCAGGCGTCCGGGCCGCCGCACCGCGCCGTCGGGTCGGGCCGGGCCGCGCTGTGGCCGGGCCAGGCGATCGCGAGCGGGCGGGCGCGCAGGAGGGGCGCTGCGCCCGCCGGGTCTCGGCCCCTCTCCCCGCCCGCTCTCCCGCCCCGCGCTCTCCCGCGCGTCCCTCCCCTCGCTGCCCCCGCCCTCGCTCCCTATTTGGAGCGGAGACTCCCTGACGTCGGAGCCGCTCCGCTCGCCGCTCCCCCGCACCGCGCGCCCGCCCGGGCCGCAGACGGCGCGCCGCGCAGCCCCAGCCGAGCCTCGCGGGGCCGCCCCAGCCCGGCCCTCCGCCTCGCCCAGCCTCCCGGAGCGCCGGGGCCCGCACCCGGCTCCGAGGAGCCGCCGCCCTGAGTGGTAAGTCCCGCCCGGGCCGCACGCGGGCGCCGAGCGGACGGAGGCTCCGGCCGTGCCCGTGGAGCGCCGCGCCCCCGGCCGCGAGCCGCGGTGCCGCCTCGCGCCGGGGAGTTCGGGGACTCGGCGGGGCACCTCCGGACGCCGGCTCCGGGTGGCCCGGGCGCGCCGCTGCGTCCAGAGCCCATCTCCGCCCTCTCCCCGGGCTTCCGATCCCTGGTGGCGGTTCCCCGGGGTTCCGATCGCGGCCCAGAGACGAAGTGGGAGCGGGACGCGTGGCCCAGTGCGAGCCGGGGCAGCCCCAGGGTGCGGGCCGCCCGGTTCGCGCGCCCTGCGGCTCCGCCGGGCCCCGGCCGCGCCGCCCGGACCCTCGGGCGCTCCAGCCTCCCTGCCTCCCTTCGCCCCCGTTCTCGATTCTGTGCCCGGATCCCGGGTGGCCCCGGCTCTCCCTCGCTCCATTTCCGCTCCACTCTTTCTCTGGTTCGGTCCCGCTGTTCCTCCTCCGCCTCCGTGTTCAGTGTTCCTGGGCTTGTGTCCGTGCCTTCACGTTTTCCCTCGGTTGCCCTCTCTGTGCTGTCTGCCCACCAGCCTAAGCCCCGACCCCCAGTTCTCAGCACCACCACCCCCCCCTTCCCAGTGTCCGAGGCTCGTACCCCCAGGTGGGTTCGTGGATAGTTTATCAAGCCTGGTGAAAGACGCAAAACCCTTCCGCCCTCCCTCCCCCTGCTGCTGGCTCCCGGGCCTGGCCTGGGTGACCCCCTCTCCGGAGCGGAGGCTGGGACCCGGACCGCCAGCTTTCCCCCAGGTCGGTTCTCTTCAGATCTCCCACCCTCTGCACCCCAGGGCCCGGCTGCCCGCCACCTGCCCGCCCGCCGCCCCGCTACCAGGGCGGGGCGATTGGGATTCGAAAGTTTACAAGGCTCGGTTGAAGGGAGCAGCTGCCTAAGCTGCTAGCTTAGGGCGTCGAGAAAGAAGGCCACCGTCCTAGGATTTCTGAGGCCCTCTCTCAGCTGGAGGCCACCAGCCTGTAACTGGTAACAAGCTAAGAAAGCTGCCTGTTGGCCCAGGATGGGGACAGCGGGAGGGACTTGTCCACAGGAATCCCTCAGCCTTTGTTACTGCCTCAGAGACGCCCCCAGATGCTGCGGCTGCCTGGTGTGGCTTGCGTGGAGTTGGGCCCCAAGAAGACGCAGGCTGGAGCTTTTGCCTGGTGACCCCCACCCCTCTCCACCCACACTTGCGAGCCCCACCTGTCTCCTAGGCCCTGTGTGGGGGAGGGGTCCGGAGAGAGTAGGTGTTCTGCCTTAGCCAAGGATATGGCCTCATTAATTTAAAGTGAAATTTCAGACTGAGCTTAGCTCCTTTTCTTCCACCCGCAACCCCAGGGGTCGGAGGCTGCTGGGCGGGCGGGCATGCAGGGTTGTTGGTGAGGTGTGCTGTGGGACTTCTGCTGAGCAGATGTGCAGGCCAGCCTCGCCACAGCTCATTAGCATGGATTTGTTTTGGAGACTGTTTTGGGTCTGTGGGCAGCAGGGCCAGTGGCTCAGGTTGGGGGTCCAGCACAGAGGTGGCCAGGGTGGGAAGGCGGAGCTGGCCTGGTGGACGCAGGCAGGCCTAGATGGCATGAGTATGACCTTGTGTATCAGCCAGCTGGATGGCCGGCCGGCTCATGCCCTGGCCAGCCCAATGCTAACAGTGAGAAGGAAGGAAGGAAGCCACCCTGTGGTGAGAAAGGGGTCCTGGAATCACGGTGGTGGAGCCAAACTCTTCCCGAGGGAACCTGGCAAAACAGACTCTTCCGGGTCACGCTGCCCGTTTCACGGGTGGCAAGCATGAAGTTTAGGTGAGGCCGGAGATGGTCGGTGGCTTGGTATGTAACCATTGGACTCTCCTGCCTCCAGGCACATGGTGAGCCAGTGGATGGGCTTTGGCCCAATCACATCCTGGAATCCACCAGAGTACCCAGGAAACCCTGTAGGCTGACCAGAGCCCGGCCTGGCCTGAGTGAGTGTAGACCTGAAGCCTGACACTGCCTTGCCCCTAACCAAGAGCAGCGTTTTCAGTTGCACCATTCAAGGAAGTCCCTGAACGCATTCCAAGACCTGGAGGATTGCTCCACCCTGCTGATCCATAAGCCTAGGGCTGCAGCCACCAGTGCCACACCCTCTGCGCCAGCCTGCATGCACAGCTGGGCACATGGGCTACTGCAGCTAGCGGAGAGGCTGCGTTCTTCAGCCCTGTGTCATTCAAGGGACCAAGTCTGCGTGGGCTCCATGCTCAGCAAGTGGGTGTGTCTGGGGCCATTGGACAGTGTATAAAAACCCTTGCCAGCCACCCGCTTATTTGCTGGAGGTGTCCCTCAGATCAGGTCTCACGCCAGCATGCGTCTCAGCTTCCTGAAACACAAGCCCACCGTGCCTCCCTCTCCAGTGGGGCTCTTCTGAGGAGCCAGGAGGTTACCATCACTCCTTCGCAGATGGGGAAACTGAGGCACAGAAAGATCTGGGTGGTTGAACTAAGATTGTGGGGAAGAGACCCAGCCCTTGTCTTGGTGTGAGTATGTGAAGGTAGGAAAGGAGTAGGATATGGGGAGCATTGAGTTTGACTTGAGCACAACCCCACACGTGATGGTGGGTGTTCCCATGTAGCGGGCTGCTGAGGCCACAGGCAGAAGTCTCCATGGAGACACTAGAGCAATGTGGGAGTGCCCTCCCCCCCCAGGTGTGGAAACAGGAACTGGATTAGAGGGGAGCTCTGTGTGTACACACACACATGTGCACATGCATCAGTACAGAGAGGGAGACAGAGACAGAGAGAGGCATAGACATTGGAGTATAGTCTATTTTGAATATCCTGGGAAAGGCTTAAGTAATCCTGAATATTAAGAACTTACCAGAAGAGGAAATGGCCCGTGAATATTTGTCTGCCACACATATGGATGGGGAGATCTGGGTCCCTCCTCCAATTGTTTCTTTGTTGTTTTTGTTCCAGTTTTGGGGCTTGAACTCAGGTCTTGGGCACTGTCCCTAAGCGTTTTTCCTCCAGGCTAGCACTTAAATCACAGCTCCCCTTGTGGCTTTTTTGGGAGCTTACTTGGAGATAAAGAGTCTTATGGACTTTTCTGTCTGAGCTAGTGTTGAACCTTGATCCTCAGATCTCAACTTCCTGAGTAGCTGGTAGTACAGGTGTGAGCCACTGGTGCCCGGCTTCTTCCTACAGATACCCTGTTGGTCACACCCTGCTCTGTGCAGATGTGCCTGGGCATCTGCATTTCTGGAGAGCATCTTATGGGTTCTGGTAGGTTTGGCGTGGCCCCAGAGGCCTGCCTGGAAGTCCAGGGCTGTGTCCTTGCTTGCCTGACCTCTCTGGCCTTCTCAAGGGACTTTCTGGACCAGCATCTCCTTAGATGCCCCAGGGCCTGTCTGTGTTTGCTCCTGGCTCCCTTCCCTGGGGTGGGAGATAGGGCCGAGCTATTTTTGTGACTGGTGAGTGGATTTCCACAGAGTTGAAATGGGTCTGCTGCTTCTTTTCTGTATGGGTGGTGCTGGAGGCCTTGGAGGAATTACCTGTGCTAAGGGCACCTGGCTAAGCTTCACTGTGGCCCCGAGGAGCTAGGATCCACCACATGCTTGACTTTGGAGAATCAGAGTGGAATTGGAACTCTGATCTGTGGCCTCTTTTAAGTTCAGCAGTATCTGAACACCAGAGAGCTGGCAGGAAGAAGGGGGGGGGGGGGCTCTCACTGTTTGTTTCTTTCTCTTCTTCAAGGGTAGTTAGTAGCCCACCTGCTACAGTACAGGGTCAAATCCTGATCTCCCTCCCCAGCCTTGTTCCAGATGCTGCCCAGCCTTTCCCATGATCCCTCTGGGGAAAGAGAGCTAGCCTCAGTGGGTACCAACTGGGTGCTGCGTATTTTCTTCCAATCTTCTCAGTTCTTTCCCAAGGAGAGAGTATAGGCTTCCTTGTTAGGGTTGGGGAAGAGTTCTGAGAGGTAACGTCTAGTCCTGGAGGACACACAGCCCTGAGGGGGGGGGTCTGGGTCCAACATTGGGACTGGAGGGGCCACGTGTCTGGTGGGAGTGTCCAGTCTGCTGGAACTTGGGCTGCTGGGCTGCAGAATTGGAGGTGGCCTCATTGCCTGCTTCGAGCTCCTGGCAGGGCAGGGCGTGTTCTTTTTGCAGGTGGCCTTCTGCATCAGTTTATATTTCCTCCTAAATTCTTACAAAGCTGGTGTTAATAACCTGTAACCCAACTCTAGGCCACTGACTGCCCACCTCAAATGCACCGTTACCTTAACTCCAAGCGTCTCCATTTGGTTTAACTTCAACCCAATCCTGCTCTGAAGGCTCAATCCTACTCCTAATTCAGCTCCGATTCTGACTCACACCCTTCTCTGGGATCATTACAGGCAGTTGCCTCCGAGATCCTAACACCACTCCCTGCCTTAGTCTCCTGGTCCCACCTGGCCTGTTGTTCCTAAGGAGGCAATAAGTTTCTGAGCTCAAGAAGGGCCAGCTCAGCCAGGGGGGGCAGGGAGCTCTAGCTTTAAATGGACTTTAGGGCCCTCCACTCAGGCTGATTTTCTAGGGAGGGCAGAGGACCTGTGAGGGGGCAGGAAGTCTCCTGGACACTGCTTCAAAAAGCAGCGAGAAACAAAGCCTGTTCTATTTGGTGAGGATGGGATTGTACCAAAACCACAGGCCTTGCCGTGCATCTTGTGGGCCAGTCTGGAAGTGTGTGGGTGAGATCGAGGACAGGGCAGGAGGAGGGGGTCGGGGGCCGCTATCCCACACTCGCCAGCTTCTGTGTCCTTGCTGGGCCGGGGGTAGAGGCTATCTTGTGATGGAGGAGGTGCAGGGCTGAGGTCTGCTAGATGGGGGAAGAGCTGGGTATGATGGAGCAGGGCAGGTTGCCCCTGCCCCCTAGCCCTGCCCAGCCAGCGCACCCAGATTTCTCTGCAGGAGCAGAGAGCCAGCCCCATCCCTGGACACTTCTGGATCCTTGTCAGAGCACCTGCCTCTGCCACCCTGACGTGCTTTCTGGAGAAGATGGGCCACAATGGGACTATCCATTCTCACCCTGGTGTCTGGGGCTGCTTCCTCTACTGCCCTTCAACCTCACTCCTATCCCTGTGGGAACCACCCCGAATCAGAGTCCCTGACCAAGATGGGAAAGGATTCCTGCCCGCCCGCCCAGCACGATCCCCTGCCTCCCCATCTAAACTTGTTAAAAACAAAAAACAAAACAAGTTCCACCTCTCCTAAGAGTTTTCTCGCGTAAGTCCCTCATTTCACAGGTGAGGAAACTGAGGTGCAAGAGTCCAAGGGTTACCCAGCGTATGTGTGCCCATCACCCATTCTCCACTGTCCCCTTCTCCGAGTCCCTCCGAACGCCACCTCACTGTTTGTCTTTTTGAGGTGGAGATGGGAGTGAAACTTGGAGAAAGGTAATGTTGAAGAAGGGGCAGAGGGACATGGGGTGAGGGGGAGTGTGGGTCCCCTCCAGCCACTAATTGAAAACACAGGCTATCCTGCATCGCCATCTTCTGGTAAACTCTGGTATTGCTCCTTCAGGGCTCAGCTTTGATAGTCTCCAGTATGGTGGATGGGTGGGGTGGGAAATGGTAAAGGGGGTTCTAGGAGGAAATACATCCAACTGAGCAGGGTAAGAATTCACTGTGCCGGGGAGGTCGAGCTGAACTTCCCAGGGCAACTAGGTAGTACCCGTCTAGGTGACAGAATGCGGTGGTCTGCCTGGAGGCTGTGTGGACAGTCCCATTGTGGTGCTGGGGTTCACACCCCGGCAGCCTTGCCTGTGCCCGGCAGATGCTGCACCACCGAGCTGCATCCCCACCTCCACTTCCTCTACACTCCCCCAACTCCACTGGAGGACCCCCAACAGCTCAGGAGGCTGAGATCTGAGGGTCACGGTTCAAAGCCAGCTTGGGCAGCAAAGTCCATGAGCCTTTTTTTTAATTGTACTGGTGATGAACAGGGCAATTACATAAGTACATTTTGTTTTAGACACTGTCACCCCCTCCCTCATTTTCTCCTTTCCCCTCCTCCTCCCCCGTCCTCCAAGTTGTAAAGTTCATTTCCAATAGTGTCTAGTGAGTATCATTGTTGCATTAGTTCATCCTTTGTCCTGCTGTTTCTGTGATTTTATGAGACTCGTTTTTTTTTGTTGTTGTTGGTGTTGTTGTTGGTCGTGGGGCCTGAACTCTGGGCCTGGGCGCTGCCCCTCAGTTTTTCACCTCAAGGCTAGCGCTCTACCACTTGAGTCACAGCCCCACTTCTGGCTTTTTGGTGCTTGATTGGGGATAAGGTTTGTTTTGAACTTCATTCCTCAGATCTCAGCCTCCTGAGTAGCTGGGATTGTAAGTGTGAGCCACCAGTGCCAGGCACCACTCTTCTTCCTACCCATCTGACAGGACAGTTTTGAGGTTCGGGGAGGCATGCTTGGTTAGTGAGTGGGAGAGCTGGCTTTGAACCCAGGGCTGAGTCACACTTGCAGCACCGCCACTCCCCCTCACCTGCCCTCTGTGCTCAGTTTCAGGGCTCAGGAGGCCGCGGGCACCATGCTGCGGGTCCTGGTGGGGGCTGTCCTCCCTGCCATCCTGCTGGCTGCGCCCCCACCCATCAACAAGCTGGCCCTGTTCCCGGATAAGAGCGCCTGGTGCGAAGCCAAGAACATCACCCAGATCGTGGGCCACGGCGGCTGTGAGGCCAAGTCCATTCAGAACAGGTGGGAGCCCCCTCCCCCGCCCAGGGTGGGGGCAGGCTCAGGCCCAGGGAGGGAAGAAGACCAGGGCTGTGCACTGTGACCACCCTGGGGGTGACAGGCACGGTGCCCTCTGCTCCCACAGGGCCTGCCTAGGACAGTGCTTCAGCTACAGCGTCCCCAACACCTTCCCGCAGTCCACAGAGTCCCTGGTGCACTGCGACTCCTGCATGCCCGCCCGGTCCACGTGGGAGATTGTGAGTACAGGACGGGGTACTGAGGAAGGAAGCCTCCCCCCTGCCCCCCCACTCAGGAAGGAAGCCTTCCACCACCCCCTCCCCCCTACTCAGGAAGGAAGCCTCCCCCCTTACTCAGGAAGGAAGCCCCCCCACTCAGGAAGGAAGCCTTCCACCCACTCCCCCTACTCAGGAAGGAAGCCTTCCACCATCACCCCCTGCCCCCCCCTTACTCAGGAAGGAAGCCTCCCCCCTTACTCAGGAAGGAAGCCTCCCCACCACTCAGGAAGGAAGCCTTCCACCCCCCCTCCCCCACTCAGGAAGGAAGCCTTCCATACCCCCTACTCAGGAAGGAAGCCTTCCACCACCCCCCACCTACTCATCCTTCCGCCCTACTAGCCCCCCCCCCTTCCCTGTGCTGGAGAAACACTGGGGGCCCTGGCCATGGGCTGGCACACATGTCTGCACTAACTTGTAGAGGACAAGGGGTCTTCCTGCGGCTCTTGTTTGCGTATCATGCTGTCCTGAAACTCTTCCCACAGTTACAGGCTGAGTTCAGAATCTCTGCCTCTTGTGGGGTCCTGCATGGCCTGTCTCACTAGTCGTGCCCATTTTTATTTTTGCCAGTTCTTGGGCTTGAACTCAGGGCCTGGGCACTGTCCCTGAGCTTCTTTTGCTCAAGGCTAGTGCTCTACCACTTGAACCACAGCGCCACTTCTGGCTTTTTCTGTGTATGCGATACTGAGGAGTCGAACCCAGGGCTTCATGCATGCTAAGGCAAGCACTCTACCTCCTCCTCCTCTTCATCCTTCGTTAATTTTCATTCATCTGCTCTTGGCTCAAACATCATTTTCCAGGGGTCATTTTCAGAACCCCCGGAAGCAAATCCCTGTGACACCGGCTCTCTGAGTCAGAGCCCTGTATGCCACCTCCTGCGGCTTTCCAGGTGTACCAGGGTAATTTGAGCATGCCAGGTTCCTTAGGGGACCATGCCTGTTCTCATGCCTCAGAGCTAGACAGAGTAGGTGCTCTGTGGAAGGGATGGCGGGGAGGAAGAAAGGAATGATTAGCAATGTTGACACAGGGAAGGCAGGGCATGAATGTGGTTCCTACAGGGTGAACCTCAGCTGGGTGAGGGGGGGGCGGCTCAGAATGGGGCTTCTTTGTGGAATGATACCTAAGCTTGGCCTAGTTTGGAGTAAGTGGTAGGGGGGATGGACTGGGAAAACCCTTCTAGGCATAGGAAACAGCATGGGCAAAGGCTGTGTGGCAGGTCAGATGGCACAGGGCTGGGGAATGGTGAAGGGGTGGGGTGGAGAGGTCAGCCAGGGCCAGCCTGCAGTTCCTGGATAGCCTAAGAAAGGGGTCAGGAGCTTTCTCCAGGTATACTGGGAATGCCGAAGGGAGGTCTGTGCCCCACCCCGCCAGGGTCTGAGAGGGAGGGTAGGTGGGGATGGCAGGATTGGGTGTCTCCTGCTGGGGCCCCAGGTTGGGGCCTGGTGGGGGAGATGGCCTCTGGGTGGCTCAGGAAACATCCCTCTCTCCCTGTGCCCTCCCCAGGTGACCCTAGAGTGCCCCGGCCATGAGGAGGTACCCCGCGTGGAGAAGCTGGTGGAGAAGATCGTGCATTGCAGCTGCCAGGCCTGCGGCAAGGAGCCCAGCCACGAGGGGCTGAGTGTGTACGTGCAGGGCGAGGACGGGCCGGGCTCCGCGCCTGGCCCCCACCCCCACCCCCACCCTGGGGGGCAGGCCCCAGAGCCTGAGGAGCCCCCCGGAGCCCCCCACACCGAGGACGAGGGGGCTGAGGACTGACATGTCCCCCCCAGCTCTTCTTCCCCACCTGTCCCCCTGTGGAATGTTGGGTCTCATCCTCTAGTAGGGGGAAGCCAGGGGGAAAGGCCAAAGCCAAGCCCCGCTACTCTTCTCCCCTCCCCTCCCCCCCTTGGCACTGGATGGACTTGGAATCTGACTTGGACTTGGAATGCTGCTCAGTTGCCATGGAGACCTGAAGGGGCGGGGCTGGAGCCAGGCTGCACAATTTAATATATGCAAGAGGTGGGGTGGGGGCGGGGAGCTGAGGTCTTCTGGGCTGTCTTTGGGGGAAGGTGAGGCGCCCTTCCTTTCTGCCTTCTAGAGCTGTACCTTTGGGAGCTGCCGAGGAGTGAGGGGAGACCCTGGAGATGGCTAGCCCACAGTTTCCTGGTGGGGCAGGATCCCCTGGGGTGTGTGTGGGGGGGGGGCGCTGAGGACGGGTCCCCGGGGTCCCCGGCTAGCCTCTGCCTTGCAGGAAGCGGTGGGCTAGAAAGACCCTCACTGACAGAGGCAGGCAGCTCCAGCCCTGGAGTTTGGTTTTGGTTTTGGTTTCTGTCCCCTTCCCCATGAGAAGCATCACCCCCTAGGACAGGAGTCTCCTCAGTGCAGTGACTCTCGGGGTCAGGCCGGGGCAGGACCCTGCTGACACTCTGGGCCTTGCTCTGCCAGCAGTGGCTCGTCTGCTGTTGGGTGTGGGGTGGGGCAAACAAAGAGCTTTCCTGGCCAGGGGGAGGAGGCGGGCCTGACCATCATGGACCGGACATGACCCCTGCTCCCCTCCTGTTGTAGAGCACCCAGTGTCTCCCCTGCCACCTCTAAGCCCCTGGGGACTCTGGCAGAGCATCTCTCCTGGTAGCTGAGGGCAGGCCAGTGGGACCTGAGTAGAGTCTCTGGGGACAGGGAGGCCCCTGGGGGAGGGGGGCCCATGTTGGCCTCCTACCCCCCCCATCTAGCTCCCAATTCCCCTCCCCCTCCCAGCTGCACTTTAACCTTAGAGAGATGGGGGGTGGGGCAGGGGCAGGGAGGTGGTCCCTTGTCCTCCCTGTGTGGTTCCTCTGTGCCCAGGGTGCTGCCAGCCTGTCCCTGGTGCTGCCCTGTCCACGGCTGTTCCGACAAGAGCTTTTGCAGAGCTTGTGACCAGTAGACGTCTTCTCACCAATAAATGCCTTCAACGCCTGTGCTTTCTTCCCTGTGGGCGGTCTCCTCCTCCCCTGTTCTCACAACCCGTGACTCCCTTCCCAATCTGTACCCTGGTGCCAATGCCCTGGCTCACTGGCTTGTGGCTTCCACCCCTCCTGGGGAAGGGGGGGGGGAAAGGGTGCCCATTTCTGGCCTGGTGGATCTGTCTACCAGGACTGGGTGTTTGACCCTTGGTACTCTGGACTTGTCTCCTGCCATCTCTTCACTCTCAGTGATCCAGGCATTAGAGCTTGCTGGTGGCCCTAGTCTGGCCTGACGTTTCCCCCTCCCTCCCCCAGAAAAAGAACAAACAGGAAACCCAAATCCATTGCTCAGCCAGATGCCAGTGGCTCATGCTTATAATCCTAACTATTCAGGCCTGAGATCTGAGGATTGCAGTTCAAAGCTAGCTTGGGCAGAAAAGTCCCAGTGAGACTCTTATCTCCAATTAACCACTCAAAAACTGGAAAGTGGTGCTGTGGCTTAAGTGGTAGAGCGCTAGCCTTGAGTGAAAAAGTTTAGGGACATTGCTCAGGCGCTGAGTTCAAGCTCCACAACCGACCCCCCAAAACCATTGGTTACAAGGTGACCAGGTAATTTACATAAGATACTAAGAGCCCCACTCAGTGCCCACACTCAAGTGTGGGCTTTGATTCTTGAGAGGATGGCAGGTGCCAGGGCTCAGCTATTTCCCAGGGTGATGTGGCTTAGAAATGTCAGCAGGATAGCTGGGCGCCGGTGGCTCACACCTGTAACCCTAGCTACTCAGGAGGCTGAGATCTGAGGATCTCGGTTCAAAGCCAGCCCAGGCAGGAAAAGTCCAATTAACCATCAGGAAACTGGAAGGGGCACTGTGGCTCAAGTGGTAGAGTGCTGGCCTTGAGCTGAAGAGCTGAGGGACAGCGCCCAGGCCCAGAGTTCAAGCCCCATGACCAACAAAAAAACAAAGTCAGCAGGACCCCTAAGTCCATGGAAAGGCTTCACATCTCCTAGAATGGGAAATGGAGGCTCTAGGAAAGGAGGTGACTTGTATGAGCTCATAGGTGGCTGTCATGTCAGGCCCAGACACGTCAACACAGCCATGACAATCCTAGAAGTCCTGAGTCCCCGACCTCTGAGCATCAGGGGCTTTGGGTCTCAGCCTTCCCTCGGTGGCCCAAGAAGCCTGGGTCTAAGTAGGGCTTGAAATTCCTAGATGTATGAATGAGAAAGGTGGGTGGAAAAGGCAGAGGCCAGGCTGGGAATGCCTGACAGAGATCAGACTTAGTCTGAAGCAAGGTGTCTATGCAGAGCAGGAAGACAAGGAAGAGGAGGAGGGGGGGGGGAAGCAGTTGGGGGGCCAGCAGGGGTGAAGGCTGAGGTCTAGCTGGGGATGTTGTGGATCAGAGTTCAGGGCTGGGCCTTATGGGGGAATCAATGCTGATTGGATGTAGGAGCCCAGGGGAAGAGCTATTTTAAAGAATGATAGTCTCTTCCCTCTCCTGTTTCTCTCCCTCTCTCTCCCTCCCCCCTCTCCTTTTTTCTTTCTCTCCCTCTCCCTGTCTCATTGGTTTCCCACTAAGCTCAAACCTAAACCACCAAGAGAGCCCCAGAGGGCTCTCCACAGGGTGCAGCCTGGGTTTGCAATCTTTACAGGAATTAAAGACAGCAGTATGTCAGTACAGGCCTGGATGGCAGTGTAATTAGGGGTAATCAGACCAACCCCATCTCCTTTATATGGAGCCAGCTATCAACTAGTTTTCTTCTCCCATCCTCTGGGGGAGTCCAGGGCAGCCTGGGTTCAAATCCTGCCAGGGCCATTTTCTAGCCAATCTCGAGCAAGTCACATAAGATCTGTGAGGCTCCATGTTCCTACTGGTGATCGCACCAATTTGCTTCTCAGGTGATGGCAGCATTCCATGAATGAGTTGCACAGAAAGCTTGGCACATGGCCTGGCGCTGGGGGTGAAACTTGGGGCTTTGTGCTCTTGCTTCACTTGCTTGCTCACAGCTGGTGCTTTACCACTTGAGCCATACCTCCAGACCAGCTTTTTGCTGGATCATTGGAGAGTGAGTCTTACTTTTATGAGTTATCTTAACCTCTAGATCTCAGCCTCCTGAGCAGCTAGTTTTACAGGCCTGAGCCTGTAATTACCTGATTGGGTAATTTTCAGATAGGGTCTTGCATTTTTTTCTGAGGGGCTGGGCCTTGGACTTTGGTCCTCCTATTTATGTCTGCCACAGAACTGGGATTACAAGCACGTACCATCACATGCATTTTGGGCAGATATTTATTGAAGGAGCTTGCCATGCTGGAATTAATCCCTCCTCAAAAAGAAAAAACAAAATGAGCCCTCCTGAAAGTCCTCCTTTGCAGGGGTAAGGAAGTCTAGGATTTGACCATTCCGAGATCAAAAGGACCAGATGCATAGGAGCTTACTGATGGAGCTCTGAAGAATGGTGATAACAATATGGCCACAAGGTGTCACCACCACCCTAGCCCAATCTTATTATTTTTTTTTTTTTGGGTCCGGTCGTGGGGCCTGAACTCTGGGCCTGGGCGCTGTCCCTCAGCTCTTCAGCTCAAGGCGAGCACTCTACCACTTGAGCCACAGCGCCACTTCTGGCTTTTTTCTTATGTGGTGCTGAGGAATCGAACCCAGGGCCTTGAGCATGCAAGGCAAGCGCTCTACCACTGAGCCACCTTCCCAGCCCCTCTTATTTTTTTTTAATTAGACAAAGTAAGATAATTAGCATCTATTAACCAGAATGTGACAACATTAACATCACTATGATGTTTTCCTGATATAAAATACAGCATACATTAGAGAAAAACTAAAGCATTCGATTGCAAAGCTGCGATTTATCAGGACTTCTGTGTTTAAATGCTTATCTCGTCCATACCCCCCACAGAAGAGCAGGGTTGCAGGTGTAAGTTGGAGGCAAAGTGTTTGCCCACCATGTGCTAGGCTCTGGGTTCAATCCATAGCCCACAAGTAAATAGAGTAAAACAACAAAAACAATTAGCCGGGCACCAGTGGAGCATACCTGTAATCTTTTTTTTTTTTTTTTGGGTCTGGTTGTGGGGCCTGAACTCTGGGCCTGGGTGCTGTCCCTCAGCTCTTCAGCTCAAGGCTAGCACTCTACCACTTGAGCCACAGCGCCACTTCCGGCTTTTTTCTTTTTGCTTATGTGGTGCTGAGGAATCGAACCCAGGGCCTCAGGCTTACAAGGCAAGCGCTCTACCACTGAGCCACCTTCCCAGCCCCTACCTGTAATCTTAACTACTCAGGAGGCTGAGGTCTGAGAATCAATTTGAAGCCTCCCCCCCCCCCCCCCCCCCCCCCCCCCCCCCCCCCCCCCCCCCCCCCCCCGCCAGGCAGGAAAGTCTGAGAGACTATCTTCAATAAACTACTTTAAAAAAAAGGCTGGAAGTGGCGCTGTGGCTCAGGTGGTAGAGTGCTTACCTTGAGCAAAAGAAACTCAGGGACTGTGCCCAGGCCTTGAGTTCAAGCCTCCAGGACAAGCAAAAAACAAAACAAAATAAAACAGAATTAAGTAAAATTCAGTCTTAAAAAATAAAAAAGATAGGTTTGAAATATAGCTTAGTGGTAGAGTGCTTGCCTAGCGTGCACGAAGCCTGGGTTCTATTCCTCAGTACCACATAAACAGAAAAAGCTGGAAGTGGTGCTGTGGCTCAGGTGATAGAGTGCTAGCCTGGAGCAAAAGAAGCTCAGGGACAGTGCCCAGGCCCAGAGTTCAAGCCCCAGGACTAGCAAGAAAAAAAAGGGTATTTAAGAAGTTTAGCTAGGCAGGCTGGTAGTGCCTGTAATCCCAGACCTCAGAAGGCTAAAGCAGAGGATGGTGAGTTCCAGGCCAGCTTAGAACCTTCCAGGGCGAGTAGCAGAATCATGATTAGAAACCCAGGTTGTTGGGCTCTCATGTCTGCTGTTTCTCACACTAGGAGTCCCAGGGATGCTGGAGTTTCCTCAGGGCAGAAGGCATTCCCATTATACAGATAGGAACACTGAGGCAGCCGACCAGCCAGGACAGAGCACTGCCAGTTTAACAGAGGATACCAGCATCATTCCATCCCCTCCACACTCCTGCTACGCTGAGGTGCCTGAGCCAGAGCTGCAGAGCAGGGGAGCTGGTTCTTGAGGCTCGGTTCCAGTCTCAGGGGTGCTACACTGGGACAATGCAGTGTGGGCAAGTACAAGCCTCCTCTTCCTACTGTGTAGATCCATCTGTGGGCTCTGAACAGATAACTACTTAGAAGGGGGGGCTGCAGTGCCTGGGGGACCTTCAACAATAGACTCCCTCTGTGGTGGCAGATGTGAGGTTCAGCTTCTGCTGGTGATTTTGGTAGACACCCTAGCCTCTTCTGAGCCCCGATTTTATGTGTGCTACTTCCCAAGTCAGGCCACAGGAGTAGGTATAGTGCAACAGAGCAGGCCCTGGTATGTTTTCCTCTGACTGTGGGGTGACCATCAGAGCACCCCAATTGTGCCTGGCCTTACACCTCCACACACCCCACGTGTAGTTATGGTGCTGGTGCAACTCAGAGAAGGGGCTGGGCCCTGGAGGGTCCCAGGGGCAGCTCTCCCTCTGATTTTCTTTATATGGATGTACATTTGTTCTATCATTTATGTTTATTCTGCTTGCTTGCTTATTTATCTATTTACTTATGTCAGTTGTGGGGCTTGAACTCAGTGCCTGGGGTTTTTTTTTTTTTGCTCAAAGGCAAACATTTTACCACTTGAGCCACAGTACCATTTCCGGTTTTCTGGTGGTTAACTGGAGATGAGTCTCATGGAGGCTGGGAAGGTGGCTCAGTGGTAGAGCACTTGCCTTGCATGCTCGAGGCCCTGGGTTTGATTCCTCAGTACCACATAAGAAAAAAGCCGGAAGTGGCGCTGTGGCTCAAGTGGTAGAGCGCTAGCCTTGAGCTGAAGAGCTGAGGGACAGCACCCAGGCCCAGAGTTCAGGCCCCACGACCGGACTCCTCCAAAAAAAGAAAAAAAAGAGTATCATGGACTTTCCTTTCCCCGGCTGGCTTTGAATCACCATCTTCAGATCTCAGCCTCCTGAGTAGCTAGGATTACAGGTGCGAGCCACTGGCACCCGGCTTTCCTATTTATTTCTGTATTTTTCCTCCACCCCCGCCCTTTTTTTTTTGTGCCAGTCTTGGGGCTTGAACTCAGGACCTTGTGTTTTATTTTGTTTGCACAAGACAGAGTCTCACAGACTTCTGTCCAGGCTAGCTTCCAACCTCAATGCTCAGCTCTCAAGTAGCTAGGATTACAGGGGTGAGCCACGGGAGGGGAGTGGGGGGCAGGAAGGATAAAAGCCAGGTGTTAGAAACTCATTCCATCCGCACCGCAGCCGGAGCCCAGGGAGAGGCGGAGCGAGGGGTCAGCCAGCTTCCGAGGCAGGCGCGGTGACCTTTGGCCACCAGTGGCCAGACCCCCACTGGAGAGCCGCGGCTGGGCCGGCGGGGCGCAGCCCCTTCTCTGAGTTCCGCCTGCGCCATAACCACGTGTGGGATAGGAGGGGTGTGCGGAGGTGTAAGGGGTGTGTGCGCGCGTGTGTGTGCATGTGTGCGTGTGTGTGTGTGCTATCTCTGTGCCGGGCGCAGTTGGGGCGCTCCGATCGTCGCCCCACAGGCCTGGGGGTGCCCGGACCCCGCTCTCCCGCGAGGCCGGGCTCGGCTCTCCCCGCCCACGGCGGAGCGGGGCGGGGCGCACGCTCCGGGCTCCGGGACCGCGCGCTGCTGAAAGCCCGGCGGCTCCTGGGCGCGCGCCGGGCCCTCGCCGTGCCTCCGGGGCTGGGGTCCCGCCGCCCCGCCGCCCCGCCGCCCCGCCGCCGGCCGCGGCCGCCTCTCCTCTCCAGCCCCGCGGCGCCTGCCGCAGTCACCCGCAGGTAGGATCGCGCGGGTGGGAGGCCGGCGGGCGGCTCCGCGCGGCGGGGAGGGCGGAGCGCGGCGCCGGGCTGCTCCGCCCGCGGGGCCTCCCCGCGCCGCAGGGGCCGGGCGCACGGAGGGGAGCGCGGGGTCGCGGGTCCCCGGGCGCCTCGGCGGCACCGCCGGGGCTTTGCACCGGCTTCGGGGCCACCAAGCTGCCACCCCGCAACGTGACGGCTTCCGGGAGCGCGCGCCCACGCGCCCACCCTTCGCTGGGAGCCTGCTTCGGTCCGGGGTGGGAGGCGCCGCAGCACCGCCCACCTCCACCTTCCCCGGACTGCGCCCCTAGAAGGCCCGGCGCACCCCGTCCTGCCGTGGGCCACCCGCCCCGGGGGTGGGGAGGGCCGGGCGCACATCGCACCCCGTCCTAACTTTCTGCCACCTGCTGTCCAGGTGCCCCCCCCAACTTCCCCCCGGCGCTCCATGGGTCCCCGCCCCACCCCCGGGGGCGCCCATGTAACCCCTGCCCGCCCTCTCCGGGCCGCCGCCGCGTCCCACGACCCCCGTCTCAGCCTCCATTCCCCTCCAGGGCCGTGCTCAGCCTCGACGTCCACCCCGTCCTCCTGCCCGCCACGTCTGGGTCCCCTCTCCCTCCCCGCTCCCCCAGGCCCCATGGTCCCCGAGCCGAGCCCTGCCAACAGCAGCACCCCGACCTGGGGGTCGGGGCCACCGACGGCCCCGGGGGGCAGCGGCTGGGTGGCGGCCGCGCTGTGTGTGGTCATCGCGCTGACCGCGGCGGCCAACTTGCTGCTCATCGCGCTCATCTGCACGCAGCCCGCGCTGCGCCACACGTCCAACTTCTTCCTGGTGTCGCTCTTCACGTCCGACCTGATGGTGGGGCTGGTGGTGATGCCGCCCGCCATGCTGAACGCGCTGTACGGGCGCTGGGTGCTGGCGCGCGGCCTCTGCCGGCTCTGGGCCGCCTTCGACGTGATGTGCTGCAGCGCCTCCATCCTCAACCTGTGCCTCATCAGCCTGGACCGCTACCTGCTCATCCTCTCGCCGCTGCGCTACAAGCTGCGCATGACGCCCGCGCGCGCCCTGGCCCTCATCCTGGCCGCCTGGAGCCTCGCTGCCCTCGCCTCCTTCCTGCCCCTGCTGATGGGCTGGCACGAGCTGGGCCGTCCGCGGCCACCCACCCCGGGCCAGTGCCGCCTGCTGGCCAGCCTGCCCTTCGTCCTTGTGGCCTCAGGCCTCACCTTCTTCCTGCCCTCGGGTGCCATCTGTTTCACCTACTGCAGGATCCTGCTGGCTGCCCGCAAGCAGGCTGTGCAGGTGGCTTCCCTCACCACCGGCATGGCTGGCCAGGCCTCGGAGACGCTGCAGGTACCTGGGGTGTGCTGGGAGCTCCGGTCTCTCTCAGGGTGGGTGGGTGAGGGACAAGCAGCCATTAGGGGCCTCCTGGGTGTCCATCCTATGATTAAATTTTTTTTTTTTTTTTTTTTTGCCAGTCCCAGGGCTTGAACTCAGGGCCTGGACACTGAGCTTCTTTTGCCCAGGCTAGCACTGTATCACTTGAGCCACAGCACCACTTCCAGCTTTTTCTGTTTATGTGGCAGGGAGGAATCGAGCCCAGAGCTTCATGTATGCTACTACTAAGCCACATCCCCAGCCCTCCTATGATCTCTTGAGCCTCTTGGCAGGGAAGTTCTACCTGACACCTTTCTTTGGAATTCCAGCCAGTGCTTGGCTGTCCATGCAAGAGGTGGGGCAGGAGGCTAAGGTGAAGCGGGGCCATAGTGCAGCTCAGCCCTCTGCATTTCCCCCTCCTGGCCTTCCCCAAGATGGCACAGGCCCATCACAGCCTCACACCAGGACATAGAGAAAGTGTTTCTCTTTTATTTATGGCATGCTCTACCCAGACCTGCTGGTTCTATCTTCTAAGGAGATAACCATCTCCACTGTGACCTTCCTAACCCATGTTCTGGTCAACGCCTCTATGGCTTACAGTCTTGGCACCCTTACTGTACATTTTCTACACAGGAGCTGGAGATTGCGCTCTTGGAGGTTCGCGCATGCACTCAATCACTTGAGCCACATTCTCCAGCCTTTTGACTTGTATCATGATTTTGAGATAGGGTCTAACTTTGCCTAGGTGGCCTCTAACTTTCCACCTTCCTCCACCTCCCAAGTAGATGGGATTATAGCAACAGTAGTCACGCCAAAAAAGAAACTAGAGCAGTTTTTTTTTTTTTGTTTTGTTTTGTTTTTGGGTCCGGTCATGGGGCCTGAACTCTGGGCCTGTGCACTGTCCCTCAGCTCTTCAGCTCAAGGCTAGCACTCTACCACTTGAGCCACAGCACCACTTCCGGCTTTTTTCTTTTTGCTTATGTGGTGCTGAGGAATGGAACCCAGGGCCTCAGGCATGCAAGGCAAGCGCTCTACCACTGAGCCAACTTCCCAGCCCCAACTAGAGCAGTTTTTAATTTTTTTTTTTTTTAAATTTTGGTACTGGGCTGGGAAGGTGGCTCAGTAGTAGAGCGCTTGCCTTGAATGCTCAAGGCCCTGGGTTCGATTCCTCAGCACCACATAAAAAAAAAGCCGGAAGTGGCACTGTAGCTCAGGTGGTAGAGCACTAGCCTTGAGCTGAAGAGCTGAGGGACAGTGCCCAGGCCCAGAGTTCAGGCCCCATGACCGGACCCAAAAAAAAAAAAAAAAAATTTTGGTGCCATTCCTGGAGTTTGAACTCGGTCTGGGTATTGTCCCTTAACTTTTTTTTTTTTGTTCTAGCCTGGTGCTCTACCACTTGAGCAACAGCTCCACTTCCAGCTTTTTGGTGAATTGGAGATGAGTCCCACAGAGTTTTCTGCCTAGGCTAGCTTTGACCCATAATCCTCAAGCTCAACCTCCTGAGTAGCTAGGATTACAGGCGTGAGCCACTGGTGCCTGGCTTGTACAGCAAATATTTGAAGAAAGGCTATTGTGTTGGTTCCTTGCTGTTAACCTCACTGCATTCAAAATGTGGCCTCAGGATCCCTCCTTGCTTACACCTGCAATCTCCCTGCCTCCCCTCTTCCAGTCATGGGCCCTTCAGATGGAGATTGACCAGGCCTGAGCTCTTGGAGGATGACAGGTGTCCTGGGGTCATGGGATGGTTGGGGACTTGGCTGGGAAGCAAAAGCCTGACTGTTTTGCAGCCTCCTGGCTGTGTCCCAGAGCAGCTGAGCCATCACACCCATCAGTGAGGTCTGAGCTGCATCGGTTTCCAATTTATTGCACATTTTTCTTATGTTTTCTTAGTTTTTTCAATTACTTTATTTATTGTCCGTTGTGGAGTTTGAACTCATGGCCTGGGTGCTGTCCCTGAGCAGTTTTGCTCAAGGCTAGTGTTCTACCACTTGGAGCCACAGTGCCACTTCTGTTTTTCTGGTGGTTAATTGGAGATAAGAGTCTCACAGATTTTCCCGCCTGGGCTAGCTTTGAACCTTGATTCTCAGATCTCAGTCTCCTGAGTCGCTAGGATTACAGGCATGAGCCACTGCACCCTGCTCATTTACTTTATTTCAGGCTTCTTTTCTTCCTTTTGTTGGGGTAGGGGAAGTACTTGGGTTTGAACTCAGGATTTCAAGGTTGCCTGGCTTACTCACTCAGCTTACTCTATTACTTGAGCCACACCTCCAGACTAGCTCTTTGCTGTTATTTTGGAGGTGAAGTCCCACAAGACTTTTCTGCCCAGGCTGGCTTCAACTCACAATCCTTTGAATTTCAGCTATAGGACTATGGTCATAAGCCCTCCCTCTTTCCCTCTTTTCCTCCTTTTCCTCCCCTCCCTCCCTCCCTCCCTCCCTCCTTCCCTCCCTCCCTCCCTCCCTTCCTCCCTCCCTTCCTTCCTTCCTTCTTTCCTTCCTTCCTCATTTTTTTGGGTAGTCCTAGGGTTTGAACTCAGTGTCTCTCACTTGGTAGGCATGAGTTCCCACACTTGAATCACTCTCCTGACATTTTAGCTATAAGTTATTTTTGGAATAGGGTCACAAGTTTTTTCCTGGGCTGACCCAAACCTCAATCGAATGGGTACTGCAACACCCAGATATTCATAAGATGGAGTCTCACTAGCTTTTTGCTCTGACTGGCTTCCAACAAGAGCCAGCTCTGCTCTGAGTATCTGGGATTACAAGCATGTACCACTTTGCTTGGGTGAAAACCCAGATCTCTCTCTTGTGTGAATTTTCTCATATCAAAGGCCAGGTAACTCCTCTCAGGAAGTTCATAAAATGGGTGAGCTATAGCAGGTATTTGTGCCTCAAGCAGATCATATGCAGTGGCTCAGAGGAGCTGTGATTTATTGATTTATTTCTCACTCATTGTAGGGAGTGAAGATCACCCTGTGTTCTTGCAAAGATCTTTTTTCTTTTTTTTCCTGTGCTGAGGCCAGAACCAGGACTTAAGTGCATTCTCTGCTGACCATTGAGCTACACCCTCAGCCCCTGTTTTCTTTTCTTTTTTCTTTTTTTGCTAGTCCTGGAGCTTGAACTCAGGGCCTGGGCACTGTCCCTGAGCCTCTGTTTGCTCAAGGCTAGCACTCTACCACTTGAGCCACAGTGCCACTTCCAGCCTTTTCTGTTTAGGTGTTGCTGAAGAATTGAACCCAGGGCTTTGTGCATGCTAGGCAAGCACTCTACTGCTCAGCCACATTCCCAGCTTCAGCCCTTGGGTTTTTGTAAAGAACAAAGTGAGCCCCCCCCCCCCCCATTCCGCCCTAGGACCTTTATCTTTCTAGCTCTTCAACCACCACCCCAAGCTCACAATGAAATGATTCTTACCATTTTCTTTGAATTATATCACTTTGTCTTTTAATTTCCATGATTTGGTTTGGAAAGGAAACCTCACATCCTTTCCAGAAATAGAAAATCTGTATCCCTTGCCACAGGTAGCTGGTGATGCTACCTGTGCAATTTCGGGCAAGTTGGAGGTGTCCTGGCTGTGTCTGAAATGTGCTTGGTGAGGCTGGGTGACATAGCACCTGGCTTTGCCTTTAAAAGTAGAGTTGTTGGGCTGGGAAGGTGGCTCAGTGGCAGAGTGCTCGCCTTGCATGCATGGGGCGTTCCAGCCCCACAACCAAAAAAAGAAAAAAAAGAGTAGAGTTCTTAAACCAGAAGCTGGTGACTTATGCCTTGTAATCCTAGCTACTAAAATCTAAGAGTTGCTATTCAGAGCCAGCCTGGGTAGGAAAGTCTGCAACTCTTTATCTCCAATTAACATCAAGAACTCTGTAGTGGAGCTGTGGCCCAAACGGCAGAGCACCAGCCTTGAGTGAAACAGCCTAGTGAGAGCAAGAGATCGTGAGTTCAAGCCCTCGTACTGGCACACAGACAAACAAACATAGACACACACAAACAAACATAGTAGGAGTGTTAAGAGTAGCAGAGTAGCAGCTCACCGGCTTCCTGTTGGCAGAGGGCTGGAGGAGAGCTTGGGACTCACGTTCGCTCTGTGATCCCCTTATTTCATGAACATAACCCTAGCACCTAAAACATCTCCATTCCCACACTAGGCTCACATTCTGAGAAGCTGGCTGGTCTGTGAGGTGGGGATTGGTGAGGCTAGGAACCCGGTTTCCAACTCTGTTGGAACAGCCAGTGCCCTGAGACCAGGATCAAACCAGAAGACCCTGGCCCCAAAGCCTGGGGTGTTCACAGCTGCAGCCCCATGTGTCAGACACCAAGACAAGCCTCGTAATTCCCCAGACAGCCACTGAGGTAAGGGTAGTGTGTGACAGATAGGGAAATGGAGGCTCAGAGCCATCACATGTGGCCTGCCCAGAACTGCATAGCTGATAGGTGAAGGTTAAGTTCAGATCGGTCAAGACCTTGGTCTGAGTCAGAACATCACCTTAAGGGCCATGATGCCACGTCCCTTTATTTCTCTGTTTTCTGGGTCGCGATTTGTCTCAGGTTTTCTTGCTCCTGGCTGGCACGCCACTGCACGAGCCACGCCCACTCTGTTTACCTAGGGAACTTCCAAGTGCAGGGATTTCCCGACTGTCACATCTGCCTGTAAGCTGCTAAGTTATTATGTAAGCGATGTTTCTCTCAGGGTCAGATGCTTTGTCTTGAGACTGGACCACCACTGACTTTATTCTCCACAACTCCCACCAGACCTTCCCACCATCCTCAGGGGCTTAGAGCTTAGAGCTGGGGCTGCAGGGGAATCCTGTGGGGTAAATGTGAGATCGTATTAAGGCAGGTGTGTGTGTATGTGTGTGTGTGAGAGACAGAGAGAGAAAGAAAAAGAAAGAAAGAAAGAAAAGAAAGAAAGAAAAGAAAGAAAGAAAGAAAGAAAAAGAGAGAGGGGGGTATTAGCCCCCCTCAGCCCTTGGGCAATTCCGGAGGGCCAAAGGCCCGTTAAGCAGCATCAGGGGGCAATGTGGATGTTCAGCCTGATTGACAGGGAGGAGTTGGAAGGTCCAGCCAGAGGTGGCCACCATCTCTTCAGCTTCTCCTGGTCTCCACCTCTGGCATGTCTCTCTGGTCCCTAACCCTCTCCTCACTGTACCTCATCTTCCTCCCCTTACTCAGCTCTATCTGTCCCCATTCTTTCCCTCTGTGATCCCTTGCTCTCTCCTCTGCTTCTTTCTCCCCCCTGCCCCTCCTCCTCCTCCTCCTCCTCCTCCTCCGTTTCCCCTCCTCCCACCCCCTGCACCCTCTCTCACTCCATCATCATGTCTCAGTGTGATACAGCTTCTCTCCATCTCTGTCCCTCCTCCTCCATCACAGAAATATCTCTGTGGGGGAGGCCACAGGGTGTCTGTGCCATGCTGAAAAGGCTTGGCTGCCGCTTGGAGGCAGTGAGCTGGGCCTCCAGGCCAAGAGCAGGAGCTGGGTGTCTGCTGGTCAGAGTTCAAGTCTTGCCTGTTCTTTGTCCCAGCTCTGTGTCCCAGGACCACAGATAGCTACCCCAGGAGGCTTTTTGAAGACTCCATGAGATGATATACTTGAAGGCCCGGGCATACAGGAGTACACAACACATAGTTGTTTCTCCCCTTTCTTCTTGGTGGTAAAATACACAGTTGTAGGTGTGCCCCCTTTTATTGGGGGAAGAAACCCCACCACCCTGGCTGGCACTGGTAGCATTGCCAGTATCAGTGAGCTAAATACACCACTTACACTGTACCTACTGCGAGCCAAGAACTAGTCTAATAGTTTTGTATCTTCTTATTTAATCCTTAATATACTCCCAAAGGTAGTTGCTGGTTGTTTTTGTTTTGGTCCTGGGGCTTGAATTCAAGGCCTGAGTTTTTTCCCTGAGTTTCTTTTGCTCAAGGATAGAGCTCTACCACTTGAGCTCCACTTCTGGCTTCTTTTGGTAATTTATTAGAGTTAAGAATCTCATAGACTTTCCTGCCTGGGCTGGCTTTGAAGCACAATCCTCAGATCTCAGCTTCCTGAATAGGATTACAGGCATGAGTCACCGGCACTGGGCCAGGATCATACCTTTTTAAATGGCATAAGGAAATATGTCCAGTACATTTTTTTGTGCTGACCTTGGGGCTTGAACTCAGAGCCTTAACACTGTTCTTGAGCATTTTTGCTCAAGGCTGGCCATGTACCACTTGAGCCACACTTCCACCTTTTTGGTGGTTAATTGGAGATAAGGGTCTTATAGCCTTTCTGCCTGGGCTGGCTTTGAACTACAAGCTTCAGATCTCAGCTCGCTAGGACTACAGGTGTGAGCCACTGGCCCCTGGTTTAAGTACATTTAATTTTATTTCATTTTAGACTGGGGATAGAACCCAGGCCTTGAGCTCTACCACTAAGATATGTTGTAGCCCAACAAAGTACACTATAAACATTTACAGTAAAATAATGGATCCATTGAATTCTGTCCCATCAGCTCCAAGGCACAGGTACACTCCACACAGCCCTTCTTCTGTATGTTTTCTTATTTGTAGCAAGACCTAAAGAAACTTAGTGCTTTGCTCTGTGTCCTTTTTTTGGCAGTACTGGGCTTTGACCCAGGGCTTCCTGCTTTTCTCAGCTTGCTTGCTCAGGCAATGCTCTGCCATTTGAGTCACATGTCCAGCCCGACGTTTTGTTGATTGTTTTGGAGATGGAGTCTTACCAACTTTTTGGCCCAGGCTGGCCTCTAACCTTGATCCTCTTGAGTAGCTAGGATTACAGGCGTGGGCCACTGGCACCCAGTTCTGTTTTATTTTCTTTCTCCTGTGGTAGTGGGCATCGAATCTGGGACCTGGAGCAGGCTAGGCAAGTGCTCTACCACTGTGCTGTGGCTCCCTCAACCTGGAGTTATTCTTGGATTTAAGATGAGACAGAATCTGCAATTGCCTTTACTCCTTCTCTGGAGCTGCTGCCCTGAGGATCTCTCCAATTCCTCCTGCTACCCCAGCACCCAGGCCTCTGGCAGGAGCAGGAATGTCTCTTTCCCCCTGTTTCCCCTGGTCCACCAGAGGAACACCTTTTTTTTTGGGGGGGGGGAGTCTGGTCATGGGGCCTGAACTCTGGGCCTGGGCGCTGTCCCTCAGCTCTTCAGATCAAGGCTAGCGCTCTACCACTTGAGCCACAGTGCCACTTCCGGCTTTTTTCTTTTTGCTTATGTGGTGCTGAGGAATGGAACCCAGGGCCTCAGGCATGCAAGGCAAGCGCTCTACCACTGAGCCACCTTCCCAGCCCCAGGAACACCTGTTTTTGTGTGTGCCATTCCTGGGGCTTGCACTCAGGGCCTGGAAACTGTCCCTGAGCTTCCTTTGCTCCAAGCTAACACTCTACCACTTGAGCCACAGTGCCACTTTCGGCTTTTTCTGTATATATGGTACTGAGAAATTGAACCCAGGGCTTCATGCATGCTAGGCAAGCGCTCTCCCACTAAACCACATTCCCAGCCCAGAGGAACACCTTTATCACTCGAATCTTCTAGAAATGGTTATCTCCTTGCCCATATTTTCTGTCCCCATCAATGGCAGCCAGTTGATGTAGTGGCAGGTTTTAGGAGATCCCTCGGGGAAGCAGGAGCCTCTCCCTCCAGGTAGATCCTGGGTCACAGACACTGCATGAAGTCCACCTGGAGGGGAGGGGAGAGGATGAGAGAGGCAGATGAGATCTATCTCTCTGCTGACTTGGGAGCAGACTTGGAGGGATTGTGTCTGTGGGGGTGGAAGGGTGGAACAAACCCATCCTGTAACTGTGGAGCCTGAGCTACTGCATGGTGAGTCAGAGTATCTATCCTGCTGTCTGTGCTGATCCCAGGAGGCCAGAGATTCTACCGGGATGACAGGACCCCAACATTGTCTGGTCACCCTTACCTTACACACTTGTTGCTGAACCCACATCAGGGCAAGCAAGGCTTTAACTCTCTCTGTGTGTCAGGCTCCGAGCATTCAGTCCGAATCCATAGACTCTGTCAGCCACCTATGGTGTCTCCCATTTTATAGATGTGGACGTAGAAGCATTCTCAACTTCACAGTGAGTGTCAGAGTCATGGTGTTACGCCAGATCGCCTGTCCCAAGAGCCCCGGTATTGCCTCTATACAAATCCACCTCCACTAAGATGGAGGGAGACAGCCAGACTGTGAATTCTCCCTTGCTATCTATATATGAAGATTTCATTAGGGTACATATATGAAGACACTGGAACTACAGGGTGTACATTGTAACTTTCCGCTTTCCAGACCTCCAACTCCTTAGTCCTGTGGAAAGAAGCGGGGATTTCAGCACCTTGGACAGGCACCAGCTCTGGGCATGGAGGCTGCTGGGAGAGGAGGGGGGAGGAGCCGGTGGAGGGAGGGCTCAGCCAGGAGTGAGCTGGGGGTGTTGGCTGTGAAGCTGGCTTGAAGGCCCTGACAAATCTTCACTTGGCTGCCTCCACCCCCTCTCCATCTGCAAGGGTTGCTGGGAAACTGGGTCCCTTCCTGCCTCCTCTGACCCCACACGCGTCCTGCCTCCGGCTGCTTTCAGAAACAAAACTGTGCTGTCATACAACTTAGGGAAGGATTTGGGTATGTGGACCCCCTGATTTTCCCCAGTCGAAGTGTGTTCCAAGGCAGCACCCACCCCCTCTGCGTGTCTGCACATGACACTTAAACTGTAGTTGTAGGTGGCTGTCACTTTTTTTTTTACACGGATCTAGGAACATCTAAATCAGTTTTAACACATGGTCTGTGGAGGACCTTCATACTCCAGCTCTCATGGCTTCTTAGATGCTCTGGACCCACAAGTGTAGCACATTCCCCCCCCCCCCCTCCATGCACATGCATGTACATGTGCTTGGGTATGTGTATAGTTTTTTTTGGGCAATATGAGGATTTAAACTTAGGGCTTGTTGGTTGCTAGGCAGAACAATCATTCAAGCTCTGCCCCCTTTTTCAGATAGGGTCTCACACTTTTGCCAGGGTGCAGCTTCATACTGTGATTCTTCAGCCTGAGTACCTAGTGACCTCAGAAGTTCAATCCTCCTCTATCTCTGCCTCCCAAGTAGCCAGTATTACAGGCTGGAACCACTTCACTTGGCTGTACCTGATTTTATAAATATTGTATTTTTGTCGGTCGTGGGGCTTGAACTCTGGGCCTGGGTGCTGTCCCTCAGCTCTTCAGCTTAAGGCTAGTGCTCTACCACTTGAGCCACAGTGTCACTTCAGGTTTTCTGAATGGTTTATTGGAGATAAGAGTCTCATGGTCTTTCCTGCCTGGGCTGGAGATCCTCGGATCTCATCCTCCTGAGTAGCTAGGATTACAGGTGCGAGCCACCGGCGCTAGGCGAGATGTTTTTTTTAAAGTGGTCAAGAAGTATGACCATCCAGTTGGAGAGCCTTTACGTGTTTGGGAATTGCTGATTGGCAGCTGGCACTTCCTTTCCCCCTCATTGTCTGCCTCCTGCTGTCCACATGCAACATGGAGATGCCTTGCAGTCCATGACAGAACTGAGTCCTGAAATGCCAAGGCTACTACTGTCCCTAGCAATCCATAAAAGATTGAATTGCACTTGTTTTTTTTTTTTTTTTGCTGGTCGTGGGGCTTGAACTCAGGGCCTGGGTGCTGTCCCTATGCTTCTTTTGCTCAAGGCTAGCACTCTACTTGAGCCACATTGCCACTTCTGACCTTTTCTGTTTATGTGGTACTGAGGAATCGAGCCCAGAGCTTCATGCATGTTAGACAAGCACTCCACCACTGAGGCATATTCCCAGCCCCACGCATTGGTTTTGTGTGTGCATACATTCTCAGAAAAAAAAGAAAAAAATCATTTCTATTTTGTGAAGCATGAGAACAATTGTTCAGGTCAACCATTATTCCAAAATACAGAGAGGGCAAATCTATTTACAAACAAATAACTCAGCTCTGGAGAGCATCGGGTCCTCTTTAGTCGTTTAGTTCAAGTGTAACTGATTCCTGAAGTGCCTGTAGGCTTTGTAGGTGCTGTGGCGTCTGTGGAGCGCTGGCTTTGTAGGGTGGGCTGTTCTCTGACCTCTCCTCTGGGGTGCTGTTGCTTGACCTTACTGCCCTGACGGGAGCTCCTTGCAAGATGGCCAGGCCAGGTTGGGAGTTGGTGTGGGACTACGATCAAGGCTCAGATCCAGGTTTGAGACTGAGTCTGAGACTGGTTCTGGAAGACTCCAGGCCACGTGGTAGGTGTCAGGATTTCGGTCAGGACCATGGTCAGTACCGAGCTTACTGCTGGTGTCAGCAAATGCTCTGGAGCCTGGGTCAATTCAATTCAGCTTGGCATCAGTGTCAAGTCTCAGTCTAGGGGCTGAGTCGCACTCCATTAACTGCTAGTATTACGATTCTGTCTAGAATGAGGGTCAAGGTTCCTTCTCTGGCTAGGATCAGTGACTCATGTGGCCTTCCTTTCCACAGGTCCCCAGAA
The DNA here is from genome assembly GCF_019054845.1 of Dipodomys spectabilis. Taxonomy (NCBI): domain Eukaryota; kingdom Metazoa; phylum Chordata; class Mammalia; order Rodentia; family Heteromyidae; genus Dipodomys; species Dipodomys spectabilis. The sequence goes on from NW_024870795.1 coordinate 832,037, forward strand.
CGCCACACCCTGGGGTGGAATCCGCTGAGAGCAGGCGCTTAGCGACCAGACACAGCAGGAAGGCCTTGAAAGCCAGCCTGACCCTGGGCATTCTGCTCAGCATGTTCTTTGTGACTTGGCTGCCCTTCTTTTTGGCTAACATTGCTCAGGTAACGCCACAGCCTGGGGTAAGATGTATCCAAGCCTCAGGTGTGGGGAGGGGAGAGGGTCTGTCTCTTCTCTTCCACACTGGGTAGGCTGGGCTGGGTCCCTGCCCTGGGGTCAGGTGGGACTTGTTCTCCCTCCTCCCCCTCCAGGCTGTGTGTGACTGCATCTCCCCAGGCCTCTTCGATGTCCTGACTTGGCTGGGGTACTGTAACAGCACCATGAACCCTATCATCTACCCACTTTTCATGCGGGACTTCAAGCGGGCCTTGGGCCGGTTCCTGCCGTGTCCCCACTGTCCCCAGGAGCTCCGGGCCAGTCCTGCCTCTCCTTCCATGCGGACCTCTCACAGTGGCGCCCGGCCAGGCCTCAGCCTGCAGCAGGTGATGCCGCTACCCCTGCCACCAGACTCCAACTCCGACCCAGACTCAGGTGGCTCCTCAGGCCTGCAGCTCACTGCCCAGCTGCTGCTGCCTGGAGAGGCCCCCCGGGACCCCCCGCCAACTACCAGGGCTGCCGCAGTGGTCAACTTCTTCGATCTTGATCCAGTGGAGCCTGAGCTGCGGCTGCATCCTCTTGGCACCCCCACCAACTGACCACATCTGGAGCTGACCAGCAGGAGCAGGGGCCTGAAGCCTTGGCTAACTCCTGGCCAAGGCCAGGTTGCTTGGGAGACATCTGAACTCCGGTGTGTGTGTGTGTGTGTGTGTGAGGCACTGAGTCAATTCCTTTAGCTGGAGATGTGTTTGACTCCATTGTCAACTTGGGGTTTTGTGCAGAGCAAGTTTGGAGGATTCTGGGTATGGGGCTGGGGCTCTGGGTTCTGAGTGATGGCAGTGCTGTGAACCTGTGTTGGCTTGACCAGCCCCTCCCCTGTGCAGGTGCTGGATGGTCTTGTCATCCCTGGGGGTTTATACGCATGCTCTTCTCTGCCCCACATCAATTGCTAAGCCAGAACTGTAAGGCAGCCCGGTCCCCGAGTGAATTTACGGCGTGTGTGCCACTACAGAAGTGCTAGCTGGGATGACCTTTCACCCTGAGGATGGCTTGCTGGGCTCTTAACTTGCCATCCGCTCAGGGTGTGTGTGTGTGTGTATGTGTGTTACTGAGAAGTGGCTTGGCCTGGGAATCAGGCAGGTCCCCTCAGTGCAGGGCCTGGCATAGATTTCTTAGCTTCTCTGAATTTTAGCTCATCTGTGAAATGGGGCCATAAGGCCACCTGGTAGTCTCACCTGGAAAATTAGGATGGTGTGTGTGTGTGTGTGTGTTGTGCAAAGCACCAGTAAGGGATTGGCAGGTGGCCTGTTCTATTGCTCTAATCCCTGGCCAGTCAGCCTGCTAGCTCAGACTTTGGGCCAAGGAAGAGTTATTTGTCTCCCCCTGTGCAGGGGATGGAACCTGGGGCCTGCATATGTTATGCCAGTGCTCTCCCCTGAGCCCATGTCCCAGGCCCACAGCACTTTCCTCAGCCCCCACTCAGATTCCTACATCTTGAGTCTGGTTCCCAGCTAGGTGTAGGTGGGTCCCTGCCACTCAGGGCCTGACTCAGCTCCCAACGTAGGCACAGGGGCAGAGAGCAGTGGTTGTTCAACCCCAGGGATGGGCTTTCCTCCCTGGGTTTCCTTAGAGCTGCTGGGGTTCAATTCAGGCCCCGTCTGGCCTCCTCTACCCTTCCCTGAGGTCAGTGAGGGAAAGGGGTCTGGCAGCAGCTTGAGTCAGCAGAGTTCAAGAGTCTCTGGCATGTGGTGGCTGGTGTGGACACAGGGGCCTTATTTTCCTGGGCAGCGGGAGGACTCTTGGTTCTTCACTTACCTTCCCTACGTTCCTTTCCAGCCCCAAGATATCTCTAAAGCCCTAAAGGCCCATCAACCCAGCTCCCCAGGGTCCTCTGCCCAAGGCTGGGCGCTGTCCTTGGTGCTGATCTGACTCAACTCAGCCCTGGCCGTTGGTGGCGGAAGGGCAGTCCATGGTGCTTGCTAGGGCTCCCCTGCCTCCAGGCTGCTGGAGGGGACTCTCAATAAACTAGTTGGAGGAAGTGATATGGCATGGACCGGATTCTGTTGAGGGAATAGAGGGGGCTTGGGAATCAGCTGGGCTGTGGGATGAGACCCTGGGCTCACGTGGCCTGTGCTCAGGTCTGGACTCGGCCCCTAATTTGCTTCCGGATGGCCCCAGTGTGCCATGCATGACATTGCATACATGTTTACAGAACGGATGAATGCATTTTTTTTTTTTTGTCAGTCGTAGGCCTGAACTTGGCCTGGGCACTGTCCCTCAGCTCTTCAGCTCAAGGCTAGCACTCTACCACTTGAGCCACAGTGCCACTTCTGGCTTTTTTCTTTTTGTTTATGTGGTGCTGAGGAATGGAACCCAGGGCCTCAGGCATGCAAGGCAAGCGCTCTACCACTGAGCCACCTTCCCAGCCCCGAGAATTTTGTTTTTGTTGTTGTTATTTTGTTTTTGTTACTGCACAAGGGTAGCGCTTTACCCCTTGAGCCACAGCTCTACTTCTGGCTTAATTTGAGACAAGAATATCATGGGCTTTCTTGCTGGGCTGGCTTTGAACCATGGTGCTCAGGTCTCAGCCTGTAAACACCCCTGTGTTTACTGCAGGATCCTTCCCATACCATCCACAATTACTACCAGGCCCAGTTCCCACTGTAGGGAACACTGACCAGCTCAGCATTTATTACGATTACGCCAAGGCCTACCACGCTGCTGCACAGCTTAGCATAGTGCTGTTCGTATCATGTCTGCAGAACTGCTGCTTCTGTCCTTGCGCAGTGCACAGCCTGCATAGCAGAACATGACCAAGCCAACTCACTCTTCTAAGAGCAGAAGATGCTGTCCCTTGGCTCCTGGGTCTGCTCTGTAGGTGCCCGTTGGTGGGGCCTGAGGCTGGCAGGCAGTGCTGGAGTGTGGATGGAAGTGAAGGCGGACCCCTGGCTTCACAGAACCCAGGGAAAGGAGGTGTGGCATGGGTGCCTCTAGATTCAAGAGAGACTCCCAGAGCTCTTGATGAACAGCCAGGCCCCACCACTGGGACTTCAAGTGCAGGAAGTCCAGGGCTGGATTGCAGTCCCAGGGCTCAAACGGAGACCTTGAAGGTCTCTGCCCTCACTTCCCAGAGAGGCCAGTGTTTTCCTCCATTTCTCTTCCTTCCAGTTCCTTTTCACCTCTGATTCCCTCTCCTGGGGAAAGGCACTTGTGGAAACCCTCCACCTGCTGAGGGGCGAGCACGATCTGCATAAGGACATCTGGAGGAGACACGCAGCTCCCTCACTGGGGTCAGTCCAGCCCTGGGCAGGGTCCCGGGGTCTCATGGGCACAGTCAGGGCAGCCCAGAGGGTTGGGGCTCACACCATGACTGCAGATATAGGAGTTCTCAGCTGGGCCAGCAGCAGCTGCAGGAAGGGGGTCCCCTTCAGGCTGGCCCAGCTCCGTGGACTTCTGGGATTGGCTGGAGTGGGTGGACATGGCCACTTCAGAGGGACCTGCTGCTGCCTGACTGGGGTCTTCTTGAAGGAGGCTTCCGGGAGCCAGCAGAAGCCCTTTCTCATCCCAACCTGGCTTGGTGCGGATGCCCACAGCCTTCAGGATGACGTCCATCTTCTTGGCATAGTCCAGGTGGCCGCTGACCTATGGGAGGACAGGAGTGAGAAGCATGGTGGTCGGGGGAGGGGCAGGGTTGCCAAGCTGAATTCACATCTTGGAATTCATTAAGAGGTGGGAGAGCTGGGCGCCAGTGGCTCACGCTTGTCATCCTAGCTACTCAGGAGGCTGAGATCTGAGGATCAAGGTTCAAAGCCAGCCCAGGGAGGAAAGTTTGTGAGACTCTTATCTCCAATAAACCACCAGAAAACCGGAGGTAGTGCTGTGGTTTAAGTGGTAGAGCTCTAGCTTTGAGCTGAAGAGCTGAGGGACAGTGCCCAGGCCCAGAGTTCAAGCCTCATGACTGACAAAAAAGAAACAAAAAGACAAACAATCTCCCCCCACCCCCAGCAAGAACAAGAGGTGGATGGATTAACGCTGGCATCAGGAGAGTGGGTTTGTTATAAAAGTGGTTCCTCTTTCCCTTGCCCTTTCTTCTGCTACAAGATGACCCAGCAGGAAGGCCCCAACAGATCAGAGACCAGTGCCAGGCCCTTGGACTTTGCGGCCTCTAGCTGAACGGATTTCTGCTCAGTGTAAACTCTCCAGACTCAAGTATTCTCTCATGGCAGTACAGATAGGCATGTGATGAAGCAGCGCTGTTACATGGTACTCCTTGATTCTCTTCAGGGGGAGGAAAAGGACTCTTGCCTCCCTTTTTCCTCTCTCCTGATGGCTGGAATGCAGACAGGATGGCTAGAGCTGGAGTGCCATCTTAGATCAGGAGTTGGCTGCTCTGGCCTGCATAACAAGTAGCCAGACAGAGTTTGGGCCCCTGAACCATCAAAGCAGCCCTTTACTGCCTCTCCTGGTGTCTTTAATGCAACAGAGTCAACGCTTGTGTGTTTCAGACACTTAGCATGGCTCTGAAACGTGGTCTTAAATTCCATGTAAAATAAGGACAAAGAACTTAGAAGTATCTGGGTGCTGGTAATTCACACCCATAATCCTAGCTACTGAGGAAGCTGAGATCTGAGGATTGATGTTCAAAGCCATCCTGGATAGGAAAGTCTGTGAGACTCTTATCTCCAATGCAACTACCAAAAAAAAAAAAGCTGGAAGTAGACTGTGGTTCAAGTGGTAGAGCACCAGCCTTGAGCAAAAAAGCTAAGGGACAGTGCCCAAGTCCCACATTCAAGCCCTAGTACTGGCAGAAAACAAACAACAAACAAAACTCTTAGAAGTGCCACTCTGTCAGAGAATAAAACTCCTTGCTTTGTGTGGGGATATGTCCATGAGTAAAAAGTTGGGGTGTAACTGCAGTGCCCCACAGCCTGAAATAATGAGCAATGCAGGACACATAGTAGGTCATTCATAGATCTTAACCACTAACTTTGCTGGCTGCTAACCGTAGATGAAGGAACTGAGCCACAGTGAACAAGGCAATCCTCAAGGGAAGACAGCTGGAACATGTCACAGCTAGAACTGGGGTCTAGGCCTGTTTCAAAAACCTGTTCTCTACAGAGAGAATCTGCTGGGGAGGAAAGACTTGGATCCTTCTCATTTTACAGATGAGGAAACAAGCCCAGAGAGGATGGGGGCCAGCTTTAATGACATACTGTGGAGGAAGAACAAAACTATGTGGTTTTTTTCCTGTTGAGTTGGAGATAAGCGTCTCATGGTTTAAACCTGAGCTGCTTTCAACTGTGATCTTCAGGTCTCAGCCTCCTCAGCAGCGAGGGTTGCAGATGTGAGCCACCTGTGCCGTGCTTCCGTATGCCTTCTTGAGATGCATGCCTAGCTCAGACCCATCCCCAAAATGGAGCCCTGAGATCTCCCTAGCAGTCTACAGAGTGGCTGTATGGGCCAAAGGTGTGTACAAGCCACAGCCTTCCTTTGAGTCCAAGAGAAAGGTTTTTATTTCAAAGGAGGGTGGGAGGACAGCAGGGAGTCTCTCCCTAGGAATCCTGGGAACCAAAGACTACTAGAAACAACCTATAATTCCATTTGAGCTACCAATCACTCTGAACTATTAAAAAAAAATTTTTTTTTGGGTCCGGTCATGGGGCCTGAACTCTGGGCCTGGGCGCTGTCCCTCAGCTCTTCAGCTCAAGGCTAGCACTCTACCACTTGAGCCACAGTGCCACTTCTGGCTTTTTTCTTTTTGCTTATGTGGTGCTGAGGAATGGAACCCAGGGCCTCAGGCATGCAAGGCAAGCGCTCTACCACTGAGCCACCTTCCCAGCCCCTCAAAAAAATTTTTTTTAAGAACACAAAGAGACAATCCCCTGTTGGGTTCTGTCATTTTCTCACCGCCAGAACTGGCCTGCCTCTTGTTCCTTTCCTTACAAATACGTTGAAAGAGTTTCCAAGATGACACACATACATCTGAAGGTCCAGATGCGGACAATGTCCTGGACAAGGTGTGTGGATTGGCTGTATGGGATCACAAACAGCCCATGTTCAAAGCTGTGTACTAGGTGCCAGTGGCTCATGCCTGTAAATCCTAGCTACTTCAGAGGCTGAGAGCTGAGGAAGCCAGCTGGAACAGAAAAGTCTGTGAGACTCTTAACTCCTAAACACCAGAAGCCAGTAGTATGCCAGCCTTGAGGAAAAAAAAAAAGGTCAGGGAATGTGCCTAGGCCCCGAGTTCAAGCCCCAGCACTGGCACAAAAAATAAAATAAAACACTTCCCTAGGCACATTGCTTGATTTGAGTTACTGACACACAAATTCAAGGGGCTGGTGGCAAGGTAATACATGCAAATCCAATGCACAGTTCCTAGCACTTAGCCGGTGCGTCTTCAGTTCTTTAGTTTTCTTAGAAGCGGAGGATGGAAGATAGGGAGTCACTAGGATGATCCATTTGGAAGTCCAAGATGGCTGCTTAAGCTCTAGACATTACATTTGACAGCCAGCCAACGGAAACTTCAGACCCATGGGGACAGTCATTGTCTCTTTAAGGACAAATGAGAGCTGGTGTCAGGGCTGGGTGGGAAGGGGCCACAGAGAAATTTGTAGTCACCTGCTGCAGGTGACTGCTGGTGGAGAGCCTACCGCCACCTGTCCCGGGACACACAGCCTGGTCTTCATGGCTATACCCTATAGGCCAGGTTTCAGCCAACCCTACTTCCTGGCTGCCATTCTGCACAAACCCAGTGGGGAGAAGTTGCTACCGGCACTCTAATTTTACAGTTAGCTGGAGGGAGGACAGGCATCTTTATTCGAATCAGTGACATGGCTGATACTGACTAACGATTTCAGCCTGTGAATCCCCCTGGCTGTCTTGCCGAAGTCTGCCTGTTGTCCAGGTGCACCCTGGTCCTCCCTGGTGTGGAAAGGTGGTTCATATGGTCCCTCACAGGTTAAGGACCCTCCCTGGGGGTGTCCCCATCTTTGGACACCTGGTGGCCCCACCTCTGGTCACCATGCAAACCCAGATCCCCATGAGTAGGAATGGACCTGGCACTTCCTATTTCCTGTGTGTGTGTGTGTTCCTGCCTGTCCTTTTTTTGCTTAGGCTAGTGCTCTATCACTTGAGCCACAGCTCCACTTCCATTTATTTTTGTGGTTAATGGTAGATAAGTCTCATGGACTTTCTTGCCTGGGGTGGCTTCAAACATTGATCCTCAGATCTCAGCCTCCTGAGTAATTAGGATTACAGGCATGAGCCACTTGTACCCAGCTATTTCTTCCTTTTCAAGAGACCTCAACTGCACCAAACCGAGGCTGTCACAGCCCCTTCTGCCTGTTCCAATGACCCCCTCCAAGCTTACAGGGCCCCTTGGTTCCTTTCACCTCTTGGGCCTCAGTTTCCCCTTCTGTAAAAGATGAAGATGTCCATACCACATGGGCTGCTGGGAGATTCCAGTGGGATGTGCTAAGGTCAGGTGCATGGACAGAGTTGAGGCGATGGGAAGGACACAGAGCGGTAGGAATGCAGGGGGGTTGCATGGCTGAGGGCACAGGCTCTGCAGCAGGTTCCCAGGTTGCTGGTCCCAGCCCTGTCATCCACATCCTCACAGTGGAACCACCTCGGGGAACAAATCTCCATGCAGGACAAAGCGCATTTCCTGACACCAGCAGCTGTTGCGGATACTTTTACTGCTTTGTACCAAGTCCTTTGCTGAGTTCTAATTTGCGTGTATGTGTGTGTGTGTGCGTGCAGGCACCTGTGCATGCTCGTACAGGGGCTGGAACTCAGGACCTCATGCTCTTGTTTCCGCTCCGCCCCCACCCACCTAAGACTGGTGCTCTACTACTTGAGCCACAGCTCCACTTCTGGCTTTTTTGAGGGTTAACTGGACATAAGAGTCTCTTGGACTTTTCTGCCCAGGCTGGCTTTGAACTTCCATCCCTAGACTTCAGCCTTTCTTGAATGGCTGCTGGTGCCCAGAGAAATGCTGAGCTCTAGAAGCCCGATGGCATCTCCTCTGGATATAGTCCTTCCCTGGGCCAGGGCCCCCCAGCAGCCTCACCCACTGGGCCCTGGGGTGGCAGAATCTCCCTGCCCCTCCCCCCCCTGCAATCATGAGAACCAAAAGTCAGGAATGCTGGCTGACCTTGGTCCCTTTGTTCACCCCAGGGATGACCTCTGTGACAGGGCAGGCGGGGAGATGGTGCTCTGTGGTCTGCTCGGAACTAGATTTCCAGGTAGCAAGATCTCCTGCAGCTGGGCTCCTCTGAGGCAAACAGGAGTGCCACACTCAGACGATGCTAATTACCTCTAATCACACGGTGGAGGGAAGGCCGTGCTACTAATGTGATAAAGAACTATTATTAGGCAGAAACTAGGGAGCTGCGTGTAGGAGCTCGGCTGAGGCGTGGGAGAGAGGCTGTCTGGCTCAGAGGCAGAGCTGAGCATGAGTAAAGCAGGGGAGAAGGGTTCGGTGAGGGCCCTACTGTGTGTAAGCATCTTCCTTGGGCTGCCCTGGGAGGTGTCTGCCTTTTTATAGAAAAAGAAACAGAGGCACAGGGAGAGAGCCAATCAAGGCCCCACAGCCAGCACACCAGTGCTTCAGTTCAGGATTCTAAGCCAGGCATCTCTAGGGCCAAAGCTGGGTGTTTCCCACAGCACCCCCTTCTCTGGGGCAGAGCTGATCATGCAAGGGGTTTGGGCATTCAAAGGAACTTTTTTTCTTTCTTTTTGCCAGTCTTGGGCTTGAACTCAGGGCTTGGGTGCTGTCCTTGAGCTTCTTTGTGCTTAAGGTTAGTGCTCTACCACTTGAGCCACAAAGCCACTTTCTGCTTTCGCTGAATAATTTATTGGAGATAGGAGTCTCATGGACTTTTCTGCCCAGGCTGGCTTTGAACCATGATCCTCAGATCTCAGCCTACTGAGTAAGATAGGATTATAGGCATGAGCCATCAGTGCCTGGCCAAAGGAACTTTCATAGAAAAGAACTTCCAGCTGTTTCTTTTATCCTTGATTCCTTTTTTTTAAAATTTATTTGTATTTCTTTTTTAATTTTTTGTCAGTCATCGGGCTTGAACTCTGGGCCTGGGCGCTGTCCCTCAGCTCTTCAGCTTAAGGCTAATATGCTACCACTTGAGCCACAGCACCACTTCCCGTTTTCTGGTGGTTTATTGGAGATAAGAGTCTCACAGACTTTCCTGCCCGGGCTGGCTTTGAACCCTGATCCTCAGATCTCAGCCTCCCGAGTAGCTAGGATGACAGATGTGAGCCACCGGCACCCTGCTTATTTGTATTCTTTTGGCATCACTGAGGTTCTCTGTCCTCTCTAAGCCTCAGTGTTCACATGTGAACCATGGGAGTTTTAATGCCTAGGATGGGCTCAGGGTGGAGCCAGGCACAGGTCCTCTGTCTCCACAAGAGACCTTGAACCTGATCCCTTCAAGCTGAAAAGCCTCACTTGCTAAGTGCTAGCAGTAAGAAGGGGGCCTTTTCTAAGCCTCAGTTTCCCCATCTGTGAAATGGGGACAGCAATTCTGACCAGGCAGCTGTGTGGGAGGATTGGAGCTGAGAAACAAAGGGGTGGGAACACAGCTGCAGAGGGAGGAGCCTTCCAGGTGCCTGTCTTCAGGGGCGGGGCACGGGGAGTCACTGGCCACTGGCTGGCACTCACCACAGAGGACAGATCCACGTTCTCCATCCTCCGGTCCTGCAGTAGCACGGGCTGGAGGCCTGCCACGTGGAGCTGCACAGAAGATGTACGGTACACGAAGCTCAGCAGCCAGTCTCCCCTAGGGGCAGAGAGAGGTTACATCAGTCTAAAAGGGAGTCTAGTGGGACCCAGGATCAGTAGCTGCTGATACTGGGAATCTGTCCCTGGCCAGGCGTGGTGGCAAGGGCTGGGCCCAGGCACTATGGAGGTTGCATGAGGCTGTCTAGTTTAGTCCCTGTTGGATCCCCAGAGCCAAGAATGGCGTCAGATACAGATACAGCAGATACAGATCTGTTGCCTGAACACTGAGTTTTGTTTTGTGATACTGGGTATGAACATGGGGTGACACACATGTAGGAAACACACACTCCGTTGCTGAGCTGTGGCCCAGCCTTATAGACTGAGTGAGCACTGGGAGGATGAGGAACTGGATCAACTTCTGACTAGCCTGGTGCCGGTGGTCACACTTGAAATCCTAGCTACTCAGGAGGCTGAGAGTTGAGGATCATGATTCAAAGTCAGCCCAGGGAGGAAAGTCTGTGAGACTTATCTCCAATTAGCAACTGCAAAATACCAGAAGTGGAGCTATAGCTCAGGTGGTAGAGCACCAGCCTTGTGTGATAAACTCAGGGACAGTGCTCAGGACCAGAGTTCAAGCTCCACTACTGGCACACATAGACACACTAAGGAAGGAAGGAAGGCAGGAAGGAAGGAAGGAAAGAAGGCAGGCAGGCAGGCCCAAACCCTGGGCATAGGCTGCTTTCATCTTCCTTCACTGTAAACGGCAAATAGCTGGGCTCCAGGGTTCAAAAGACCCCCCCCCCATTTTGGGCCCCAGCTTGTTTGTTCAGCAGCCCCCACTGAGGGTGTGGAAATTGCTGTCACCTCCCAAGGGCACACAGTTGTGGACTGACCTGCAGTAGCCATTGATGATCCGCCCAGACACCACCTTCCGGAAAGGCTCCCAGTGCTTGGGGTCTCCTTCTACGGGTGCCCCCAGCAGGACCACATCTTCAATGATGCCTTGGCAATCTAGAGAGAGACCCAAGAAAAGGAGGTCAGTGTCCCAGCCACAGGGGTCCTGGGATGGACTTTCCGATAGCCATGAAAGACATAATGTCACATGCCTGCATGCACATGTGCAGCACTGATCTACCTGGGCATGTGTCCCCCCCCCAGCCCCCAAATCACAGCAATGGGGCTTCCACTTCCTGGGGCCCAGACGCTGGTGAGACCCTCGAGTGACCATTCTTCCACCAGCTCAGAGTTCAGCTGGCTGAGGCCACCATCCAGACTATGTGGGAAACTTCAGCATCCCTGGGTCCAGCCAGGGATGGGGTAACCACACACGTGTACGGGGAACTGTTGTTCCAACAGTGCTAAGTAGTGTGGACCCAGGACACACCAACCGGGCCGCCAGCAGCTTTCTCAAGGGCAGCCACTACTGTGTTTTTTCTGCCCTAGGAATCTGGCCCTCCACTGGAGAGTGGCTTTGCAGTCTTGATGTAGCTGTCTGGGGGCCAGCACCCCCTTGTGGTCAGTATCTGCAACAGCAGCAAGCACTCAGCTCCAAGACTAACAGGGAAAACAGGAAAGGTTATTTTGTGAAGGAAGTAAGACTAGCAACAGAGCCTCATGCAACAATCCAGAGTAAGAGGCCCTGGGTTCCATCCCCAGCACAGAGAATGGAGGAGGATGGAGGGATGGGGACAGAGCTCTAGTGGTAGAGTGCCTGCCCATAGAGCACAGGCCTAGAGTTCAAATCTCAGTCCCGGTAAAAACAAAAACAAAATCACTCAGATCCTGCTTCTGTGTGCCGCAGGCTTCTCTCTGGGAACAGGTGATCTCTCTATCTCTCTCTGTCTCTCTCTGTCTCAGTCTCTCTCTCTCATCCTGGGGCTTGAACTCAGGGCCTGGGCATGAGCTGCTTTTGCTCAAGGCTAGCACTCTACCACTTGAGCCACAGTGCTACTACTTCAGGCTTTTTCTGTTTATGTGGTACTGAGGAATTGAACCCAGGGCTTCATGCATGCCAGGCAAGCACTCTACCACTAAGCTGTCTTCTCAGGCCTCTTTCTTTTTTTCTGTTTTTTTTTTTTTTTTTTTTTTTTTTGGGTCCGGTCGTGGGGCCTGAACTCTGGGCCTGGACGCTGTCCCTCAGCTCTTCAGCTCAAGGCTAGCGCTCTACCACTTGAGCCACAGCGCCACTTCCGGCTTTTTTCTTTTTGCTTATGTGGTGCTGAGGAATCGAACCCAGGGCCTCAGGCATGCAAGGCAAGTGCTCTTCCACTGAGCCATCTTCCCAGCCCCCTTTTTCTTTTTTTCTGGTGCCAGCACTGGGGCTTGAATTTAGGAACCTCACACTTTGCTTTGGCTTCTTTTCTGGTTGGTCGTGGGGCTTGAACTCTGGGCTTGGGCATTGTCCCTGCACTCTTCAGCTCAAGGTGAATGCTCTACCCCTTGAGCCACAGCGGCACTTCCAGTTTTCTGGTGGTTTATTGGAAATAAGAGTCTCACAGACTTTCCTACCTAGGCTGGCTTTGAACTGTGATCCTCAGATCTCAGCCTCCCGAGTAGCTAGGATTATAGGCATGAGCCACCGATGCCCGGCTTCCTTTGGCTTTTTTCTGCTCAAGGCTGGCATGATACCATTTGAGCCACTTGTGACTTTTTTTCTGGTTCATTGGAGATAACAGTCTCACAGTTTTCTGCCCAGGTATTTAATGTAGAATGGCCCCCTCTTTTCAAGATCAGCAAAAGAAGAGAAGATTCAGCCACCTTTCTGCTTCAGGGAAAAGATTTCTGGATTTATTCCTACTGCTGCCCTCAGCACTTCCACTCAGGAAGCTTGAAGGTACTAAGATAGCCTTGTGGCTTCTTATGAATATTCAGATTTTATGCAAAAGAGGGTGGGGCCATCTTTGAGTTCAGAAGTCACAGACATGTGAGGCTTCTGTGCTTGGATCTTTCCTTTCTAAAACTGTTCTCTGGATTTAATTAATATTCTGCTCTTAACATTGGAGAGGAGAGCTTTCCATTCTCGGATAACTTTAGCACTAAGGAGGCGTTAAACCTCAGGTTATGACAAGGAAGGTTTGTCATGTCTTTACCCTTCACCTTCCCCTCTCAGGACTTTTTTCTTTCAGGTAGACTGTTTATTTTTATCACATCACAAAAATTATGCTAGCCGAGCTGGTCGGACAATGAAATGGCATTTCCACATACTCCTCAAACTCATATGACCTCAAGCTTCAGGCTGCTGCAAAGTCCCAAACTGAGGGGAGCATGCCCTACAATGCAAGGAACAAGCACTTCCAATACAGGGAACACGGGTGGACACACAAGAATAAATAGGACTGGAGACCTTAGATCTATATCCCTTACACTTAGCAGCTTGTCAGAGAGTTAATATCTATGCAGAATATGTACTTCTCGATAGGAATGGCAGGGCAGCCCAGGGAAGACCCTCAGCAGGTGGAGGCTGGGGCCAGACAGGCTGAGGGACATAGGAGGTTCAAGGGAAGCCATGAGGTGTGAAAATGACAGCCTAGACGTCCCATACCCTCAAACCCTCAGTGCCACAGCTCATATGATTTGGTTCAAAGAGATAGTGAGGCCTTTATGGTCATCAAAGCGATCCATGGTCTTGAGGCTGAGTATCATGTGCAGGCCGTAGGTAAAGATGAGCATGATAAGCCAGGTGCTGGTGGCTCACGCCTGTAATCCTAGCTACTCAGGAGGCTGAGTTCAAAGCCAGCCCCAGCAGGAAAGTCTGTGAGACTCATCTCCAATTAACCACCAGAAAACTGGAAGTGGCACTGTGGCTAAAGGTAGTTGAGTGCTAGCCTTGAAAAAGCTCAGGGACAGCACCCAAGCCCTGAGTTCAAGTTCCATGACCTACATCAACAACAAAACAACAGACCTTCCCTTCACAAACAACAAACCAAAACAACCAACAGGTGCTGTTGTGAGTTCAGAGTAACTTCTGTCTATGACATATTTTGTCATGAGACTGAAGGTATGACAGCAACTAGGGGTCACCTGTGAGCATGGTAAGGGGTCCCAAACTCAAAGAAGCTGGAAATTACCAGTCCTGTGGGCTTGCCTGACTTTTGCCATGAAACCAAGTTCAAATCCTTGCTTTGTTCTTGCCCGAAGGGAGGTTAGGTCTTTGAGAACTTGGAGCCTTAACTGGGAGACAGTGAGGGAAGGGGTGACACTGTCCAAAAAGAAACACACTCATTACCTGACATACGCACCTTTATACATCACCTTTATAATAATAAGAAAAAGGAAATGAACTTGGAGACAGTTTCCTCATCTGTAAAATGGAGATGCATGTTGAAGAACCCTACCAGATGTGGATTTTCCCTGATTTTGGAATATTAAAATATGTAGATAAGCTATTTTAGGGATAAGAATCAAATCTAAATACAAACATAGGTATGTTTCACCACAAGAAAGGCTTTTTTTCCCCCTGTCAGTCGTGGGGCTTGAACTCTGGGCCAGGGCGCTGTCCCTCAGCTCTTCAGCTCAAGGTGAGCACTCTCCCACTTGAGCCACAGTGCCACTTCCAGTTTTCTGGTGGTTATTCGGAGATCACAGACTTTCTTTCCCGGGATGGCTTTGAACCATGACCCTCAGATCTCAGCCTCTTAACTAGGATTACAGGCATGAGCCACTGGTGCCGGGCTGGCAGGGCTTTTGTGTTTATTTTTGTGCTTGTTCAGGGGATTAAACTCAGGTCTTACTTTTTCACTCAAAGTTAATGCTCTACAGTTCCAATGATGGCTTTTTGCAGGTTAATTTAAGAGTCTCAGGGACTTCTCTGCCTGGGTTGGCTTTGAACTGCAATCCACAGATTTCAGCCTCCTGAGTAGCTAGGATATCAGGCATGAGACACCAGGGCCTGGCTGGAAATATAATTCTGTACCCTGGCATTGCTATAGGCCTGGAGATCATTTCAGTTTTCAAAACCCATCAAGGGCTGAGAAGGGACAGCTTTTTCTTGGTAACAAACACGGATTTACAGGACTGCCTTGAAAACTGTATACCTCTTGAGTTTTTGTAAAAGCCAATATTCAGATCAGGTATTAAAGTGGGGCCTGCTCATTCACACAGGGCCCTAGGAAGAAATCATTTGAACAGGGAAGGGGGCACTTTGCCCCCAGGAGCAGCCACTGCCCGCCTGACCTTTGACCTTTGCCAGTCTGACCTTTTTCCCTACCACACAGACTTGTTGAGACCACGGAGACAAGTCGCACACTTTCCAATGCATCCCTCAGCCTGGCGCAGAGCTGTGCTAAAATCCTATCATGCATGGCCTTCATGTTGCCAATAATGAGATTCTCCTGGCTGCAAAGACCAAAGCGTCTCAAGGTGGAGATGCAAAGTGGATGGATTTACTCCCTCCTGGCAGGGGCTCGGGAGTGTGCAGCTAGTGATAAGGTGGGCATGGAAAGACGGAATTATCTCCCAGCTGCAGTCCAGCAGTCAGCCCTTGAAGGCAGTAATAGAAGCAACGTCTAACACAAAGGAACTCTGCTGCACAGATGCACATGCGTGCACGCGTGATCAATGCAGAGAGAAGCAACAAAGGGGAGAGAGACTGAGAAGGGAGAAAGGGGGCTTTGCGGGAACCCCCCAGCTCTCCCAGGGGAAGGAGGTGCGCACAAGGAGGGCTTGCTCAGAAGAGCCCATTCTGATGGATTCTTCTGCTAAGCCTTCTCTTCCTTCAATTGGCCTTACAAAGCACCAGGCTGTTCCTGCATCCAGAGACCCTGAAAATCAATTGGTTCTGCCTGACCTCTCCCTGCTCCTCCAGGGGATGGAAGCTGGGTCTGTCTGAGGATAAAGCAACTGGTGGATAGATTCCAGGGCAGGGAAATAAATCACATCAAATATGATGTCTGCTATTACCAAGATGAAAGAGGCAGCTGAAGAGCAGCTGTCTGATCTGTCTTTCTGCTTCTACCCAGGGACAGTCCAATTTCCAGCCAAGTGGGAGTTTGGGGTTCAAAGGTTGGGAGCTGAGCTGCATCTGTGACACATGGATGGGTTCATGCATCGGATACATCTTGCAAAAGCCATGGAAAGTGAGGTTGGCCTTCACAGGGAAGTTGGGAATGAAACTGGACAGGGAGTGGGTTGCTGTGATGGATTTGTGTGTGTGTGTGTGTGGTACTGGGATTTAAACTCAGCACCTAAGCAGGTTCTCTCCTGCTGAGCTGTGCTTTCAACCTTTTCTTGAGATAGGGTCTTGTTTACTGGGCAGGCATATACCTGGCCAATCCACCTATTTAAGGATTTCCAAGGTAGCTGGGATGGCAGACATGCATCACCACACCCAGCTGCTTTCATTTAGATGATGAAGTTGTATGAGCTTCCTCCCCTCCCCCCTCCCCCCCCCCTCCCTGCTTTGCCTGGGCTAGCCTGAAACCTTGATCCTCCCCATCTCCGCCCACTGCCCCCTTCCCCGCAGCCCTGCCAAGTCCTGGGCTTCTGGGCACTGTCCCTGAGTTTCTTTTGCTCCAGGCGAGCACTCTACCACTTGAACCACACCACCACTTCCAACTTTTTCTGTTTATGTGGTACTGAGGAACCGAACCCAGGGCTTCATGCATGCTAGGTAAGCACTCTACCACTAGGCCACATTCCCAAGCCCGATCCTCCCAATCTTATCAAGGCAAATAGCTAGGATTAAAGGACTGAGTCACTGGCTCATTCATCTTGAAACTAATTTCCTTCCTTCCTTCGTTCCTTCCTTCCTTCGTTCCTTCCTTCCTTCCTAAGGTTTTTATTTTTCCTCCAGTCCTGGGGCTTGAACTCAGGCCTGGGCACTGTTCCTGAGCTTCTTTTGCTCAAGGCTAGCACTCTACCACGTGAGTCACAGCACCACTTCAGGCATTTTCTGTTTATATGGTCCTAAGTAATTGAACCCAGGGCTTCATGCATACTAGGCAAGCACTTTACCACTAAGACACATTTCCAGCCCCTTCCTAAGGTTTAAAAAATTAACATATATCAATATCAGTTGTATCATTGTGACATTTCACACATACATACAATGTACTATGATCATATTCTTTCCTCCCTCTCTCCCTCACGGAATTCTATTTTTCCTCCTCTTCCTCAGTCTATGTGGCCCAGGCTGGTCCCAAACTCTGTGTGTGCATGTGTGAGTGCGTGGTTACTGGGGCTTGAACTCAGGGCCCGGTACTGTCCCTGGCTTTTTTTTTTTTGTTGTTGTTGTTGTTCAAGGCTAGTACTCCACCACTTGAGCCATAGCTCCACTTCTGGCTTTATTGGTGGTTAATTAGAGATAAGAGTCCCATGAACTTTTCTGCCTGGACTGGCTTTGAACTGCAGTCCTCGGATTTCAGACTTCTGGGTAGGTAGGATTATAGGCGTGAACCACTGGGATCTCTTCTGAGCTCTTCACCCATATTTTATCTTTGGTGTATCATTAACACTAATCCAGTAAACGGCAACAAAAATGAGCGAACTGGCGGCACAGGAGCTTCATAAGAGTAACCGAGTTCTGCACAGACTCTGGCAGGCAGATCCTCCCAAGCAAGCACCTCCTGGAAGCTGGGCTTATGGGAGTGCAGGTCGCTGAAGTGTGCTTCCCCAAACTACCACAGGGTGGCCACATGCGCTGCAGGCATCTCCAGGGTAGTTCTGACCCCAGCCTCACCCCGTCACTACCCCTCCTGAGTCCCTGAGAGTTGGCTAGGAGGGCAGGACTCTTGGTTGGTGATGTTGCTTGCTAGTTGTGCAGCTCCGGCCGGCTGGAGCTAGGGTCTCTATGGGGCAGTAGGCAGTACCAATGTGAGTACCAGGCAGGGATGGGCCCTCCTTGGGCTCTGTCATTTACAAGCTGTGTGACTGTAAACAAGTCCCCTGACCTTTCTGAGCCTATCTCTTTAAAAACAGATATATAACAGCTAGGCACTGGTGGCTGATGCCTGTAATCCTAGCTACTTAGGAGGCTGAGAGCTGAGGATCGTGGTTTGAAGCCAGCCTGGGCAGAAAATTTCCTGTGACACTTGTATCTCCAATTAACCACTCAAAACTGGAAGTGGTGCTGTGGCTCAAGCAGTAGAACACCGGACTTCAATACAAAGAGGCTTAGGGACAGTGTGCAGGCCCTGAGTTCAAGCCCCACGACTGACAAAACAACAACAAAAAACAAAACAAGGATAACAGCAGAGCACCTCCCTCGCAGCTGTGAGATTCTGCTTGCAAAGGGCCAGGCCTGCAGGAAACCTTCACAGAGTGTTTGTGCATTCAGTGCCGGACACCCAGGAAAGTGAACGTGAGAGGGAGGGGGGATGCAGGATGAAGCAACACGGTGTTTGACCAGTTGGACAGCTGGAGGTCAGTGCTCAGGGTCTGCATGCAGCAGGGGCATCCTTCCCTTTGAAGATCTCCTCTGATGGGAAGGGAGGATGCTAAGGGCTGCCCCTCTGGGCCCTGTTCAGGTCCTTGTGCGTGGTAAATGTTCAGGTCAGGGGGGTCTACATTGCTTCAAGCCCACTTCAAGGAAGTGGGCTGAGACACTGTCAGAGGCTCCTGGAAAGACTGGAGGGGCTGATCAGCCTTTGGTTGGGATTAAAGCAGAGACTTAGTGACTCTCCAGGTGAGTCCATTCATACCGCAGGCCTTTAGAGCTGAGGCTGTATTTTCCATCTCAGAGGGTTTCTTACCGCAGCCTGGGCAAAATGTACTCAGCCAAAGTGATGGAGAGACGGAGAAAAAAACCCTTCTCTTTTTTTTTTTTTTGGGGTCCTGTTGTGGGGCCTGAACTCTGGGCCTGGGCGCTGTCCCTCAGCTCTTCAGCTCAAGGCTAGCACTCTACCACTTGAGCCACAGTGCCACTTCCGGCTTTTTTCTTTTTGCTTATGTGGTGCTGAGGAATCGAACCCAGGGCCTCAGGCATGCAAGGCAAGTGCTCTACCACTGAGCCCAGCCCAAAAGAACCCTTCTTTATTCCAGCCTACAGTAGCCAGCATTGTGTGGTCTCATCTGCCATCCTGAAAACCCCACTGAACTGTCAGGCTGGCTGGGAGACGAGTCCCAGAGCTATCATTTGTAAATTGCCTGCCAAGTCCCAGGCCAGCGGCTGGTGATGGAAGGGAATAAAATAGACACAGTCCTTCATTTTCAACCTCACCATAGGAAAGACGGGATGATCAACACTTACATGGTAGAGCTGTTCACAGACTCTATGAGAGAAACTTGGCAAAACCCAGTGTATCACTTGCCATATACATACCAAACATCATCAATAAATTATTAAGTCCCAGCTAGGCACTGGTAGCTCAAGCCTGTAATCCTTGTTATTCAGGAGGCTGAGATCTGAGGATTGTGGTTTGAAGCTAGCTTGGGTAGGAAACTGTAAGAGACTCTTATCTCCAATAAACTGCCAAAAAGCTAGAAGTGGAGCTGTGGCTCAAATGATAGAGTGCCAGCCTTGAGCAAAAAAAAAAAAAAGGTCAGGGACAGCGGCCAGGCCAAGTTTAAGCTCTAAGACTAGCGCATACACTCATATACACACACACACAAAATTATTAAATCCCAGAATGACTCTGAGGGGCAATTTGTCTATATCCCGATCTTACTAACCAGCCTGCAGCTTAGACAGCTCCAAGTGACTTGCCCCAGGGCACCCAGACAGAGACTAGCAGAAGCTGGATTTGAACTCAGGCTCAGACTCCAATGTTCTTTCATGTCTCTCTCAACTATGGCCACACATCTTTCTTTTCCAACTTGAAGGCAGTAGGAACAGTAATCAAAGCAAATCTGCTTGCAGGTGGGTGGTGAGCTAGGATTGTTAGAGTGAGCCATCTAGTGCTCTAATGCCAAGTGCCATACAGGCTTTTGTTTGCTGATTACATACTGGCCACAGCACACCAGTGCAGCATCTGATCTCTCCACCAACTGCATGAACAGGGCCACTGGGCCCAGACAATATGTAGAGCCTTTAATGAATTCCCTTCCAGTCCTTTCAGAACGAATGGGAGAATGAATGCATAAATAAATGGAAACAGTAATTGATTTCTTAGTTCCTGTGGCAATTTCCTGGCTGAGCTTGCTATGATGAGTCAGTCCGAATTCAGTTCCCTTCCCAACTGTTCAGTTTCTGAAATCCTTTTAAAGCAAACACACAGAGAGATGAACAATCCATTGTGATGTGGAGCCTGGCACTCAGTGAGCGCTCAGATGGCGGCTCTTCCAGGTCCGGACCCCTGTGTGCCATCTGCTAGGGTCTCTTCCAAAGCAAATGTATGCCCTTGGCCTGGAGATGGATTGTTCCCCAACGGGTCTGTTTGTCTCTGGGAACTCTGGCCATGTCCATTTCCTGCCTGAAGGCATAACCATTTGGCAGGTGGTCATCCACACCTGAACTGATGGTGCCTCCCGGGCAGTCTGGTTTGGGGTGGGGGGAGGTCACTGAAGGTTTGGACAACAGCCTATCTGACCCAGGTCTCATGGGCTGTAGTGTCCTCTTGGTAGCAGCAGCTCACGTCCCTGGTCCCCTCCAAAGGCCATGGCATCATCTACAGAGAGCGTGCACAACCCACTTCATGCCTCTTATTAATAAATCAGCTACTCGTGTGTCCAGGCCTGAGTGGGAAGCTGGCAACAGTCCAAGCCCAGTGCCGACCCACAGTGGACAGACAAAACATGGTTTGTAGTGCTGTAGCACTAAGAGTTGGGGATGTTTGTCACTGTGGTGTAACCTTACCTATCCTGACTGATACACAGGGAAAGCTTTTACAATAATAGATTTCAAGTTCTATTCATTCATAGAGCATGCACTCTTTGGGCTTTCATCTCAAGACAGGAGGGCATGAGGTCAGACAGATCCCTGCTCTCCAGTGGCTTGCAGGTGATGAGGAAGCTGACCACATTGAGCCTGAGAGCAGGCCAGGCTACAAGGGGCCCCTGTGAATGGAGGCAGAGAAGCAACTCCCCAAAAAGGAAATGAAGCATGAAGACTGTTAGTTTTTCCCAGGGAGAAGGACAAGCCACTGCTGGGAGGGTGGAGGAGGAGAGGCTGGCTAGCGGGCCGTAGGCTCCGGGTGACTCTAGGATTTATTGCTACATTTCATTACTGGCTCTCAAGGGGCTCCAGAAAACAATTAGTGGATCCAATGCATTAGAGTAATTCCTCTTTTACATTCCTAACTCAAGATAATGACAGCTTTCTTGCAATTAGAGAGGGTCTTCTCTGTGTGCAGATTAATTGGGTGTTAAATAACCAGGGCTGCCTGAAGCCACACAGTGAGCTGGAATGAATGAGAAGTAAAGCAGCAGTGGGGGTAGAGTGGGGAGGGTGAGGAATCCATTCAGGATCAGCTGGAGACGGGAAGATGCCCTACCAATCACCACAAGCACTTGTGGAGGAGAGGGTGGGTGTGGCTATGCCATCTACGTGCCCGCTCCTGTTTACAAAGCTTTGGACAGTCGCAGCATATTATAAATGCTCCATAAGTCTTACAGGGCTTACTATGGGCCCACATTTCCACTCCGCAGTGCCACAATATTTGGCTAAGCGTCCTCTATGTGTCCAAAGCTTCCTAGACAGCCTGTGGTGCTATTCCAAAGTGGTGGGGCCTACAGGAAGAAGGGGTGGGGCTTATGGGAACAAGGGATGGGGCCTACAGGAAGAGGGGAGTAGAGCCTATAGGAAGAAGGGAGTGAGGCCTACAGGAAGAAGAGGGTGGAGCCTACAGGAAGAAGTTAGGTAGGTCCCTGGGGAAACACCCTTGCGTGGGACATTGGGAGTCCACCCCTTTCCTCTGCGTTTTTGGTTACAGGTGGAGCAGCTTCCCATGCCTTGTGCTCCTACCATGATGTTCTGTTTTGCCTCAAGTCCAAAAGCAACTGGCCAGCTGACCAGGGATGGAAACTTCCATTATTATGAGTTAAGATGAGCCTCCTATTATTCAGAGGTGGATGACAAAGCTGGTAAAAACAACTGCATACTTTACAATAAAAAAAAACAACTGCATACAATATAATGCTCATAATAACCACCATGTAGTTCCTACTCTGATTCACAGAGCTGCATCCAAGTCGAATGGAGCTCAGAGAGATTAGGGGTCAGGCCGAGCAATAGGCTGAGTTCTAAACTGAATGTCCAGACTCCAAAATGCACACAATTGCAGCAGACTAGGCTGGCAGCTTCTCAGAGGGAAGGGCTTGAACTCAGGGCCAGCGCACTGTCCGTTGGTGCTCTACCACTTGATCCACACCTCCACTTCTGGTTCTTTGATGCTTCAATGTCTCACAGACTTTTCTGCCCAGGCTAGTTTTTGAATGGAGATCCTCAGATCTCAGCTTCCTGAGTGGTTAGGATTGCAGGCATCAGACACCAGTGCCCAGCAATCAGGCTGGTTTTAAGCGTGTTTGGAGAGGTGGTTTTGTAGGAATCAGTATCAAGAGATAGGGATAAGAGAGCAAGGCTATTCTATGTGCTTGGTTCTGGAACCCTAGTGGTGGCTCCCATGGGCGATGGGTCACCCTGAGGGAGGGAAGCCTGTGTCCCAGGAACAGTAATGCACCTGATCTCTCTCTGTGGCTCATGCCCCCAGGCTGCCCCTTCCCTCCAACCTCTGCAGACGGAGCAGTGCTGTCTTCTGAAGCCCTCACCCACCCAAGGCCAGCAGCAGCCCCTTCAGACTTCCTGCCTCTGAGCAGAGAGGATGACACTGGGAGCCAGAAACCCTCGCGGAGGCGTCTGGGGAGCACAATGGTGACTTCCCCAGCAAATCTGTCCACTTAGCACTCTTTGCTAAAAGAGTCTTTGCAGACATAATGAAAATAAGGACCTGGTGGTAAGATCACCCTGGGTTAGTGGGTCTGAAAGCTCTTGACACTGTCCTGACAGAGAAGAGGCAGGAAGAGGGAGACACAGTGGGAAGATGAGGCAGAGGTTGAGGTGAACAATGTGCAAGCCAAAGGATGCCAAGGAATGCCAAGGGACGCCGAGGATGGCCAAGGAATGCTCTCTGCGTTCCTTTTCTAGAACCTTCAGAGGGAGTATGGTCAGAATATGTTGACTTTGGGCTTGTTACCCCGTTTGCTCTTGCTCAAGAACCAAACCACCAATGCCATATTATGGAGCTGCTGACATTCATTTGATCTAATTCATGTGCAGAAAACAAAACCAAAACAAAATCAAGCCACTTTTCCAAATGGTTTAACTAGTGTTGCCATGTTTTAAACCAATGAGGTTTGCCTGTTCCTATGAAACTAGAAACACCTTCTGTAAAGCCCTTGGCCCCTGGCCTGGGAGGGGGGCAGGGCGGTGGGCAGCAGGGTGGTGGTAGGATAATTGGGAGGGGAAGGGCACTGGAAAGTTTCTTTTTTTTTTTTTTTCTTTTTTTTTTGGATCCGGTCATGGGGCCTGAACTCTGGGCCTGGGCGCTGTCCCTCAGCTCTTCAGCTCAAGGCTAGCGCTCTACCACTTGAGCCACAGCACCACTTCCGGCTTTTTTTCTTTTTGCTTATGTGGTGCTGAGGAATCGAACCCAGGGCCTCATGCATGCAAGGCAAGCACTCTACCACTGAGCCACCTTCCCAGCCCGACACTGGAAAGTTTCTGTCTGGGACAATGAGCCCAACTCACCTTTCTCCTGTGCCATCTCTTGCAGACAGAAGTAGATGACCCTGGCTCCCAGGCTAAAGCCAATCAGGGTGACAGGCCGTCGACCCTGTTGGGGGGGAAAAGGATAGAGATGTCTACAGGGGAGTTAGGCAGTGTAGCATGCAGACTGTGAAGCCTGTACATGGTGTAGTTTACTTCTGCTCTCCTGAGTCCTGCAGGCACTGTTCTCTCCCTGAGCTCTGATGTCTCAGGTAGCACGAGGTATTGACTCTAATAAGATAAGGTGGAAAGTCAAACTATTATGGGAAGACTCCAAAGACAAAATGCTACCTTGGGTACCAGTTCTGCAGAGGAGCGAAGGGAGTGGGTGAGCTGTAGAGATTTCCCTGGCTGTTCCTTGTTTTGAGGCCAATCTTTCCCTCCTCTATTCCATTCAATATGGCTGAAAGTTCATCATTAAATAAGATTTGAATTCAGCAGAACTGGTATGGCAAACACTGCCAGTCATCTATCAATATCCCTCCCCGCCCCCAACCATCCTGTGTGGTACTAGAACTCCTGGTTTTTCTGGTACACAGTTACCCCGAGTCCTCTGCAGCTGTAGGTGGCCCCAATGCTGAGACCTGGCCAAGTGACTGAAGATCAGGAAGAGCTGTGACATCTAGATGTGCCCTTCATTTCTTGTTTCCTGCCTTTGGAAGTCTGGGATGCGAATGGGATGCTGGAAGATTCCTCTGAGACTCCAAAGAAAAGCTGGGTGTTCAGGATGAGGGACCACTAGATCAAAGGAGATGGGGTCCCCAGCATTGTGATTACCCCCAGGCAGGAGGCAGAATGATGGTCCACCCACCAGGACACCTACATTGTACTCCCTGGAACCTGTGAATGGAAGGGACTGGCAGATGGGAGCAAGTTAAGGGTCTTGAGATGGAGAGATTATTCTGGATTATTTGAGTGGGCCCCAGGTAATCAGGGTTTCTTTTAAAAGGGACCAGGCCTAGCACCAATGGCTCATGCCTATAATCCTAGCTACTCAGGAGACTGAGATCTGAGGATCCCGGTTTGAAGTCAGCTCAGGCAGAAAAGTCCCTGGGAGACACTTATCTCCAATTCACCACTCAAAAACTGGAAGTGGTGCTGTGGCTCGAAGTGGTAGAGCACTTAGCTTTGAGCAAAAGAGCTCAGGGACAGTGTCTAGACCCTAGGTTCAAGTCCCATGACTGACCAAAAAAAAAAAAAAAAAAAGGGAGGGGACATGGGATAAGGAACAAAAGGAAGAGATCTGAAGTCTGCATAGGTACTGTTGGCCTTGGGAATGTGTGTGTGTGTGTGTGTGTGTGTGTGTGTGTGTGTGTTTGGCAAAGATAGAGATTGGATAGAGTTATCATCAGTTGCCCAGGCAACATTCCCACAGTGGCAACAACTGCTGTCTCTCAGTATCTACCCGCCTTTTTGTCCACCAGGATTGAATCTCAGCTGGTGCATCATCTCAGAATAAAGGCTTGGGGCTGGGAAGATGGCTCAGTGGTAGAGTGCTTGCCTTGTATACATGAGGCTCTGGGGTTGATTCCACAGCACTACATAAGCAGAAAAAAGCCAGAAGTGGCACTGTGGCTCAAGTGGTAGAGCGCTTGCCTTGAGCTGAAGAGCTGAGGGACAGTGCCCAGGCCTCACGACAAAGAAGAAGAAGAAGAAGAAGAAGAAGAAGAAGAAGAAGAAGAAGAAGAGGAAGAGGAAGAGGAAGAGGAAGAGGAAGAGGAAGAGGAAGAGGAAGAGGGAAGAAGGAAGAAGGAAGAAGGAAGAAGAAGAAGAAGAAAGGCTGTATTTCCTGGCTTCTGGGACAGTGAGGTACAATCATGTGACAAGGCTGTGACCAATGAGGCATCAGTGGCAGCAAGGCCTTTGCTCTCTTTCTTCCAGCTCTTCCATCTCTGGCTACCTAGACCTCAGGTCCTGCCATCTTGGGTCAGAAGGCACAACCACACACAGGAGCAACCTTGACCTTTCTACAATGGCATGCCACTGGAGTGTCTGGAAGCTGTCTCAGGCTTACCTGGGAAAAATAAACTTCTGTCTTGTTTAAGCCACTGTTATTTTGTGTTTTCTCCTTGCACTCAAACTCAAGCCACACAGCCACCTCTGGTACTGAGTCTCAAATGCTTGTCTTTAGTTATTCCAGTTTATTTTTCTTCTTCCTATCTTTCCTTCTCCTCCTCCTCCTCTTCTTCTTCTTGTATGGCAGTATTGACACTTAAACTCAGGGCCTTGAGCTATTGCTCGGCATTTTTGCTCACAGCTGTCATTCTACATCTGTAGCTATTCCTTCAGTTCTGTTTTTTCTTTTTGTGAGTTAATTGGAGATGAGAGTCTCTCAGATTTGTCTGCCTGGGATAGCTTTGGACCACAATCCTGAAGTCTCAGCCTCATGGGTAGCTAGCATGATAGGTATGAGCCACTGGGGCTTGGCTTGAGTTTATTTTAAAGAGGATAATTCCATTTTTCTGGAAAGTATATCTTTGCTAGATCCAGTTTTTTCTTTTTTAAGAAAAGCTTGATGCTTTCTCTTCCTAACCATTTTTTCCCCCAGTCCTGGGGCTTGAACTCAGGGCTGGGCACTGTCCCTGAGCTTCTTTTGCTCAAGGCTTGCACTCTACCACTTGAGCCACAGTGCCATTTCTGGCTTTTTCTGTTTATGTGGTCCTGAGGAATTGAACCCAGGGCTTCATGCATGTTAGGAAAACACTCTACCACTAAGCCACCTCCCCAGCTCTTCCTATTTTTGAGTATTTGCAGCACTGAGGATTTCTTCCCATGACAGCTTGGCTGTGGGTGTATGGAAATTCCATTCCTGTCCAGGAGCAGCTTTGGGTGCAGTTAAGTCTGTTCACTCCACCACAAAAGGATCTTGATATTTTCACTGAAACATTGCCCCGATGAGCCCAACCCTCACCAACCTCTCTAAATAACATCCACATGGAAGCTACTTGTGGCTATGGGTTCTCAATATTCGGTGCTCACCTATTTTTGACCATCCTAGGACACTCTCGTGACTTGAAGTGGAGTGGCAGCAAAGACTACCTATTCCCCACAGCCACTGGGCCAACTCAAAGTGGACTTGCGGCTAAGGCTCACCTCTGCACAAGGTAACCTTCTCTTTGTCCTTCCCCCCTCCCCCCCCCCCCAGGCGATTCCCAGGTACCTGCTGCCGGGAGAGCAGGATATGTGCCAGGTGCTTGCCAACCTCTGCTGACCGATGGAGACACACGCCCCAGGGGTTGTCAATGACATTGGCCACACTGAGGAGGGAGGCTGGCCAGGTGAGGGCTGCCACAAGACCTGGGGAGATCAGCAAGGAAATGGGGAGGTCTTCCCAGGGAAGAGCTCGCCTGGCAGATGCTGGAGCGAATGCATGCAGTCTCTAACACAGAACCTGCAAGATCTCTGAGTTCTGTCCAACTCAAAGAGGAATCAGACACTTGTAGCATTTCCCACTCTAAATCTCTTCTGCCCAAGCGCTTTCATGGGTGAGAGTTCCAAAAATGACCTCAATCTGTCACCCTACCCTTTATCCTTCCATTTTTGCCTTCTTGCTGTGCAATGCTTCTCCTACCATCTTGGACATCCACACCAGGCCTGGCCATGTGATTTGTGTTAGCCAATGAAATGATAGCAAATGTGGAGCTTGAGCTGGGGTTTGGGGGGCTGCCTGTCTTGTACTTGTCCCACTGGCATGGGCTAGCCTGTTGACTTCAGGCGGAGAGGTACGTGGAACAGAGCTAAGTTTATCTAACTGCCCTAGGCTAGCCTAGGTCAGCGGGCAGTCAGCAAACTCACAGAAAAAAAATTTTTTTGAGTATGCCTTGCTCAGATCAGCCCACTTCACTCACCTTCCCTGAGCGATCAGAATCAATGAGTGTGATTTCAGGCCACACATTTGAGATGGTTTGTTATGTAACAGTAGCTAACAGATACATTATGTGGTTGGCCTGTGACTCATATACAGATGACTGTGTTATCTCCAGCACAGGGTTGGGCCTCCTTTTGGCTGCAGGTATGCGAGGATATGGCACCAGTATACCCTACCATGGCTGGTTGGAAGGGGGGGCTAGCTTACCTGACAGCACAGTATACTTGAGGGCCTCCTGGGCCACCATATTGGCAAGGCCACTGAGAATGGTCTCCAGAGCATTGCCGAGCTCCATCAGGTACTTGGCCTCCCAGGCCAGGCAGTACTGCTCACGGCTGCGGGCCAGGGCGGCCCATGGGGCGCTGAAGGTGCCTGGGGAGAAAACAGGTAGGTGGCATCTCACCTGTCTGTGGCAGAAAATGCCCCACCCACGGAACCAGATAGGAAATGCCAGGGGCAGGCCCGTGGGCAGCTCCCTCTAGCAGGGCAGATAAGAGTCTACCCCAGAGAGGGCTCCCATCACAACTTTTCCTCATCTGTAGCTAGGTGACCTTGGGAGCAATTCTATCTGACCTTGAGCTTCTCTTTGCTTCTCTGTAAAAAGGCCATGTGCTTGTCTTTGTAGGGCAAGATAAGAATGAATTGCTTAAGCCTGATGCTGGTGGCTCATGCTTAAAACCCTAGCTGCTCAGGAGGTTGAGATTTGAGAATCATGGTTTGAAGCCAGCCTGGGCAGGAAAATCCAGGAGACTCTTTAATTAACCACCAAAAAGTTGGGAGAGAAGTTGTGGCTCAAGTGGTAGAGCACCAGCCTTGAATGTAAAAGCTCAGGGACAGCGCCCAGGCCCTGAGTTCATGCCTCAGGCTGGTACCAAAAAAAAAAAAAAAAAGTTTGAAGGACTCCATGTATAAAATAGTATTTTCTTTATCCGGGAGAAGTCGAACATTAAGCTGTGACTTCGGACATGACTGGCAGTGTGGCTCTCTGACTCAGTACGGCTTTGAGCCAACACCCACGGAGTAGGAAGCAATCAATCCAGAAACTGGGGGAAGATGTTCTGAGCCTCAATTTCCTCTCCTAGGAAATGGAAACGGAAGCAACCTCATAGAAGAGACAGCTGTACCTTAGCCACCAAAGGCCATCTAGATGGTGAAGTGTGAACATTATTCCCTCTCTCCCTCCCTTCTTCCCTCCTTCCTTTCCTTTTCTCCTTCATTATAACACAGCAATTACTCCCATCACATCTGCAAGCAAGACTCAGTGACAATTAAGGCTTCAAGCTGACAGAAGTGAGTGATGGTTTGTTCCTTACAGAGCTTTCTCTAATTTGCATTGTTTCTCTCCCCCATCCCTTTCCTTTCTCTCCCTCTCCCCCTCCTTCCCAATTTCCCTTTCCCATCTCTGTGTTAACGCTGGGGCTTGAACTCAGAGCCAAGGTGCTGTCTCTATGCTTTTTTTTTTTTTTTGCCCCTAAAGGCTAGGAATCACTTTGAACCGTGATTCTCACATCTGAGTCTCTTGAGTATCTGGGATTACAGACATGAGCCATGGTGCCTGATCATAGGTCTCCTCTGGGCATCCTTCTCCCTGAGCCCGACACTCACTAGGCTGCTGAAAAGAACACTGAAGATGCTTTTTCTTCACCCAAGCATGCTCCTCCAGATCACAGCCCGGAGCTGATATCTGAGGCCTGGCAGCACAACACCAGGAGCTGCCCTAGTGCCATCTGGTTCTGGCAGCCACCCTGAACAGCGGGAATCATTTGCTCCACCTGACAAATGAAGCCACTGAGGAACGGGAAAGTTCTATAAATACGCACTTTGAAGCCACACGGCCAAGATGTATTGATCTCTCACCCGTGAGCAATAAAGCCCTAGGCTATCTTCTTCTTGCTCTGAGGACAGATTCAGACTCTCTGCTCCTCATGCTATGGTCTTGCTCCTGCCTCCTGGCTACTTGATTACCCTATGCTCCTTTTGGTCTTTTTTTTTGCCAATCCTGGGGCTTGAACTCAGGGCCTGGGCACTGTCCCTGAGCTTCTTTTTGCTCAAGGTTAGTGCTTTACCACTTGAGCTTTTTCTGTTTATATGGTATTGAGGAATTGAACCCAGGGCTTTGTGCATGCTAGCTTAGCACTCTGCCACTAAGCCACATTCCCAGCCCTCCTTTTGGTCTTTTTGCACATCAGGACCTTTGGTTGTGCTGCCTCTTTGCTTGGTCCACACATTTTCCTTTTTAAAACCCAACTAGCTACCAACCAGGCCTTAGCATAAATACGACTTCCTCTAAAAACCTCCTCCAGGAATAGCTCATTCATGCTTTCCCAACTGTGCCAGCCATAAAGCTCCCCTTTAATCACTTGGCCTGTCTCTGTCTTGTGTGTTCCATGGAAGCAGACGTGATGACTGGGCTGTCCTAAGGCTTGGCTTAACCCAGTTAAGAACAGCACTTTACAAATACTGCTGGCTGGCTGGATGAATGATGGTGAGAGGATGATGGTAGGTGGGTGGGGAGTGGATACTTTATAAATACTGATGGATAAAGGGGTGGGGGGATGATACATGGACAGGTGGATGGATAGATGGGTAAATGAATGAATGCGTAGATGCGTGGATGGATGATGGATGATGGGTAGGTATATGGGTGGTGGGTAGATGGATGAATGAGTGAGTAGATGGATGGGTGCTGGGCAGCTGGATGGATGGATGGATGGATGGATGGATAGGTGGATGGATGGGTGGATAGATGAGTACATGCATGGAAAGCTAAAGGATGGCTGAGTCAGTAGGGAGTGGATGGGCGGATGGGTGTAGCAATGAAGTCATCTCACCTTTCTGAGCCTCAGTTTCCTCCTCTGTGATATGGGGCCCTTCCTGCCCACTCCCTAGAGTCGCATGCAAGCAAGAACAGATCCCAGGGCCTGGTGAGCAGTAGGCCCAAGTCCACCAGTGCCCCAACACCAGGTCCCCCAATCCTTCTCTGCCCCTGGTCCTCACGGTATTTTCCAGAAGCGAGCCACCCAGTGATGGCGATGGTGATGTGTAGTTGCCTGCCCTCCGTCAGGGGCAGGAATGTGAACTCTTCAATGGCTCCGACACGCTTCTTCATCTTGTATCCTAAAGACTCAGACACATGAACAGGAGTGGAGGTGAGGAAGCCCTGGGAGGGGTGCAGCTGTCCCAACTGTGCTTATATGTACCCAGCAAGCGCTAACTAGCTGCCCTACCCCTGGACAAATGCACTTTGTTTGTGGCCCCTTTAAAGTGCCATAACTGTCCTTGATTGCAGGGAATCTAAAGTCACTCTGTAGCCAGGAAAAGGCCTCATGCCTCCAGAGGGCTTGCTTGTACTCTCAGAGTGGGGGAGTAGGCTCAGGAATCTTCCTTAGGAAGCACTTGGGGGGCATGGTGGGAAAGCCAGGTTTGCAAATGTGGTCTTTACCCTGGCCATGCAGAGGGCTAGTCTAGTTGCTTCAGTGAAATCTGTTGCAAGTCAGACACAAGTAGAACTCAGAGAGGACAAAGCTACATCCCCTCTGTCACCCAAAAAGCCATCCCTAGGGAGAATCAGAGAGTCCTGTAGTGATCTGAGCCACTCTAGATAAAAAACATCTTTCTTAAGCTGGGCGCCGGTGGCTCATGCCTATAATCTTAGCTACTCAGGAGGCTGAGATCTGAAGATCTCTGCCAGTCCGGGCAGAAAAGTCCGTGAGACTCTGATCTCCAATAAACCACTAGAAAACCGGAAGTGGCGCTGTGGCTCAAGAGATAGAACGCTCACCTTGAGCTGAAGAGCGCCCAAGCCCAGAGTTCAAGCCCCACGACCGACAAAACGAACAAACAAAAAAACTTTCTCAGTTCCTTATTGTGTGTGTGTGTGTGTGTGTGTGTGTGTGTGTGTGTGTGTGTGTGTGTGTGTGTGTGTGTACTAGAGTTTGAACTCAGGACCTCATGCTCTTGCTTTGCTTTTTCTGCTTCAGGCTGGTGCTCTATCACTTGAGCCACACCTCCACTTTGGGCTTTTTTATTGGTTAATGGGAGATAAGGGTCTCATAGATGTTTTTCTTTTTTTGCCCATCCTGAGGCTTGAACTTGGGGCTTGGGCACTGTCCCTGAATTTCTTCTGCTCAAGGCTAGCACTCTACCACTTGAGCCACAGTGTCACCTCTGGCTTTTTCTGTTTATGTGGTGCTGAGGAATTGAACTCAGGGCTTCATGCATGCTAGGCAAGCGCTCTACCACTAAGCTACATTTCCAGCCCTAACAGAGTTTTCTTTCCTTGCTGACTCTGAACCATGATCCTTGGATCTCAGCCTCCCGAGTAGCTTGGATTATAGGCATGAGCCACCAGCACCTGGGTCCCCGCTGCTTTCGAGCCTTACCTGTCAGGCCAGCTCCAGCTGCACCGAACAGTGAGGTCATGACAGCTATACCAGCCACAGAGCCCAGCGCTGCTGCCCCAGCACTGCCAATGATTGTCGCAGCTCCTGCAGCCACCAGAGGGGCAGCCAGGCCTCCAGTCACACCTGCAGGGAAAGCAGCCCACATGCGTGAAAGTGGGAGTTGGAATACGGCTTGATGTGTTCTGACTCCATAAATTACCACCACCTTTTTTGGACACTTCTTCTATTTTTTGGTCTTGGTCCTGGGGCTTGAACTCAGGGCCCGGGTGTTATCTCTGAGCTTCTTTTGCTCAAGGCTAATGCTTTCCTACTTGAGCCACAGATCTACTTCCACTTTTTTGGTAGTGTTAGTGGAGACAGAAGTCTCACAGGCTTTCCTGCCCAGGCTGGCTTTGGACTGTGATCCTCAGATCTCAATCTCCTGAGTATTTTAGGATTACAGAAGTGAGCCACCGGCGCCCAGCCTATGGCAACTTCTAACAGTGCTACTCTACCACTGAACTGTCCTGTGCTGGGGTCACCTCCCAACACACCTCCTGCCCTTTTGGTGCTTGCTGTGAGTCTAGACTGCCATGTGCTGCCCGCTGGGCTGGCCTTACCAATCGCCGTTCCCCCTCCGACTGTCGCCAGCCCTATCAGGAGATAGCGCTTCCATTTCCTCCGGTTTTCTTTCTTCTTCCGGGATGCCTCAGCCGTTCTGGGGGAGAAGAGGTTGATCTTTAAGGATCATCTATGGCCAGGATCCCTTGAGACCTCCTGCTTTATTCCAGCCCCACCTCACCTCCAGAGGAGAGCAATGGTGGGTAGTTACTCTGTCCAGAAGAGCAGGCTACCAAGTCACCCAGGCCCACTGATGCTTTTAAGAAGCAGAAGCGACCTGGGTGCTGGTGGCTCATGCCTGTAATCCTAGCCATACAGGCGGCTGAGATCTGAGGATCAGAGTTGGAAACAGGAAAGTCCAGGAGACTTGTATCTCCCATTAACCATCCAAAAGCCAGAAGTGGAGGTGTGGCTCAAGTGATAGAGCACCAGCCTCGAATGAAGAAGCTGAGGGACAGCACTCCAGTCCTTGAATTCAATCCCCAATACTAGCACAAAAGAAAAAAAGCCAAAAAAGCTGGGCACTGGTGGCTCATGTCTGTAATCCTGGCCACACGGGAGCCTGAGACCTACAGATCTCAGTTCAAAATCAGCTTGGGCAGGAAAGTCTGTGAGACTGTTACCTCCCATTAGTCACAGAAAAATCTGGAAGTAGAGCTGTGGCACAAGTGGTAGAGTGCTAGCCAGGAGCAAAAGGAGCTCAGGGACAGTGCCCAGGGTCAGAGGCCTAAGGACTGGCACATTAAAAAAAAAAGAAAAAGAAAATTCATGGTTCTGAAACTTAGTAGGGAAATCTCAGTGGACAGGTGCACTACTTACCTACCAGGTCCATCTAACAGGGTTGCAATTGAATAATGAAAAGAAAACAGTAATAATAATAGCAAGAGGAGCACAAAGAATACCTTTCAACAGAGGCCTCCCTCCTCCATCCCTTCCCCCGCATCCTGCCTTTGGATTCCACCTCCCTCGGGGACAGCTGGAAGCCCTTTTCCCCCTGAAGAATCTGAGGATGGCTTAGAGACATTTCTTCACAGGAGACCTTGGCCTTGGGGCAATAGCCAGACGCTTCCAGGCTGGACACATAAGTGCTGGAAAAGCTGGCAGCAGAAGAAAGCATTTGGGATGAACTGGCGTCAGGTGCGTATGGAGTGCAGTTGTCATGAGTGCTCAGGCTTCATGGGAATCCCGTTTGCCTTTGGGATCTGCAGCCCTCAGCTGTTGTTTTTATTGTTGTTGTTTTGTCAGTCGTGGGGCTTAAACTCTGGGCCTAGGCGCTGTCCCTGAGCTCTTAAGCTCAAGGTGAGTGTTCTACCACTTTGAGCCACAGTGCTACCTCTAGTTTTCTGGTGGTTAATTGGAGGTTAAAGTCTGATGGACTTTCCTGCCTGGACTGGCTTTGAACCTCGATCCTCAGATCTCAGCCTCCTGAGTAGCTAGGATGACAGGTGTGAGCCATTAGCACTGGGCTCAGCCGCTTTTTTGATTGGAAACCAGAGGAGAGGCAGAGGTTGGGGTGGATTGGCCATTACGGGGGACCTCTGAACAGGAGCTGGAGTTTGGACACTCACTGGAGCGACAGCAAATCATGGTGATAAGAAATGATGAAAAATGGTTAATATTTAGTGAGGAATGCCTGCCTATACACTAGCTTCTGTGCTTTGGACTTCCTACACTTTATCTTATTCTAGGAAATGGTTTTACTGTCCTCACATTGCAGATAGGTTAAGAGAGAAATTGTGGGTATTTCCAGAGCATCCTACCATATCGGCCAGAGCCTTAGTCTTCCTCTCCTGTAAAATGGGGGCAATGACATATCACAAGATTGTGGCTTTGTCACGATTAAAATTCATTCCTCCTTTGGCTATTCAGTCA
Organism: Dipodomys spectabilis; assembly: GCF_019054845.1. NCBI lineage: Eukaryota > Metazoa > Chordata > Mammalia > Rodentia > Heteromyidae > Dipodomys > Dipodomys spectabilis. Next base: position 866,296 of record NW_024870795.1, read on the forward strand.
ACAAACTCACACGGCAAATAGACAATTTGTGGGTGCCTTGGGATACTGCGTTATCTGTGAGCAGAAAAACCCAGGGGCTCAACCACTTGTGTCCTGCCTGTTTCCAGAAGTGGACTTGCATTGGGCATTCTGGGGCCCGGCATGTGTTTTGGTTTCCTGCCAGCTCAGCTCTCCATGTCTCCCTAGGGGGATAAAGGGCAAAGCACGGCTCTTCTTACTGCTTTGAGACAGAGATGCAGGAGCCAGTGATAGAAATCTGCGCACACTCCGGGTTCAGGACCACATGCCGCTGTAGAGGGAGGGAGAAGAAGCAGAATGGTGGATGAGAGCCAGGAGCCTGGTCTGGCATTCAAACCTCAACCGCCGTGGAGGCTTCATGCTTTCCTCTGCTGTGGAGGGTCAGTTGCTCATCGTTAGTCAGCTATTCAGTTCTCTCTCCTTTACTAGAAGGTTCTATAGTTGTACTTCCATGGGGAATTGGTTCCAGGACCCCCAAGGGTGGCAAAACCCACAGGTGCTCAAGAAATACTGCAGGTGCAATATGTATGCATGTGTATATGTACGTATGTCTGCCTATCTGTCTGTCTGTCTGTCGGTCGTGGGGCTTGAACTCTGGGCCTGGGCATTGTCCCTCAGCTCTTCAGCTGAAGGCTAGTATTCTACTACTTGAGCCACGGTGCCACTTCCAGTTTTCTGAGAGGTTTGTTGGAGATAAAAGAGTTTCACAAGCCCAGTGCCGGTGGCTCACGCCTGTAATCCTAGCTACTCAGGAGGCTGAGATCTGAGGATCACGGTTCAAAGCCAGCCTGGGCAGGAAAGTCCGTGAGACTCTTACCTCCAATGAACCACTTGAAAACTGGAAGTGGTGCTGTGGCTCAAATGGTAGAGTGCTTGCCTTGAGCTGAAGAGCTGAGGGACAGTGCTCAAGCCCAGAGTTCAAGCCCAAGGACCGACGGAAAAAAAAAAAGTGTTTCATAGACTTTTCCTGCCCAGGCTTTAAACCTTGATCCTCAGATCTCAGCCTCCTGAGTAGCTAGGATTACAGGCGTGAGCCACCAGTGCCCTGCCTTGCAATATTTGTTTCTAACCTAGGCAATTCTTGCTTCTACTCAAACCACGTTTATTTATTGTACCAAATAGAGCATATATACACTACATATACATCTTGAATAACGGTAAGAAATAAAAAAGGCTGAACGTGTTCAGTAACAAACCTAATTATTTTTTGTTTGGGTCTAGGTCTCACTATGTAGCTGAGGCTAGACTGAAACTCATGATCTCCATATCCTGAGGGCTGGGATTACAGGTGTGCACCACTATACCCAGCCAGACTTAATTAAAAAAAATATTTTCTAGCCCTGGCTAGTGGAATCTGAGGAATGTGGAAATGCTAACATAGAGAACAACCCAAGTGTACAACATTGCTCTGTCAACTGCAACTGATGACCAGCTTTAACCAATGATAGGTGAGTGGGGATGCGAGCCACTTCCAGAAGGATCTTTAAGAACCTAGGGGGAGCTGGGTGCTGGTGGCTCATGCCTGTAATCCTAGCTACTCGAGGCTGAGATCTGAGGATTGCGGTTCAAAGCCAGCCTAGGCGGAAAAGTCTGTGAGACTCTTATCTCCAATTAGCCACCAGAAAACCAGAAGTGGCACTGTGGTTCAAGTGGCAGAGCGCTAGCCTTGAGCTGAAGAGCTAAGGGACAGTGCCCAGGCCCAGAGTTCAGGCCCCACGACCGACCCAAAAAAAAAAAAAAAGTTCTAATGCAGCCAGCCTTGAGCACCTTATTTAGCTTCTCTGAGGCTCAGTTTCCTCGTCTGCAAAATAGGAATAATAGTAGGCCCTCTCTCATGAGATTCTCTGCAGGCTTGAGAATGAAAACATTAGGTAGGTTGAGTCCTTCTTGCTATTTCTTTTAATAATTTTTTTGGGGGAGGTCAGTCATGGGGCTTGAACTCTGGGCCTGGGTACTGTCCCTGTGCTCAAGGCGAGCGCTCTACCACTTGAGCCACAGTGACACTTCCAGTTTCCTGGTGGTTTATTGGAGATAAGAGTCTCACAGACTTTTCTGCCTGGGCTGGCTTTGAACCTTGATGCTCAGATCTCAGCCTCCAGTAGCTAGGATCACAGGCATGAGCCAGTGGCGCCCGGCTTATTTAAGAATTTTTTCCCCAGAAATAGGGGTGGCTTTAGGGATGATGGTGATGGACCTCAGATTCTGCCTGAGGTTGCCAAAATTATCTCAGACCTAGGGAAAGCAGCATAGCAACTCTTCAGCCTGGAGACCTGGTTCTTAGCTCCGATTTAGCCTCTAGCTTTCTGTGTAGCCTTGGGAACATAGCTTGCCCTCTCTGGACACCAGCCTCCATTTTTTTCAGTGAATTGTAAATCTGTATGTGCCCTTAATGGATCCGATTCTATGTAGGGTTTCTTTAGACTTTTTTTTTTTTTTAAACTCTTTTCTCTTTCTGGAAGATACTAAGCAATGGAATGCAATGTGTTACCCAGTTGTTCTGCCCATGGTGACTTCAAATCACAATCTTCCAGATCTCAGCCTCCTGGATAGTTAGGTGTGAGTCACACCACGTTGACTAATTTCTTAATAATAAATCTCCAGTCATCGTGACAATGCTCCAACATTTCACATGTGTCCTATTAACCCCAAAGCTTCTGTTTAGATGGCAGGCAGGTCTATTCTGCCCTACACATTTTTTAAAATTTAGCCTCCAGTCCCCCTCTGGTTCTATAGCAACTGGGACACATCACTGCAGGAAGGTGGCTGTCTCCTCTGCTCTCTGAGATGATCATCTCCCCCTCCCAAGTCCAGGGGTAGCCAAAGACGGTAGAGAGCTGGAAGTGTTTGACCCAGCCACAGGGACTCCAGGACGGCCTCCCTGGGTTTCTAGCTGCAGCCTAGACAGTGCCGCTGACTCTCAGAGCCACACCCCCACGCCGCCCCTCATGCCCGTTCCTTTGGTAAGCTGTCAGCAGCTGGGATTTTCCCCCACACACACCATAGGCCTTGAATCCTGCCAAAATCCAATAATTTCCATTCTCCCTGTTTAAACTGAATTAAGGACCATCAGTTAAGCGTCAAGTCAATTAAGGGTCAAAGTATATCTCCAGCCTCCATTTAGAAGGAAATTCTTTTTAGTAATGAGAAGAATGATAATAGCAATAAACATATTGAACGGTTACGATAGGCCAATCATTTCTATGTGAATCATTTCATCTCGTGAAGACCTCACAAAACCCGTGGAAATTATGTATCATTTGTTGGAAAAGAAGACTTTGATGTAAATACAATCACTAGACTGGGTGGACTGGTGGCTCATGCCTATAATCCTAGCAACTCAGGAGGCTGAGATCTAAGGACTGCAGTTTGAAACCAACTAGGGCAGAAATCAGCCAGCAAAAAGCTAGAAATGGTGGTGTGGCTCAAGTGGTAAAGAGCCTGCCTTGAGTGAATAAAAAAGCTAAGGGATAGCACCCTGGCCCTGAGTTCAAGCCCTATTACTGGCATAACTTAAATAAGTGTAATATGTATGTAGCCACAGTAAGTGGATCCATCCATCAGGATAAGATTTTGCTGCTATAACAAATGAGCCCCTCCCCTCAACCTCCACGGTTTATAGCATCCACAGTTATGTCTTACTCCCTCCCACTGCTTCTCCACTGCAAACTGGCTGTGCCTTGCATCCACACTGACTTCGTTCTGGATTACAGGTTGACACAGTGGCCCCACTCCTGCCTAGAATGTTGTCATTCTTGGGCCAGACTGACAGGAGAACTGTCAGGCTCCCCCACGGCTTTTTGTTTTATCTTGTTTATTTGTTTTCTTGGCTGGTCACTTGAGCCACAGTGCCACTTCTGGTTTTCTGGTGACTAATTGGAGATAAGAGTCTCACAGACTTTTCCACCTAGGCTGGCTTTGAACTGCATTCTACCACTGAACTACCTTCCTAGCCCCTGTGTTAGAACTTCTGTTTTCTTTTTTTTTCTGATCCGGATTACTGCTGTTAACAGAACGAATCCCTCAGGGATATATGTTTCTTTCTGATAAGATTTTTCAGCTGCTGGCTCAAACCTATAATCCTAGCCACTCAGGAGGCTTTGTGATCTGAGCATTGAGGTTTGAAGCCAACCCAGGCAGAAAAGTTTGTGAGACTTATCTCTAGCCACAAGAAGCCAGAAGTAGAGTTGTGGCTCAAGTGGTAAAGCATCAGCCTTGAATGAAAAAAGCCAAGCAAGAATGCAAAGTCCTCAGTTCAGAGCCCCAGTATTGGCAAAAGATTTCCAACCAATAAATGAGAGATTCCTTAATCTGAAGGCATAGAAGACCCTACCTCTTTCTGGTGCTTTCAAAGAACCTGAGGCAGCCTTTGCGGTTATGGTAATTTGCTTGGAGCAAGGTTATTTTCTTGCTGACACAGTTTGAGAGTCAAAGCAAGAATGTTTCGAGGTTATTTCAACAAGCCATGTTTCCTCCTTTTTCGAGGTAACACCCATTCCCTTTGCCCCATAAACCCTGGCACGAGGGTGTTTCTCTGAACCTGACAACTGGATTAAATCTCCAACTGGAAGAATGAGCTGGTGCAACCCCCAAGCCATTGTAGATGAGTGAGACTCAGGGCCAGGTTGACGTGCCTGGTGCCAGCAACCCACAATTAGGCTGTGGCTGGGATTGATTTATTGCACTGGGATTTAGATTTTTGTGTTAGGCGTTCTCTCCAAGGAGCAATGTGGTGGCCAAGTTACCGACATAATAGCAAAGCTCTGCCACGGAGGAGTCGGATGTGTTCGGGGCATGTGGGGGAAGGGAAGAGTCACATCAGGGAATACTCACTATGGTGCCAAGCTTGGGCAGAGTGTTTTATATTATGGCAATGTTCCTTTCTCCCAATGGCCCAGGAGGCTACTATCCTTATTGTCATTTTACAGACATGCATGGAATATTGCAGATTAGAGAAAGGTGGCCAGCTAGCTGCCCAAGGTTAGACAGTAGATGGGTGTCTGAGGTGGGATTTGAATCCAGGTCGATGGAGCCCATAGATCCGAGCCTGAGGTAGAGCACGGTATCAGGGCCCTAGCATGTTAAAGTCAGATGCACCTCTCTTAGTTACCCTCTATTTGGTCCTCCTCTTCTTACAAGTGAGCACTGAGGCCCAGAGAGGGTAAGGGGACTTGTTAAGGTCACATAGTGAGCCAAGGCTTCATTGGAACTCTCCAGCCAGTGCTCCTTCTGCTCAGTCAGGGAAAGGGCACCGTTATCGGCAAAGCACCCTTAGTGGAAATGCAGGGATTTCTTACTCAGATTCCTCTTCTCTGGCTTCCTTCAGGCTCTCGAGGAACGTCTCTTCAAGGACATCCAGGTCCTCCAGGGGAACGTGAAGCAGAGTAGTTACATGGCAAACGAGGACTCTGGCTCGGGCATCGTAGCGCCCTCCAAAGACAAGAGAGGATGACACAGGCAAAGAATCAGATGGAGTTTTTAAGCACAGAGATGTTCACAATAGTCATGACTGGAGCTGGCTCTCCCCCCAGCTCCCATCTGTCCTCAGCAGTGTCTGCTAGTTTCTAGCACACCAGGCTGCATTGCTGCTGCCGAGTGACTGAACTTTGCAAGACAAAGTTGCCATTTACCTCCCGCCCTGCTGTTTTCTGTCTAAGGAGCCTTGGGTCACGGTGCCCTCTGCTCCTGAGACTGTGGCTTCACCACGCACAGCAGTGTTCCATGAAAAGCAATGGATTAGTCTCCTATGCATACTGTAACAAATAACCACACTTAGTGGCTTCAGATAATACAAGTTTAGGACGTCTGTGGCCTGAGATCCTGAATGTGCACAAGATTGTGTTCCCCCCCTTTAGAGGTGCTAGGAGAGATTCTATTCCTGGCCTTTCCCAACGTCTCGAGGCTGCCCACAACCCTTGTCTCATGGCCACATCATTCCAGCCTCTGCTTCTGCCACCATGCCTCCTTCTCTGATGCTGTTCCCTTCCTTGTATACAAGGCCCTGGTGATTCCATTGGGTCCATCTGAGTAGCCCTAGATGATCACTTCATCTCGTGCCTACAATCCCAGCTACTTTGCAGGCCAGAGGCAAGGAGGATCAAGGTTGGAGGCAAGCTGCGGAAAAAAGAGCAAGACCTATCTGAAAAAGAAGATAAACTAAAATCCTTGAGTGTTTGTGTGTATGGCTGTATCTCAGGTAGTAGAGTACTGACTTTAGCAAGCCTGAAGTCTAAAGCTCAAACCCCAGTATTGACAGAGAAGGGTGGGGGCGGTATTCCTGAAACCTGGTTTAGGGGTCTTCCTTATCGTCAGCTGCAGGATGTCATTTGACGGAGGGAGTTTTTAACCTGACTGAGTTCTCCGTCACAGCCTGCCCGTGTCACCGGTCAGCAGTGTTCGGCCCACTACCCTTGGCCACATTCCTGCTTAGGGGCTGTCTACGTGCCGGTGCAGGGGCTGTGTCTCAGAGTCACCAGATTAATGAAAGGTCTGCAGACAAAGGAGCGCCTTCTCCTTTGAACAGAAGCACCTGCTTCACCCAGGTGATAATCGGGCTGTGGGAACCAAGGCTTGGCCTTGATGATTCATGGATCGCAATTCTAATTAGTGGCTAACATGTACTGCAGGGGTCAAGGTTGCAGTGATAGAGTTTCTAGAATCCTGGCTGCCACGTGCACAAATTATTATTCCTGGGGTAATGTCAAGCATGGAGAGAGAGCTGGCTGTTGCTCAAGATCATTTCAAGGACCTTGGAGGCCAGGCTGTTGGTCTTGAAGCTGGGCTTAGAGGCTGGTGGGGGCTCTCCTGGTCTTGGTTCTCCTAAAGATCTGTCGATCTTGTTTGGCTAACAGGTGCCCATTCACACATCCACCTTGGAGCTTGGGCCAAATGCCTGGGCATTGTCCTTTGGTCATCCTGACACCCAATCTAGCAGCTAATGTTGGCAGCAGAGCCTCCAAGCTACAGCCTGAGTCTGAGCCATTTCCTTCCATCTCTACCACCATCACCTCCCACTGGTATTGAAAATTCCCTAGCAGCCTCTGGCTACCCTATGGTTCCTCATTTTTCATTCTGGCCTCTGTATTCCATATGTCTCCAATCTAGAGGGAGTCATAGAAGCCGTTCATCTATACATTCTCCCTGGCTTAAAATTTTCTTTTTTTTTTTGGGGGGGGGTCCGGTTGTGAGGCCTGAACTCTGGGCCTGGGCGCTGTCCCTCAGCATTTCAGCTCAAGGCTAGAACTCTACCACTTGAGCCACAGCGCCACTTCCGGCTTTTTTTTTTTCTTTTTGCTTATGTGGTGCTGAGGAATTGAACCCAGGGCCTCAGGCATGCAAGGCAAGCGCTCTACCACTGAGCCACCTTCCCAGCTCTGGCTTAAAATTTTCTAATAACTTTCTAATGCCCCTAGGATAAAGTCCACATTTCTTCCTAGGTGTGTAAGATATCTGAGCCCTTCCTGCTACCTACTCCTATTTTTTCTACTATTCATCCTTGCTTCATGCATCAGCATCAGTTCTACCAAGCACATGTCTGTCTCAGGGCCTTTGCACTTACTGTTCTCATTATCTGGTAAGCCCTTCTCCCAGAGGTCTGCCAGCCTGGCCTGTTTCTATCACCCAAACCTCAACTCTTTGGAGAGACTGTTGGCTCCTGAATTAGAGCAGCATACTTCTAAGGCCCCCCCCCCCCCCACTTTTCCCATTACCCTTTCCTTTTCTCCTTTCTGTGTGGATAATATTGTGTGGCTCAACCCATCAGAATGCCACCTCCCTCCCTCCCCTACCACAAGGACAGGGCCGTCTGCCTTGTTTGCTGGTGTGCTTCACCAATGCTTGGGGTATACAGGAAACAATGAAGTCATGGTGTCTTCACTGGCTGGCTGGACTTCTTTCTGACCTGCTAGAGTGCTCTCTGCTGTGCCCCAACATGCCCAAAGCAGCATAAAAGGCCTTTACTGCTTCCCACCTCCATTTTGGGTCCAACTTTCCCAGGAACTGTGGAGACAAGGGGGGACCAACTGGCAAAGGCATCTCACTCGCCCTAGGTAGGATCTTCACTTAAAGAGGATTTTAGTCCCAGAGCTGACAATGCCTGGAACTTTCTGAGACCACCTCATGGTTCAGTTAAGGAACTGAGCCACCTGCTCCCAAAAGCCCTCTCTGATTCACTCTCCTGCTCTCTGTCCCTTTGCCAGCAGCAAATCCTTCTTATCACCATTGAAATTGTTTATTTTTTGGCCCGATGCCAGTGGCTCACGCCTGTAATCCAAGCTACTCAGGAGGCTGAGATCTGAGGATCCACGTTCAAAGCCAGCTCAGGCAGGAAAAGTCCTTGAGATTCTGATCCCCAACTAGCCAGAAGTGGAGCTGTGGCTTAAGTGGCAGAATGTTAACCTTTAAAAAAAAAAAAAAGCTTGGAGGCTGGGAAGGTGGCTCAGTGGTAGAGTGCTTGCCTTGCATGCCTGAGGCATGCAAAAACAACTATTTTTTTTTTTTAATTTACCCTCATGTTTATTGTCTGTCTTCTCTCCAGAGATAAATTCCAAACTCGCTGTATATCCTGTTAGTATTTTTTCTGTTTTGAGTTTTTGAGTGACGGTTTCCATCTGTAGTCCAAGATGGCCTTGAACTCTTGATCCTCTGGCCTCAGTCTCCCAAGTGCTAGGATTACAGGTGTGTACCACAAGGTATGGCTCTCATAATAGTCTTTCCCTGGTGAATTGTCATGTCTCTTTCTTCCGCTCTGGTAAGTCACACTAAGGTGGCACCCTGGTGCTGGGGCTGCCAGGCAGCCGATGGCGCAGAGGGGGCTCCTTACCCCCTCTTCCTTGGCGGTCATACCTCAAGACCATACTCATGCCCCTCCCTCCATCCACCCACTTTCTTAATTACATTTCCCCCTAAGGCTAGCATGGCCTCTGTCCTAACCAACCTGAAGGGACAGTTTTCATATGAAACAGAAGCCACATTGAATTCCCATCACATGCCACCTGTCTCCTACCAACCACTGGCTTTAAGCTTCTAGAATGGTTCATGGGATTTGTTCCGGGAAGTGGAGGGTGGTAGTGGTAGTCATGGTAGTTTTATCAGTAAGGTGAGTGATGCCGCACACTGTGTCTCTGCTGTGGTCTCCTCTTGGAAAATAGAGGCAATTGTAGTACCTGTCTTCCAGAATTGGTGGGCCTTAAATTAGTATCTGTAAAGAAAACCCTCTGATGCAGGGCGCTATGGCTTATGCCTATAATCCTACTCAGAAGGCTGAGATCTGGAAAGTTGTGGGTTAGAGCCAGCGTAGGCAGATAAATCCAATCCAATTAGCTAACAAACAGCTAGAAGTGCATGCCTGGCTCAAGTGGTGGAGTGCCAGTTGTCAGCAAGAGCTAGAACTCTTGAGGTCAAGTCCCATTAGTGGCACATACAAAGAAAGGAAGAAAGAAAGAAAGAGAAGAGAGAAAGAGAGAAAGAAAGAAAAGAAAGGAAGAAAGCAAGCATTCAGCTTGTAAGAGGTACTTAAAAGCTGCTTTTGATGGGCACACTCATTGTAAACACAGGAGAAAAGCTGGGCATTCCTGCCTTGATTTTGTACACGTCTCTGCTCTGAGCCAATCTCTCGAAAGTCACCTTGCAATCCAGGAAGGACAGATAACATCTTTATGACAAGAAACCTCTGCCAAGAACAAGAGAGTGTCTGTGGAACAGACAGACCCCTTGCCATGAGCGATGACCTGTTTATCTTGACTGGTCTTGACGACTGTAAGATCTTCTCCAGATCCTCTTCCAAGGCAAGGACTGATGTCATCAACCAGGCCACATTTGGACGGGGACTGTTTAATAATTATGCACACCTCTCTCCTTCACCTCCCAGTTTTTTTTTTTCACCTCCCAGTTTTTTGTCTATAAAACCTAAAGCTCATGTTTGTATCCCTGCAAGACCACTGAAGGCCAGTGAAGGGCAGTCTTCCCATGGCCTGTCTGTGCTTTGTAATACGCCTCCTTTCACTGCTTTTACTGCCCTTTAACTTGTCCCTTTGTTTGGCTCATAGTGGCTAGACTTGGCATATGAAACTCCTGAAATTTGGGCCTGGAGTCGAAAATCTCAAGTGTCAGGCAGACATCAGACCATTGACAAGCAATCTCTGCTAAGATTATCCCCAGGAGCTGGGCGCTGGTGGCTCACACCTGTAATCCTAACTACCCAGGAGGCTGAGATCTGAGGATTGTGGTTCAAAGCCAGTCTAGGCAGGAAAGTCCATGAGACTCTTATTTTTTTTCCCAGTCCTGGGCCTTGAACTCAGGGCCTAAGCACTGTCCCTGAGCCTCTTTGTGCTCAAGGCTAGTGCTCTACCACTTGAGCCACAGCACCATTTCCAGCTTTTTCTGAGCACTGTCCCTGAGCCTCTTCGTGCTCAAGGCTAGTGCTCTACCACTTGAGCCACAGCACCATTTCCAGCTTTTTCTGAGTAGTACGCCGGAGATAAGAATTTCAAGAACTTTATTGCCTGGGCTGGCTTTGAACCACAATCCTTAGATCTCTGCCTCCTGAGTTGCTAGGATTACAGGCGTGAGCCACCAGTGTCTGGCTTCCATGAGACTCTTATCTCCAATGAACCACCAGAAAAGCCAAAGTGGCGCTGTGGGTCAAAGTGGTAGAGTGCTAGCTTTGAGCAAAAGAGCTCAGGGAGAATGCCCAGATCCTGAGTTCAAGCCTTACAACTGGAAAAAAAAAAAAAAAATTCCCGGGCTAACTGGACACAGGAGGCATTTGGTTCTTATTTACTGAATAAATAAGGTGGTTTCAAAATTGATTATAAGTTTCTCAATCTCAAGGATGCTGGCAGAAAATCGTGCCTGGGTCAGGAGAGCCAAAGATTCACACCTCAGCACTGATTCATCAGGGAGTAGGGGAGCAATCTAGTAATTATACTTTCTGCAGAAAGTAGAGCCAGGTGTGCAGTACGTACCGCCATGACTCACAGGCGCATACACACACCTGCTGAGTTCCCTGCTGACAGCTCCCCACCCCCAGGTCAGGTTACAGGTGCAGAGCAAGGGGGCAGAAAAATCATCCTTCAACCTGGGATGCAAGTTTCCTGAGCCATTCAGAGCTCATGAGAGCTACTTTGCCTTAAATGGAATTTTGAAACTTTGAAATGTCGTCCTAAGCTTCTGGCTAAACCCTTGGAGGCCTTCATTTCCTCCCTGTAAATGCAGACTGCAGGATGTATTTCAGTAGCTTATTGGACAGTTATACACTGTGCAATAATTCAACCTATTTAAGGGGCCTAAAGAACAACCAGAATGACTTGTAAAGATTACTGAATACAAACACACCGGCCCCGCCTCAGCCAGCCACATTTTGGTTTAGTTCACTGTATGGCATTTGGCAATGTGTGGAGATATTTTTGGTTGTTAGGACTTAGGAAGTGCTACTGAGATCTAATGGGTATGGCCCAGGAGACTGCCAAATACCCTCACAGTGCACAGGACACCCCCAACCACCCACTCCAGAGGGTTTTCCAACTCTGAACATCAATAGAGCTAAGCTGAGTTAGTCTTATCAGCTCCGTGTTTACTATATCCTATAAGACATGTTTTAAGGCTGGAGGTGTGGCTCAAGGTAGAGCGCCTGCCTTGCGAGCATGAGGCCCCGAGTCCAAACTCCAGTACAGGAGGGAAGAAAAGGTGAAGATTGTTTTTTTACAGCTGGTAAAGAGCTTAGCAGGTTGGAACCTGAAGAGAAGAAAATGATTAGTATTTGAAAAAAAGAAAGAGAGAAAAAAAATTCCAACCGGGCTGCCGTGCGGCATCATTATGTGATGAAGAGCCCCAAGCTGCCAGTAAAGGTCAACCTTCCAGGAAGTTCTGAGAAACGCAGCTTTTCATATTGATTTCCTGGGTTACTCATCTTTCCTCATACTCATGGAGAAAGCCAGGGCTCCCCGACCCAGTCCAGAGGAGGAAGAGGGTATTCAGACAAACTACCTTGCGCAGATTCTAAGGTTGTTCTCAGAAGAAAAGCATTTGTCCATCCTCTGCGACTCCCACTCTCCTACCTTCTCCCATCCTTCCATGTACCTATCTTTCCTTCCTTCTGTCCATCTACCCACCCACCCACCCACCCATCTATTTGGCTATCCACCTACCCATCCACCTATTTATCCCTCCCTCCCTCCCTCTCTCCCTCCCTCCCGCCCTCCCTCCCTCTCTTCCTTCCTTCCTTCCTTCTTTCTTGCCTTCCTGCCTGCCTCCCTCCCTCCAAGCAAGTACTAAAGGCCGAGCACGTGTCTCTCAGTGTTAGAAATGCTGAGGTTTGATGGTAAAATAAGCTAGACAAGGCTTCACTCTCATGGAGCTTGTGGGAAAGAACTTAGGTGACTTGTTCACTTACAATATTGACTGTCTCCTTACAAGATCCTTGGCTACCACCACAGATGAATGGATCCAAAAATTGTGGTATCTATACACAATGGAATTTTATGCAGCCATTAGAAATGACAAAATAATGGCATTTGCAGGGAAATGGATGGAGCTAGAAGGAATCATGTTGAGCGAGGTAAGCCAAGAGCAAAGAGACAAACGGTACATGGTCTCCCTGATAAGTGGGTGCTAAATCCAAAATGTTAGGTGATACGACAAAACTAATAGGACTTAAGAAACAAAGAACTCCCACTCATCTGGTCGAACCACTACTAAATATCCCCATGCTGCTGATCACATGTATGGTGTATAACATGTGAACACCGTTATATGTTATAGACTGTGATAGACAATTTGCTCCAGGAAAGTTAGAATGAACTTGTGACTTTAAATGAGCATCATTATTCCACAATACTGTGAAATTCTGGAAATTATGTAATCACTTAATCATAATCAAAAAAAAAAAAAAAGAACCTTGAGGAAGGTAGGGAGGGAAGGGATGGTAAGGGGAAAACAATGGAGGGGGTAACAATGTTCAATAGGAAGAGTACTCATTACCTCACTCATGTAACTGTAACCCTCTGTATAGTATCTTTACAATAAAAAAGAAAGAAAGAAAAAAAAAGATCCTTGGCTATATTCTCTGAATCAAGGATCCCACAGATTAAAAAAAATTTTTTTCTTATGAGCCAGGTACCAGGGAGTCATATCTGTAATCCTAGCTACTCAGGAGGTTGAGATAGAGGATCAATGTTTGAAGACAGCCCAGGCAGTAAAGTTTATGAGACTCTTAGCTCCAATTAACCACCAAAAATCTGGAATTGGAGCTGTGGTTCAAATGGTAGTTTTAGCCTGGAGCCAAAAAGCTAAGGGATAACATCAGTGTGCATGCATGTGCACACCCCTACATTATGGGAGTGTCAGGTCTGCAAAATGGGGCAAAGGAGTTAAATGCCTGCATGGACCTCTAGAATCACACCTGGCACAGCACATGTACTCAACATCAGGTGGCTTTGTCATTACTACAACCACATCATCAGCTTCTCTCTCCTGGGGTGTGGCTGTGCTCTCCAGCAGCCTGAGTCCCACACTGCACACAAGGACCAGACAGTATGTTAAAAAAAAATGGCTGGACACCAGTGGCTCACGCCTGTAATCCTAGCTACTCAGGAGGCTGAGATCTGAGAATCAAGGTTTGAAGTCAGCCCAGGCAGGAAAGTCTGTGAGATATTATCTCTAATTAACCACAAAAAAGCCAGAAGTAGAGCTGCGGCTCAAGTGGTTGAAAAGCTAAGGGATGGCGCTCAGGCTCTGAATGTAAGCCCTAGTACTGGCACACGCACGCACACACACACACACACACACACACCGCAAAATGCAATTTTTATCTGATTTCTATACATATTATATGGGTGTCCTTACAAGAAATATAAAAAATAAAATACAAGAAAATATATAAGAAATAAAAATGATATATATGGAATAAAATATAAAAAGTATAAGAAAAAGAGGAGAGGCACGGGCAGTGCAGAGTCAGGGAGATGGCGACGCTTACAAGAAGACCAGGCAGCCCCTCAGCCACGTGGCTCAGGCCAAGGTGCGGCTGGAGCAGGCAGAAGGGACAGGACAGGAAGGATCCCCTACCACTTCCAGGCACCCCAAGCGGCTTGTGCTCATTGCTAGTGAGCCCAGGAGAAGCACAGCTGGGTAGAATCTCCAACTGCAGCCTAGGCAGGAGAATGCCCTGAACCTCTCTGCTGAGCACTTCCTCATCAGAAGATGTCACTGGAGCATCCCGTGAGCGGATATTTGCAGAGGAGAGGTAGTGGGCCCTATGCCAAGGTTTGGTCCCAGAAGGTCTCCGGGAATGAGAAGCTGTTACTGAGGCATCATGTTGAGGAGGTTCTAAGCTACAGCTGTGGTTCCCGGGAGCAGGCTATGAGACCCCCACCAGCATCCCAAGAGCTGTACCAAGGGGCTGGTCTTTCTCCTGAGTATACCAGGTGGGCGTGGGGCCAGGAGGTCTTGGGAAAGGTCCCTGAGCTACAGGAGGGTGGGCGGCAGGGGAATGTGAGGGGAGGAGCCACAGGGAAGTTGAGGAAGAAAGGAAGCGAGCAGTGAGCAGCAGCATTTGGCATCTGACTCGTGCTAACGAGCTCACTGCCAATGCTGCAGGCCCGGAGTCTGGGTGCCAAAACATTCCTCTGAGCCAGTCCATCTACAGGTGGCGCACCTGTCACTGGCTTCCCGTGTGCCCACAATGACAGAATTTAGCAAATCAACTTACCATCCTGGAGTGAGAAGCTCAGTAGGTCCTGTGTGGAAAAGAAAACCAGATTTAGGGAGGAGCCAACAGGCTGCCACCCAGCCCAGATGACTGTCACCCATTCCCATTCCTACCCATGAAGAACAAGACCTGCAGGACAGCAGTGAACAGGACAGAAAATTTAAGTAAGCAGCTGGGTATGGAAGTGGATGCCTGGACTCCCAGGATCTGTGAGTTTGAGGCCAGCCTGGACTAAGTAGTGAGAAAACTTGTCTCAAAACAAAACAAAACAACACTCTAAGGAAAAGCAATGTCAGGAATGTCATAAGGAAACAGCAATGTCAGGATATTAGGCAGTGAAAGAAAGGAAGGAAGGGGGCTGTCTTATATGGCACATGTCCACCAACTTCCTGTCAGAACCTTCTACCTGCTCTAGCTAGACACAGAGCTGGTGACTGACATACCTAGGGCCACACACCAAAGCTCTGGCCTCAGCAAAGAAGCATCATAGGTTAGTAGAGTGCAGGCTCTGAAATCAGACCTCCAAGGTTCAAAACCTGGCTTGGACACTTATCAGCTGTGTGACCGTGGGAAAATTATTTAACCTCTCTATGCCTTGTTCTTCTTGGGGGTCCGGTCATGGGGCCTGAACTCTGGGCCTGGGCACTGTCCCTTAGCTCTTCAGCTCAAGGCTAGCGCTCTACCACTTGAGCCACAGCACCACTTCCAGCTTTTTTTCCCCTGCTTATGTGGTGCTGAGGAATCAAACCCAGGGCCTCGAGCATGCAAGGCAAGCGCTCTACCACTGAGCCACCTTCCCAGCCCTTGTTCTTCTTTACTATGAAACAGATATGATTGCACAAGTTGGGTATCCCTGGTCTAAAAAAATACAAAATTCAGTCAGGCACTAGTGGCTCATGTCTGTAATCCTAGCTACTCAGGAGGCTGAGATCTGAGGGTGAAAGTTCAAAGCTCTATCTAGCCTTGAGCATAAAAACTCAGGGATAGCTTCCTGGCCCTGAGTTCAAGCCCCAGGACTGGATACCCCCAAATAAAATTAAAACAAAAACCCAAAAATTTAACAATTTTTTTTGTTTTTTTTTGGTCCAGTCGTGGGGCCTGAACTCAGGGCCAGGAAGCTATCCCTGAGTTTTTATGTCCCTCAGCTGTTCAGCTCAAGGCTAGCGCTCTACCACTTGAGCCACAGTGCCACTTCCAGCTTTTTTTTTCTTTTTGCTTATGTGGTGCTAGAGAATTGAACCGAGGGCCTCAGGCATGCAAGGCAAGCACTCTACCACTAAGCTACCTTCCCAGCCCAAAATTTTAACAATTTTTGAGTGCCAATAGGATACCACAGAAAAGCCCAGACCATGAAACTTTGTTTCAAATTATCCAAACTTGCACTGTATCCCATTCCCTTCCAGCTATGTGTATAAGCTCATATGAAACATAAACAAACTCGTCCTTTTAGATCTGAACTCCATCTCCAAGACTAAATAGGCAATACATCATGTGACTTATTTATGCCAACATGCAAAATGTCTTTCTGAACATACAAATACATCGGGATATGCAAATGCATGTCCAAATATGCAAATACCCCAAAGCCTGAGGGCAAAATGTCTGAAATTGGAAAACACTTCTGGTAGCAAGCATTTTGGATAAGACACACTCCACCTGCATTGCTCAGCTCTGGAAGTTGTCCAGAGTTAATGCTGTCAGGGTACTAATGTAATGTGCATGGTGAGCAGTCGACTGAAAGTAAGCGTTTGTCAGCACCAGCCATCACCATCATTTGATATCACGATGGACTGTTTGGTCTTCCTGCTGCCCCATTCCACCAGAGGTGATTTCCAGATGTATCTGGAAAGGAACTGACTTGTTCCCCAGTCCCTAACCCCTACCCCTAGGTATGAGTTCTACCTGTGTGATCATGGATGGGTCACCCTTCAAGGCTGGGTCCTTTGACAAAGTCTCAGCAAACATGTCTGCTCCTTCGCCTCCTAGGCCGCTGGCAAAAGCAGTCATGGTTGGCAGGACGGCTTCGGACAACTCCAGCCACTTCACCAGGCCTGCTACAAACTCGGAGCAAAAGGAGCTGAGATACGGGAGAGATGGCTTTAGTTCCCCTAAGTCATAGTCACAAAGGGCTAGAGGAATGGTTTAAGTGATAGCAAGTGTGAGGACCTGGATTCAAACTGCAGTATTACCAAATAATTTAATGACAAGTTGAGTTCATGGATATAAACTCTACAACACAGGGACTGTGAAATTCAGAGAGAGTCAAGCTGAAATGTTAGGTGACATGGATTTTACCTTCTGCACCCACCAAAAAGCAGGTACCAGTGCCTCATGCCTGGGATTCTAGATATTCAGAAAGCTGAGATCTGAGGATCGTGGTTCGAAGCCAGCCCAGGCAGGAAAGTCTGTGAGACTCTTATCTCCATTTCACCACCCAAAAAAAGGTGGAGCTTTGGCTCAAGTGGTAGAACACCGACCTTGAGCAAAAAAGCTAAGGAACAGTGCCCAGGCCCTGAGTTTGAGCCCTTGTATCTGACCCACCCTGCCCCCTTAAAAAAAAAAAAGCCTTCACCAAGATGCACATAAGCCACAGGGAAGAGGGCAGCAGGCATTGCTGTTCATGTGCTGGGGCCTGGGCCATGCTGGGGTATGAGGCATGGAAGCCAACAGGGGCGCTGTCCCCAGCGGGAGACTGAGTGAGTGGGAACTCAAGAGGAGAGGGAGCCCCACGGGCTGAGGCAGGCGCTGATAGCAGACTTGGGCTTTACTTGAGCCGGTGCAGGGGAGGGATCTGGGTAGATCTGGTCTAGCTCCCCAGCCAGACCCTGGCCTGTCTCAGCAGCACCCTGCTGGAACAGCAGCCCCAGGCTCTACACCCTGTGGCCAGGTTGGGAAGGGCTCTGGCTCTCCCTCCTCTTGCATGGCTCAGCATGCTCATTCCTGGCTGTGGAGTGGAGAGAGCCTGAGGCCAGGGCTGCTGACTGGTGGCGAGGAGCTCTACTCCAAATCCCAGTCTTGCAGGCACTAGGATCAAGCGCTAAGAAGCATCGGAGCAAGGTTCAGTAAGCACAAAATGCCCTACTAATGTCAGCCAGCATCACGGTCGTGGTTTCTAAGGTGACTGAGGACGCAGTGGCAGACAGGGTCAGACTCTGACGTCCAGCCACCCGGGAGTATCGGGTTGTGCCCTCCTGTCTCCTTCCTCAGCTTCATTTTCCTGGGCTGTAAAACTAACAGGCCATGCCTGGAGGAGGTGGGAAGGCAAAGTGAGGAGGAGCAGTAAACGTTATCTGCTGAGCTGCCAGTCTGATAACAGGTCCCAGCGTGACTCTGGGATTAGCCCAGGGTGGCACGGGGTGTGCCCTGGGCAGGGATGACTTCAAGAATGGCAGGGAAGTGAACAGCACGTAGGGGCTCAGGGTCAAAGATAGCAGCCGGGCTTCCTGCTACTGTCTGGGAAGAACATCTTGGATGGAAAGAAACACTGCAGGACATAGTCACAGGTTAAAGAGCCTTGGGCACCAGTTGGAGTCCCAGCGTGGCCATCAGCTGTGTGGTCCTGGATCCATTATTTCACCTCTAGGAAGAGGTGTCGATAATGATGAAAACAAACTCATTAGGTTGTTAGAAGGACTAAGCAAGCCTCAATCATATGCGTAGGACAGTAACTGGCACTGTCTCTTTCTTTGGTGATAAGTGGATTATTCCTGCCCCAACCCACTAGGAGGGAGGTCTTATTAAATTTAGAGACCTGGAAACCCAGGTCTAGGGAAGTCCAGACGTCCATCTCTTAGACTCCAATGGCCACACTCACCCACTGCAGACTGAAGGGAGACAGCTCCCTTCAGTGAGTACACTACCAAGTGCTACGATGTGCCAGGCACTCACAGAGCAGGGCAGAGATCATTGTGCCCATCCTTCCCCGCCTCACAGGTGGGGCACCTGCACTGCAGACGGTCAAGGTCTCTGGTATCTCCCAGCAGGGGAAGGCTGGAGCTGCCCCCCAGAATCCAGCTTTCCTCACTCACTCCCCTTCCTGGGAACCTGGCCCATGGTTTGTTTTTATAAATAAAGTTTTATTGGCACACAGCCACATTCATTCCTGTCATGAAAGGAACTGTGTGACACAGACAACATGGCCTGAGAGTCTAAATCTGACCTTTGGCAGTGGAGTCTGCTGACTTCTGTCAATCTCAGCAGTTTCTACATTTTCCTTTCCCTTTTTCCCTTTCCTCTTCCTCTTCCTTCTCTTCCCCCTCCTCCTTCTCCTCCTCTCTCTTTTCCTCATTTTCCTTCTTCATCTTTTTTTGTGCCTGTCCTGGGGCTTGAACTCAGGGCCTAGACTCTGTCCTTGAGTTTTTTTTTTTGTTTGTTTGTTTTGTTTTGTTGGTTCAAGGCCAGCACTCTACCATTTGAGCCACAGCTCCAGTTCAGGTTTGTTTGTTTGTTTTTGTAATTAACTGGAGATAAGAGTCTTGCAAACTTTCCTCCCCAAGTTGGCTTCGAACCTTGATCCTCAGATTTCAGCCTCCTGAGTAGCTAGGATCACAGGTGTGAGGCATCAACTCCTAGCTCTGTATTTTTCTTAAAGACAGAGTCTCACTATATAGCCCAGGCTGGCTTCAAACTAGATACCCTTTGCCTTGACTGCAATTTGCTTGTTCTTTAACAGTTTTTATTTTTATTATAAAGGCGATATACATAGGAGTTACAAAAACCAGGTAACAAGTACATTTCCTTTTCGACAATGTCACCCCTTTTTTCGCTCTCTCCCAGTGGTTCCGCCCTTTTTTTTTTTTTTTTTTTTTGTCAGTCCTTGGGCTCTTTTTTTTTTCCCTCAAGGCTAACACTCTATCACTCGAGCCACAGCCCCACTTCCAGCTCTCTTCTGTGATTAACTGGAGATAAGAGTCTCATGGACTTTCCTGCCTCAGCCAGGAACCACAATCCTCAGATCTCAGCTTTCCGAGTAGCTAGAATTACAGGCATGAACGACCTGGGTTGGGCTTGGTCCTGCATTTTTAATAAATAGAATCAATGGTAAAGGAACCAAACATGGTAGAGGAGTCCTGTAAGCCTAGTACTCTGGAGGCTGAGGCAGGAAGACCGTGAATTTGAGGCCAGCCTGGGCTATATAGCTAGATCCTATCATAAACAAAACACCAAACAATTAAAGAAAACCCAACAACAAGAAAAGCATCATAAAGAAGATCATCTATGATGATTACAGCATGAATAAAAAGTAAATATTTTAGACATTCGTTTTGTTTTGAAACCCCTCATGGACAAAAACTGTTTTTCTAAACATCACAGGTACCAACTGCCTATCTAGGCTTTAAAAAGACAGAGGTTTCTAAGAAACGAGGCAGCAACTGGCATGCTGAATGGGAAAATGAAGAAACCAGCCCAAACTTCCAGCCAGCCCATAGCCACAGCCACCTGTGCTCAGACAAGTACCGCGGAGAAGGGGATGGGAGGGAGACCCCAGACAACCACTCACTTCCCCCCAAAACCCTCCAGAACAGGCATGGCACAGCGTCGGGTTGAAACTTCTGTTGTTATTGTTGTTGGTGGTTGTGGGACTTGAACTTAGGGCCTGGGCGCTGTCCCTGATTTGTTTCACTCAAGGCTAGTGCTCTACCACTTTAAGCCACAGTGCTACTTCCCGTTTTCTGGTGGTTAATTGGAGATAAGAGTCTCACGGACATTCCTGCCTGGGGTTGGACTTGAACCACGATCCTCAGATCTCAGCCTCCTGAGTAGCTAGTATTATAGGCGTGAGCCACCAATGCCCGGCTGGGTTGATACATCTTTATGCAAGGAAAGCATACAAAGTTCTTCTCTGCACATGGGATTTTTAGGTAAGGGTTCATCAGGTAGGCTACCAGGCTGGAGAGACTTCTGGAAAGATGGAGGCTTCCCATGTATGCCACAAGTAGAGACTAGAGTGGGAAGTGAGTCAGACTCTTGCAGGAGATGGAATAAGGACTATCCAAGATGCTGCCGCCAATCCACTGAGGATGAGGCGTTGTTGTTATTGTTATTATTAATTATATTTTTGAATACAGAGCCTTGTGCATGGGTCTCATTTTTTTAATCCCCTCATACAAACATACTAACATTTCATCTGCTTAAATTCTACCTCTGTTACTTATTTCCTATCCATCTACTTTGAATGAAAAATCTATTCATTCCAGTAATTGTGAGTAATCTATAATTAAAGTAACACTCAGGGCTGTATTAGAAGTCTTGTTAAATAATCAACATTTAAGATAATGGTGTCTAGTAACCTTTTTATTTTTTAATGTTGGTACTGGGACTTGAACTCAGAACCTGGACGATGTCCTTTAGCATTGACCATTGAAGGCTGGATGCTTCACTATTTGAGCTCTACCATTTGGTGCTCTACCTCTTCTGACTTTTTGCTGACTAACTTAGGATAGGAGTCTCATGGGCTTTTCTGCTCAGGCTGGCTTGGGACTGCGATCCTTAGATCTCAGCCTCCCCTGAAGAGGGAGGAGCTCACCTGTGCTCTGTTTCTGGAAACAGCTGGGACAGGGAGATGGAACTGAGGGCCGCATAGGCAAAGCGGCTGGCCTCCGTCAGCTCCCGGCCCACAGGCAGCTGTGCTTCCGGCTCTACAGACGGTCCAGCCACCAGGGGCTGCCTCTGGCTCGGCCTGTTCCATGTGGCCATTCCCAGTCCTATGAAAGAAAATCCCACTGAGAGAAGCTTCTCGGGACAGGTGAATGTCACCTGAACAGGACACACAATCTTTCAACCATAGAAGGAAAGAGGACACATCCACTGTCCTTAAAACAATGAACTCTATACTCCCCACTAAATAGCCCAGGCTGGCTTTGAACTGGGGATTCTTCTACTTCCTGCAGCCTGGACAACACTGTTTCAGGGACACGCAAGAACAGGCTCCAGACCAGACAGACCTGGCTGTGAAACCAGACACTACCACCTACCACCTGAAACTCATCCTGAGTGCACTCCACCAACGAAAGAGATAATCATGGAAGAGGCACAGGGCCTGTGAACGGCAGCCCGTGTGAAATACTGAGAATGGAGCTGCCCAGGGTTCACGCTGCAAGCTCGCTTGTTAGAGAAACAAATGCATAAAAGCATCAACAAACAAATAAATGAAAGGTTTAGCTAGTACCTGGCCCGTCATACAGGTATAACAAATACTACTAAAAAAATTGTTCAAGGATGGCATTCTACTACTTGAGCCACAGTCCCATTTTCAGTTTTCTGCTGGTTAACTGGATATAAGAGGCTCACAGACTTTTCCTACCAGGGCTGGTTTCAAACAAGGATCCTTGGATCTCAGCCTCCTGAGTAGCTAGGATTACAAGCATCAGCCACCAGTGCCTGGTTTTCACTTTTTAAAGATAGGATCTCCCTCCCTGCCCCAGCACTTGCCTGAACCCAAATCTTTCTTCTACTTTTAGAGTTACTGTCGAAGGTGGGATCACAGTCTGTAGACCATGTTCAGCTTCTCTCTGTGGAGATGGAGTTTCAAAGACATTTCTCAGTTCTAGGCTGGCCTAGAACTGCGATCCTCCCAACCTCAGCCTCCTACCTAGCTTGGGATGATAGGCGCATATCACTGCACCCAGCTAAGGGTTAAGAAGGGGGCCCCTGGAGCTTTTCTGCAAGGGTTGCTTGGAATCTCAATCCTCCTGTTTTCAGTCTCCCAGGTTGCTAGGATTACAGGTGTGAGCCACCAGTGCTGGCCCCATCACGTTTTAAATAATGATCCTTTTGCTAAGGGCTCCTTCTCACTCCATTCACTGAAGAATGAAATTTTTGTTCTCTCACTATCATTTCTTTGCAGGAGTTATGTACTCTATCACAACTAATATTTCATCCATTTCAAAAATAATCCTGAGGGCCGGGCGCTGGTGGCTCACGCCTGTAATCCTAGCTACTCAGGAGGCTGAGATCTGAGGATCGCGGTTCAAAGCCAGCCCGGGCAAGAAAGACCGTGAGACTCCTATCTCCAATAAACCACCAGAAAACCGGAAGTGGCGCTGTAGCTCAAGTGGTAGAGCGCTCGCCTTGAGCTGAAGAGCTGAGGGACAGTGCCCAGGCCCAGAGTTCAAGCCCCATGACCGACAAAAAAAAAAATAATAATCCTGAGGTAGTTAAAAGCAACACACGACCTTTATTTTCTCAGTGAGGGACAGTTCACAAAGCACTTTCCAACCCATTTAATTCTCACAAATCACCATGGAAACCCAAACCATCACAATGCTCTCCTTCAGCCAGGAGCAGGCTCAGAGAGGCCAAACAATTTTCCTGTGTCACACAGTAAGCAATGAGATCCAAATCAGACTTGTAATATCAAGCCTCCAGCTCTCTCCTCTATAACTGCATAGGAATCTTCCCTGCCTTGTCTCAGGCCCAGATAGGCTCAACCATCCAGCAAGATTGATCTCTCATGGGTTCCCCAGGAACCCAAGTTTGAGGTTCACAAAGGATTTGCTGACACTGTGGAGGTAGAGAAAGGGGGACAGCACAAGCCACGATGTGGGGCAGGGCCCTGGGCGGCACAGCCATGATGCTGGCAGGCTCAGCGATTTCCACTCCGTTTAATCAATTCCACAGACCATTTGCAGGCTGCTGTAATTATGCCAGTTACCCGAGGGAGCCCAAGATGGGATTTTATTGGACTGGTATCTGGGGAGACCCAGGCAGCTCTCAGTTCAAGAATACGTAGAATAAGCACTGGTTTGTCTCTAATCACAAGGGAGAAGGGGCTGGGCTTAGAGTGGGAAAAGTTCACTTCAGACTTTGGCCAACAATTTTTGTTTTTTGTGTTTGTTTGTTTGCTGGTCCTGGGGCTTGAACTCAGGGCCTGGGCTCTGTCCCTGAGCCTTTCTATGCTCAAGGCTAGCGATCTACCACTTGAGCCACAATGGCACTTCCGGCTTTTTCTGAGTAGTTTACTGGAGATATGAGTCTCATAAACTTTTCTGCCCAGGCTGGTTTAAAACCATGATTCTCAGATCTCAGCCTCCTGAGTAGCTAGGATTAGATTACAGGAATAAGCCACCAGTATCTGGATTTATTTTTTTTTTTTTTTGCCAGTCCTGGGGCTTGAATTCAGGGTCTGGGCACTGTCCCTGAGCTTCTTTTGCTCAAGGCTAACATTCTACCACTTTGAGCTACAGCGCCACTTCCAGCTTTTTCTGTTTATCTGGTTCTGTAGAATCGAAGCCAGGGCTTCATGAATGCTAGGCAAGCACTCTAGCACTAAGCCACACTTCCAGCCCTTGTTATTGTTTTTAATGCCGGTGTTGGGCTTGAAATCAGGGCTTCACACTTGTTCAGCTTGCTCAGCTGGTGCTTAGCCACTTGAGCCATACCTCCAGCCTAGCCACATGATGCTCTCTTGGTACCTTAGCACTCTGGGCTAAGGTAAAACAGTAGTGCCAGTGGTCCTTTGGTCATGTAGATCAATTCTGTCATTTACCTGCTCAGGAGCTCTGAGGCCTTCTACCAGAATAGATGCTGACACCTCCAGACACCTTCTACAAAATCCTGCGCCCCACAAGCCCCTGCTCGTCCCTTGAATCCTGGCTCATCTACTACCCCTGAGTTGCCTTTTTGTTCTTAATATGCAAGAATAGCCCCTCCTCTGACCTCTGCAACTGTCCGGCACCTTCCCCAGACTGTCACATCTGGCTTCAGCCTCCTCTGAGAAGCCTTCCCCAACTACCCAGACTGAAGCCTCTCTCTGTTCCTCTATCCTACACCCGGCTCCATGGTTTTACTTACTGGTTTACCTACGTAAACAGAATGTAAACTTGCCTTTCTCCTTACCATCCCCTAGCTTTCTGGGAGGGCCTGGAGGTAGCAAACATCAAACAGGTTTGTGCTGGGAAGGGAAGGGCATTTGATGTGGAGGGGTGGCAGACACCTAATGAGGCCATGGTCCAGGCTGCGAGCTAAGAAGGGGAGGAATGGATGTGCACACTAGGTCTGGCTGTTGGATCCATGGGCTTTAATCCACAAAGTGAATGAAGAAACACAGGGGCAGGAAGTGGACACCAGGGCAGGAGAAGGGGGACAGGAAGTGAAGAGGCAGTGGGTGGTGACTAGGCCTGTAGTTGGAAGGTAGAGGTGAGTTCGGCAAGATGGAAGGGAGACCAGGGGGTAGGACAGGAAGAGGGCAGAGGTGCTCCTGAGGAGAAGGGGGTGGGGGAAAGA
This sequence comes from Dipodomys spectabilis, assembly GCF_019054845.1. NCBI lineage: Eukaryota > Metazoa > Chordata > Mammalia > Rodentia > Heteromyidae > Dipodomys > Dipodomys spectabilis. Next base: position 891,242 of record NW_024870795.1, read on the forward strand.
GGAACAAGTAAGAGGGAGCCAGAACCCCCAATTTTTTTTCCCTGCAGAAGGAAATGGTTAGTCTGAGAGCCAAGGGCTTGTCTCAGGCAGAGAGTATAGCATAGGTCATCAAGACCATGTCTTTAAAGAACCAAAAGATGCTCTCTGTATCCAGGGCTCAGCCAATGAATGGGCCTGGAGTGATGTGAGGGTGGGGAGTGGTTGCCAAGGTTACACCTACAAGACTGAGTGGTAAGGGTAATGGCTGGGCAGAGAGAGGACTGCCAGGGCTTGGGACCTGCTTGTACCAGTTCCTCAACTTCCTGCGAGTCTATAATTATGTTGAAATAAAACTAGGATGTCAGCTGGGCTCCAGGGACCTGAATCTTAGCTACGCAGGAGGTGAAGATCTGAGGATCGAGGTTCAAAGCCAGCTGGGACTGTGAGACTCTTATCTCCAATTAGCCACTAGAAAACTGGAAGCAGTGCTGTGGCTCAAAGTGGTGGAGCACTAGCCTTGAGTGGAAGAGCTCAGGTGACAGCACCCAGGCCCTGAGTTCAAGCCCCACCACTGACAAAAAAAAAAGTGGGATGTCTCTGGAAATGTATAGATCTTTTCTTAAGACCAAAATGCACTGTAAATACTTCTCTTACAGATTAACTAGTTAATTTAAATAAACATATACTTGAACTTGCAAGGTGCTGGGCACTATTCTACCTTACTACAGGGGACATGGAGAAGAATTGTGACAGAGACAGACAGACATGACCACACTCATGCTAGCAAGAAACAGACAATAAGTAACATAAGCCCAGAAATATTATATTTAAGTCATGACCAAGGACCTGAAGGAAAAGAAACTTTAAATAATACTTACCTAGGAGTTTGAGAAACAGTGTAGGCTTCTCTCTTTCTGAAGACAGGTTGTTCTGCTTCAAAGAAATATGCAAATCACTGTCTGGGGCAGAGGGGGTGTGTGGGGGGAAGCAAACCAGAAAAACCAGCCCTTGGGTCCACAAGATGTGGAACCTGGAGGAGAGAGGGAAGCAGTTAGTTCTGCCTCCAGGGAGCCTGGCTATATTGCCACCCCTGGGCCTTTGCCCCTGTCAGACCTTTTACCAGTGGGGTGGCAGGCGGCTCCCACTTACCACATACCCACTGTGTGCTTGCTCGGGATTGTCTCAATCATGTTCCTGTTCTAGCTTTGTCCCCTGAGCTGTGATCACAGCACCCAGCTCCTGGTTTAGGTTGGGCACCAGAGAGCAGGCATTCTTTCCTCCATATCTATGTTCCTGTGCCCAGCCAGGTGCCAGCCAGATCGGGTTCTCAGAATATGCCAGTTATAGGAACAAGAGTGAATAAACTTGGCTCAAGCAAGAGTTGAGATCTCCCTGATTTTCTCTCTCCTTCACAAACCAATTGGAGCATCTGATGAGAAGAGGAAAGAGAATAGGGCCCAAGTGTCTGGAAGCACCCAAGGTAATTTTCAGCTTCCAAAGCTGGGTGCCTCTTCAATTTGAGTCTCATCCTTTGTTCAACTTTTATGATACTTAGGATTGAACCCATGGCCTCACACTGCTGAGCAAATTCACCACTCAGTGCTCCTCCCCATTATTATTATTATTATTATTTTTGAGTCTGGTCGTGGGGCCTGAACTCTGGGCCTGGGCACTGTCCCTCAGCTCCTCAGCTCAAGGCTAGCGCTCTACCACTTGCGCCACTTCCAGCTTTTTTCTTTTTTCTTATGTGGTGCTGAGGAATCGAACCCAGGGCCTCATGCATGCAAGGCAAGCACTCTACCACTGAGCCACCTTCCCAGCCCCTCATTCTTATTTTGAATTGAGTTTTACTAAATTAGCCAGGCTGGCCTTGAACTCCTGATCCTCCTCCCTCCGTCTTCTGGTAGTTGAGCTTACAGAGGTGCGTGCCCATAGCTGGCCTCTGGCCATTTTAAATGTCAGTGAATATTATTTTGTGTGCATGTGTCTGTGTCTTTAAGCCTCAGTTGGCTTTTCAATAAATTACCACGGATTATGACAATTGACAATTATCCCGTCCCCTAGAGGCTACCTTCCTCTAGGACGAATTATACCTAAAAATAAGGATAGTCAAACTATGAGCCCAATCGTGTAAAAAGATACGGAGAAGAAATATGACTAAGACAGCTTCCAAAATTATCTCTGAAAAGGGAAATTGCAAGATGTCTCTAAATTTCCCACATTTTCTTCCATAAACACATAAAGTTGTCTGAATATGACTGTCCATGAGAGGGAACCATTAGGGGTAATGATAGTGACATAGCATGCTGACAGTGGCTGAATCTAAGGCGAAGGAGGCTGGATTCTGGGTAATTTAACTTTCTTCATTTTTATTTGTGTTTTGTGGGTTCCATAAAGACCCACAGTGGAAGGTTTGGTCATATGACTGTGGTGCTGGTCCTGAGGGCTGAACTCAGGGCCTGGACACTATCACTTAGCTGTTCACTTAACACTGAGTGCTCTACCACTTGAGGCTCAACATCACTCCTGACAAAAAAGGGGCTGGGAAGGTGGCTCAGTGGTAGAGCGCTTGCCTTGCATGGCTGAGGCCCTGGGTTTGATTCCCCAGCACCACATAAGCAAAAAAAAAAAAAAAAAAAAGCCCCAACACCCCCCCCCCCCGCAAAAAAAAAATTATATAGCCAGCAATGATGAGGAAACCAAAGATGGTCACTATCATCCTGGAAAACCCTTGAACTTGCCCCAAATGGCACAACTCTGGCCTTTAGAAGATCCTATGCTAAGTAAACTTTTATTTTACCAAGTGTGGACCATTTTCCTGCTTACAGCAGTCAATGAAGGTCAAGGTCAAGTATGACTGGACTCTGTGTGTGTGTGTGTGTGTGTGTGTGTGTTTGTGTGTGTGTGTGTGTGTGTGTGTGTTTGTGTGTGTGTGTGTGTGTGTGTGTGTGTGTGTGTGTGTGTGTGTGTGTGTTGTCTCCTCTTTCTGGTCACAGTTGAATTTTTTTTTTTGGGGGGGGTGGGGTTTGGGTCCGATCGTGGGGCCTGAACTCTGGGCCTGGGCGCTGTCCCTCAGCTCTTCAGCTCAAGGCTAGCGCTCTATCACTTGAGCCACAGTGCCACTTCCGGCTTTTTTCTTTTTGCTTATGTGGTGCTGAGGAATCAAACCCAGGGCCTCATGCATGGAAGGCAAGCGCTTTACCACTGAGCCACCTTCCCAGCCCCACAGTTGAATTTTTATGTGATTAATTTTTTCAAGTATTTTGGTTCCTCTGTTAACCAAATAATAGAGATGAACAGAATGTCTTGGGAAGACTGGAAACTAATTGTTCTGAATCAAGGACAAGAAAAAAAAAACTTTAAAAAGAAATACTTTCTAATGCACAGGACTGCAATGGTGCTCTTAAAGCTAGACACTACCGATGGTAGGCTGAAACACAGAATAGACATGCACATAGAGAAGATGCTTTTAGAAGGGAAGGTTCCAGACAGGCCCAGAATTCCCTGTCCTTTTACCTCCCAACCTGCCTATCCAATTCCACCTACAAAGGGCAGGAGAGAAAATCATTCTTTTTACACCTAGAGTCAAACTGCAAGCCTGAGGTAAATGAAGTGTCTCAGGAGGTCTCCATGGCAACAGACACAACACAGAAGAACCCAGAGGATTCTGGGTAACCACATTACACACCAAAAAGGGGTGAGAGACATGGCCAGGAAGGAGAGTTGCCACCCTCTTTCTTATTTCAGAGCTGAGAGAGTACGCAGGATGGGAGGATGGGGTAGCACGAACACCTAGGCTCTACGGTAGGTCTCCCATTACCACACTGTCTTCCTTCTCTGCTGGGGCTTTGGCATAAGCCACCTGGGGCTCTCATGTGGATCACAGTGGGAGCCCTCTCACCTGTCTCTTTCTGCCTCATCTGAAGCCAGTCGTGATGCCACAAGACAGTGCTCTCGTGAACAAAGGCAGCCTGTGCTCTTCCTCCGCTCTAAACTCCCAGGCGTTCCTTCTCATGAGTCAAGTCCCCTATAAAGGTCACAGGGTTTCTGAGACTGTAAGCTAGTACAACCACTACGGAACTCAGTATGGAGGTTCCTCCAAAAACTGAAAATAAGAGTTACCATAAGATCCAGCGATCCCACCCTGAGACATTTACCTGAATGAATATGTCAGGACACAATAGAAGGACCTGCACACTCCTGTTCATTGCTGCACTATTCCCAATAGCCAAGCTATGAAAACAGCTCAGGTGCCTTACAATTGATGAATGGCCCAAGAAAATATTATATATATATTTATATAACATATCACATATAATACATATGTGATATATTAGATGTAATTTATAATGAAGTATTATTTTATTGACTACCCCAGAAAAAAAAGATATATGTTTTGTTTTTATGCTTGAATTCAGGGCCTAGGTACTTGCTCTTTAACATTTTCCCCTCAAGGCTAGTGCTCTACCATTTGAGCCACAACTCTATTCTTGCTTTTCTGATGGTTAATTAAGAGCTCAGAGTCTTAGGGCTGGGAAGGTGGCTCAGTGGTAGAGCACTTGCCTTGCATGCATGAGGCCTTGGGTTGGATTCCTCAGCACCACATAAGCAAAAAGAAAAAAGCCGGAAGTGGCGCTGTGGCTCAAGTGGTAGAACGCTAGCCTTGAGCTGAAGAGCTAAGGGACAGCTCCCAGGCCCAGAGTTCAGGCCCCCACAATTGGACTCCCCCCCCACAAAAAAAAAAAAGAGATCAGAGTCTTATGGACTTTCCTTCCCAGGTTGACTTCAAACTGGGATCCTCAGATCTCAGTCTCCTGAGTGGCAAGGATAACAGGCATGAATCACCGCACCGGCACCCAGCTGTGTGTTATCTCTTTTCTACCTAACAATTCTTCTGGGCAGTGCTATCATCCCTGATATACAAGTGGGGATAGAGGGGTCCTTAAGAGATCAAATTCAAGGTCACTGGATAATAGTATTTAAACTCATATCTGGGTCTTCATCCAAGGCAGCCACCTTAACTCTGATAAAACTGTATTTCTCGGGCTGGGAAGGTGGCTCAGTGGTAGAGCGCTTGCCTTGCATGCCTGAGGCCCTGAGTTCGATTCCTCAGCACCACATAAGCAAAAAGAAAAAAAAAGCCAGAAGTGGCGCTGTGGCTCAAGTGGTAGAGGGCTAGCCTTGAGCTGAAGAGCTGAGGGACAGCGCCCAGGCCCAGAGTTCAGGCCCCACGACCGGACCCAAAAACAAACAAACAAACAAAAAAAAACTGTATTTCTCTTTGGTTATGTTTATACCAGAGGGGGCCCAAAACATTTCAGACACAAGGCTAGCAATGTGGTTTAGTGGTAGAGTGCCTGCCTAGCATGCATGAAGCCCTGGGTTTGATTCCTCAGTAAACAGAAAAGGCCAGAAGTGGCGCTGTGGCTCAAGTGGTAGAGTGCTAGTCGAGCAAAATGAAGCTCAGAGACAGTGCCCAGGCCCCAGGACTGGCAAAAACAAAAACAAAAAAAACTAGACACAATTAGAAAGCTATCAGTCTAATGAATCTCAATGGCTCCCACCCACTACAGTGTGTGTGTGTGTGTGTGTGTGTGTGTGTGTGTGTGTGTTGTGTGTAACTGGCCTTTCTGACTTACCTCTACTCTCCTTTTCCAGGCAGTCCTCAGTTCAAGTGCATTCTTGGCTGGCCAAGTCCATATGGGAATCCTTAGCTCAGACAGCTCTCGAGCTGTGGCTCCATGCACAAATGGTGTTCAATAGTGAGATTCCCTGGGGTTCACTCTCCCCATCCTATCTCTGTTTCACGACGACGATCTCCCTAGGAAGTGATGAACATGTTACGATAAGAAAATCCATGCCTACCTGCCCAAATGGGGAGTCCACACAGCTAGTACGTGTTCTTCCTACAATGCACACCCCCCTCAGGTCTGGATGACTGCAAACCCCAAGCTCCTTTCCTGAACCTCAGAGGGCTCAGGAGCTGCCTTCCTAGATTTGTCCAGTGGCTATGGGACCTGCAGCCTCTGAAGTTCCAAAGGCTCAGTCTCCTCACAGAGAGAATGGCTGGGTAGAATGGTTGCCTGGTCTCCTGACCAGGAGGGGTGGGGTGGCTGAGAGGCAGAGTATCTTCTTTTCTCATGAGAGCTTCAGTATTTACTCTGCCCCACCGCTGCCTCCTCATCCTTCCCTGCATGATTTTTTTCCCCTCCAAACGTGGTCACTCCCAGACAATGAAGCAAAGCTTTGTTTGCTTATCTGTCTCCCCCACTAGGGAAAGCTTCAAGGGGCAAGTGGCTCTGATAGCCTGTTCCCTGAGGAATCCTGGGACCTACCCTAGAACAGCCCCTGGCTTTTGCATGACTGAAGGGAGGAACACCAGTGCACATAACTCCCTCCACTAGTGAGGAATGACTTCAGCTTATCTTTTTGAAGGACAAACGTTTTCTATAAAGTGAGGTCCCTAGCGTGCTCAAGTAGAGCTTTTTGCAGGTAGATTTCATTCCTGACTCAGACCCAGCGCTGGAAATCCCAGGCTGGTGGTACTGCACAGAGGCAGAAACAAATCAGTGTATTTATTTATAGTTTGCTTAGCTTTGCTGGTACTGTGGGGTTGGGGGGTGGGGCTTGAGTTTAGGGCCTTGAGCTCAGGCTTTCTGCTCTACCACTTGAGTTACAGGTCCACTTCTGGCTTTCTTTCTTTCTTTCTTTCTTCTTTCCTTCTACTTTCTTTCTTTCTTCTCGTTCATTGAAGATAAGAATCTCTCAGATTTTGTCTGCCTGGTCTGGCTTTCACCTAGACTCTCTAATCTAAGCCTCCTGAATAGCTAGAATTACAGGCATGAGCCACCAGAGTGCACCCCTGACCTTTCACATAGATGGTGGACTCTGGGTTGGGCTAAAATCTGAGGAATGGGGAGGTGTTTACCAGGAAGAGGAGTGGTCCAGGGGAGCTTGTGCAAAGGCCCTAGGGGCATGTGTGGGCTGGAGGGCTATTAATAAAGTGCTCTGAGATGGGCTGCAGACTAGGCCAGACTTAGGCGAATGGCCTCAAAGTCCAGGTAACAAGGTTTTGCTGTTTTCTCTAAGAACACAGAAAGGCACACGAGGTTTATGGTGGAGTGTGGTACAATTGGAATGGGTCCATCTGGCTGCCTGAGTGGAGGTCAGCGAAATAGTGGGTTCTCTCTCCAGCCACCTTCCTGCCTGCTGTACCATGTTCAAGGACTCCCACCCTCCCCAACAGGCCAGTCCATTTTATAATGTGGATCCCTGTTTACAGAACTCTTAGGGTGTAAGTACATAAGAAGACTTGATAATAAAGCCACCTGACGGCAGTGCTCAGCCCCATTTGGGCCATCCCAGTGGCTGCTCTGGCCTTCACAGCCCCGTGAAACCCACAGAGGGAGATAGTACCAGGCTTGGGAGGAATTCTCCACATTCTGCCTTCACAGGAAGCTCTAGCATCCCAGTCAGTCCACTGCCCCTCCCCATCCCCAGCTTTGGTCCTAAAAGTCAAACCCTGAAGCTTAAGCATCCCAGTAAGCCCCCCCCCCCTTCATCCCCCCTTCCCGGCCACCCTTCACTCCTCAGTTTTGGACCTAAAAGTCAAAGTCTGAGTGCCAGACAATGCCCATGAAACAAGCACCCTGGTGTCTTCAGCTCCTTCCATCCTCTGACAATCATGCAGGTAGGTTATGAACTAGGCCCTCCACAGGCTCCAGACCACTTAGACCACTAGGTGCACATGGCTCATGCCTGTAATCTCAGCTACTTCAGGAGGCTGAGATCTGAGGATCACAACTGAAAGCTAGCCTGGAGAGGAGAGTCTGTGAAGACTACAGAGCCAGAAGACTATTCAGGGAGTTGACCTGGTAGGAGCTGTCTGTTTCAGGAGCTTGGAGGGACCTCAGTATCCTTGCCTGGAATTCAGGCCCCCAGTCTCTGTGTCACAAGTGTCTTTTCTGGGAGGACTAACAGGAGCCATGGTAGCTCCTAGGTACCTTTGAATGGCTGGAGGAAGAACTCAGCGGTAGAGCAAGGTTTAGTGTATGCCTAAGGCCCTGAATTTGATCTCTAGCACCAATAAACGAATCAATCAATGTATAAATAAACATGTCAACAAATAAAATACACCCTTGCTCGTGTCTAATCTGGCAAGGCCTGATACAGGCTACACTTTGTCCCTGTGCATTACAATTTATGGGAGACATTTTGATATATCTCATGTGCGCAATGATCCCTGTTGCACGATAAGAAAATGGAGGCCCAGAGGGGGTCACCCAAGTTCACACAGCTGGGAAGTGATAGTACCAGGACTCTAGGCTCTGACCTTACTTTGGGGGTGTGTGTGGGGGTCTTACTTGCCACTCTCTACCCACCTGCCCCTTCCCTTCTATTGCAGTCTTCGGGAATGGGGACACTTAGGATGGCAGAAGCATCTTCAAATGAGACCCACTAAGACCGAGGCTCTGAGGGGACCGGGCATGGCACCTGCTTCTGCCAGTTCGGCTGTGTCTCCGTGTGACGGGGGAAGGACAGAGAAAGGGCACTGTGGAGAGCAATCGTGCCCAACCGCGGGTCCGATAAGGAGGGTTCTCATGTTCTCAGTCCTGGCCATCCTGAGAGGCCCTGGCGCGGGGTGGGGGCTGGGCTTCCTCGGGTCACCCGGGGAATGGGGCTTGGAGTCCACTGAGGGCCAGGCGCCTCGGAGGGGCCGGGAGAGGTGACCCCGCCCGCGCGCGGAGGGAAAGGGGGGGTGGACGTCCAGCGACCCCGCTGACCCCCCCTCCCCCCGTGACCTCGGGCAGCCCCTTTCTCCAGGCCCACACCAGCACCCCCATGAATCAGGGGAGCGGCTCGGTGACCTCCTAAGGCCTCAGCCCCACAGGCTGGAAGCAGGAGGCGCCCCAGGAGTGCGCTGCCTAGCCTCAGTTTCCCCATATGCCGCCTGCACGGTGTTCCGGAGAACTTCCGGGAGACAGGAAGAACTTGCCTGGAGACAGAGGCGCCCGGGCGGGCGGCCGGGACGCCGTGCGCTCGGGGTCACGGCCAGGCACGGGGGACATCTGCTGCCCCCGGGGGCGCGGGCGCGGGGCCCTGGCGGGGGCGGGGGGACGGCAGGCCCGGCGCGCTTACCTGGAGTGGCGGCGACGGCGGCGGCGGGGCGGCCCGGCTCCTCCCCGCGCCGGGCCCTCCCCGCGCCCGGCCGCCCCGCGCCGGCTCGGGCCGGACGTCCCGCCGCCCGGGGCGCAGCGCGCCGGCCGCGGGTCCCCGGCGGGTCCTCCCGACCCCTTGTGCGTCCCCCTCCCCGTCCCCTCCCGCGGGCCACCCGAAGCCCTTATGGTCCCATCGCCCCCCTGCCTCGGGCCCCGGGGCTGCCCAGCTCTTCCTGGGGAAGTGTCTACGCGGGGACCGTGGGGCCGCTGGTCCCGTCCGGGACCAGAGAAGGCGAGGCTACAGTTTGCTCTTGGGGTCGGCTTGGATGGGGGCGTTGGGCCTGGATGGGGGGTGTGGGGGCGTGGCCCCGGGCGGGGCGTGGTCACTGGTGGGGGCGTGGCCCTGGCGGGGCGGGGCCTGGGTGGAGGGGTGGGCCAGTTATGAGTGGATGGAAAGTTTCTCTCCTGCGTCGGGTCAGGGAAGCGGAGCGGCCCCCGGAGCAGCAGCGCCCCGTGCGCGCGCAGCGGGACCCTCACTTCCGGTTCTCTAATGTCAAATGCGGTGTAGATTCTGGCCTGGGCACCAGAGGCTCCCGGGCCTGGGCCACCGTCAGATCACCTTCTCCCGGCTGTTTTCTGGCTTTCTATTCTCGCCAGTCTCCCCAGACCTCCACCTTGAACGTTTGGCCTTTGAACAACTACCATGTGCCAGGCACTGCCCTGTGCGTGTGTGTGTGTGTGTGTGTGTGTGTACACGTGTGTACAGGGTCTGGTGCTCTGACTTGGCTTTTTATTTTTATTGCTTTAGGCTGCAGCTCTACTACTGGAGCCACATCGCCTCTTCCTGTCTTTTGCTGGTTAACTGGAGATAAGAGTTTCACAGACACTCCTGTCCAAGCTGGCTTCAAATCCTGATCCTCAGATCTCAGCCTCCTGAGTAGCTAGGATTACAGGCCACCAGTGCCTGGCCCTGCTGTATTTTAATCTATGACCATGTTCATTTTTCTGCATGCTATGTCAGGCTGCCCCTTCTGGAATTTACAAGTTCTGTGCCTAGGCCCTAAGTACTGCCAATCCTCAGTACTGTCAAAATAAATAAATAAAAGTTCCCCATCTGGGTGCCCAGTCCCGGAGACTGTGCAAGGATCTGGTAAAAGAGTCTTGTTGCTCTAGCAACCCTGTGAATTTCCACCACACCCATTAACAAACAAGAAGCAAGCTTAGTTTCCCACTGAGCTGAAGCCACTGGCAGATCTAATGAGTGTCAGAGCCTGACTGTGAATCACAGTGACCTCAGAGGCTGCTGCTCTTTCTTCTGGTGAAGGCAGACAGGTACCCTGAGTGGTAAGGGATGAGTCAGAGACCAGCATTCCAGCTGGGAGCTTGTGACTCATACACCTCCTTATCTCCTGGCTGGCCAATTAGGAACAGAAAAGGCAGCTAAAGGGTTAGTGTGATGTTCAAACAAGTTACAGGATGCAGGCTGAAGAGGCTGAAGGGTGACCACTGAGCCCCTATGGAATAATAACCACATGGAACAAGCTACTGGTGGCTCATGCCTGTAATCCTAGCTACTCGGGAGGCTGAGATCTGAGGGTCACAATTCAAAGCCAGTCTGGGTAGAAAGCCTGTGAGATTCTTATTAACCAGCAAAAAAGTGAAATTGTGGCTCAAGTGGTAGAGCACCAGCCTTGAGTGAAAAAGTTAAGGGACAGCACCCCACACACAAATAACTGTACTGGAATGGATAACAACAGAAAACTTCTAGCTAACCCTCCTCTCAATAGCAAGTAATCCCTTCCTTTTAGCCAGACTGGTTGTGTGGGATCAGGTAGGACTATGGACCTGTGCTTTTTCCCATTCCTAATATGGCCTGCTTGCCTCTGGTCATTGGATCTAGTTATAGTCATTGTACCACATGCCCATCACTCTAGTGACCCTAACACAATCAGACCTGATTCCATAACGAAAGCTACAGGTAGGAAAAGTGGAGAAAATATCTTTATCTCTTTTGTTATGTTTTAGAGATTTTTTTTAAAGTGACTGACATTATAAAATGTACAATGTCATCTGTAAAATCAGGAAGATGGTTGTCCAGGACCTTTAATTTAATGAAGATTACATGAGTATGTTTAAAGTACTTTGAATAGGATACACAATAAAAATATTGCAAATGCAAGATACACAATAAAAATTAGTGGCTATTATCTCTGTTTAAAAAATACTTTTGAGCTTGGCACTTGTGGCTCACACTTGTGGTTTTTTGTTTTTGTTTTTCAGTCTAAGAATTGAAATCTAGGCCTGGGCACTGTCCCTGAGCTCCTTTTTCTCAAGACTAGCACTCTACCACTTGAACCACAGCATTACTTCTGGCTTTTTCTGTGATTTAATTAGAGATCGGAGTTAGATAGGAGATAGACTTTTCTGGCCTAGGCTGGCTTTGAACCATGATCCTTAGATCTCAGCTTTCTGAGTAAGATTACAGGTGTGAGTTGCTTCCTTTTTTTATGAGTTCTATTTCTATGGGATTGGTGTCTACCCTAATGACATTGTAGCTGGATCACTTCTAGAGCTATCAGTGCCTGGCTGGGCTATAAATTATATATATATATATATAATTTTTTTCTTCTTCTCCAGTCTTGGGGCTTGAACTCAGGGCCTAGGGCACTGTCCCTGAGCCTCAAGGCTTGTGAGCTACCACTTGAGCCACAGTGCCACTTCTGGCTTTTTCTGCATTATGTGGTACTGAGGAATCAAATCCAGGGCTTCATGTATGCTAGGCAAGCACTCTACCACTAAGCCACATTCCCAGCCCCGGGATATGTATTTTTAACGAGCTCCCTTGGTGATTCTGAGGATAAATCAGGTTGGGAACAAAAAAATTATTGGATTCAATTTTCTCAGAAATTATGGAAATGGGAAATGACCACAATTATTGTTTAGAGGCTATTGCTTTTGTAACTATTCCACTGTGTATACTTTATATCACTTAATTCTATGCAATATATACTATTGTTTAACCCTAGTTCTCAGTGAAGTCTGCCCTTGGCCAGGATTGCCGAACCTGAAGGTGTAGAGCCAGGATTTGAACCTAGGCTCAGCTAATTCTACTATCCTGCCCTCTCCTAGGCCTAAATATCAGTACAGGTTCAAAGACATTTAGATTTGTTGTGAATTCTGCCGTGGGGCCTGGCCTGGATCTTTGTTGAATGGAACTGAATTTACGGTGATGTTACTGAATCCATTATTACCTTCTCTTCAGGCTGGCTTCACACCATGATCCTCAGATCTCAGCTTTCTGAGTAGCTGCAATTTCAGGCATGAGAACATCAGTGCCTGGCTAGATCTTAATCTGGGAAATGCAGATCATAACTCAACGATTATGAAGTTATGAAGACTAAAGAAGACTTAGGGTCTGTAGGTGTTGGTTCCCATTCCTCCTATGAATTATTTGGCATTTGGGGGTCGCAGGGGAATTGCAGAGCTGCTTGGGGTCTTGAGCTCCCATCCACAATAATGGGAGAAGAAAGTAGGACCCAGCCTGGGGAGGCAATCAGACCATATGTTGAGCGTTCTGATCGCAGGATGTGGCATGAACAACTTAGATGAACTACTGGGGAATAGAGACTATGTCAGCTTCCTACAAGTGCTCCAGCAACATGCCAGAATTTCAAAGCCTTCATCAATAGAAATGTCTGGTCTGGCCCACCCCCTCTGAGAAGCTGGAAGTCGGCGATAAAGGGAAGAGCAGCATGGTCCTCAGGGCAGTGAGGGAGAAGCTTCTCTGGGCCTCTCTCCTGCTTCTGGTGATTGCTGGCCCTCTCTCCTAGTCCTGGCTTGCATAGATCACTTACATACACCCCCATGCCTTTTTTTTTTCCCTCCTAGGACTTGAGTTTGAATTCAAGGCTTCTCATGCTTGTTTATCTTGCTTGTTTGGCTGGTGCTCTCCCTTTGAGGCATGCTTCTAGCTTGGCTTTTTGCTCATTATTTAGGAGATGGAGTTGACCAGACTTTTTCAGCCACAAGCTGGCTTTGAACCTTGATCCTCAAGATCTGAGCCTCCTGAATAGATAGGATTAATGATGTGAGCTGCTTCCTCTTTTTATAAGAGTGCTGTTTGAAAGGAAACTGTAACCCAGGCAGAAAGTAACCCAAAAGACCACACGGACAAAAGTCAAGTAGAGGAAAAGATTTATTGCCAGCAGAGCTGACAAGGCCAAGTTCTCATGAGGAAAGGAGAAAATGGCACCGACTGGCTCCCTGGAGACCCCTTTTATATCGTTGGGGGCCGGAAGTAGGCAATGTCTCACCCACTGACTAGGCGCTGTCATCCAGGGCAGAGATTAGGTCTGCGAGGTGGGCATTTCCTTACTGTTTCTATGGGATTGATGTTTACCCTAAGGGCATTATAGCTGGATCACTTCTAGGGAAACCTTGTTCCTAAGTAAGACTGCCTTCTGAGTAGGGAGTGAGGGTTAGGATTTCAACATATTATTTTAGGGTGATGTAATTCGGCCCATAGCAGGTTAATTTTCCTTCTTTGTTGAAGATTAAATGTCCTGTCTGCTTCCATACACAGAACAGACACCAGTGTAGTTGTCAGATAAATAAATAGATTGATCTAATATTCCACAGTGTTTTGAATTCTTCAGAAGGTTTTTCTATTGGTCCCAGAGACAAGCCCCATTTTAGTATTTAATGAATGAATGAATGAATGAATTAATACTAAGTACTGGTTCTGGGCTCTCGGCTTTTTTTGTTGTTGTTGTTGGTCGTGGGGCTTGATCTCTGGGCCTGAGCGCTGTTCCTCAGCTCTTCAGCTTAAGGTGAGCGCTCTACCACTTGAGCTACAGCGCCACTTCTGGTTTTCTGGTGGTTTATTGGAAATAAGAGTTTCTCGGACTTTCCTGCCTGGGCTGGCCTTGAACCGTAATCCTCAGATCTCAGCCTCCTGAGTAGCTAGGATTACAGGTGTGAGCTACCAGCACCCAGCTTCTCTTGGCTTTTTAAGGTTGGTGCTCTACCACTTGAGCCACAGCTCCACTTCTGGGTTTTTTTCTGGTTAATTGGAGATAAGTCTTATGGGCTTTCCTGCTGGAGTTGGCTTTGGTCTCAGCCTGCTAAGTAGCTAGGATTGCTAGCTGCTCGTGCCTGGCTACAAGCTCCCTTTCATTGAAGTGACTCTGGAATCCTTAAACAAGAATGTAAAGTTCAGGAGAACAGATTCAATAGTTTAGGCCTCTGCTGGTTGCAAGACCCGGACAAACCCAGGCAAGCCAGTCCCTCATTCCTGGAATTGCTCTGCCCTGCTCAGGACAAAGAAGTTATTGTCCCAGCAAAGGCTATGGTTCCAGAAACACACAAGGGCCTAACAAAGAATCAGGGCAGTAAGGGAGTGGTCCTGAGAGAGGGGGCCAGTGCGGTCCCCCTCCCTCTCTATTCACCCCAATTGCTAAGTCAAGAAGCTGTAGCTGAATTGAGAATGCAGCTACACATTTAGGGCCAGGGAGCATACCCCTGAGACACTTATTATATGTCAGGCCTGTTTTATCCCATACAACAAAGTGAATCAAAGCCCAAAGTCTGAAGACTCTGCAATCTGCCCTTGGTCTTACCACCAGATTTTACTGTATGATTGTTGGCAAGTTATAAACCTCTCTGTGACTCTAGGTTCTTCTTGATAATTTGGGGGTGGTAATAATACTTATTATGTGGGATAATGCATGTAATACTTTCACCATGTCAAATGTCAAATAGTGTTAGCAGTTATAATAACAATTATTATATTGTTGTGGCGGATGTAGCCCATGCAGAGGCCATGGGAGGTGGTCCATTTTTCTGTTTCTTTATATAGGACAGGGTCTTACTATGTAAATCAGGCCTCGGGCTCACCATCCTCCTGGCTCATTCTCCCAATAGTGCCCATGTTTGAACAGGTGAGTCTGTTTTTATCATTCCTGCTGGAGCTTGCTTAGAAATCAAGCCCATCTCTCTCATCTCCTTTGTCTCTAGTTCCTGATCCTAAGAGATTGGGCTGGGTGCTGTCAGGAAATCCCTAGCAGTGTGGTAAGAAGGTGTCAGAACCTCTATTTCACGAAGAACCTGAGATGCAGAGAGACAGGTGACACCGATATAGCGAGGCTGGAATTCAAGTCAGATGTATCTGATTTCCAGGCCATGGTGGAGATGGATCTGTTGGGGATGGAACTGGCCTCTTCTGGTTCTTCGTCATCATCAGTACCTTCTCCACAGTCCTAGGAAGAAACTTCTATACCATGTTGATCCCTGCCCCCACATCAGGGCTGGCCCTCTGCTGCCTCTCAGCCCCCAAAGGCCCAAGACACCCATTGTACCAGGCTCAATAATTGGTGATGAAGCCAGGTACCTGTGGCTCAAGCCCTTAATCCTAGCTATTCAGGAAGTTGAGATCTGAGGATTATGGTTCAAAGCCAGCCCAGGTAAGAAAGTCTGTGAGACTCTTTTTTTTTTTTTTTTGTCAGTCCTGGGGCTTGAACTCTGGGCCTGGGCGCTGTCCCTCAGCTCTTCAGCTCAAGGCGAGCGCTCTACCACTTGAGCTACAGCGCCACTTCCGGTTTTCTGGTGGTTTATTGGAGATAGGAGTCTCACGGTCTCTCCTGCCCGGGCTGGCTTTGAACCGCGATCCTCAGATCTCAGCCTCTTGAGTAGCTAGGATTACAGGCGTGAGCCACCAGCGCCCGGCTTTGGGCCTGCCATTTCTGTCTCTTTTCTTTTTTGTTCTTTTCTTTTGGTGCCAGTCCGTGTAACCAGTAAGCAGGGAGATTTTTCTAACAGGAACTTAGAAACAGCTTTTTCTTTTTTTTTTGGTTGTGGGGCTTGAACTCTGGGCTTGGGCGCTGTTCCTCTCTTCAGCTCAAGGCTAGCACTCTACCACTTGAGCTACAGCGCCACTTCTCGTTTTCTGGTGGTTTATTAGAGATGAGAGTCTCTCGGACTTTCCTGCCCGGCTGGCTTTGAACCTCGATTCTCAGATCTCAGCCGCCTGAGTAGCTAGGATTACAGGTGTGAGCTACCAGCGCCTGGCTAGAAACAGCTTTTGCTGAAGAGTAGGACATCCCAGTCAGCCCTACAACTGCCCAAAGAATGACTAAAAGCCAAAGACAAACTTGGCCTCCCTGCCTCTACTTCACATCTGTTCCCTTCACACTGAGCCTTTCTCCCCTGCAATCCCCCTGGAATTCAAGAAGGATCAGGCTGATGGATAAACATCTTGTGACATGACAGAAAAGTGTCCCCAGACAACAATGATTTTGTTGTCGTGACCAGATTTCTCCCCTCAAGCAATGACAGTGACAAAACTCACTAATAATAATCAACCAGGCCACAGTTCGCCTTGGACTGTTTAATAATTATGCATACCTTCCCCCTTCCTCTGGTTTGTCCTCTATTTAAACCTAAAGCTCACATCTGTATCCCCAGGATAGGCTGCAATGCTCATTTCCCCTTTTCCTGCAGCATGACCATGCCAGGCAGCAGATCTTCCTTCTCAAGCCTCATGCTGGTGGCTGCTCCTGTCATCCTAGCTACTCAAGGAGGCTAAGATCTGAGGATTGAAGTTCGAAGCCAGCCAGGGAAGAAAAGTCTGTGAGGTTCTTGTCTCCAATTAACCAGCTATAAAAGCCAGGAGCAGAGCTCTAGTTTTGAGTGACAAAAGTTTAGGGATAGCACTCAGGCTGCTCTGAGCTCAAGCTCTAGTACCAGTACAAAAAGACAAAAAGTCTCATCTCTCTGTTCTTCATCACCACTGGTCACTTTGGTGCATGGAAGCCAGTGGCCAAACCTGACCTGTGGAACCCAGGTGAAATCTGATTCTATTTCTGCCATGATTGTGGTAGAAATAGTGTTGCCATTAGCCACTGAAGTGTTGGTGGAGATTTTAACCTGGGTGAAAGGCTCTGAGATCAGGGCAGAGCGGGGCTGGAGGAGTGAATGAGGAGACACTGTTCTTTCCCTGGCTGACTGGCAGTCATTCAAAGCTGCAGCCGCCTGAGGCCAAGCCAAGAGGCACTGACCACTTCTCCCTTAGGAACACGGTATTCTTCAGACCCACATAGCCTGGCTTAATTGTGAGGGTCTATACACCCCTCCCTCTCATCCTGACACCCTAGGAGTCGCCTGGCTAGCATCCCATGTGAAGAGCAGAAATGCACATAGAGGTGTAGGTTTCTCAGGGCAAATGTCCCATTTATTGACCTGGAGCCTAGGTGGGCTCTCAGCTCTCTTAGGTATTTAGGAATTATTCAGTCACCACATGCCACCCTGTAGTCAAGGCTGAGCCCCCATGCTTGGATGGCAGAAGTTTTTTTGTCTCTCCTGACCAAGCGCCACCCCCTCTTCACCCTCACAGGAGGATTGGGGTAAACAGGGTGGACCAGGGGCTGGTGCCTGTCAACCCCTCCAGGATTTCAAGTCTGTTCCCATCCATTCATGGGGCCTTTGAGCCCTGATTCCAGCACCCACGGGGGTCTCATTCTCACCATCAGATGCTGAGATGATCCTGAAAGGAGGACAGCAGGGCCTGCCTTTCTCGGGGTGTGGTGACCAGGTGGGGTTCTTGGTGAGGACCGTTGCATTTACAAGGCCTCTTATCTTTACAAGGAAGGCTCCAGTAGGATGTGAGATGCTTTACAGGGGCAGCACCACCCGTAAGAAGTCAGTTCTGCAGTTGGGGGCTGGGCTTCCAAAGGGCAGCTGGACACTCGGTGCATGGTGGGGGGGGGGGAAGGTCAGTCCTTGAAATCCTGGGATTCTCTAAGTCAGCGCCTTAAGTAACCTTGTGTAAAGTGGAACTGGGGAATCTGAACCGGGAGCCGTTCCCAGCCCCGCCCCCCTCTTCCCCTCTCCTGAGCTCTGCCTGCTAAATGTGGGAACCCCTGCAGCTTCCCTGGGGTTGACTTTGCCTGGGGGTCACCCCCACGATAGGACCTCTGGAGAGGTTGAGATGGATGCGGGAGCAACATTAGAGAAAGCAGCCAGGGGGCAGGCAGGGGGAAGGGAGATGTCTGACAGCCAAAACAACACACAACCTGCCTATGATGCCACAATGTAAAAGGCCAAACCAAACTCAGATGAGCAAAAGCCAACCATACCAATTCAAAAAAAAAAAAAAAATGGAAAAACAAAAACACAGAAAGAAAAAAGAAAGAATGGTCCCAGTTCTATTTGCTCTGCAATAAGGTCAATATGGCAATACTTTCATTGAGTTATACACAGAAAAGCCAAGAACATCGGAAAAGAGGAACAGAAAAACCCTCCTTGTGACACCCAGGCTGTTTATACCTCCTTCCTTCCCACCCCTTACAGTGTAACTGTGCTGTAGGAGGGTGAGTCCAGTGTCAAAACATGGAGTTCTTGACCCAAGATGGCCATTCTGACTTT
Organism: Dipodomys spectabilis; assembly: GCF_019054845.1. Classification (NCBI taxonomy): domain Eukaryota; kingdom Metazoa; phylum Chordata; class Mammalia; order Rodentia; family Heteromyidae; genus Dipodomys; species Dipodomys spectabilis. The sequence continues at coordinate 909,799 of NW_024870795.1, forward strand.
TGGCCTTGCAAGTCCAGCTGGCACGTAATCTCAGCTTCAGTTCCTAGTTCCTTACCCTGTTTGTAAAATCCAGAGTTGCCAGGGCTGCTGGGACCCAGGGTCCCATCAAGCAATGGAAGCGATCTGGCTATGTTTCTGCTGTCCGCAGAAGGAAGTCTTAGGGCAGGGCCAGCAGCTGCCCTGGCTCTGGGGGTAACAGCAGAAGAGGGTGGACATCAACAGGGCCAGGGCGATGATGCAAGCCAGCACCCACCGGATGATGCCTGGGTAGATGAAGGGTAGGATGAGGATAATGAGCAGGACCAGCAGGAGCAGGTGGACGGCCAGGCGCCGGGCTGCCACACGGTTGGCACTCAGGGCGTCTTGCTCATCCTCTCCTGCCAGGCTAGGGTGTCTTGGTGCAAAGGTGGTAGAACCTGTTAGTCCCTGGGGACACAGCCGCACCTCTGCCCCTGGCCGGACCAGCCTCCCTACCACAGCCTCCTCATCACGTAGGCTACAGATGAGACCTCCTGGGACGGCGGTGACCTTTCGACACAGCGGGCAGGTAATGGACCAGGTGTCTTCTTGCACACACAGCAGGAGCTTCAGGCACACGGCACAGAAGGTGTGCTGGCAACTGAGCAGCTTGGGTGACCGGGCACAGTTGTAGGGTTCTCGGCATACCAAGCACTCCAGGTCACTTTCCATGGAGCACCGATGATGCCCAGCGGGCCCCGGCACGGTGGCGGTGATGGCAGGTGTGGTGATACCTCCTGATGAGCTGGGCTGGGGCGGCTTCAGGGCTTCCGTGCAGGACATTCTGGGCTCAGAGTCGGCAGGACACCAGAGCTCAGAGCCTGGACAACCACAGGGAATGTCAGCTGATGTAGCTGATACTTGGATGGCTTTCCACCCAGGACAGGGCACGTCCATCCAGCCGCCTTCTTATTTGCTAGGTGCCATCTGACAACAGCCGTCTGGCACTGATCTCTCCAGTCTGCCCAGTTTGTTCCTTGGCTTACATTCTCCTTCAGTCATTTCTTTACTTGAAACCTAAGGTTAATCAGTAACTCGCGGCTCTGGAGACTTTGAATTGCCTGATAGAAGGGCCATGGGGGGGCGGGGCCTAATGAGCCAGGACTTTGCTGCTGGGGCAGCTGCCTGCCTGGTGAGTTCCCACATGACCCATAACCCTCGTGGCTCCTGGTGAGCTTTGGCATGCACCAGAAACTCCCATCAAATGCCCTGGCCACCTTTTTTATTTTTATTTTTTTGGTGATAGTTCTGGGGCTTGAACTCAGGGCCTGGGTACTGGTCCTTAGCTTTTTCACTCATGGTTGGCACTCTACCACATAAGCCACAGTTCCACTTCCAACTTTTGAGTGATTAATTAAAGGTAAGAGTCTCACTGACTTTTCTGCCCGGGATGACTTCAAACTAGGATCCTCAAATCTCAGCCTCCTAAGTACCGATGCTTATAGGCATAAGCCACTAGTGCCTGGCTCCTGGCAACATTTTAAAGATGCATGTTTCTAGATTTCAGACCAAGAGACTAAGATGTAATAGGTTCTGAATGCTTCTAAACTCCTGCAGGGTTAACTAACACCTTCTTGATTTGGATGTAGCTGGATGCACAGGTACACGGGGGATGTTTGAGAACCTTTTTCAGCACTGGGGTTTCAGATAAAATCGTTGGGGTGTTAAGATGAGTGGAAAAAATGTTTGCTTGCTCTTTGAGCACATCTGTAAGCCAGGGGCTCATGAAAGAGCCCGAAGAGGTGAGATAAATAGAGACGGCAAGAAGCACAACAGAATAGGTAACAATGCTGGGTGCTGGAAGGTGGCAGTTTCCTTGAGGGAAAGCTGAGTGCCAGTACCTCAAACCTGAAATCCTAGCTACTCAGGAGGCTGAGATCTGAGGATCGCTGTTCAAAGCCAGCCACAGCAGAAAAGTCTGTGAGACTTAAAAGAGAAAAAGAAACCAGCTTTCAATTAACCACCAAAAAGCTGGAAATGGACCTGTGGCTCAAGTGGTAGAATGTCAATCTTGAGCAAATCAAAGCTCAAGGACAGTGCCCAGGACCTGAATTCAAGCCCTAGGACATCCCCCTCGCCACTCCCCCATTAGCTAGGAGAAGTGGAATTGTGGCTGAAGTGGTGGAGCACCAACCTTGAGCCAAAAAAGCTCAAGGACAGCGCCTAGGCCCTGAGTTCAAGCCCCAATACTGGCAAAAGCAGAAAAACAAAACTCCAGCTTCCTGCAGAACATTAGCACCATCCCCCTCCCCCCTCCCTCCCTGCCAGCATTCAGTGGTTAATACAATTATACAATTGTATTAGCATTTCCCAATTCATGTGCCTTGCATTTACAAGTACCTAATAATCATTGCCCATGTCTCATGCTTGGCTTGCAGCTGTGTCCCCAAGCAGTTGTAAAGACAGCTGCTGTTTATAACTCTGGGCTCTGGACCGTCCTCTGCGATCTCCTGGAATCCTGGCTCCATAAGGAAGGCCTGGTGTGCATGGCCAGGGTGTGGCCAGGGTAGGCAGGCTGGCTGCCTGCCGAGAGGCCTTCCACAGGGGCAGGACCTTCTGGCGTCCAAGGTCTGGTTCCCAATCTCGTGGAACCCAGCCTCATCTGTCCATATAGATGCCATGGGCATCTAGGCATTGGCTGAGGCTGGCAGGACTCATGTGAGTAGCATGGAAGTTAGGAATATCTGCCCTGTTTACCACAGAGGGTGGGAGTGATACAGCTACTCCCCCAAAAACTGCCACATGCAGGCCATAATATGCCCAACCCCAGGGTGGGCATTGCAGGCCTGGCCCCAGCCAGGTCCTCTGAGACTGAAACCCAGTTCTTCATTGCTATTCTGTGTGGATCCATTGGAGTTGTTCTTTCACTCTGGCTCTGTGGGAGGGGGGAGTCAATATGATGTGACTCAGGGTGGACCAATCAGCCCTTTCCATTTTGCTGGCTGCAATAATTGGCTTAGACATAGGCAGGGGCTCTAAGCTAGGCCAATGAGATTCAATTCCCAGACTTCTGTGGGATTATTATTATTTTTTTTTTTTTGAGGAGTATGAGGTGATGGTGTTAGGCCTTGAACTCAGGGCCTAGGCATTATCCCTCAGCTTTTATGTTCAAGACTGGTGCCCTACCACTTGAGCCACAGCTTCACTTCTGGCTCTTTGGTGGTTAATTGGAAATAAGAGGCTCACAGCAGGGCTGGGAATGTAGCTGAGTGGTAGAGTGCTAGCCTTGAGCAAAAGCAGCTCAGGACAGTGCCCAGGCCCTGAGTTCAAGCCCCACCACTGGCAAAAAAAAAAAAAAAAAAAAAGAAGAAGAAAAGAAAAAAGAAAAGAAAAGAAAAAGAAGAATCCAGAATTTCTTGTCCAGGCTGGTTTGAACATGATCCTCAGATTTCACCCTCCCCAGTGCTAGGATTATACATGTGAACCACTGGTGCCTGTCTTGTTCTTTTTTTTTTTTTTTTTAAACAGAGTTTTGCTTAGGTAGAACAGGCTGGCTTTAAACTCAAGATCCTCCTGTTTCTCCCTCCTAAGTGCTGGTATTGCAGGCATGTACTCCCACACCTGGATTTTGTTATGGTTCTTGAAAAGTTTCTCTTGCATTTCCAAGCTTGGAAATGGAGCCCTGGAGTTGTCAAGACTACAGTGTAGGGAGAGAGTCAGGTAAGTACAAAAGAAAGACGAATAAACAGTTAAATAGAGGCTGAAAGATATCATCTGAACACCTGGATCCAGCCATATCTGAAGTCAGAGAAATCTATCTTAAGATCTTTTGATTCTATTAACCTATGAAATCAATCCCAATTTTATGTTTTGTAATGCTGGGAATTGAGCCCAGGGCCTTGTGCATGCTAAGGAAGTACCTTGTGCATGCTAAGCATGCACAGTAACACCTCCAATTATTATTCAGTCAGTTCAAACTGGATTTTTCTTCCTTGTAAGTAAAAGACTACTGCATAACATTCAAAAGTAAAGATGCCTTCATTTGCTAGCTGATGAGGACAGGTATTGGTGAGACAGATTTTGTATACAGCCAAGAGTGACCTACTGCCTGTGTGTTAGTATGCTAAGAGACTGGTCCTCCCCGCCTTTGACTTGCATTGTACAATGTGCCTTTGTGTTTGCTGGAAGCTAAGAAGGGGTTAGGGATGGGAGGAGGGTTGCCACATTTGTTGATAATGAAAATGATAATGAAAAGAATCCAGCATCAGGTGGATACTGTAAACATTATGCCCACCTTTGGTCCTTAGCTCCACCCAGACCTGAGCCTCTCCCTGCCCTTGAGTTCCCCAAGTACAGCTGGCCCCTCCCTCTCTCCGCCCTGACCCACCTGAACTCCCATCTACCTTACTTCCTACCCCTCAGACCTTGCTGGTACCTAGATAGTGGAGGCTGTCATGTGCTCTCTCTCTGGGGGCAAATATGGCTCCTCTAATAAACCTTGTAATAGTCTTTCTCCTGTGCTTGTCTGCCTCCAAGTGGTCCCCTGGGATGGCTGGGATGGATCCTTTCAGATACCACAGTGATATGGGTGTGGCCAGACTCCTCCTTCTTGCTCTTGCCTACCCAGTTCAATGGAAAGCTGGGTTATCGGGGGATGGTTGGGGAAGACCGAAATCAGATCTAGGAAAACTATTTGGGGTTAGTATCTGTAGAACATCCTCAGAGTATGAAGACCTGAGTTCAAGCCCCATGACCAGCACTCATGCACATTAAAAACAGATGACGGTAAAACAGAAAGAGAGAGAAACATAGAGAGAGAGAATGGGGGGGGAAGGAAGCAAGCAAGCACAGCTACTGGTTATACAAAAAATTACAGGAATACAGTATACAAAGTAGAATACAAACGTTCTTTGTACTACTCTCCCTGAGATATGACTGCTGTCACCAATGGATTCCTTCCTACTATCCTTATCATCCAATCATCTTGGTTTGGAATTTTATTTCTTAAAGGCAACTGGACTAAATATTACCTGTACCAACTTCAGAGTTGGAAATCCACTCGGCTCCTGTCACTCTGCTACTTGTGTGACCTTGGGATAAGAATTTCAACTTGGTTGAGGCTCAGCTTTTCAGTTTGATCAAATGGAGACAAAAATGCCTCAGAAAACAGAGGGCTCCATAGTGCCTGCCCCTCCCCGCCTCCAATCCGCCCAGGGGAGGCTCAGTAAATTTTGCATCCCAGGTTGTAACTCTAGTCCACATATTTGCACCTGCTCTGATATTAGTATCACAAAACACAAATGAATGCCTCCAAATCTTAAAAAAAAAAAGCCCAACTTCATATTTATTTTGATTGTACAAATACATTTTTCAGTTAATTTTTTTTTCTCTTTTGGGATGTAGTTTCTTCCATGTTGAGGGTTTTCACAGTCTGGGTTACAGTGCACTGAAGGCTGACACCCTGGGCCAGAGGAGGGTAGAATTTCACACCTCACTCCCATGCCAAAGGCTGGCTGCTTGTGGGGAGACAGATTGCCAGGGAATTACACTGCAGGTAATACCCCACACCTGGATCCAAATTTGTGGTCCTATATCAAGCTCTTTGAAGAAGGGGTCAGGGAGCAGCAATGTCAAGATCAGACTGTCCCACCTGTAAGCGGTGACCCAGAAAACCACTCAGACACACACAATGACGTAGAAGAAAGAAGTGTTTAATGGCAGCTAGAGGCTGACAGGCTACCTCTTGCAGGATAGAGAGTAGCAAACTGCTCTTGCATCCTTAGAGGTAAATAGAGTGTCAGCAGTCAGAGGGCTGCAGGAAATCTTTGTCATCACAGCTGGACACTGGAGATATCCGACAGCCAGGGAAGAATGTTCTATAGATGGCTCACAGCCAGGGAACACATCCCATCACAGAGGCAATACATTCCATATCTAGCACGTAGCAAAACCAATATATCTTATAGCTGTCATGTAGCCAGAGGAAACATCTTGGAGCAGAGACAATACATTCTATAGTAGGCATCTTGTAATCATATACTAGAACCAGCGTGAGTCTGAGACTAGTATCCTGACTCTGTTGCTGAAGCGCCTGGGGCTGGTGGGAATAGTCAACTAGGGCCGGGCCTAGCTTGTGAAGGACCCAGGGTGAGGGCTGTCAACCCAAAGTGGGGGTGAATAAGCTTACACCACCCATGCTTGGTCTCTGTCTGTGGTTACCCTTACTCCACACATCTTGGCCTTTTTTATTTATTTTTTTTTGTCGGTCGTGGGGCTTGAACTCTGGGCCTGGAGGCTGTCCCTCAGCTCTTCAGCTCAAGGCGAGCGCTCTACCACTTGAGCTATAGCGCCACTTCCGGCTTTCTGGTGGTTTACTGGAGATAAGAGTCTCACGGTCTCTCCTGCCCGGGCTGGCTTTTGAACCGCGATCCTCAGATCTCAGCCTCCTGAGTAGCTAGGATTACAGGCGTGAGCCACCAGCGCCCGGCTCCTTTTTTATTTTTTTTTTGGATCTGGGCCTGAACTCTGGGCTTGGGTGTTGTCCCTCAGCTCTTCAGCTCAAGGCTAGTACTCTATCACTTGAGCCACAGCGCCACTTCTGGCTTTTTCTGCTTATGTGGTGCTGAGGAATCGAACCCAGGGCCTCATGCATGCAAGGCAAGCGCTCTACCACTGAGCTACCTTCCCAGCCCCGCATCTTGGACTATTATCCACCCCTTCCCCATTTTCTTCCCCTTGGGCTGGTTGTCAATAGTCTTGACCCCCCCTCCCCTTTTTTTTGACAGCTGGTCTCACTATGAAGCCCAGGCTGACCTCAAGCTTGCTTATTGAGTAAACTCTAGCTTTGAAAATGAGGTCCTCCTGCCTCAGCATCTCCAGTGCTGTGATTATAGGCATGTACTGCCACACCTGGCCACCTCTGCTCACATTTTTTTTTTTTTTTTTGGGTCCGGTCGTGGGGCCTGAACTCTGGGCCTGGGCGCTGTCCCTCAGCTCTTCAGCTCAAGGCTAGTGCTCTACCACTTGAGCCACAGCGCCACTTCCGGCTTTTTTTCTTTTTTGCTTATGTGGTGCTGAGGAATGGAACCCAGGGCCTCATGCATGCAAGGCAAACACTCTACCACTGAGCCAACTTCCCAGCCCTCTGCTCACATTCTTGTCCCAGAATTCCTGCTTTTGTGTTCCTCGGAACTCAGCTGTAAGAAAAACTCTGCTTGATCTGCTTTAATCTTATCTTTATCTTTGAGTTTTTTGCCTGTAGAGCCCTTGCCTAACCTTGGTTCTTAGCAGTGCTGAGAATTGAACCTAAAGCCTTGCTTTAATCACTGAGTTACTTACATTCTCAGCCCCAGAAGCTTTTTCATATACAACTTTCCTTCCTTCTTTCCTTCCTTCCTTTCTTTTTTTCTTTCTTTCTTTCTTCTTTCTCGGTTGTGGGGTCTGAACTTTGGGCCTGGGCGCTGTCCCTCAGCTCTTCAGCTGTACACTAGCGAGCTACCACTTGAGCCTCAGCCCCACTTCCAGCTTTTTCTGCTTATGTGGTGCTGAGGAATTGAACCCAGGGCCTCATGCATGCAAGGAAAGCACTCTGCCACTGAGCCACCTTCCCAGCCCCCCCAGCCCCTCTTTTTTTTTATTTTTAAAGACAGGATCTCATTATGTTGCCCAGGCTGGCCTTGAATGTGCAGTCCTCCTGCCTCAGTCTACTGAGAGCTGATATTATAAGCATGCACTACGTACCGGATTTACAACACTGACTAACGCTCTGGGGTCTTGGAGTCACAGGGTTTGAGACAGGCTGTTGATTATGTTAAACCATTTGACTGTGCTTCTAAAGAGTCTGGTGGCTATCTTTCAAAAAATATTCTAAATAAGGTTAGGAAACCTGTTACTGGCTGCAGTAGTATTTAGAGACATAGTCAAGAAATAGACATGACAGGACTGTCACTCATATACAGGGGGAGAGACTTTCCTCCAGGGGCTGAGTGCTGGAAAAAGCTTTTTGCTTCCTTGGATAACAGGTTGATGGTCTATGCTACTCAGATATTCTAAATGCCATAATTAACTCTGTTTCTCAGTTTTGCTTTGACCACCAGGAAGCTCAGTAGTTGCAACTATTCCTAATCCAGTTTATGGTTTACTGGTCCTGATATCTGACTAATTATTACTTATTTATATTTCACTTGAATATACTTTTCTTTTTTTCTGCTGGTCCTGGTGTTTTGCACTCAGGGCCTGGGTGCTCTACAACTTGAGCCACAACTCCTCACTTCTGGCCTTTTGCTGGTTAATTAGAGACAAGAACCTCACGAACTTTCCTGCCTGGGCTGGCTTTGAACTGCAATCCTCAGATCTCAGTTTCCTGAGTAGCTAGGGTTATAGGCATGAGCCACCAGTATCTAGCTTGAATATATATTTTTTTGTAAAGAATTCATTCCAACTGGGGAAAGATGAAAGGCAGAAAACAAGAAGAAAGTAGAGAAGGAATTGGCAAATTTAGGAGAGAGGGCAGAGGTGGTGAGGCGCATGTGAGTGGGTGTGTAACCTGGCACACTCTGGCTTTCTTCAAGATCCACCCTGGGCTTCTACCTCTGTCAACTCATGCTGTCCTGGATAATGTGGGCATGGAAGCGAAGCGTGCCTCTGTGAGGACTGTCTCTCCCTGTCCTCTGTCCTCCACACTCCACGGAGCACAGGGCTGGCATCTGGACCACTGGGCCATGTGAAAAATTAACCCTCCCAAGTGTGGCTCTTGACCTATTTAACTACTCTGCATGGAGGTCAGCTCAAGGTCAGGAGGCTGGCACCTCAGCTCCCTGTTCTCTCCAGATGCCCAGGCCTTGCCTTTGTGGAGCCCCCTGCAAGGAATAATCAAGGGTCCTGAGGACAAGGCCTTTGAGGGCAGAGTGAACGGCTGTGCTCAGAGTACATTGGCAGGTTCGATGGAATGGTGTTCCAATATGTGCTGGGCAACTCTAGGCAGCCATCTTATTCTGATTTTCACCTTTGCTCTCTCTGTTGGTTGGCTAGAGATCAACATGGTGTTTGTATCTCGAATTATTTGGTCCTGAGAGTGCAGAAACTCAACGTGGCTTAACCCAAGAAGAGAGGATGTTTCTTCATTCTAGGGACGGAGAAGCCCAGAGGAGGTCTGGGCAGCTGTGACCATGTGGCTCTCGCAGGAGCTAGGATTAATGAGCACTCACATAACACACCTAAGAAGTAAATATTCCTGGTTTGCACGTGAGGAAACTGGGTCACTAAGAGATTAAGTTGGCTTATGTGTCTAGCAGCTGATAGCTGGGACGCCCTCCAGGGAGTCTGGCTGCAGAGTTGGTCGGTCACCATGTCACACTGCCTCTCCTCTGTGAGTTTCCTCCATGTGGCCTCCTGCTGGGCTCCATCCAGGCCTGTTTCCTCATTGGTCAGGAGCCGGATTTTCCTCTATCTCAGATATTGTTCACAAGTTGGGCCCCAGTGGCTCATGCCTGTAATCCTAGCTACTCAGGAGGCTGAGATATAAGGATCGCAGGGCAAAGCCAGCCTGGGCAGGAAACTCCATGAGCTTCTTATATCCAATTAGCCACAAAAAAGCAGGAAGTGGTGTGCTGTGGCTCAAGTGGAAGAGCACTACTAGCCTTGAGCATAAAAGCTAAGGGGAGCCAAGTGCTGGTGGCTCATGCCTGTAATCCTAGCTACTCAGGAGGCTGAGATCTGAGGATTGCAGTTCAAAGCCATCTCAGGCAGGAAAATCTGTGAGACTCTTATCTCCAATTAACTACCAGAAAACTGGAAGTGGCGCTGTGGCGCTTACCTTGAGCTGAAGAGCTCAGGGACAGTGCTCAGGTCCAGAGTTCAAACCCCCACGACCTACAAAAACTGACAAAAAAAAAAAAAAAAAAAGCTAAGGGAGGGGAGGAATAGGGAGGGGTAAGGGGTAAGTGGGAGATAAGGAGGGATGGGGTAACAATGATTAAAAAAACAAATGTACTCATTACCTTACTTATGTAACTGTTTACCCCCTCCCCCATGCTCATCACCTAAAAAAGAAAAAAAAAAAAAAAAGCTAAGGGACAGTGTCCAGACACTGAGTTTAAGCCCCAGTACCAGAAGGAAAGAAAGAAAGAAAGAAGAAAAGAAAGGAAGGAAGGAAGGAAGGAAGGAGAGAAAGGAGAGAAAGAAAAAAAGAAGAGAGACAGAAAGGAGTACTTCAGCATGAGAAAGAATTCAGCCTATTCTTGATACATTGCAGGTTTAGCCACCTATACCTCCCCTTGCATGTCTGGTTGACATCTCAAACCCACATATCTGAGCCTGAATTTCTAGTTATCTCTTCAATCCCCTAAAAATTTAATCTGATTGCATCCAATTTATGTATGTATGTATGTATTTATTTATTTATTTTGGGTCCAGTTGTGGGGCCTGAACTCTGGGCTTGGGCGCTGTCCCTCAGCTCTTCAGCTCAAGGCTAGCGCTCTACCACTTGAGCCACAGCGCCACTTCTGGCTTTTTTTCTTTTTGCTTATGTGGTGCTGAGGAATCGAACCCAGGGCCTCAGGCATGCAAGGCAAGTGCTCTACCACTGAGCCACCTTCCCAGCCCCTTATTTATTTATTTTTGTTGGTCATGGAGCTTGACCTCTGGACCTGGGCGCTGTCTTTCAGTTCTTCAGTTCAAGGCTAGTGCTCTACCATTTGAACCACAGTGCTACTTCCAGTTTTTCTGGTGGTTTATTGGAGATAAGAGTCTCGTGGACTTTTCTGCCTGGGCTGGCTTTGAAACGCGATCCTCAGATCTCAGCCTCCTGAGTACCTAGGATTATAGGCTTGAGCTACCAGTGCCCAGCTCCTTTTTTTTTTTTTCCCAAAAAACTTTCAAGCCAAGTGCTGGTGGCTCATGTCTATAATACTAGCTACTTAGGAGGATAGGGTCTGAGGAACTGCAGTTTAAAACCAGCCCAGCAAGAAAGTCTGTGAGACTCTTATCTCAAAACTCAAAAACCAGAAATGGAGCTATGGCTCAAAGTAGTAGAGAGCTAGACTTGAGCAAAAATCACAGATACAATAGCTAGGCCCTGAGTTCAAGCCCCATGACTGACAAACAAAAACCAAAACTTATTTTTGAAGAACAGTTTTAAATTTTTAGCAAAATTAAGAAGATACAGAGATTTCCCAAATTCTCCCCCTGCCCCCGCCAAGCACACATAACCTTTCTCATGAACAACATGGACTCCTGGAGTGTACATTTGTTATAGTCAGTGGACCTATACTGGTATACCAGTTAAAGTCTATATGTTAGGCATCACTTTGGGTGGTGGATGGCATATGGGGTTGGACAATGTCTAAAGGCATAGTATCATACAGAATAGCTCCAATGCTCTACAAAAGCTCTGTGTCCCTCTGTATGAACTCTATGACACTTGACTTTTGCCTTTTCTAGTAATTGATAGAGTTGTACTTCCATAGTATTTAGCCTTTTCAGATCTACTTCTTTCACTTAGTGATACGTATTTAAATGTTTTTACTTGTCTTTTCATGTCTTAATTTCTTTTCAGAACTAAGTAATATTTCATCATCTGGATCGACTAGTTTATTTATCCACTTAAGGATTGTGTGTGTGTGTGTGTGTGTGTGTGTGTGTGTGTGTGTGTATGTGTATGTGTGTGTGGGGGTGTGCACGCGCGCGCGTTTGACCTTAGGGCCTGGGCATTATCCCTGAGCTTTTTTTCTCAAGGCTAGCACTCTACCACTTGAGCTATAGCACCACTTCCAGACTTTTGGTGGTTAATTGGAGATAAGAATGTTATGGACAGTGGCGCTATAGCTCAAGTGGTAGAGCGCTCACCTTGAGCTGAAGAGCTGAGGGACAGCGCCCAGGCCCAGAGTTCAAGCCCCACAAAAAAAAAAAAAAAAAAAAAAAATGTTATGGACTTTGCTGCCCAGGATGTCTTTGAACCATGAGCCTCAGATCTCAGCCTCCTGAATGGCTAGGATCACAAGTGTGAGCCACCAGCACCCAGTTTTACTCAAAGGATATTTTGGTGGCTTCCAGGTCCTGGAAATTATGAATAAAGCTATAAAAAAAAACCATCTATGTGCAGGTTTTTGTAAGGACATAATTTTTTAATCCTTTGGGTGATTTTCAGGACATATGATTGTTGGGTAATTTGCCAAGAGAATATCTAGTTTTTTAAGAAACCACCAAAGTATTCTCCAAAGTGGTGGTAGTATTTTGCATTCCCATTGGCCATGGCTGAGAGTTCCTGTGGCTCCATATTCTCACCAACATTAGGTGGGGTCAGTGTTCCTTAAGTTGGCTGCTCTAGAAGGTTTGTAGTAGTATCTCATTGTTTTTATTTGCATTTCCTAATGACACATAACATGAACCCTCTTTTCATACGGTCTTTTCCTGTGTTTCTTTTTGGATGAGGTATTTGTTAAGGCTTTTGACTTGTTCTCCCACCCCCCTACCCCTGCCCAAGTGCTCAGATTTGAATCCAGGATCTAACTCATCCTAGGTGAGTATTGTACCACTGCCTCCTTCCTTCCTTCCTTCCTTCCTTCCTTCCTTCCTTCCTTCCTTCCTTCCTTCCTTCCTTCCTTCCTTCCTTCCTTCTTTTCTCCCTCCCCCCCTCTTTCTTTCTTTCCTTTTGCCAGTCCTAGGCTTGAACTCAGGGCCTGGGCACTGCCCTGAGCATCTTTTGTTCAAGGCTAGCACTCTACCACTTCAGTCACAGTGCCACTTCCAGTTTTTCTGTTTATGTGGTACTGAGGAATTGAACCCAGGCCTTCATGAAGGCTAGGCAAGTACTTTACCACTAAGCCACATTCCCAGCCCTTAATTTCTTGATAGCATCTTTCACAGAGAAGAAATTTAAAATGTTGAGTGTCTTGTTTATTAATTATTTTTTCGTAGGTCATGCCTTTGGTGTTGGATCTGTAAAGCCATTGCCATACCCAAAGTCACTTAAGTGTTCTGCTATTTTATTTTCTAGTTTTTTAAAATAGCTTTTGTGTTGCATATTTGGGTCTTGTATTCATTTAGAGTAAATTTTTGCAAATGATCTTATGTTAGTGGCTTGTCTCATTTCAGCCTCTCATTCTTATTGGATGACATTTCAGGTTGCTTAGGTAAAAAGCAGAACTAGATGCCTAATTGGCACTTAACAAATATCTGTTGATGAACAGATATCTGTAGTTATCTCTGTGTGTCTCCATGATCAACTGTGTTTTCCTTCAGCTATTGGATAGCTACTAGCCTTTTTCTTCATTGGTAAAATGCTAAGTTACAAGGAATTAAAGAAGATAGAAGCTGTACTAGTCTGCTATAACATAATATCACAGACCGCAGTTTAAACAATAGAAATCTATGAAAGCCAGAAACTTTAAATGAGGGTTCTATTCAGGGCTAGTTTCCAATGAGATGTCTTCTTTTTCTGTTCTTTATTTAATTTTTAATTTAAATTTTATTTTGTACTGTTGGTAAGGCTTGAACCCAGGGCCTCAGGCTCTTGCTTCACTTTTTCCATACAAGGCAGACACCTCTCAAGCACAGCCTCTATTCTGGGAGACATCTTTTCTTAGCTATGCTTTTCTTAGCATATATGTGGAGATAGAAGACTCTGAGGTCTCTTCTTCTTTTTTCTATTTTTGGCGGTTGTGGGGCTTGAACCCTGGGCCTGGGCGCTGTCCCTCAGCTCTTCAGCTTAAGGCTAGCGCTCTACCTCTTGAGCCACAGCACCACTTCTGGTTTTCTGGTGGTTAATTGGAGATAAGAGTCTCACGGACTTTCCTGCCCTGGCTGGCTTTGAATAGGATCCTCAGATCTCAGCCTCCTGAATAGCTAGGATTACAGGCATGAACCACCAGCACCCCGTGTCTCTTCTTAAAAAGACACCCATCCCATGGAATTAGGAAACCGCTCATATGACCTCATTGAACCTAGTTACTGCCTTAAAGGCTTTATCTCCACAAAGAGTGGTATCAGGGTTTGGCTTTCAGCATGTGGACTGGGTGGGTAGGTAGGGCCCAATATAATCCATGGGAGACGTTTATTTTTCTACCTCATAAAGACTTGATTGGCAATCGAGAGCTGCTATAGTATCCACAGGGTTGTGGATTTAGGTTCCTATCTTGCTCCACTTTTGTTCACCAATATTCCCAAGTTTACGTCACATTCCAAGATGGCCACTGAGATCTGCATGCTAGCCAGCAGAAAGGAGGCTGGGGTGGGAGGGGGGGGAGGAGGGGAAGGAAGGGAAGTTAGAAAATAGCAGCCTAGGGCCTGGAAGGTGGCTCAGTGGTAGAGTGCTTGCCTTGCATGCATGAGCCCCTGGATTTGATTCCTCAGCACCACATAAGCAGAAAAAGCTGGAAGTGGTGCTGTGGCTCAGTGGTAAAGTATTAGCCTTGAGCTGAAGAACTGAGGGACAGTGTCCAGGCCCGGAGTCCAGGCCCCACCATTGCCAAAAGAAAAAAGAAAAAAAAAAGAATGAAAATAACAGCCTAACCTTCAAGGACATTTCTTTAAGATTGCACAGAACAATCATATTTACATCTTATTGGCTAGAGCTTAATCATGAGGTCACACTTACCTGCAGAGGAGGATAGCTAATGTGGTTTTGCCAAATTAAGATCTGAGATTATATTACTGGTAGTTGCAGAAATCTAATCTAACAAATATATCCCTTGCTGGCATGCTATCTTGGGAAATTACTAAAGCTCTTTGATAACTGATACCTGTCTTATGATAGCGTAAGAGAAACTAGTCTGTGCCTGGCACATGGTTCATTCACTCAACCAACAAATAACACTGCACACTTCATGTGAAGCAGCCATCAGAACTGGTGCTGACGACAGTGGTGAATGGGACAGGTACAGTTCTTATTCTTGGTGCTGGGAAATAATTAAGTCTTCATTACAGGAAGGTGTTAATTCGGCATGAGGACAATAAGGAGAACAGTAACAGGGTGAGTTGGTCAGAAGTGACTGAGTGACTACTTAGATCATCTGGTCAGGAGGTAAGATGCAAACTGAGATTTGAATGACCTGAAAATACTCAATCAGTAACAGCCATTCCTCCTCCCACCCCCTCCCCCTCCTCCTAGCGATTACAAAAAGAAATCAGATGACTTATATCTGTTCTCTCACGATGTATCCTTGAGTATCCATCCTTAGTTTTCTTTTCTTTTCCTTCCTTCCTTCTCTCCCTCCCCCTCTCATTCTCTCTCTTCCTTCTTCCCTCCCTCCCTCCTTTCTTTTTTTGTCTTTCTTTCTTTTTCTTTTTTTCTTCTCTTCTCTTCTTCCCTCCTTCTCTCTCTTCCTTTCTTTCTCCCTCCCTCTCTTTTTTCTTTTTCTCACTTTCTATTTTTTTGGGGGGGTCCGGTTGTGGGGCCTGAACTCTGGGCCTGGGCGCTGTCCCTTAGCCCTTCAGCTCAAGGCTAGCGCTCTACCACTTGAGCAACAGTGCCACTTCCCACTTTTTTCTTTTTGCTTATGTGGTGCTGAGGAATCGAACTCAGGGCCTCATGCATGCAAGGCAAACACTCTACCACTGAGCCACCTTCCCAGCCCCTCTCTATTTTTTATCCCTTCCTTCCTTCCTTCCTTCCTTCCTTCCTTCCTTCCTTCCTTCCTTCCTTCCTTCCTTCCTTCCTTCCTCCCTCCCTCCCTCCCTCCCTCCTTCCCTCCCTCTCTTTCTTCTTCTTTCTTTCTTTCCTGCTTGCTTGCTTCTTCCTTACTTCTGTGTGCCAGACCCGGGCTTGAACTGGGTGCTGTCCCTGAGCTTCTTTTTATTTGCTCAAGGTTAACATTCTACCACTTGAGCCACAGCTCCACCTCCAGCTTTTAAAATAGTTTATTAGAAATAAGAGTCTCATGGACTTTCCTGGGCTGACTTCAAACTGTGATCCTCAGATTTCAGCCTCCTGAATAGGTAGGATTACAAGTGTGAGCCATTGGTACCTAGCTCCAGCCCTTTTTTTTTTTTGTCTAAAATTGCTCTTGACTCCCTTCTGTCCCTGAACAATTTAGTCCTGAAATGATCAGTTTGGAGAGAGAAAGACAGACATCCTCACAGGTAGAGAGGGCATGGGGCAGGAAGCTGCAGACATCTGAGTGGGGCAGGGAGGGTGTTCACACACTGGCAGCCTGGCGCAGACAGCTCAGCAAAGGGAGGTGAACATCTGCATGAGATATGATCTGCTATCAGAGCCCAGCTGAGTGAGGAGGGTGTGTGTCCACGTGAGGCATGACCTAGGGTGTGGTGTCAGAATCCTGGTAGGGTGAACAGAACATTCTAGCATGGGAAATCAGAGCCTGGGTGAGATGAGTAGGAAACCTGTCCAGGATTGCTGTGGTAGCAATATCTGGATGATTTGTGAGATCTGGGAATTGGCCAAGGAAATACATAGGTTAATCATGAGATCCAAGAAAAGCCAGTGATAATGTCAGAGTGAGGGCCTTTGAATCTTCTCTCCTTTGTGAAAGTAACAAGGAAAAATGGCCAGCACCAACCTTTCAGAACTCTGAAAATTAGCCAATGGCTTTTTAGCAACAGAGGGAATGTTTACTCAAGAGAAATGGTTCAGGGCTAAGAGTGTGGCTTAGTGATAGAGTGCTTGCCTAGCATGCATGAAACCCTGGGTTCAATTTCTCAGGACTACATAAACAGAAAAACAGAAGTAGTGCTGTAGCTCAAGTGGTAGAGTGCTAGCCTTGAACAAAAGAAGCTCAGGGACAGTGCCCAGGCCCTGAGTTCAAACCCCAGGGTTGGAAAAAAGAAAAGGAAAGAAAAGAAAAGAAAAGAAAAATGGCTGACTCTTAGTGAGGACAGCAAACTCTATCATATTTGAACTTGAGCGTATTGCTCCACCCTGCCTCCAGCTCTGTGGCAGCCAGGATAACCAGCATCTCACAGCTCCGGCGACTACTTAGCAGCCACTGATTGGGCCCAGGGGTTGGAATTTCTTCCAAGTGTCAGTCTCAGAGGGTTTCTTGTTACTGGGCTCGTTTTGGTGGAAGATCCTACTTGCAAGGCTCTCTTTATTTTGTCCTGACTTGGAACTCATCCATTGAACAAAATAAAAAAGACATGACTTGAGCAGGAATCAATGGCTCACTCCTGTCATCCGAATGACTTGAGCAGGAATCAATGGCTCACTCCTGTCATTCGAGCTACTCAAGAGGCTGAGATCTGAGGTTTGCAGTTCAACGCTAGCCCAGGCAGGAAAAGTCTGCAAGACTCTTATCTCCAATTAACCTCACAATGCTGGAAGTGGAGCTGTGGCTCCAGTGCTAGAACAGTAAGTAGCCTTGAGTAAAAGAGCTCAGGGACAGTGCCCAGACCCTGAGTTCAAGCCCCAGTACTGGCATACGCACACAAACATACTCACACGAAGACATCGGGTATGGAAAACAAATAATCAGTGGCTGATGTAAAATCCTTTATTATTGGTAACTACTTTATATGTAAATTTATTAAATGTGCCAATTAAGAAGCAGATACTCAATGATGGATTTTAAAAAACACAATCTGACTATTTGCTGTCTACAAGTGAATATGTTTTACATTCAAAGACAAAAACAGATTAAAAGTAAAAGTGAAGAGCTAAAGTAACTCCATTTTAAGATTAACCCCACCAACCTATAGCTGTGCTGCCCTCAGAATAACCTTGAAAGAGGAACAGTTCTCAAAAAAACCGCAGGTTACCACCAACCCTGCCCTCCCTTAAGAAACTGAGCAATTGCCCAAGTGTTCCATCAGAAAAAGGGAAGGGCGATCAGGGTGGACTTAAACCCCCTGAGCTTGTGAACTTGCTTGTGTGGAAACCCCCTGAACTTGTGAACTTGCTTGTGTGGAAACCCCCTAAACTTGTTCGTTCGATACTATAAAAGCTGTGCTAATTTTGTGCTTGGGGCCTCCGAATGCATGGAGGACCAAGCTCGAGCTTGCAATAAATGACTCTTTGCTGTTTGCATTGATCATGGGCTCTGGTGGTCTGTGAGGGGGTGTCCAAAACTGGGCACTTCAAAAGGACAGCCAAGTGCTGGGAGTTGAAACCTGTAATCCTAGCTAATCAAGTGGCTGAGTTATGAGGATCATGGTTCGAATCAAGCAAGACCAGGAAAGTCTCTGAGACTCTTATCTCCAATTAACCACCAGAAAGCCAGAAGTGGAGGTGTGGTTCAAATGGTAGAACACTAGCTTCGAGTACAAAAAAGTTCAGGAACAGTGCCTAGGCCCAGAGTCCAAGCCCTAGGAATGGCCTCTCTCCCAACCTCTAAAAAGTAAAGAAATGGAAAAAGCTATTCCATGAAATAGGAACCAAAAGAAAGCAAGAATGGGCATACTAATATCAGATCAAACAGATATCAAGGCAACAATTACTACTAGTGGAAAAGCTTATTTTATAATGATAAAAGGTTAATCTGTCCAGAAGATAAAAGAATTATAAATATTCACGCAAAAAGACAGAGCCATCAGACACATGAAGCAAAAACGGTCAGGATTACAAGAAGAAATAGAAGAATTCAAACTCTGCTTTGAACAATGGATAGAAGATCAGCAAGGAAGTGTCTTGGTGCTTACCACAGGCTGTGTTCTTACACTGACGTATTGAAAAAGAAGGCAGAGTAAACCTACCCCATATAAACCTCAGCCCAGGCCCTGTGCCTGGTCTGCATTGTGAATGGGGAGACACAGGTTAAAGAAAAAAAGATAAGCAAGGAAGCAGAGGACTTGAATAACAATAAGTTAGTCCAAATAGACATGGACAGGTCTCCACCCCATAACCACACAGGGTAAATGGTCTCCAGGACACAGGAACTAGTTTTCAGAACATACCATATGTTAGCCATAAAACCAGCTTCAATAAATTCAAACATATTGCAATCATATAAGTTGTATTCTCTTCACATTGAAAAAGAATTAGTCGTCAGTTATAGAAGGTTCTTAAGGAAATCCATAAATATGTGGTAATTAAGCAATATGTTTCTAAATAACCAATGGGCCCCAAAAAATTGTAGGAGAGATTAGAAAATACCTTGACATAAATGAAAAACAAAACTAAACCTATAACTTATCAAAATGAATGGATGTACCTGTAACTAAGACAATGACTAAGGGAAAATTTGTATCTGTAAATGTCTATTATTTAACAAGGACAAACATATTTTGTTTTTGTTGTTGTTGATTGTGAGTCTTGAACTTGGGGCCTGGATGTTGTCCTTGAGCTCTTTGCTAGCGCTAAACCACTGTGAGCCACAGCACAATATCTGGTTTTCTGATGGTTAATTGATGATAAGAGCCTTAAAGATTTTTCTGCCCAGTCTGGCTTTGAACTGTTATCCTCAGATCTCAGACTCCTGAGAAGCTGTAGGTGTGAGCCACCATTGTCCACCAAAGAAGCAACATCTTAAATCAGTAACCCAACTTTCTACTTTAAGAAACAAAAGGAGAAGGAAGAGAGAAGAAAAGAGAAGAAGGGAAGGAGAAGAGAGGAGGGGAGAAGGGAGACAAGATGAGGCAGGGAAGGAGAAGGGAGTGGAGGGGAGAGAAGACAGGAGAAAAGAAGAAAGGAGAGAAGAGAGGAAGGAGACAGAGAACAGGGTAAGGGGAGAGGAGAAGAGTGGAGAGGGAAGAGGAAGAGAGAGACAGAGAGAGACAGAAAGACAGCTTGAGAGACGGGGGCGGGGCTGGGAATGTGGCTCAGTGGTAGAGTGGTTGCCTAGCATGCACAAAGCCCTGGGTTCAATTCCTTAATACCACATAAACAGAAAAGGCCAGCAGTGGCACTGTGGCTCAAGTGGTAGAGATCTAGGCTTGAGCAAAAGAAGCTCAGGGACAGTGCCTAGGCCCTGAGTTCAAGCCCCAAGACTGGCCAAAAAAAAAAAACAAAAGAGGCAGAGGAAGATCTTCTGGAATTAGAGTAGTGAAGGTTATGTAGTTTTGGCAACCATACCGAAAATCACTGACTTTCATACTTCAAATAGGTGAATGTTATTGTCAGTTTAAACACGTGACTTTCTAGTGTTAATTTTATTGCCAATGTTAAGGTTGCATTCTGGCCTTAGGATTTGCCAGCAGTTTGGATGCTAGTCTCACCCCCATCCCTTTGGTCTGGTTGTGCTGTTGTACACAAGGACACCTGAGATTTGTCTGTCATCAACATGCTATACCTGACTATGATCAAGGTCAAGTCCACTGTCAATTCTTTGTCTCTGTCTCTCTCTTGCCAGTCCTGGGACTTGAACTCAGGGCCTGGGCACTGTCCCTGGCCTTCTTTTGCTCAAGGCTAGCACGTTACCACTTGAGTACCACAGCACCACAGCTAGCTTTTTCTGCTTATGTGGTGCTGAGGAGTGAAACCCAGGGCTTCAGGCATGCAAGGCAAGCACTCTATCACTGAGCCACATTCTCAGCAACACCCTCTTACCAAAAAAAAAAAAAAAAAGCCTTTCCTTAATGGAGAGAGAAGACCCGAGTATAGCAATGGAGAATCCTCCAAGAGACTGGGCAAGCTCATCCTCAGCTCTGCCACCCGCCCCCCACCCCACCCCGGGCCAGGGAGCAGTGATGTCCCCCAGTGAACACCCCCATCCAGCCCAAGGAATTGCACATGTGCACCACACCATAAAATGTCGTATCAGACGGTGGGCCTAACTTCTCCCTGGCCACATTCACCAACCTTTCTGTGGACCCAGGTCCAGCCCCCAGCCCCCGCTGAGGGCGGTCATCCTCTGAGCCCCTCTGAGCACCAACTTGGTGGTCAGCTTTGCAAATCCCTTTCCTGGGAATGGGCTCCACCCATTTCTTCCCTCTCTTCTATCCTTAGATCATCAACCTTGATTTTTCTTTTATGAACCAAACCAAACCAAACCAAAACAAAACAAACCAGTAAACAGCCTAAAACCAGAAGTGGGGTATAGTTAGTGACAGGGCATTTGTCTAACAACTCTGAGGCCCTGGGTTTGATGTCCAGCAATGTGAAAACAAAAGGAAGGAAAGAAAAAGACCAGCTGTCACCAGGCAGCCAGGCTTCTCCTCTGTCCTGGGGCCTCCAGGAGATTTATTTCCATGGCAGAGTAAAGTCCTGCTTTGTAGCCCCGCTCCTGCGTCACAGGGAAAATCACCAGGGTTGTTGGTTTTTTTTTTTTCCTTGACACTGACCTTGTCCTCTTCAATAAACGGCTAACACTAAAAACGAAATGGAAGGAGCCATGAGTTATTTTCTACATAGGAGGCTAAAGTGGTGGGGGGGATGGACAAGAGGTGGTGAGTGGAATACGATCCTTTTGTTGCTAACTTCCAGTGGGGTTTGTCTTTACACTGCCAGGTCAGCATTACCCAAGTGTCCTCTACCAAATGGACTGGATTCCTAAAAACAACGGAACTAACAGCAGCTGAGGAAATTTTTATCCTCTTGGTCCTGGCTGGTGTTCGAACCCAGGTCCAGAGCGCATGGCTGATAGTGTTAGTTTCCAGCCAGACACTGTTTGTTTGTTTGAAAAACAATTTGAATCTCTTATTTAAAAATAAGAACATAGAAGCAAGATAAAATACAACTCTTTATATATATATATATTTATTATGAAAATACTGTACAGAGGGGTTACAATTATATCGGTAAGATAATGAGCACATTTCTTATCAAGCATTGTAGCCTCCTCCTTTGTTTCCCCTTCCCATCCCTTCGTATCCCTCCCCCCCCCCCCCCGCAAAGTTGTAAAGTTCGTTTTTCGACATAACAACTTGTACATCTCATTGTTGCAATGGGTCCTCCTGTATCCTTGTTTTAGCGATTTGTTTTTTCCCTTCCCCTCCACATATACCAACATCATATATAGTGAAAGCAACAAAGACATAATCTTATAAATATGTTAGAAACAGTCGCATGAAAGACCTCTCTCTCTCTCTCTTTTTTTTTTTGTCAGTCGTGGGGCTTGAGCTCTAGGCCTGGGAGCTGTCCCTGAGCAATTCAGCTCAAGGCTCATGTTCTATCTACTTGAGCCATAGCACCACTTCTAGTTTTCTGGTGTTTTTTTTTTTTTAAATTGTGATTAAGTGATTATATAATTTCCAAAGTTTCACAGTATTGTGAGATAATGGTGCTCATTTAAAGTCACAAACTCATTCTAACTTTCCTGGAGCAAATTGTCTATCACACTCTATAACATATAACGGTGTACACATATACTCCATACATGTGATCAGCAGCATGGGGTTATTGTGTTAGTTTCCAGCCAGACACTGTTTGAAAACCAATTTGAATCTCTTATTTAAAAATGAGAACATAGAAGCAAGATAAAATACAACTCTTTTAAAAAAGAAGTTTGAACTCCATCTAATCTCACTGTAGAGCAGAGCATATTTGCTTAAGGAGTATGAAGCACGTATTAATGTGTCTGGGTAATGATTTATGGGACTATTAATAGCTTGGTTTTTTTGTTTTGTTTTGTTTTTTGGCTAGTCCTGGAGCTTGAACTCAGGATCTGGGCACTGTCCCTGAGCTTTTTTTGTTTAAAGCTAGTACACTCTACCACTTGAACCACAGTTCCATTTCTGTTTTATTTTATTTTTTCTGTTTATGTGGTGCTGAGGAATTGAACCCGGGACTTCATGCATGCTAGGCAAGCACTTTACCACTAAGCCACCTTCCCAGTCCAATAGCTTGTATTTTTATTCAAACCTTCTCCATCCCAAGAAAGTAGCCAGAAGCAGAACCTCTTAAATCAGAGTGTCCCCTTCTGTGACCCCCCCCCCCCGGTCTGCCTAGGATTTGGGTGGCCAGAGTGGGATTGTTTGAGGTTCTAAGGGTGGGGACAGATGGAGTGAGCCACAGGCAGCCCTTAGCAGGAAGAGTTGAGAATTTGACAGACTACAAAGAATAGAACAAGTATGTGTGCAAGTGGCTAATACCTGTGATTCTAACTGATCAGAGGGCTGGGATCTGAGGATTCACAGTTCAAAGCCAGCCTAGCCAGGAAAGTCTGTGAGATTCTTACCTCTAATTATCAAAAAGCCAGAAGTGTAGAGTTGCTCAAGTAGTAAAGCACCAACCTTGGGTGAAAAAGTTAAGGGATAGCACCTAGGTCCTGAATTCAAGCTCCAACTTTGGTATAACAAAGGAAAAAAAAGTGCAGTTTGCAGAGCTCTGATTGGTATGATTATGGGATGAGCTGATGAGGCTCTGAGCCCTGGCACAGAGACCCCTGGCCTCTGGCTAAGGTGATGGATTGTTTGTGCTCCAGCTTGGTTCCAAGGTTCCAGAAATGCCGCCTTCAAGGTAGGCCACACAGAGGCCTAGCAGAGTGTAGGAATGAGCTCCTTTATTCTTCAGGAGCTACTGAGGACTTTTACATAACCCTAGAGAAGAGTGCCTCTGAAAAAAAAAAAAAAAAAGAAGACCAATAGGAAATTTTCCAGTAGCCAGGTAGGTGGGGCTCATTAACTAATTTAGAGAAGGAATATTTTCTTATATCTGATTGTGGGGAAGTTCAATGTACGCCCTTTACATAAACACTGATGTGGAGCCACAGAACAATCTTTATACTTCTGTTGCTCTCCAATTTTATCAGTATGGGTGGACTCTGTTTACAAGAGTCCAATAAAGCCTGGTGCTGGTGGCTAACGCCTATAATCCTAGCTACTCAGGAGGCTGAGATCTGAGGATCATGGTTCAAAGCCAGCCCAGGCAGGAAACTTTGTGAGACTCTTATCTCCAGTTAACCACCAGAAAACTGGAAGTAGTGCTGTGGCTTAAGTGGTAGACTGCTTGCCTTGAGCTGAAGAGCTAAGGGACAGTGCCCAGGCCCGGAGTTCAAGCCCACGACTGACCAAAACAAAACAAAACAACCCCCCCCCCAAGAGTCCAATAGAGCCCCTTTCACAAATCTCATTTCATCTTCACATTAAAGTTGGACAGGGAGCAAGGTGGTGCTATCTTGTTTGCTGAGCTTGGAGAGAAACTAGATCCGTGGGTGAGTCATTTGTTGATCGTTTTTGGGGTCCTAAAAGGTGGGTGTCATGCTATCTCACTGGACCTTAAGATAGGCCACCAGCCCTCTGGCCTTAGGATTTGCCAACCATTTCCTTGTTTAACGCTCATTCCTTTGGTCTGTTTGCCCTGTGCATACGAGGACACGCTGTCTGTCTGTCTGTCTGTCATCAATACCCTATGCCTGTCTGTGATTATGGTCAAGTCCAATCTTCTCACTAAAGGGACATTTCTGTTTTATTCTTTTCCTCTTCTTTCTTGAAGGGAAGACTGATTTCTGGAGGTATGGCAGCCACCTTGCCACCAAGAGGAGAAAAGCCACATGCTGACATGGCTGATGGGAAAGATAGAAGGCACATGGACCCCTAGTGGAGAAACGAAGCCACCTACCTCTGCCAGATGGTCTATCTCTAGAAGTCTTGCTACATGAGAAAATAGACTCTCTTGTTCCATATATTGTAATCTAGTTTCTGATACATGGAACCACTGATATTGTGGATTGGCACAGCATCATATATCAGTGTTCAAATTATGACTCTAACATTATTTGGATGACTTAGGCCAAGTTGTCCAAAATTCCTGCAACTTAATTATCCTGTGTGTAGCCAGGATGGCGGTGATTCAGTCCCAGAGCACAGAGTTCATGAGGCGATTCATACGTGCATGAGAAATTGATGCATGATAGGTGTGGATGAGCAAATGAGGACAGAAATGACAGACTTTAGCAGGTGGTATAGGGGAAAGTGACTCACTATGTAAGAGGAAAACAAAGTTGGGGGCTGGGAAGGTGGCTCAGTGGTAGAGCGCTTGCCTTGCCTGCATGAGGCCCTGGGTTCGATTCCTCAGTACCACATAAACAGAAAAAGAAGTGGCACTGTGGCTCAAGTGGTAGAGCACTAGCCTTGAGCTGAAGAGCTGAGGGACAGCGCCCAGGACCAGAGTTCAAGCCCCACAACTGACAAAAAGAAAAAGAAAAAAAAGAAAAACAAAGTTGGATACCTACTTTCTTTCTTTGCTTATTTCTTTTGTTGGTTGTGAGGCTTGAACTCTGGGCCTGAGTGTTATCCTTGAGTTTTTTAGCTCAAGGTGAGTGCTCTACCATTTCTGGCTTTTTGATGTTTAATTGGAGATAAGAGTCTCACAGACTTTCCTGCCTGGATTATCTTAGAACCACCATTCTGAGATGTCAGCCTCCTGAGTTGCTAGAATTATAGGCATAAGCCATTGGTAGCTGACAGAGAAGGTAGTTTTAAACCTAAAGCCAAGAGGTAATTAAAATATAGGGTATAGAGACTGACTGTAGCTCAGTGGTCGAATACTTGCCCACCATATATAAGGCCCTGGGTTCAAGTCTCAACATTGCCAAAAAAATTAATATTTAGATTTTAGACCTTAGTTGCCACTGGATACATGGGCCTATTGGATACTGTACAAGTGACCTCATGCAAACTGAGATGTGCTATAAATATAAAATACATACCAGAGCCAAAGTCCTACTGTGCACAAAGGAATGCATTATTTCTATATAATTTTATGCTGATTCCATCATGTTTCAATATTTTAGATATATTGGATTAAATAAAATGTATTAGTAAAATTAATTTCACTTATTTCCTCTTACTTTTCCAATGTGTCTATTAGAAACATTTTAATTACAAATATGTCTCATATTACCTTATTATTTTTTTTTTGGTCCGGTCGTGGGGCCTGAACTCTGGGCCTGGGTGCTGTCCCTCAGCTCTTCAGCTCAAGGCTAGCACTCTACCACTTGAGCCACAGCGCCACTTCTGGTTTTTTTCTTTTTTGCTTATGTGGTGCTGAGGAATCGAACCCACGGCCTCATGCATGCAAGGCAAGCGCTCTACCACTGAGCCACCTTCCCAGCCCTCATATTACCTTTGGATTGGACAATATTCTTCTAGACTCTACAAGAAACTCCTCTATCTGCAAGAAAAAAAGTAGAAGTTACTATAGTAGAAAAATGGGTAAAAGGTATGTACAGGAATTCACAGGAGAAACCCAAATAGTAAATTAGTATATAAATCAAGTTAAAAATTATATATCTATAAATATCTTTGATCTCAATAATAACCAGAAAAGTATAAATAAATACAGCCATGAGATTGTCTTGACATCTATCAAAGATTGATGTCACAATCCTAGACTGTTGGGAGAACCACAAGGTAGAGCTCCCTAAATGTCTGCCACACTGGGACTCCCAGTGAACTGCTGTATACATTCCAGAGCTAACAATCCAGACTAATTTTTTATGTGCCAGTACTGGGGCTTGAACCTCGGACCTCATACTCCTACTTAACTTTTTCACTCAAGGCTGGTACTCTACCACTTGAGTCATACCTCCACTTCTGGCTTTTTGCTGGTTAATTGGAACCTTTTTTTTTTGTTTTTTTGGGTCCGGTCATGGGGCCTGAACTCTGGGCCTGGGCGCTGTCCCTCAGCTCTTCAGCTCAAGGCTAAAGCTCTACCACTTGAGCCACAGTGCCACTTCCGGCTTTTTTCTTTTTGCTTATGTGGTGCTGAGGAATCAAACCCAGGGCCTCTGGCATGCAAGGCATGCGCTCTACCACTGAGCCACCTTCCCAGCCCCGGAACCTTTTTTTTTTAAATTGTTGGTCATGGGGCTTGAACTCTGGGCCTGGGTGCTGTCCCTCAGCTCTTCAGCTCATGGTGAATGCTCTACTGCTTGAGCTACAATACTACTTCCAGTTTCTAGTGGTTTATTGGCGGTAAGAATCTCACAGACATTCTTGCCTGGGCTGGCTTTGAACTGCAATCCTCAGATCTCTGCCTCCTGAGTAGCTAGGATTATGGTGCAAGCTACTGGCGCCTGGCTTTTGCTGGTTAATTGGAGATAAGTGTTTCTTGGATTTATCTGCTTAAGCTGGCTTCAAATGGAAATCCTTAGGTCTCAGCCTCTTGACTAGGTAGGAGTACAGGTGTGAGCCTCTATACAGGATTGTGGCACCTAGCTACAATCCAGACTTACATGTAACAATAAGAATAGATCTCAAATTCCATCTCACCCCAATAAGACTGGCCAGCATCGAGAAGTCAAATGGTAATAGGTGCTGGTAGGGATGTGGGGAAAAAAAGAACCTTATTGCACAGTTGGTGGGAATGTAAACTGGTTCCACCACGCTGGAAGGTAGTTTGGAGGTTCCTCAAAAAACTAAACATAAATCTGGTGCCAGTGGCTCAAACCTGTAATCCTAGCTACTCAGGAGGCTGAGATCTAAGGATCATGGTTCAAAGCCAGCCCAGACAAGAAAGTCCATGAGACTCTTATCTCCAATAAACCACTAGAAAACCAGAAGTGGTGCTGTGGCTCAAGCAGTAGAGCACTCATCTTGAGCTGAAGAGCTGAGGGACAGCACCCAGGCCCAGAGTTCAAGCCTCACAACTGACAAAACAACAACAACAAAGCTAAACATAGGACTGGGAATGTGGCTTAGTGGTAGAGTGCTTGCCTAGCATGCATGAAGTCCTGGGTTTGATTCCTCAGTGCTACATAAACAAAAAGAGCCAGAAGTAGCACTGTGGCTCAGGTGGTGGAGTGCTAGTCTTGAGCTAAAGAATCTTAGGGACAGTGCTCAGACCCTAAGTTCAAGCCCCAGGACTGGCAAAAAACAAAAACAAACAGCAAAACGGAAAAAACAACAACAACTGAACATAGAACATAGAAGTATGACCCAGCCATACCACTCCTGTACATTTACCCAGAATATTACAAGTTAGGATGTAGTAAAGGCACTTGCACACCCACGTTCACTGCTGATGCCATACAACTGATAAGTGGGTCAAGAACAAGCAGTACATACACGCAGTGGAATTTAACTTGTTTATTAGAAAGAACATACTATGTCACTTGCAAGGAAATGGATGGACCTAGAACAAATCATGTTAAGTGAAACTAGGCTTAACAAGACAAAGGGTGCCTGTTTTCTCTCATATGTGGAAATTAGATCAAAAATACAAACATACGTGATAATACATATAGGGCTTAATGCATTTACACACATACAAACCGACTAAAGGAGGGTATACTTAGGGGAAGAGTCCAAAGGCATAACTGTTTATCAAAAATAAATATTACGTCTTAGTGGTAGTAGAGTGCTTGCCTAGCATGCATGAAGTTCTGTGTTCAATTCCTTAGTACCACAGAAGCAAAAAATAATAATCAAATACATTTAAAACATAAACATTAAGCTGGGCGCCAGTGGCTCACGCCGTAATCCTAGCTACTTAAGAGGCTGAGATCTGAGGATCTCAGTTCAAAGCCAGCTCAGGCAGGAAACTCTGTGAGACTCTTATCTCCAATTAACCACCAGAAAACCAGAAGTGGTGCTGTGGCTCAAGTGGTAGAGCGCTAGCCTTGAGCTGAAGAGCTCAGGCACAGTACCCAGGTCTACAGTTCAAGCCCCATAGCTGACAAAAACAAAACAAAACAAAAAAATTCATTAGGAAATGGAAGCATGTTTGGGGAGTGGGTAAAGGGGGTGGCACAGGAATGGAGAGAGGAAAGATGAACAAATTCAATTATTGTATTCAATATAGATTATGTAAGAAATGAACTATCTACCTTGTAGGTTGGGACAGGAGGGGAAAATGGGAGAAAGAATGAAGAAGTGGGGGGCTGGGAAAGTGGCTCAGTGGTAGAGTGCTTGTCTTGCATGCCTGAGGCCCTGGGTTCGATTCCTCAGCACCACATAAGCAAAAAGAAAAAAAGCCAGAAGTGGCGCTGTGGCTCAAGCGGTAGAGCGCTAGCCTTGAGTTGAAGAGCTGAGGGACAGCGACCAGGCCCAGAGTTCAGGCCCCACGACCGGACCCAAAAAAAAAAAAAAAAGAAGAAGGGGTGACACTGTCCAAGAAGCGTTGTACTCCTAACCTGACATATGGAATTGTAACCCTTTTGTACAACTACATAATAATAATAATAGTAAATAATGAAAAAGAATAGCTATCATAGGAAGCAAGTGTTGAGGGAAAAAGTAGGAAAGAGTGAGATTTGTAGCAATTCCATTTGTGTGATTCCAAACAACACAAACCAACAAGATATACATTTTTTTTCAAATTTACACATGTATCCACATAAAAGGAGAGAAAATTAGATGGAAATGGATCCAAATCAATTCTAGTGCGGGTGGTGGGCAAGAAGAACAGAAGTAGATGGGGAGAATGGAGGGAAAGGAAAATTAATAAATAATTAAAGTAATAAAATAAATGCCTCTTACTGTTTGCCCTATTTAACTGGTGTGTCACACTTCTAACCATAGCTCTTCAGGAGGCTGAGATCTGAGGATTGTGGTTTGAAGCCAGTCCTGGGCAGGACAAATCTAAAAAAACCTCTTATCTCCAATCAACCAGCAAAAAGCCAGAGGTAGAGGTGTGGCTCGAGTGGTGGAGTGCTAGCCTGGAAACTTAAAAGCTAAGGAATAGCTCCCAGTTCCTGACTTCATCCTCTAGTACCAGCACCAAAAACAAAACAAACAACAACAAAAACGGACATCCAGTTCAAATTGAATTTTGGTTGAGCTTGAATAGCGTGACGGTCATGAGATTGTAGTGTTTGGTGATGTGGTTCCTGTGGTTCCCACAGCACCATCCCTGGATGGATCCTGGCACCACCTCCATCCTTGCCTGTGTTGTTGCTAACCACCAAGGCTTTCCCTCAGAGGAAAGATGGCATGAAACAAGTTTCCCTGTGGCCATTTGTAGTAACCGCTGCACCTGGCCCAGACACTAGACAGCCTGGGAGCACTCAGTTCACCACTCCTCTTCCATAGCACACAGCAAAGGACAGCAGGAGGGCAGGGACAAAGCAGGCAGTGTGTGATATCACAGACCTCACTGCTAGTCCACCCTGATTCAAATCCTAGCCCTACCACTTGGCTGTGTGGTTTAGGTAGTGAATCTTCTGCGTCTCTGGGTTTTCATTGGAAGAACCCGCCCCACCCCTAACACCAGATACTTCAAGGTTGTTTTGAGGATAAGAAAAGAAAGAAGAAAGGAAGAAGAAGAAGGGGAGGAGGAGGAGGAGGAAAAGAAGAGAAGAGGAAAAGAAATAAGAAAGAGAAAGAGGTGGAGGAAGTAGAAGGAGGAGGAGGAAGAAGAAAGGAGGAGGAAGAGGAAGAAAACTATTGAAAAAACATACATGTGATATAGTAAAATGTGGAAGCAAATCAACTATATTGGCAAGGTTTGAGTAAGTATGAAATTGATCATGTGATGTTCTCCGTGCGTTATAATCACTCAACAAGGATCAACAGTCATTTTCTATTCCTATTTATTGGGGTGACTTGATGAATAATGATTTTTGAAAAATCTTTTTTCAGTCTCTACCTACCTTACTATTTTCAGAAAATCTCTCTCCTCTTCCTGATGTCCTTTGCTCTGGGGATCAGCCATATCTCCCTTCACTTTTCTAAAAGTGAAAGCACCATTATATTTGCACCAATAAACCATGTACTTGTGCCTTGGGCACTACGTTAGTTCCAAGGTCCTGAAGAGATGAGTCGGTCATGGGAAAGCCAGCCTGAGAAGACAGGATGGTGTCATGGCTGTGGATTTTAGCCAGGCTGGCTCTTCATGAGAGATAAGCAGTACACTAAATCCCATGCCTGAGATAAGCAACGTGGCCCCTGGGGGCTTGGTGGCTTTCTTCTAGCTCCAGGACCATCCTCTCCCATTGCATGGCCTCTGTCTTTGCTTACTGCTATTTCCTCATTGATGACTGGAAAGAGACATGGACAGTCCTGTGGCCCATCTTGAGAACCTTCTAGAGATGAGACCCACAATCCATGGCTTCTTTCATCTCTTACTCCTTTTCCATGACTCCGGCTTTCCCCTCCATACATATTGGTCTTTCTCTTTTCCTTCTGGCTGTACACATTCAGGATGAGCTTGTGGTCAGGGAGAAGTTTCTGGTTGGTGCTGTGCTGGCTTTCTGGGTGCTCTGTGCCTTCTGATGTCAGAGAACTCCTGGTCTAGCCCCTGCATGGAGTGTTAACTGCTTCTTCATTTAATACTTCTCTCTTTGTGCCCCTGCTCCAATTAACCACCAGAAAACCGGAAGTGGCACTGTGACTCCAGTGGTAGAATGTTACTCTTGGGCTGAAGATCTCAGAGCAAAAAAACAAAAAAACCACTCAGAGACAGTGCCTAGGCCCTTGAGTTCAAGCCCCATGGTTGAAACACACACATACGAAAACACAATCAGATCCTATAGACATTTGTGGACCAAGTGGTGAGGCCTCAGGTTCAAGTTCACAGATACACATAGATGTGTGTGTGCGTGTGTGTGTGTGTGTGTGTGTGTGTGTGTGTGTGTGTGTGTGCGCGCAAGCGCCAGTTCTGGGGCTTGAACTCAGGGCTGGAGCACTGTCCCTGAGCTTCTTTTTGCTCAAGGCTAGCACTCTACCACTTGAGTCAGAGTTTGCCTTCTGGCTTTTTCTGTGTATGTGGTACTGAAGTATCAAACCCAGGGCTTCATGCATGCTAGGCAAGCACTCTACCACTAAGCCACATCCCCTAGCCCCCTTTGGTATTCTTTTTTTTTTTGTCAGTTGTGGGGCACTGTCCCTGCGTTCTTTAGCTCAAGGTGAGCGCTCTACCGCTTGAGCCACAGCGGCACTTCTGGTTTTCTAGTGGTTTATTGGAGATAAGAGTCTCATGGACTTTCCTGCCCAGGCTGGCTTTGAACCTTGATCCTCAGATCTCAGCCTCCTGAGTAGCTAGGATTACAGACGTGAGCCACTGGCGCCCGGCCCTCTTTGGAATTCTTTTGTGCTGAAGTCGATGCCCCTGGAACATGTTTGAAGAAAGTCAGCTTCATAGAGAACAGCTGTTTCTCAGGAAATAAATGTTCGTCGAGTCGAATGGTTAGATGATCTCACAGCTGTTGGGGCTCATGATCTGTCATTGTGTAAGAACATTATATTTACCAAAACCAGATGGAGTAGCTTGTTACACAGCTAGGCTAGGTGATATAGACTATTGTACTTAGGCTACCAACCTGTGCTGTAACACAATGGTGTGTGTGTGTGTGTGTGTGTGTGTGTGTGTGTGTGTGAAAGCATATCTAAGTATAAGAAAGGTAAGGAAACAGTAGCCTTAAAGGTAAATAATTGTTTCTTTGATGGAGGATACTTATGGAGTTTGCAAGACAGGAGGCCGCCTGGGGGAAAGTCCACGAAGGAAGGGGAGGTAGGGGTCTGAGGTGGTAAAGACTTCACTATATAGTACTTAGGCTGCTACTCCTTTTTTTTCCAATTAATCTTGGTTTAGCTGGGTGCAGGTGGTTCATGTCTATAATCCTTGCTCCTCAGGAGGCTGAGATCTGAGAATCACAGTTTGAAGCTAGTCCAGGCAAGAAAGGCTGTGTGACTCATCTCCACTAAAACTACCAAAAAAAGCCAGAAGTGGAGCTGTGGCTCAAATGGTGGAACACTAACCCTGGGACCTACCTACACACACACACACACACACACACACACACACACACACACACACACAAATCTTAGTTTATAACCTTTCTTCTTTTTCCAAATCTTGATATTTTGAGAAAGGATCTTTCTGTGTAGTTTAGGCTAGTCATGAACTCTCCATCTTTGCTGCCTCAGTCTCCCAAGTGCTGCAATTACAGCCATGCATTACTACATGGTTTGTCAGTTTTGTTTTTTTGTTTTTGTTTTTGCTTTATATACTTTTTGGCTTAAATTTCCTTTTCGTAATTTGAAAAAAGTTTCGATTTTTTTGGTAATATCACTTATTTGGTTTTTTTTTTTGGGTCCAGTCCTGGGGCCTGAACTCTGGGCCTGGGCGCTGTCCCTCAGCTCTTCAGCTCAAGGCTAGTGCTTTACCACTTGAGCCACAGCGCCACTTCCGCTTTTTTCTTTTTGCTTATGTGGTGCTGAGGAATTGAACCCAGGGCCTCATGCATACAAGGCAAGCGCTCTACCACTGAGCCACCCTCCCAGCAATATCACTTAGTTTAAAACATATATTATATAGTTGTACACAAATTTTCTCTCTCTCTCTCTCTCTCTCTCTTTGTCCGTGGTAGGGCTTGAACTCAAGGTCTTGAGCCTCTTTGTGCTTGAGGCTATCACTCTACCACTTGAGGCACAGCACCACTTCTGGTTTTTGAGTGGTTAATTGGAGATAAATGTCTCATGGGGACTTTTCTGTCCAGTCTGGCTTCAAACCATGATTCTCCAATTTCAGCCTCCTGAGTAGCTAGGATTATAGGCATGGACCATAAGCACCCAGCTTCAGATTTTCTTCTTTGCATTTTTATTCTGAGCTTTCTTTTTCTTTCTTTTTTTCTTTTTCTTTCTTTTTTTTTTGCCAGTCCTGGGGCTTGAACTCAAGGCCAGGCACTGTCCCTGAGCTGCCTTTTGCTCAAGGCTAGCACTCTACCTCTTGAGCCACAGCACCATTTCTGGCTTTTTCTGTGTGGGTGGTACTGAGGAATCAAACCCAGGGCCTTGTGGATGTGAGGCAAGCAGTCTACCACTGAGCCACCTTCCCAGGCCTGAAGTTTTCTTTTTCTAAGATTAATTTTTTTTTTACTTCTTAACATTTTTCTTTTTAATTAATTTATTTTTGTTAAAAGCGAAGCTGGGTACCAGTGGCTCACACTTATAATTCTAAACTACTCAGGAGGCTGAGATCTGAGGATTGCAGTTTAAGGCCAGCCTGAAAAGGAAAGTTCAAGTGACTCTCATGTCCAATTACCTAGCCAGAAGTAGAGCTGTGGCTCAAGTGGTAGATCACCAGTCTTGAGTGCAAAAGCTAAGGAATGGCACCCAGGCCCTGAGTTCAAGCCCCAGTAGGGGCGTGCATGAGGGCACATGTACAGATGCACAGGTGCATGTGCGCATGCATGCACACACACACACACCAAAGCACAAAACACATACACACAAAATCCCAAGATACAACCATTCATAGTAGCCTACAGGCCTACACAGGGTCAAGATCACCCATTGCTCTGTCTTCCACCCTCATTTCTGTCCCTCTTAAAGTGTTTGGGGACAAGAAGATGCATGGAGATGTCATTTTTTATAACACACCCTTCTTTTGTGGGATATCTCCTGAAGAGCCTGCCTGAGGCTATGCTGTAATTTTTAAAATAATAATCAAAATATAGTCTCAAATGACAGTAAAAGTATGGTATAATAAATACATAAAGCAATTACATAGTCATTGATTGTCAGTATCAAGGATTGTGTACTATGAATGATAGTGTGCATTGTCCTTTATCTGACTGATATTACATCTCCATACACACGTGAGTGACAGATGGGCTGAGGATCCAATCTAAATATTACCACCAGGCAGCAGGAATGTTCCAGCTCCATGATGAAAAGCCACCATGATACATCGAGTCTGGGGCATGGCTAGAAGTAAATAACTGTTAGCAAAGCTCACCATGTGAATCCAGTGGTTTTCTAAGATTGTTCATGTAATAAAGTACTCAAGTACAGAGCTCTTTGTAGAACATCAAGAATTGAACTGGCTAGGCTCTGGTGGCTCATGTCTATAATCCTAGTTTCTCTCAGGAAGCTGAAATTTGAGGATCACAGTTTGCACCTGGCCCTGGCAGCAGGACCAGCAAAAAGCTGGACCTGGAGCCACAGCTCAAGTGGTAGAGCACCAAGCTGTGGGACAACATCTAGGCCTTGAGTTGAAGTCCCAGAGTCCCCCATCCCTACAACCCTCCAAAAAAGTTCAGATTAAACATGTTTTTTTTTTTTAATCCATTAAGAATTTTAAGTAGCCACTTTATTTTGGGACATTAATCAGGTACAGAAACCATAGTTTTTGGGCTGGGAAGGTGGCTCAGTGGTAGAAAGCTTGCCTGGCATACATGAGGCCCTGGGTTCAATTCCTCAGCACCATATAAACAGAAAAAGCTGGAAGTGGTGCTTGTGGCTCAAGTGGTATCCTTGAGCTGAAGAGCTAGGGGACAGTGCCTAGGCCAAGAGTTCAAGCCCCACAACTGACAAAAAATAACAAACAAGGGGGGTGGCAGGGGGAGGATGGGAAGGGATGGGAAGGGGAAACAAAGAGGAGGCTACAATGCTTGATAAGAAATGTACTCATTATCTTGCCCATGTAATTGTAACCCCTCTGTACAGTATTTTCACAATAAAACAAACAAACAAACCTGTATTTTGGGGGAGGGTTTTATGAATCAGACCATAGTATTATATTAGTATATTCTATATTATATATCTATTAGTAGGAATTTCCATAAGTTTCCAAAAATTTGAGGGTGAAAAATCACCTTTATGGAGTGCTCCTGGCTTATGCTTGTAATCCTAGCTGCTCAGGAAGTTGAGATCTGATTTCTTTCCTTTTTTTTTTAAAGTTTTTATTTTATTCTTTCTTTCCTTCCTTCCTTCCTTCCTTCCTTCCTTCCTTCTTTCTTTCTCTCTCTCTCCCTTCCTTCCTTCCTTCCTTCCTTCCTTCCTTCCTTCCTTCCTTCCTTCCTTCCTTCCTTCCTTCCTTCCTTTCTTTCTTTCTTTCTTTCTTTCTTTCTTTCGGATCCGGTCATGGGGCCTGAACTTTGGGCCTGGGTGCTGTCCCTCAGCTCTTCAGCTCAAGGCTAGAACTCTACCACTTGAGCCACAGTGCCATTTCCGGCTTTTTTCTTTTTGCTTATGTGGTGCTGAGGAATCGAACCCAAGGCCTCAGGCATGCAAGGCAAGCGCTCTACCACTGAGCCACCTTCCCACCCCTATTTATTTATTTTTTATTGATGCCAGTACTGGAGCTTGAACCCAGGGCCTCAACCTTCTTGAATTTTTTGTTCAAGGCTGTATCTCTACCACTGAAATCAAACCTCCATTTGCAGCTTTTTGCTCTTTTCTTTCTTTTTTTTTGGTCAGTCGTGGGGCCTGAAATCTGGGCCTTGGCACTGTCCCTCAAGTCTTCAGCTCAAGACTAGTGCTCTGCCACTTGAGCCATAGCACTGTTTCTGGCTTTTTTCTGCTTATGTGGTGCTGAGAAATTGAACCCAGGGCCTCATGCATGCAAGGCAAGCACTCTACCACTGGGCTACCTTCCCAGCCCCTGAGATCTGATTTCTAAG
The DNA here is from genome assembly GCF_019054845.1 of Dipodomys spectabilis. NCBI lineage: Eukaryota > Metazoa > Chordata > Mammalia > Rodentia > Heteromyidae > Dipodomys > Dipodomys spectabilis. The sequence continues at coordinate 945,870 of NW_024870795.1, forward strand.
GCTGAGATCCCAGCTCAAAGCCAGCCTGGGAAGACATACCCACGAGACTCTTATCTCCAATTAATCAGCAAAAAGCTTCAAGTTGGAGGTGTGGCTCAAGGGGTAGAGTATCAAGTCTTGAGTAGGAAAAGCTAAGCCAGACCATAAGGCCCTGAGTTCAAGCACTGGTCAGTACCGGCACAAAATCACAAAACAGAAAAATACCTTTATGGAATAACAAATTACAGTAGACAAACACTGAGCTCCCTTCCTGGGAGTATACACATTTGGTAAAAGGTTCTATTTCCTTTACCCTGAGGAACTTCAGGCAGTGGGACTTGTGGAGAGATGAGGCCTGCTGGGGCCAAGGATTTCCTCTCTGATCACACCACTGAGCAGTGTTTTCCGCCTTCCAGCGCCCCCTTCCCAGAGGTGGGCTCCTTCCTTCATCCTGAGCTGACATGGAGGTCAGGGCCTGTAGGGTCTCCCTCATCACAACTGACCTTTGTGCCACCCTGTAGCCAAGAGAAGAGAGTAACAGACGCAGAATGTGACCCTGGGGCACACATCACCCACATGGTCATCTGGGGGGTGGGGCAGGACTGTCTCGTTGCCATGGCAACCTGGGCCTACCCAGCTGTTTTCAGAGAAACTCTCTGCTCTTCCTGGTGTCCTGGTGTACACACACACACACAGTCTGTTGCTCCCCAAGTAGGTGGGTGTACAAGTGTTTTACTCCTGAGCCCCAGCTTCCTAATATAGAAGGGATGCTACTGAGACAGTCTTTGGAAGAGTCAGTGAAAGAAGGCATGCAAGGGCCTTGGAAAAGGGATGACTGTTCAGCCAATGGCATCTGGGACTATAATATAATTTATGGCTGAACATTTACTGAGGTGAAATCCCTGTCTCCCTGACCACCAGCTCCCCTTTGGTGGGAGGCCCAAAGCCTTCCTTGCACACACACACACACACACACACACACACACACACACACACACACACATACACATATATTTATTTAAATTTTAAAATTTTATTTATTTTTTTGGTCATGGGCTTGAACTCAGGGCCTGGGCTCTGTCCCTGAGCTTTTTTTTTGCTCAAGGCTAGAGCTCTATCACTTTGAATCACAGCACCACTTACGGTTTTCTGGTGGTTAATTGGAAATAAGAGTCTCACAGACTTTCTTGCCCTGGCTAGTGCTTAGACTGGTGGTCCTCAGATCTCAGCCTCATGAGTAGCTAGGATTACAGGCATGAACTATCGGTGCCTGGCTCTTGCATATTTCTTAGAAGTGGCTTTCTCTGTGGTGTAAAGTCCCCCCACTGCAGAAAGGAAAACAGGGGGGCTGAAGGGAATGGGTGTTGGATTGTGATCTCTGAATGACTCAGCCACAGTGTCTAGGAATGTATCTTTGCAAAATGGCTGTAATAAAGTATTTCCCCTGTTGGCCCCACCTTTGTCTCCTAATTTATGAGGCTGGCGGGAACACTGATTAGCCTGTAAACTGTTCTGATCTCTCTGGAGATAAACATAGGATGGAGGCTGTTAAGGATGGCTGCAGTTCACAGAGTTGAACACTCTCCTCCAGATACCTGGAGCTGACGGAAGAGGACTTTGTAGCATCTGGATTCCAGGTGGTTGCAGGGTGAAAGTGATGAGGGGCTCAGCCTTGAGGAACCCCCAGTCCTGGGACTGAGGTGTGGTTTTGAGACCCTGTGGTAAGATTGGTGATTCTCAGCCCCTTGGCCACAGATTACTTTTGTTTGAAACTGGAGTTGGATTCCCAAGTTTGAATTCCAGCTCACTCCTTGCTAGCTATGTGGCCTTGGGCTAGTTCCCTAATTTCCATGTTCATTTGTTTCTTTATATATATAAAGAAATGGTATAAATACCTAATTCATAGGATTTTTCTTTTGAGGACTAAATGAGTTTAAAGAAAATCTGAAGCTCTTAGTGCACCATGCCTGGTAGAGTAAAGGCTTGAGAATTAGTAGCTGTTATCTATCTATCTATCTATCTATCTATCTTTTTGGTTGGATGTGGGGCTTTACCTCAGGGCCTGGGCCACTGTCCCTGAGCTTTTCTGCTCAAGGCTACTGCTGTACCACTTTGAGTCACAGCTCCACTCCTGGTTTTGTTGTGGTTAATTGGAGTTGAGATTCTCTCCGGACTTTCCTGACTAGACTGGCTTCAAACTGTGCTCCTCAGATCCTGAGTAGCTAGGATTGCAGGCATGAGCCACCAGTGCCTGCTTTTGATCTGTATTTTGATCTATCTATATCATCACAACCTGGACTAAGCAGTGAGTGATCTATAGAAGAACGAATCTGGGATTTGAAACAAGTTTATCTCTGGTTGCAGGCCTGTCGGTTCTACTCAAAGGTTTTGTGACCTCTAGGCCTTTACATATACTATTCCTATACTTCTGCATTTGTGAAGATACCTAAATAAGTTGTGGAAAGTTCAGAAATGGCTTAAAAGTTACCAAAGCACTAATGATATAATAAAGAATAGTGGCTGAGACCTTGGAAGAGACAGGATCCCAGAGAGATAAGCCCAACATGTGGGACCATGTGCCCCCCCCCCCCAACAATAGTTGATATTGAATAGGCAGCTAGTCAATAGAAAAAGGCTTGGGTTGCACTTTGGCAGTCTTATAAGTAGAGATCTGAGTGGAAATAAAACTAGATTTCTTTTAACTTATGATGAATAGGGAACCTGACACATCTTCCCTGTTTTGATCTGAGGCTTCCAAAGGCTATTCTCTAGCAGAAAGCGAAAGTGGGAAGAAACAAGCTATAGCTTGGATTTCAGCTGGTATTTAAGTCATCAGAGTAGTCTAGAAAACCTCAGTCTTCTGAATTTGACCAAATCATCCAGGAGTGGCCCTCAGGTGTTTGAAAAAAAAAAAAAAAGCTAATGAAATCCCTTTTGGAAGAAGAGTATCATGTAAGCCTCAAATTATTTTAGCAAATATGTTTAAAAATTATTCAATATCCCATAAGCAATGAAAGCTAAGCAGGCACAGGGCGGGGGGATATGTGGGGGGAGATGGGAAGGGATAGGAAGGGGAAACAAAGGAGGAGGCAACAATGCTTGAAAAGAAATGTACTCATTACCTTGCCCATGTAATTGAAACTCCTCTGCATGGTATTTTCATAATAAAAAGAATAAATAGTAAAAAACAAAAGATAACCAGGCACACAAAAATATATGACATGTTGAGCAAGAATCAAGAGAGACCACAAATGACAACGGGGTGACAGAATCAGACAATCGGAACTATGATCAGAAATCAATAATGAAACAATCACGCTTAACTGTCGTCAAGAAGACACAAAATGAGCTGGGTGCCAGTGGCTCATGCCTATAATCCTAGCTACTTAGGAGGCTGAGATCTGAGGATTGAAGTTCAAAGCCAGACAGGCAGAAAAGTCTGTGAGACTCTTATTTCCCATTAACCACCAAAAAGTTAGAAGTGGTGCTGTGCTTAAATGCTAGATCACCACTAGAGCAAAAAAGCTGGGGGATAGCACCCTATCCCTGAGTTCAAGCCCAAGTGCCAACACACAAAATAACTAGAACAAACCAAAAAAACTTGTATAACCAACATTTATTTTTATTTTACTGTAAAGGCGATGTACAGAGGGATTACAGTTATATAAATCAGGTAACGAGTACATTTCTCTTTGTACAGCGTCCCTTCCTCCCTCATTTTCCCCCCAGTTTTTCCCCTTTGGACTCCTGTGATGTAAGCAACATTTATCCAACTGTAATGTTATACTGTACCACAATTCTCCACATCACTGGGGGAGTATGTCCCATGACACAGATTTTCCTATGAATAACTATCAATGATAAAGTGTATTTATAAGCTAGGCACAGAAAGATATAAGTAGCAATAATTAGGAACCAGAGGCATAGCTCAGTTGGTAGAGCACTAGCCAGTGAGCAAAAGTGGCAGGTACCAAATTCGAGTCAAGAAAAAGCATCAATAATTAATTATCAAATTATAACTATAACAGCAAAATATAATGAATGTTATATGCTGTAGTCTCTGTCTCTGTCTCTCAGCCCATTAATGTACTGCACTAACCAACTTCTTGCAATGATGTGTATGTGGGTACGTGGCCTAAGTGGGTGAGGCGGATGTTAGGACATATTGTTGGCTACTTCCTGAGGGCAAACACAGAACCAGGATAGGACAATGGTCCACACTAAGGTTAAAGGGGTTCCTCATATCCCAGATTGGGAGCGAGTGGGTCAGTGTGAGATTTTACCATGCTACTCAGAGCAGTATACAATTTAAAGTTGAGGAATGGTTTATTTCTGGCATTTTCCATGTCAGATTATTTTAGATATTGCCAGAAAACCACGCAGACATCCAGGTACAGAGAACAAAGGAAGGCTGATTACTGGGAAAGGGGCCAGCAAGACCCCTTCTCACACGGGAGAAGTGAGAAGATGCGCTGGGTATTGGGTATTGTCTGAGGTGACCTATATAACCTAGGAGGTTTGGGAGGGACTAGAAGGGGCTAGGAGGCAGAGACCCTGGTATGGACTTGAGGGCCAGGGGCTTCATCAGGGCGGACTAGGATTTATGGCTGCTGCCCTAGTAGTATATTAAGGAGTCTTGTAGCTGCCTAGACCTGAAGGTCACTCTAAGGGGCTCTTGCTGCCTTCTATGATGGTAGCTGCCCCAGAGAAGTGCCATCCTAAGGTAAAGGGGGCTGGAGGCTGATTATTTACTGCCTTTACCAAATGGGCCTAGTGTTACCTAGGAAGGGAGCGTGCTCAGCCGGTGGAGAGGGGAAGGAGTGTACTAAGCTATGGGAAGGGAGCTCATTGGGCTAACATTCCACATAATATTTTCGGACTAGAATGGACCGGGAAGTAAGTGAGACTGCTAAAGCTGCCACTGAAGATAGGGGTGCTGCTGTATATTTGATTCCCTGAGCCTCTGTTTTCTTATTTGTCCAATACAGTTAAGAATCCTAGTTGGCTGCCTTTCATTATGGGCTTAGACAAGCTATCCATCATGTCAGTTGACTGTGATGATGGTTCTGAGCTCCAGGGAAGCTCCTATGTTGTATGTTAATTTCCTGAAATGTCATTCAATTTCTAGTAACATCTTTTTTTTTTCTCTTTCTCTCCCCCCCCCCCCCCCACTTCTCTCTTTCTGTGGTTCATGGGGCTTGAACTCTGGATGATGTACTTGAGATCTTTCACTCAAGGCTAGTACTCTACCACTTTGAGCCACAGTACCACTTCCAGTTTTTTCTGGTAGTTAATTGGAGATAAGAGTCTCCTGGAGGGGGATGGGAAGGTGGCTCAGTGGTAGAGCACTTGCCTTGCATGCCTGAGGCCCGGGGTTCGATTCCTCAGCACCACATAAGCAAAAAGAAAAAAGCCGGAAGTGGCGCTGTGGCTCAAGTGGTAGAGTGCTAGCCTTGAGCTGAAGAGCTGAGGGACAGCGCCCAGGCCCAGAGTTCAGGCCCCACAACCGGACCCCAAAAAAAAAAAAAAGTCTCATGGAATTTTCTGCCTGTGCTGGCTTCAAACCACAATCCTCAGATCGCAGTCTCTGAGTAGCTAGGATTATAGGAGTCACCTGCCAGCTCCTAGCAACATCTTGTTTCCAATTGGACAAAAGCATGAAGCATGAGCAGTCATCCCTGGGTGCCTGTGGGCAAGTTCTAAGCTCCTCCCACAGATACCAAACCTCACATAAAATGGCACCTTACATAAAATGACACCGAGTTCATATTACACATGTGCAACCAGGCACTGGTGGCTCACACCTGTAATTCTAGCTACTCAGGAGGCTGAGATCTGAGGATCACGGTACAAAGCCAGCCTGGGCAGGAAAGTCTGTGAGACTCTCATCTCCAATAAACCACTAGAAACCAGAAGTGCTGTGGCTCAAGTGGTAGAGCGCTTGCCTTGAGCTGAAGAGCGCAAGGACAGCGCCCAAGCCCAGAGTTCAAGCCCCACAACCGACAAAAAAAACAAAAAACACACGTGCATCCTTAGGTATACTTGATTAGCATATAGTAGCTATACAAGGCGGGGGGTTGTTGGGGCATTTCCACACATGCTCACAATATAGCCAAATATCCTTGCCCCTTCTCTCACTCTCCCCACCCTTGAAACAATTTCAGTGCGTCTTATTTCTATTTCATATATGTCAATTAACTACTTTGTCATTCATCCTCTTCATGAGCCCTCCCCATCTAGTATCTTGTAAATCATCTCTAGCTTACTTTCAATAGCTACTAAAGTAAAAAAAAAAATCTCTATGCACATATTTACTATTCTATGTTTTACAGAATTAATGATAAGAAAAAGTCTGTACATGTTCAGTACAGATACATCAAAATTTATTTCCATACCAGGCACTGGTGGCTCAGACCTTTAATCAATCCTGGTTGACATCTGAGGATTGAGATTCAAAGCCATGGCAGAAAAGTCCCTGAGACTCTTATCTCCAATTCATTACCAACATGCCAGAATTGGAGTAAAATCGGCAGTGTTGGTAGCTTTCTTTAACTTATACTGAAAATGATCTAGCTATTCATGGAATGATGAGCTTGGGGCAAATTCTTTAAGTCTCAGCCAGGCATCGGTAGGCAATCCTGTAATCCTAGCTACTCTAGAGGCTGAGATCTGAGGATAGCTCAATTGGTACTAGACCAGCCTTGAACAACAAAGCTAAAGGACAGTGCCCAGTCCCTGAGTTTAAGTTGCAGAACTGGCACAAACAAACAAACAATTCCTGAGGCCTCAGGGAAGCCATAATTATGGAGGGAGTATCTCAAAGAAACAGAACTCTATGCTTTCCCTACAAATCTGTGTTCTTACTGTTCAGTAGCCTTTGTGGGTAAGCCAAGCTGGTAAGCATGGCTGTGATGACAATTCCTGACACCAAGGAATCTGCTTAGAGAATGTCACAAGTGACATGCCCAGCATGAATCAGAATTAGGGGCGGCTGCTGGAGGAAGAAATATCTGCATTTTCCCCCTGAGGCTGCTGCAGTCCAGGTTTTGACTCCTGTGCTGAGCAGAGCCTAGGGAACAGGCTTAGAGCAAAGCACTTGGGGTACAAGACCGTCCTTATCTTTTTTGGATTGCATTTCTTATTAGCATTCTAATACAATTTACCATGTCTGAGATGTAGAAAAATACCACAGATGCAAACAGTGCAAGAAAACAAAGTCAAATCATCTCCATTTCCAGGAGCTCAGTGAGCTTCCTGTTTTGAAGTTCATTCATTCTGTCTCTCATTCTGTTCCTTCTTGAAAGGGAATCTTACTTCTTGGCAAACTTCTTTGTCCACCCAGTGACACACAATGTACCTTCTCCCACTTCATGCATCTATTGTCTTTCTCTGAGGCTATTTTGAATGGCTACCGGTCCTTCAATGGCACAATTCTGCTAATGGTGTCTATGTGGACTGGCAACAACCTTTCTCGTGATTACAATGGCCCCCTTGACTGGGGATCACGTACTGTGTGCAGCTTTTTGCAGGACATATTTTCCAACAGCAAAATGGAGAAATGCTAGCAGCCCTAGTTGTGCAAAAGGCAGATTTGAATACATGCAACTCACGATTTTAGGATTAACTTGCAAATGCCAAAATTAAGTGCTCACTTCTTGGGCTCCATTTATCCCAGAGGGGACATTTTCATCCCAATTAATTTTTTTTCTTCAAAGAAACTCCACATTGTCTGCATCTACATCTATATAGCTGGATTTTTGCCTTTGGATTAGCAGGAGGGACAATGCCAGATTTCCTTTCCTCTGGGGAGGTTTGGGATTCTACATCTGGAAACTTCACTGCTGCTGCAAGTCAACCATGATCTGAAAACAGAGAGGGGAAAATTCCAAACATAAACCATTTGTAAGTGTGCCACTCTGAGTGCTGACTTGCCCCTCTTGCCTAGGACCTGGATCATTCTTTTGCCATGCTGTGTAATGTTTCCTACCCATCCATCATTTAACTGTTGTTTTTGTATAACAGATCCACTGCTATATATATTTAGATTTATATATTTAAATCTACCTATCTATCTATCTATCTATTTGCAGATCTGATATCCATCCATCCATATGTATATATGTATATGTATATCTATCTATCTACCTATCTATCTGGGAATCTGATATCCATCCATCCATCCATATATATGTATATGTGTCTGTCTGTCTGCCTATCTATCTATCTCAGCGCTATGTGGGTTTGAGTTACCCCAATTTCACTTTATAATGTCCCCAGGGGCAAGAATGTTATGCAAAGGAGGCTGTAGACTATGAGAGGTGGTGGGATGGGGTAACTCTGGTGCCCTGTGGCAGGACAGCATGGTGTATGGGAAGACAAAGTGCATACAAGGCTCAGGCATCTTCTTGGGGTTTAGACCATCTCTGTCATGGATGATGGAGACTATTGTACTCAGCTTTGAGAGCTCTGGACTGGAGTCTGCAGGCTTCCCCTGATGTTCTTGTCCTTCCCTGAAGGTCTGCATGGAGTCTCCTCATACCTTAAACTTGGCACTTGGAAATCATGTCAGAATGAGGTGTCTGCCTTTCCCAGACACCTTTTTCTTACCCAGGGGCTCTCTGTCTGAATCCAGTAGACAAGTGGGGGCTTTTCTAGCACACAGATTTCAGCTTTTCCCTTCCAGTGTTTACCTGGTCCACTCAATACCTGTTTACAGGCTCTGTCAAGTGTCCCTGAAGACTATGACAGTACCCCCATCCCTGAGAGTCTATGTGGCAGAGAGAGTCAGATCACAAATCTGGATATTTAATGTCAAATGAAAGAACAAAAGCTACCTGGGTAAAATGTAAGAGTTTAATAATAAAAGTCTCAGAAGATACACCCACTTTGGTCTCTCATTTATGTACAAAGTTAAAAATGGTGAACGTCTAGGCAAACATATAATCCTACTACTCAGGAGGCTGAGCTCTGAGGATTGTGATTTGAAGCCAGCCAGGGCAGGAGAGTCTGTGAGACTTTTAGCTCCAATTAACCATCAAAATGCTGGAAGTGGATTAGTGGCTCAAGTGGTAGAGAGCTAGCCTTGAGCAGCAAAAAGTTCAGAGACAGTGCCCAGGCCCTGAACGCAGGACCTGGGACCAGCACACACCAAATACAAAAATGCTAAAAATACTGCATGTTGTTTAGGAATGTAAATCCATGCAAGATAAATGCCAAATTTAGGGTGACTAAGTCATCATCTCGGGCTGACTGGAAGGGGCTACTCAGGAGACTGAGACCTGGAGGATGGAGGTTCAAAGCCAGAGCAGGCAGAAAATGTCTGCAAGACTACATCTTTCAATGAATCAGCAAAATGGCAGACTGGAGGTATTGTTTAAGTGACAGCACCAGCTGTGAGCAAGAAACCACAAGAGAGTTCAAAGAGGCCCTGGGTTCAAGCCATAGTCCTGGTATACACACATAAGTAAAGTGATGCTTATGTTTGTCATAGGAAAAAAGGTGTGAGGAAACAGGTTAAACTACAGGAAATTGTCACTTTTGTAGATTAGCAGCAATCAAACACCAGCAGTTTCACCTAACATACCAAGTAGACACAGCCAGTCTCTCTAAAGATGGAGTATGGTGACTCTGATTTCTTTATACTCCAATGTGTTTTTGAAGATGTTCGTGATCATGTCATCATTCATATCTTCAAGACATCCATGTGTATTGAGAGGAAAGAGGCAAGTTCCTTGGAGATAGTGGAGGGGTGGGGCTGGGTAGCAAAGCAGGCGGGGGTGTGTGCTACTTCCTGCAAATCCAACTTCACTTCTCAGAGCCATAGACTGTCAAACAGCATAGCTGCACCATCATTTCCTGTGTATGTGTGTATGTATGTGTGCACACACTGGTACTGGGGCTTGAACTCAGGGCCTGGGTGCTGTCCCTTAGTTCTACCTCTGGTTAATTGGAGTTACGAGCCACATAGACTTTCCTGCTCATGCTGGCCTCAGATTGGGATCCTTAGATTTCAGCCTCCTGAACAGTTAGGATTACAGGTGTGAGCCACCTGTGCCTGGTTGTACTTTTCTGTTCTGCCAGCCATGGATTTCTATAAACTTGCTGCAAAGTAGACTTTGCAACTGTAAAACGTCTCTCTGCTGCCCCCTTGTGTCCCTTGTGCAACAGGCAGGCTCACGTTTCACGGGCCTTGTGAGCTCTCTGCCCTCCCGGGTGGTGTCCTGGCATCAGGAGGAGGAATAGGGCCTTGATGACAGAATTAGTTTGTGCAGGTTTGCTAACAAACAGCGTGGGGGTAATTAGGGTCTCTGGCACAGAGACACAAACAAAGAAATTGCTATGGAGCTGTAAAGATAAGACGTGGAACAGCTCTGCAAGGCTGGCCAGTTCCTTCACTGAACTCCAGGGATAGGAATGGCTGCTCCCACCCTATTTTCCCCACTCAGGGGTGTGATGGGTGGAGAAATCCAGGGTGGTCATCCACAAATAAAGCCTGAAGTCTTTCTTTCCCCTTGAGAGTCATGTAAAAAGTGTTATCTCTATAGCCAGGCGCCGGTGGCTCACGCCTGTTACCCTAGCTACTCAGGAGGCAGAGATCTGAGGATCACAGTTCAAAGCCAACCCGGACAGGAAAGCCTGTGAGACTCTTATCTCCAATAAACTACTAGAAACCTGGAAGTGGCACTGTGGCTCAAGTGGTAGAGAGCTCGCCGTGAGCCGAAGAGAGCTGGGACAGCGCCCAAGCCCAGAGTTCAAGCCCCACGACTGACAAAAAAAAAAAAAGTGTTATCTCTGTAGGTTTCCAGCAAGTTTGTAGTAGCTAACTAATGATGATGATGATGATGATGATGATGGATAGTATTAGAATCTTCATCTGCATCAAGAAATAACTTACCATATGGATTATACTTCAATTTTATAGTCATTCAAGGGAAGGTGGAGAGAATGGGAAGCAGAGAAAAAGAGAAAGAAAGAGGGCCAGGCTGCTGGTGACTCACAACTGTAATCCTAGCTACTTGGGAGGCTGAGATTTGAGGATCTCATTTAGAAGCCAGCCTGGGCAGGAAATTCCATGAGACTCTTATCTCCAATTACCCACCCAAAAACTGGGGTTCTGAATTTGTGTTCATGACATGGTCCCAGAAGAGAATTACAGGACGTGTCACGGTTGCCACCAAGAAAGTTTATTATTAAAATAAAACAAAAAGGAAACTATCCACTTTGGGTGGGGGAGGGAGGGGGGGAAAGGGGGGGTTTCACGTGAATGTGTCAGTACTGGGTTTGAATTCAGGGCCTGGGTGCTATCTTTCAGGTTTTTTTGCTCAAGGCTAGTAGTCTACCACTTGAAACATAGCTCCATTTCTGGCTTTTTTATTGGTTAATTGGAGATAAGAGTCTCATGGATTTTCCTGCCTGGGCTGGCTTCAAACCATGATCTTTAGCTCTCAGCCTCCTGAGTAGCTAGGATTACAGGCATGGGCTACTGGTGCCTGGCTGAGGGTTTATACTTAAATGCGAGTATGAGCACCCCCAAAAGAGGGGCTCTGTGCATTGTGACATCAGGATATTTCTGCTAGGAGAATAGGTCAGGAGATTGACTCAGATATTTTCTATTTTTTTTTCTTTTTTCTTTTTGCCAGTCCTGGGACTTCAACTCAGGGCCTGGACATTGTCCCTGAGCTAGAGCTTGACCACTTGAGCCACAGTGCTACTTCTGGCCTTTTCTGTTTATGTGGTACTGAGGAATCAAACCCAGGGCTTCATGCATGCTAGGCAAGCACTGTACCACTGAGCCAAATTCCCAGCCACAGATATTTTCTGTAACATTTACTTACTTGGGTTAATCATCTAGGCAAGATTAAGCTAGGGGGTTGTTCCTTAGGTCAGGTTATACTTCACTAAAGCTAAAGAAAAGAACAAGGCTTATGTGCTCACAAACCTAATTATGCCATTGCCATTCCATCCAGGAGGAAAGCAAAAGGAAAAATAGCAAATATGTTTTGTTCTTCAGGTTAAGGATTATTATTGTGCTTTGTCTTAAGATTTAGTGCTCATAGAAAATATGTTTTGCTCTCAAGATTATACACTAAGAAAGTAGTAAACATGTTTGTCCCTTAACTCTTGGCAGAGGGATTTCCTGTCACCTTTTCTTATTCTATCCGGCCTCCTGTGACTTCAGGAACTCTGCACAATTTTGGACAAATTTTTATTTTCCAAATGAGGAAACTGGAATCTCAGAATGACTGTGGTAAATACTCCTGGGCAGTCAGATTGCAAGATGCAGAAGTGGAAATTGAACTGAATTCTGTATGACTGTTCTTAATCTTTTTGACCTGGTCCTGGGGCTTGAACTCAGGTCCTGGGCCTTGAGTTTTTGTTTTTGTTTTGTTTTGTTTTGTTTTGTTTTTGCTCAAGGCTCTACACTTGAGACACAGCTCCATTTCTGGCTTTTTTTTTTTTTTTTGCTGGTTCACTGGAGATAAGAGTCTTACAGACTTTTCTGCCTGGGCTGGCTTCAAACTGTGACCTTCAGATCTCAGCCTTCTGTGTGGCTAGGATTATAGGTGTGAGTCACCAGTGTGTAGCTTGGAACTCAACTTTTCTTTTAGATCTTCTGAATGTTAAGTAGGTGAGACAAAAGGGGCCTCTGAGATTCCAGAGAGAGAGAGAACAATCCAGAGAGAGGGAAAGTGGGACAGACAGAGGCCGAGGGGGTGACCCACTCCACAGAAGCACAGGAACCACGAATTGAGTGAGACAAAGGAGACACTAAGCTCTATACTTTGTGTGTGTGTGTGTGTGTGTGTGTGTGTGTGTGTGCGCATACACACATGTGCAATTCCCTACCCCTACACCAGCCTCCATCCCCATGACCACCACAAAAGGAGAAGCAGAGCCAGTTCCTGACTGGTGGCTCATACCTGGAAGATGTTTCTGTCCTGACCGTTATTGATGTCTGTTGTTCTCTGTGCCCATCAGCCAGAACGAGGTATCATTCATTTAAATTCTAGAGGCACACAATCTGTGACAGTGTGGATGTGCTCGAACTGGTATTTAACTTGGCTTCGAGATTCCCCATCTGCACAAAAGAGCAAATGAACCATAAAATAAAAGCATGGAGTGTCAGCTCTGATCTAGCGAGAAAATAAGATCATTGAAGGCAGGATCATTAGGAACATAGGATGGTGAAAGAGCCTGATTAGATGGTTCAAAGGATTCAGTGTTATTGTGGGAAGAGGAAGGGTTAAAGAAGGTAGATGAGGGAGAAGAAGGTAATGCAAGTTAGTAGAAAACCAGCTAATCAGAGAATTGTGGCCTATAAAACTTGAAGATGAGCGCTCCCCCCCCCCCCCCCCCCATGTGGCTCATGCCTGTCATTACCTAGCTTCTCAGAGAAGCTGAGGTCTGAGGATTGTGGTTTGAAGCAAGCCAGGGCAGAAATGTCTGTGAGGCTCTTATCTCCAATTAACTGCTAAAAAGCCCAGTGGAGCTGTGGCTCCAATGGATAGAGCACTAGCCTTGAGCAAAAGAAGTTCAAGGACAGAGCCTAGGCCCTGGGTTTAAGCCTGGGGACCAGCACAAAACCTCCACCAAACAACAAAACAAAACTTGAAGATGGCATAATAAGCTGATAAAACAAAAGCTACCTGACTACTAAATGAGGACCAGGGGTTACAAAAAATGAGGAAATAAGGACAGGACAGTAAATCTTTGGTATCACCACCTTACAGGAAACAGAAGGGAGACCTGCCAACCAGAAAGCCATTCAATTCTTACTCTTTAACCCAAAGGCAAGCTTGGCATCAAGGAAGATGGCCGAAGACAGCCAAGATGGTCAACTTAGGTTAAAGTGCTCTCTCCCTGCGGCATGTCTGTCTGTCTGTCTGTCTGTCTGTCTGTCTCACCTCTCTCTCTCTCTCTCTCTCTCTCTCTCTCTTCTCTCCTCTCTCCCTCTCTCTGGTTGTTGTTGTTGTTGTTATTGTTGTCCTGGGACTTAAATGTTTAAACTCAGGGGCTAGGCATTATCCCTGAGCTCTTTTGCTCAAGGCTAGTGCTCTACCACAAGGAGCCACAGTACCACTTCCAGTTTTCTTGTGGCTAATTGGAAATAAGAGACTTTTCTTCCCCTTGGCTGACCTTGAACTGTGATCATCTGAGCTCAGCCTCCTGAGTAGCTAGGATTATAGGCATGTGCCACCAGTGCCCGGCTATATTTCTTTTTTTGAATAAGCTTTTCTATCATCTTTACTTATGTTTGCATCTTACCTGAATTCTTCTCAAGCTAGATGTAAGGACCCAGGTTGTTTAGCAGTCTTAACAAACTGGTACGTAGGCTGTGAAATTAGGGATTAAGTTTTGTGTTTTCAGACTTGGATTCATCGAAGGAGATCACTAATGGAGTTAAATGCCAGAGTAGGTTGGTGTGGTGTGTAGAAGCAGGATAAAGAGGACTGTAAAGTGACAGAAAAAATTAGGAAAAAGGTATTAGAAGTTTAGCCAGATGTAGGAATTAAGACAATCAGGAAATGTGGAAGTCACTAAGAGCATGGAGCCTTCTTTCTGTCTATCCCCTATTCTTTTAGATGTTGAGTTGCAATCTTCCTAGACTGATATTTTAATTTGAAAATAGAAGTAAATTTCTTTTTCCCCTTTGTGCTGGTACTGGAATTTGAACTTAAACCCTCATCCTTTCACTTGGCTTTTTTGCTCAAGGATCTGCCTCTGCTGCCTACTTTTGCTGGTTAATAGGAGAGAAGAGTCTCTCAGACTTTCCTGCCAGCACTGGCTTTGAACCTCTATCTTCAGATTTCAGCCTCCTGAGTAGCTGGGATTACAGAAGTGAATCACCAGCCTCTAGCTAAGAAATTTTCTCGACCAGAAAGGAATGTCTTGAATGTCATAGTCATTGGCTTTATGTTTGTGTGTTTGTTTGTTTTTTGCGGGTTCCGGTCCTTGAACTCCAGGCCTGGCTGCAATCCCTAAGCTCCTTTTGCTGAAGGCTAGCACTCCATCACTTGAGCTACAACACTATTTTCTGATTTTTCTGTGATTAATTGGAGATAAGAGTCCCACAGACTTTCCTGCTTTGAATCGTGATCCTCAGATCTTAGCCTGCTGGGTAGTTAGAATTGCAGGTGTGAGCCACCAGTGCCTAACCTAGCTCTATGTTTTGAGTAATAGGAAGTCCAGTCTGAAGCCGGCCATCAGTGGTTCATGCCTGTAATCCTAGCTACTCAAGAGGCTGAGGTCTGAGGATCAAGGTTCAAACCAGCCTGGGCAGGAAAGTCTGTGAGACTCATCTCCAATAAACTGCCAGAAAACTGGAAGTGACACTGTGGCTCAAGTGGTAGAGTACTTGCCTTGAGCTGAAGAGCTGAGGGTTAGTGCCCAGGCCCAGAGTTCAAGCCCCACAACTGATAAAAAGAAAAAAAAAAAAGGCCAGTCCTATGCCACTGGCATCCTCAGTTTGGATAACAGACACACCCTAAACCCATTGTTTACAGGCAATTTGAACTTCACAAAAAAGATGAAGGGTTCTTAGATAATATGCCCAGTGTCTAGGTAGGAGTTCAAACAAGAATCCCCCAGCTCAAAAGGTACAAATAGTCCTGTGATAAGGAGAGGCATTTTGAACCTCTTTGATCCTCTTTCATTTTTTTTTTTTTTGTCCTCTCTTTACTTGTTTCTGCTTTGCTAAACATATCCTTGTTAAAACTTTATGGGTGGGCTGGGAATGTGGCTCAGTGGTAGAGTGCCTGTCTAGCACGCATGAAGCCTGGGTTTGATTCTACAGCACCACATAAACAGAAAAAGCCAGAAGTGGTGCTGTGGCTCAAGCGGTAGAGTGCTAGCTTGAGCACAGAGAGGCTGAGGGGCAGTGTCCAGGCCCTGAGTTCAAGCCCTAGGACTGGAAAACAAACAACAACAAAAAACTTTATGGGTTTCTTTTTTTGTGAGATTCCCTTTGATACCTTCTAGGGAGATGGAGTCATTTTCTCTTATCCATTAAGGAATTAAAAGGCAGGAAGATGTTTAAGGTAAAAGGAGTAAGTTTGTTTGAAAATGAAAGGAAAGCCTTGAAAGAAACATAGCAGAACTCTCCAAGAGGAGTGTAACAGAGTCCTCTCAGAGGGTAATTATTACTCTTAGCAAAATTAAGATTAATAGACTTTTCCAGAGAATCACACAGACATCCAGATACAGAGAACAAAGAAAGGTTTATTGCTGGGAAAGGGGGCCGGTAAGATCCCTTCTCACAAGGGAGAAGTGAGAAGCAGCACTGGCTGTTGTCTGAAGTGCCCTATATAACCTAGGAGGTTTAGGAGGGGCTAGAAGGGGCTAGGAGGCAGAGATCCTGTGTGGACATGTGGGCCAGCCAGGAGCTTCATCATGGAGGACTAGGATTTATGGCTGCCGTCCAAAGAGTAGATAAGGGTCCTGCAACTGCCCAGACCTGAAGGTCACTCTAAGGGGCTTTTGCTGCCTTCTATGGTGGTAGCTTCCCCAGAGAAGTGCCATCCCAAGGTAAAGGGGGTTGGAAGTTGATTATTTACTGCCTTTACTACATGGGTCTAGTGTTGCTTAGGAAGGGATCATGCTCAGCTGTGGAAAAGGGAAAGAATGGACTAAGCTATGGGAAGGGGCTCGTTTCGCTAACAATTACCATATGGAGCCCTTTCCATATTTCTTCCCTTGGCTTTGTCCTGATTGCTTGATAGCTTGTGCTCCCTGGGCTTTTTTTCTTGGTTGAGTGGGCAACCAGGACATAATGGGAAGAAGTATGTTAGCAAGGGCCCAAGGCACTATGGGAACAAGAAGTGCCATAATGGGACATATTACCCACCATGTGTTATGCCACTCTTTATCCCTATGTAACAGTTTCCTCTCTCACACTTGAAATGCTTTCCACCATGGGTTGCGATTTCCTATGATTGGGGTGGAAACTGCGAAGTCAAGTCAAGATTTCCCCTGACCACGTTCTTTCTTACTGAGGAATCTTCATCCCTTTCATTTCTCCAGGGACACACTCTTCCCCAGGTGTGTCTCCGCTTTACAACCCAAGCTTCTGCATGTACAGAACATTTGTAGTCCATTCAAACCGTTAGGGGAGGAAGCAGTATTCTTGGGCAGAACAAGTACCACTCCCTGGAGTTAGGAGAGAAGATGGAGAGCTGGAGAGTGCAGCATTAAATAAAGTATCTTGGCTTTGGAATCTGAGCAAAGCTTTGCCTCCGAGGTCAGTGATTTTGCGATTACTTAACTTCTTGGGTTGTTTGCTAGAATTTCAGAGTAATCCAACAATGAGTCCTGCGAGAAGGCCTATGGGGCTTGAACTCTGGGCCTAGGGATTATCCCTGCGTTTTTTTTCTCTCTCTCTCAAGGCTGGTGCTCTACCATTTGAGTCACAGCTCCATCTCTGGCATTTTGGTGGTTAACTGGAGGTCAGAGTCTCATGGACTTTCCTGTCCAGGCTGTCAGATCCTCAGATCTCAGCTTCCTGAGTAGCTTGGATTATAGATAGGCGTGAGCCACCCGCGCCCGGCACCCCTTTCCCTTTAATTCTCCTTGTTTTACTAACTTGTACTGCTTCTCTCCTCTCCCACACTTAACATCCAACTCCTCTTCTGGTTTGGTTTCCTCCGGTTCCACCAGCTGCTCACCGCCCACCACTAGAGGGGGGAAGAGAACCAACCAGCTGCGTGCCTCTCTACCCCTCCCGGCTTCTCTCTATGGCACCTGCCTGACAGACCTCTGAAGTGAGGTGTGAATGTGTGTGCGTGCGTGGGTGTGATCCTATCACGTGACCAGGGTGCCCGGCGCCCGCGCAGGCGCAGGAGCCTCCCTGCCGTCGCCGGGCTGTTCCCCGCGCCGCTCCAGCCGCCCGGCGGTCCCGCCGCTTCTCCCGCTGCCGCTGCGGGACGCGGGTCAGGGCCATGTCCCGAAAGCAGACGGTGGCGAGGAGCCGGCCGGGCAGCGGCAGCCGGAAAGCCGAGGCCGAGCGCAAGCGGGACGAGCGGGCGGCGCGTCGGGCCCTGGCGAAGGAGCGGCGGAACCGGCCGGAGCCCGGCGGCGGCGGCGGCTGCGAGGAGGAGTTCGTCAGCTTCGCCAACCAGCTGCAGGCCCTGGGGCTGAAGCTGCGGGAGGTGCCGGGGGACGGGTGAGGCGGGCCGGGGACGCGGGGCCGGCCCGGCGCGGGGCGCGGGGCGTGGGGCCAGATCCTGAGGCGGAGCGGGCCCGCCCCGGGCGCTCGCCCCGGGGGTCCCCAGAGTGGACGCGGGAGCCGGGCCGCCGGGGGCCGGGAGGTGACATTTCAGCCGAGGCCTGCGGGGAGGGGCTGTCACCCCCACGATGACCCAAGGAAGAGGTGGTGGAAGCTCGGGCGAGCCGGGTGATGCCGTCTCCCGAGTGCTTGCTGTGGGCCCCCTCCCCTCCGTCCCTGATCATCTGGGAGACGCGATCTGCGGGGGTCTGCCCCGCCAGGGGTAGCGGCCCTGATCCTCACTTCCTCCCGTCTTTGTTTCTCCTCGTAGCCAAAGTACCCCAAGTCCGCGTGGGGTTTGGACCGGAATCCCAATCCAGCTGTCTAAGGGGACGGGGGAAGAATGAATGGGGGCTGGAAGGAGAGGATGGAAGAAGGGAAGGAAAAGTAACTTCAGGACAGAGTTACGGATGCAGGAGCATGGATCCAGGAGAAGGAACAGGGTTAGGGAGAGAGGGAGGAAGAAGAGCAGTTAGCATCCTCTTTGCAGAGACAGGTTTAAAGGACTCTGGTTCCCACATGTATCACTGTCTGAGTCTGGGGGAAATAGGGGGAGTGAACACTTTCCTGGGATTTGAACTTAGGTCCTGTGCTTTCTGGGCAGGCATTGTAGCCTACCCTCCTCTTGGTTGGGCAGCAGGAAGAAGGAGCTAAGAGACCATGTAGAATCGCCTTTCATGTAAATTGCGAAAGAAGGAGTTTTTCTTTTTTCTTTTGTTGGTCATGGGGCCTGAACTCTGGGCCTGGGCACTGTCCCTCAGCAGTTCAGATCAAGGCTAAGTAGCACTTGAGCCATAGCACCACTTCCCACTTTTTCTGCTTATGTGGTGCTGAGGAATCAAACCCGGGGCCTCACGCATGCAAGGCAAGTATTCTACCACTGAACCACCTTCCTAGCCCCAGAAGGGGTTTTCTTGATTTCACATTACACTGCAGCTACTGATCAAGCCTTAACTGGTCCTAATTCGTGCTTCCCACTTTTTTCTTCAGTGCTTTGAGGTGTGGTGATTGACCCATCCTCTTGCCTTGGTGTTTTTTTTTTTTTTTGGGTCCGGTCGTGGGGCCTGAACTCTGGGCCTGGGCGCTGATCCTCAGCTCTTTAGCTCAAGGCTAGCGCTCTACCACTTGAGCCACACAGTGCCACTTCCGGCTTTTTTCTTATGTGGTGCTGAGGAATTGAACCCAGGGCCTCGAGCATGCAAGGCAAGTGCTCTACCACTGAGCCGCCTTCCCAGCCCCTTGCCTTGGTGTTTTAAGCGATAGTTTGCACTTGGTTGTGTTTACAGTTACATAGGATGTATTCAGTACTCACCAGTTAATTCATTACACATTGTTTAGAAAGGTGCTGGGGGTAGGTTTGATGACAGAATTATATAAGATGCTCATCACCTAGCAGAAAGCCAAGAGGAGATCTCCAGTATTTTGGTTTTAGGACCATTTGTGTTCTTAAAATGTGCATGGATGAAAGTGTCATGATGAAACCCATTAAAAATGTGTAGTTCTTTTTTTTTTTTTTTGTCAGCTGTGGGGTTTGAACTCTGGGCTTGGGCGCTGTCCCTCAGCTCTTCAGCTCAAGGCTAGCACTCTACCACTTGAGCCATTGTACTTCCAGTTTTCTGAGTGGTTTATTGGAGATAAGAGTCATGAACTTTCCTGCCCAGGTTGGCTTTAAACCGTAATCCTCAGATTTCAGCCTCCTGAATAGCTAGGATTACAGGCGTGAGCCACCAGTGCCTGGCTTAAAGGTGCAGTTCTTTACCCAAGCTTAGAATGCTGAAAAAGAATTACGGTGGAACCCATGATCTGATTTTTCATTTTTTTTTTTTTTGTGTGTCGGTCGTGGGGCTTGAACTCTGGGCCTGGGCGCTGTCCTTCAGCTCTTCAGCTCAAGGCGAGTGCTCTACCACTTGAGCTACAGTGCCAGTTCCGGTTTTCTGGTGGTTTATTGGAGATAGGAGTCTCACGGTCTCTCCTGCCCGGGCTGGCTTTGAACCGCGATCCTCAGATCTCAGCCTCCTGAGTAGCTAGGATTACAGGCGTGAGCCACCAGCGCCCGGCTGATTTTTCATTTTTAAAATATGACTCTAGCTATTTTTACTGTATTAAAGGGTAAGGGATAGACTTTTGTTGTCTTTTTTGTTGGTTGTGGGGCTTGAACTCAGGTCCTGGGCACTGTCCCTGAGCCTCTTTGTGCTCAATACTAGTGCTCTACTACTTGAGCCACAGTGCCACCTCCAGCTTTTTTCTTATGTGGTGCTGAGGAATTGAACCCAGGGCCTCAGGCATACAAGACAAGCTCTCTACCACTGAGCCACCTTCCCTCCAGGTTTTTTTTTTTTGTGTTGTTGGTTGTGGGGCCTGAACTCTGGGCCTGGGGCTGTCTCTCAGCTCTTCAGCTCAAGGCTAGCACTCTACCATTTGAGCCACAGTGTCACTTCCGGCTTTTTCTGCTTATGTGGTGCTGAGGAATCGAACCTGGGGCCTCTATGCATGCAAGGCAAGCACTCTACCACTGAACCGCCTTCCCACCCCCCCTCCCCCCCTTTCCAGTTTTTGAGTGGTTTGTTAGAGATAAGAGTCTCATGGGGACTTTTCTGGCTTTGAACTATGATCCTCAGACCTCAGCCTCCTGAATAGCTAGGATTATAGGTGTAAACCACCAGCAGTGAGGCACAGGTTTAAAACACGTACATTCCATTAGCTATCCATACTTGATGTATGAGTGTTCACCCATAGATCACATGGCTTCTAGAGAGCACCATACATTGAGATGAGAATGAAGATGGTCAAAGTAGCATTTTGTTTTTGAACCTTCAGAAATCCTAAGAAGGTCTTAGAAGAGTTTTCCTTTCTACTTCCCCAAAGCTTTGGGACACATTTTGAAAACAGCTAACATAAAAAAGTACATTTTTGCCAGGCACTGGTGGCTCATGCCTGTAATCCTAGTTACTTAGGAGGCTGAGATCTGAGGATCATGGTTCAAAGTCAGCCTGGGCAGGAAAAGTCATGAGACTCTGCTCTCCATCAGAAAACCGAAAGTGGCACTGTAGCTCAAGTGGTAGAGCGCTGGCCTTGAGCTCAGGGATAGCGGCCAGGCCCAGAGTTCAAGCCCCATGACTGACAAAAAAAAAAAAAAAAATCTTGATTGTAGTGTTACTATGGAGAAAAAGGTGGTGAACACTTCTGAAAATGGTGGTCAGGAAGGCTCCTTGCTCATTTGGCAAATACTCATTGAGTAAAATGTGCTAGGTGTCTCTTAGCTTGGGTCAGGATCTGATCAGATAGGATTGCAGCTAGGCAAGAGAAATAACAGGTTGTAGTATGCACAGGCCCAGGAGTACTATAGTTCTGAAAGATGTACAAGTTGTAGCGTTGGAGGGCATGGCTCAGTTGGCAGAGTACTAGCCAGTAGTAAAAGTATGTATCCAGTTTGAGTCCCAGTTTTGCACCTTAGGAAAAAAAATAGACGAGAAGATGTACAAGTTGCGCAGGATCATAGGAGTATAGGTGTAGACGTAAGGGGAGATGAGGTGAAGAGGCTAGCTTGACTTGAATTCTTATGTATCTCACTTCTGAGGTTCTGTTTTTGGACAGTGTTATATCCAGCGTCTGATCCGGCTCCATGAACCTAACCTCCTGTCACTACTTCTTTAATTGGGTGCTACGAGGTATAACACAGATGTGGTTGCCTGTATATATGCTGTTGAGAAGTATCAGATTCTTTCCTGTGTTAGTATTTATTGAGTAGTCTTAGGGTAAAAATACAATGAAGTTATGGTACTCTACAAAATGAAGGTTGATAATCCCTACTCTCTCCATTGTGGTATGATGACAGTTTGAGTAACCTGAGATAGCATTGTGCTGTAGGCATGTACCCTGTGGGAAACATGGTACTTGCAGAGTTCTGTAATTGCTTGTTTTTCTGAGCTTGAATGCAAGACTTTACACCTATCCCTTAAGCACAGTGGTACTTAAGTAGGGATGATCTTGCCTCCCAGAGGGTTTTTGGCAATGCCTGGAAACATTGTTGGTTGTCACAGCTGGTGGGAGGGAGGTGGTTGGTGGTGTGCTGCTGGCATCTGGAGAGCCATGGGCAAGGGTGCTCCTGAGTATCCGCAGTGCTAGGAGCAGCCTTGTCAACCAAGGGTTATCCCCAGTGTCCACGGTGTGCAGCCCACTGTGTGTGTGTGGCTCAGGTAAACTGCTGCATCTCCTAGAGGTCCTCAGGGAAATGGTGCTGCGTTCTGTTCTTGCCAGGCTTCCTGAGGGAACCCAGCTCACTAGTGTTTGTTTCCTGTATCACTACCTGTAATCCTATCAGAAAAGCAAGTGGTTTCAGGTTATCTTTTTTTTTTTGGGTCAGTCGTGGGCTTGAACTCAGGGCTTGGGTTCTGTCCCTGAGCCTCTCTGTGCTCAAGGCTAGCACTCTACCACTTGAGCCATAGTGCCACTTCCAGTTTTTTCTGTTTATGTGGTACTGAGGAATCAAACCCATGGCTTCATGCATGCTAGGCAAGCACTCTACCACTAAGTCACATTTCCAGCCCCTTAGGTTATCTTGACTTGTTTTTAGTGGGCTCAAAGTTTGGTAAAGGAGATACGTATTAGGATAAGCTTAACAGTTGGTTCTCTCATTTCTGAAACCTTGGGGTAACTATGGCAAACAACTTGGCATTAACATTTGAGAGAAAGTGCAGGCTAGAGCCAGGTGGCTTAGGTTTGAATCCCTGATCCACCACCTACCGTTTTTGTGACCTTGGGCAAGTTGCCCCAAGGTTGGTAATAGTAGCTCATAGAATTGTAAAGACTAAGCTTGGAGTACACGTGAGTGAGGTGTTCCTAGCAGTCCTTGGCACATTGTAAGAACTGCCTCGGTGGTGGTTTTGGTGTTTTTTTTCTTGTGTATTTCTGTGTGTATGGTGCACTGATGATCATGGTTAAGTTCATGGAGTATATTTAATTTCATACCTATTTTTAGACTTTATGAGCATTTGCCCATGTTACTGAAAGTTCTTATCAAGCATGTTACTGAGAATGTTGTGAATTTAGGTATATTAAACATGAAATAACTACATTTATAATTTTATGCAAAATCATCCCTTTTAGACTAGATTGAAGAGTAGATTGCTGGTGGCAGATGCTAAAGGTTTAAGAAGTTTGAGAGAAACCAGGTGTCTGTGGCTTACGCCTGTAATCCTAGCTACTTAGGAGGCTGAGATCAGAGGATTGCAGTTCAGAGCTAGCCTGGGCAGGAAAGTCTGTGAGACTGAGAGCTAGCCTTGAGCTGAAGAGCTCAGGGACAGCACCCTCGCCCAGAATTTAAGCCCCATGACCAACAAAAATAAAAAAAAGGTGGCCATGGTTAGATTTTAGCAATAAGCACCCTACTCTAGTGTATAGAACTTCTTATTCCAAATCCTTCTAGAATCTTGTCTCAAGTAGTCACACAACATCTTGATTTCTCATTTATAGACTCTCCCTTAAATACTCCCAAGTACCAATCCGTATACTGTAGAAGAGATTGCTGCTGCTATATAACTTTCTATGAAAAACCTTTCTTAGTTGAAAAACAAAACCTGTCTCTCTTACACAGGTCTGAAATTTTTCTGAAGGTGATGAATTTATGTTTTAGAATTAGAATATCATAGTTTCTCATTTGGGAGTATTAACAGCTTGGTATCAAACTGGCTTCAGAGTGGTTCCAGTTTCTTTGGTTTTTAAGAGAATTAGATTGGAATTGTCTCCCTTATCTGGGCCTCTGTGATATAATTTGGAATTTCAGGAGCCTTTGAGGGATTTGAAAATGAAGACAACTTTTGGAGTTCCTCATTATTTGCATTTTAATTTTAGAACAACAAAATGCAGTATTTAAACCTGGCATTGCTCTTACCCAGGTACAAGGGTCTGGCTGGGATGTCTTTCTGGGTCACAGCTGTTTGTCATTTGGGTGCCTTCTCATAGCTTTGCCCACTCATTAAGTGGATTGGGAGGTTTTCATACTGCTATCTTTTGAGTACCTTTTGTTAAATGAATGATTCTCTAGCTTGGTTCAGATAAGAAGTTACAGACAGGACATCCTTTTGGAAGGGGATCTGGGAATGTTAGTCCTTAGGCCTGGAATGACCTTTAAGGTCTGCATCCTATGTTACCAGCTCCACTTGTTGAAGAGATGATGCTCAGAGAAATCAGTGGTTTTCTACTCTTGGTTGCCTCTCAGGAAAGCAATGCAGTTGCAAAGCTATCTTAGGGCTGTCCCTGTGGCCTTTGGTACTGTTGAGCTGAGGTGTTATTTCTGAGCATGAAAGAGTACCATGGATGGCTTGGCACAAAGCATCACTGTTTTAGATGAATTAAGCTCATTTTTGAGAGGTCTTGATCACCATTTTTGTTTTGACAGCAATTGCCTGTTCAGAGCCCTTGGTGATCAACTGGAGGGACACTCACGAAATCATCTCAAGCACCGACAAGAGACAGTAGACTACATGGTAAAGCAGCGGGAGGATTTTGAACCCTTTGTAGAAGATGACATTCCTTTTGAGAAGCATGGTAGGTTCACTGTAGGACACCAGATCCTTCAGGAGTAAAGCATTGGGTAATTAAACCCATCAGCATCCTCTACTTTCTACCTGGGGGTTGGTTATATAAGCTATGGCATTAGTTTATTCCACAAATACTCATTTTCATATTCTGTAATAAGCAGCATGCTCAGTATTGGGAGTAAATTTTGAGTATGTGAACTTAATAAAAGTGATGAGTTTGGTGGCTGAGTGGTAGAGAACTTTGCCTGTATGAACCAACCAGTTGATTAACAAAACATGTTAAGTGACCTGAAAAGCTGGTCATGAAATCTATATCTGTATCAGTATCTAGATCTGTTTGGTTTTTATTCCTATACCGGGGCCTGCTCAGGGTCAGGGTGTTGTCCCTTAGCTTTTTCACTCAAGGCTGGCGCTTAATCATTTGAACCACATCTCCACTTCCAGCTTTTTTGTACTTAATTGCAGGTAAGAGTCCCACAGACTTTCCTACCCAGGCTGACTTTGAACTTTGATTCTCACATCTTAGCCTCCTGAGCAGCTAAGGAGTACAGGTGTGAGCCACCAGCATCCAGCTATGTATCTTTCAAAAGTTGTATACTTAAAGCAGTAGAAAAGACCTAGAAAGATACTGACATCCTATGATCATTTTTTCTTGACCTCTAAATTTCTATAAAAAGAAAACAATAAAAGCAACTATCTGAAAGCATTCTTTTTTGTAAAGATTAAATTAGATAACAAAGTAAGCTCTTAGTAAATTATCTGGGATGATGGGACTACCAGCATTTTAAAATTGTCTTCTGTAGGTGTTTTGATTATTTATTTATTTATTTATTTGGGTCTAGTCATGGGGCCTGAACTCTGGGCCTGGGTGCTGTCCCTCAGGTCTTCAGCTCAAGGCCAGCGCTCTACCACTTGAGCCACAGCAGCACTTCTGGCCTTTTTTTTTCCCTTCTGCTTATGTGGTGCTGAGGAATCGAACCCAGGGCCTCAGGCATGCAAAGCAAGTGCTCTACCACTGAGCCACCTTCCCAGCCCCTATTTATTTATTTATTTATTTATATCATGGGGCCTGAACTCTGGGTCTCGGCACCATCCCTCAGCTCTTCAGCTGGCAGCAGGCGCTCTACCACTTGAGCCACACACCACTTCTGGCTTTTTCTGCTTATGTGGTGCTGAGGAATTGAACACAGGGCTTCATGCATGCAAGGCAAGCACTCTACCACTGAGCCACCTTCCCAGCTCAAGGTGTTTTGATTTTTAAGTCATCATTTCTTTTATAATCAGAAAAATCACTAATGTCACATTAATTTCTCATCAAAAACCCAAACATAATTTACTTTCTTTGAGACAAGTTAACTAATGGTTTTAACTAGTTCCTATCTAGCATGCACAAATCAAAACTGTGATGAACCTTTAAATTTCATCACATACTTGCTGAGGGTTTACTGTCCTAGGTGCTGACATTTATGTTTTATGAATAGCATTCTTGTCCCAGAGCTTATATTTATCTCTTATCAGAAAAGAGAACCATTTCTATGTTTTGATAACTAAGTCTGGAGCCATCATGAGTGGACCTGGATGAAGACTGGGGAGGGAGGTTAGTTTGGAGGCCCGCCACACTGGCCAGGTGAGAGAAGAGGAGGGAAGGTCTGCATAGAGACAGCTCCTGAGCATAGGCCCACTCCAGGATGAGTTTGGTAGTGTAACCAAGAGGACTTACTGGAGGTGATGGGGGAAGATGCAATGGGGAAGCTGAGGCTGGTCTGAAGTGTGTGCTTGGAGAACATCTTTGCAGCAGCAGGATGAAGATGCATGCTTGGGAGTCATGTGATCAGTGACCTCAGTGCTCTTCTCATTCCTCAAAAATCCATTTATTAGACACTGGACACAGCAGCAAAACTGGTGTGTAGTTTATGGTTGTCTCTGAGTTATAGTGGTCTTGGTGGGTAGTTTATGATTGTCAGAGTTGTAGTGGTCTTGGTGGGTAGTTTATACCTGTTACTAAGGTGTAGTGGTCTCTCTTGTGTGTTTACTTAGTCTAGCAGACACATTTTATCAAAGAGTAGAAACAGTTTATCAGAGTCAGCATTTATAGGTGTATGGATGGGGTAAATTTTGTAGTTTAATGTTGTATAAAGTGAACTATCTTGTTGAATACGGTTGCACAATCCTGTAATCCCAATGCTGGGGAAGGTAAGGCAGGAGGCTTGTAAAGTCAAGCCCAGCCTGGGCTACATAGCAAGTTCAAGGCAAGCCTGAGTTATAGAAAGACCTTGTCCCTCAAAACAAAAATGAAATAATTATGTCATTTTCCTGGTTAAAAGTATCACTTTGATTGTAATGAGTTTTTATTGGGTGATGTGAAATTCCATTTTGAACATTGATAGGGAAATGGGAGTGTGAGGTTTAAACCTTCAGTTGCTAATGAGGTGGTGTCACTTTAGATATGCAGTGGAAAGGTCTTTCTTGAAATTCCACAGACTGGCAAAACAAATGAAAAGAAGCATAGGTCTGTACATTCTCCTGCGCGTTGGTTGAAGGTCAGGTCAGACTCATTACGCTTGTTTTAATGTCTGGCTGCATGTCATATTATTAACGTATTGAGGGCAGAGAAAAGACTTTGTTTCTGTGGAAACCCTGAACATCTGGTAGACAATAATGTAATAATTGCTGATAAATAGACAAATGGCTCACTTAACTAGAGACTTGATTTACGCTGGTATTTGACTGTGTCTTTAGGTTCAGCCCTTGCCTGCAAATCATGGCTTCAGAGAGTGAGCACATCTTTTTCTAACTGTACAAACATCAGGACCAGAAACCTGAGTGTTCTGAATGCCTCATCTCCCTGCTTCCTCTTCCAGTCATTCATTGTGTCTGTCACTTCTGCCTCAGTAGTTGTTCCCTCTTCTGGTGGCCATTTTCCCAGAATCCTCAGTGCTTGATCCTTTTAGCCTCTTCCACATCGCAGCAGGATGGTGGTCTGGATGTGCTCTCTAACTGAAACCTGCTGGTGGCTTTCCTTGATCTCAAGATAGTTTGAGCTTTTTAGCCCATCATGACCCATGATTTTCCTTCTTCTCCCTTTATCTCTTGCCATTTCCCCTGATCTCAGCATCCCAAGTTCCTGCCATACAATTCAGTCCAGTCTCTCTTGTGTCTGCTGGGAAGGTCACCCATTGTTCTCTGCTAACTCCTACTTATCCTTGTCAGCTTAGTTGTCAGAGCTGAGAAGTTAGTCTCATTCACCTTTTTTCTCTCTCCTTATTACCACATCCTGGGACCTAGAGTTAGTCAAACTTGCTTTTTTTTTTTTTTTAAGTACTTACAGAACTCAGTCACAGCTATAGTTTTGCAGGGAAAGGCACCAGGCCAAAAGCAGCCAAAGGAGTCAATCACTGGTGGCTTATTCCTGTAATTATCCTAGCTACTAAGGAGGCTGAGATCTGAGGATCATAGTTTGAAGTTAGACTGGGCAGGAAAGTCACTAAGACTCTTATATCCAAGTAACCACCAAAAAGCTAGAAGTGGAGCTGTGGCTCAAGTGATAGAGTGCTAGCCTTGAGCACAAAAGCTGAGGGACTGCTCCCAGGCCCTGAGTTCAAGTCCCAGGACCAGCACAAAAAGAAAAAAAAATTAGCCAAAGGGAGAGATATATAGGTCAGTCTGAAAGCTTGCTTTGTCCTCAAGTATTATCCTCTTGGCATTTATGTATGACAGTATGTGATGTGTTGTCACCCAGGGAAGATTATCCCAGCCATATTCCAGCTTTGGTATCCAGAGATACCCCCTTCCCCTTATTGATTGCTTGCTGTTGGTAAAGGATGGATGTCAGGTGTGGTTCTAGAGCTAATCATAGGAGACACACTCTTTTCTCCCTTGAAAATTGTAACTGGTAGAGACCTGGGATAAAGGGCAACCTCCCTTTGAAAAAGGTATAATCCTTGTTACATATCCTTACTGAAGCGTGTGCATTAGTAGTGCCAGTAAACTCTTTGAGGACAAACTCGTAGAATGATCTAAAGCTAGGTCTTTCCAGATTTCCTGGGTGAAATCTCTGCTCATTGGTTCTGTGACCTTGGGCAGTTACATACTGTTCTGCATTTCAGTTTTTTCTCTTGTCAAGTAGCATGCATACTAATCCTTCCAGGGGGTTTTTTAAGGATAAATGATGGGCCTTAAGACATCACTGCAGATCTGGGAGCTAGTGCCAACTCTGCCTGGTTGGGTGGGAGTCAGGGTTGACAGAATAGCTTGTATGTTGTCAGTGACCTCATCTGGGACACTATTGACACTACCCATGTCTGCATTGCTTGTATGGCAGGAAGTGGACGCCAGTATTAAAAAGCTTTGTTGGTAGTTACTGTGGAAGGTTTTTGAAGTATTTTTTAACTTTGAAGTGCCCCACCCCTTAAGTTTAAAGTTGGAAGTTCTTCCCTCCTTGATTTGTTGGTTGCAATTGGTTTAAGTAAAGGTGTTCTAAAGAAGCAAAACCAAGTAAATGAGAAATGATCAGAGCAGTACAAGATGCATGTGTTATAAGCACCTTAGTACACGCTCATGGGTCTTGTGTTTGTTGTGCCTTGTAGATATATATGAAGTACTTAGTGACTGTTCATTGATGGGTTAATGGATGGGTCCTTCTGTAATGAATGAGTGCTCTCCTGAGTAGCAGTGTGCATGTGGTTCACCCAGCTCAATATCCACACTGAATATGCAGGCACCTGGCCTTGTTTTGAACTTAAATACCAAAGCATGTGTGCATTTGGAGTTTTTTCATTATGAAGGCTTTATTTTTCTTTTTTATTTCCATGCAGTGGCCAGTTTGGCAAAGCCTGGTACTTTTGCTGGCAATGATGCAATTGTAGCCTTTGCAAGAAATCATCAGTTGAATGTGGTGATTCATCAGCTTAATGCCCCTTTGTGGCAGGTAGGTCACCTATTCAAGAATTTACCTACATCGTTAGCTTTGGGGATGCTTGAGATGATGGGGCTTGACCTGTGATGTTGAACTACCCAGAATTATGTGGACCAGGAGCCTGACCAAGGCCAAGGATCTGTGATGACTTGGAATTAGTCCTTGTGTTATATACAGATAGAGCCTAGAGTCTAATTCAGAAATCTTAAAATGCTGTAAATGTTGTCCAGCAGTCAGTTAATTGGGTAGTTTGGAAACAGAGGCTCTAATGTGGAAGTACCTTAGGTAATTCCATAAAAACCTGAAGTGAGAAGGGGTCAATGCCTACCAGTTCTAGTTTTGATGGACACACATTCCCATGTGTGTTTTTGGGCTTTTTTAGGGGTAACAAACAGACTACACTCATTATAGTGACATAATTGTTTATCTTGTGCTGTAGATAGCCAGCTTTATTTCTGTCATCTGTGGAGGGGTACATATTGGTTTTGTTGTTTCTTCTGTGGCAAAAAAAGATTTTACACAAATACAGAGTCTTGATAGGATGACAGACACATTGTTAAGCCATTCTGTGATTCCTTTCCCCTCCTCCTATCCTGAAGTATCTGGTCATCAACTCTTCTCACCATTCTTTATCTTTGGTTTTTGGTTTTGGTTTTTCTTGGGTCCAGTTGTGGGGCCTGAACTCTGGGCCTGGGCACTGTCCCTCAGCTCTTCAGCTCAAGGCTAGCGCTCTACCACTTGAGCCACAGCACCACTTCCGGCTTTTTTCTTTTTGCTTATGTGGTGCTGAGGAATCAAACCCAGGGCCTCAGGCATGCAAGGCAAGCGCTCTACCACTGAGCCACCTTCCCAACCCATCATTCTTTATCTTTGGTATCCTAAATTAATTAACCTCAGCTTCCAAACAAGCCTTAAAACCAAATGTTCTGGGGTGTGGAAAATAGAAGGTGGAGCTGCAGGCTCTCCAGGCTCTCAAGGCTCTCCATGGTCTCTGAGCTCTCAGGCTGGGTCCTCAGGCCCTTACTCTTTCCCAGGGAATTCAGAGGCTTTTTGTTACTTTGAAGCTTAGCTTCTGAAGACTGGGCATGTGATTTCTGTTATCCCCTGCTCCACCACTTTGCCATTCTAACTTATTCTTTAATTAGAACCTTCAAACTTTAGAAAAACTAGAAAATCAGAAAAGATGATAAAGGCAAGAAAAAATCACATTATCTAGGGATTATTGTTGATAACATGTTAGTGTGTATCCATGGTCCCCCCCACACACTTAGCTATGTCATTGAAAAGATTCCTGTCAC
This sequence comes from Dipodomys spectabilis, assembly GCF_019054845.1. NCBI lineage: Eukaryota > Metazoa > Chordata > Mammalia > Rodentia > Heteromyidae > Dipodomys > Dipodomys spectabilis. Next base: position 976,860 of record NW_024870795.1, read on the forward strand.
AGCACTTTTACAACATCTTAAACGTATCTATACATGCATACACAAACTTACATTTACTGTTGTCATAAAGGTTATGGTACCATTTTTCAAATGCCACCTACGTATACTTCTTTTTAAATTGCTTAGTCCTGGCTTCTGCTCATTTAAAAATAAAGGTCAGCCGAGAACCAACAGGCTGTGGCTCATGTGAAATAGGGAAATAGCTAAGAAACATGAGATCCAATTAAAAAATGGGCACTGGTAGCTTACACCTATAATCTTAACTACTCAGGAAGCTGAGATCTGAGGATCACTGTTCAAAGCCAGCTCAGGCAGGAAAGTTAGCTTCTTTATCTCTGTCAAAAAGCCAGAAGTGAACTGTGACTTAATTGGAATAGCACTAGCCTTCAGCACAAAAGGTCAAGGATAGCGCTCAAGTCCCAAGTTCAGGCCCCAGGACAGGCACCAAAAAACAAAACAAAACAAAGGTCAGGTTTATAGATACACTTTACATATTACCAATGTACCCTTAATTTTTTCAGTCATAGAGGTTTAGACTTGGCCTCATGCTTTATTTATTTATTTATTTATTTATTTTGGGTCCGGTGGTGGGGCCTGAACTCGGCCTGGGCGCTGTCCCTCAGCTCTTCAGCTTAAGGCTAGCGCTTTACCACTTGAGCCACAATGCTACTTCGGGCTTTTTTTCCCCTGCTTGTGTGTTGCTGAGGAATCGAACCCAGGGCCTCAGGCATGCAAGGCAAGCGCTCTACCACTGAGCCACCTTCCCAGCCCCTGGCCTCATTCTTTATATGCAAGGGCTCTACCACTTGAGCCATCCTCACTCCCAGGACCCTAGCATTTTTTTTTTGGCTGATTATTTATCAGGAAAGGTCTCACTTTTTGCCTGGAATGGTCAGGAATTGTGAGCTTTCTATGTCTCCTAAGCAGCTGGGCTTTCAGGTATGAGGATCCTTCAGAATTCATCCTTTTCAGGGTGCAAGTCTGGGTTTGACTAGTATAGTTCTGTAACTGATGTGAATCTGCATTGCTCTCATGACCCAGTGCTGCCTTCACAGCCCACTGACACTCTCCCCTGCCCCAGGGCCAATTCACATAAAAACCTCTCCTCTGGCCCTTTCTCAAAGTGCACATAGCTCCTGGTAAGACTAATAGCTGCCCTTGTTTTATTACACTTAGACTTCAGGCCCCCCCTCCCCCCCTCTGTGCTCCTTGTATCTCTGACTCTGCTCAGTGTTACTTGGTGCCTTATTGAAGTCTGATCTAACTTGTTGGGATCTCTGTCTCCTCTCCTTTTGTCCTCTTCATCCCTCCTAACAGTAACCACCACTGTCAACATAAGCCTAGTTCTACGGTAAAGTGGGTATCTGTGCCCTTTATAGTGCCTGCCCCTCCTTGGCCTCTGCTAACCACTCTCTGATTTGTCTCCTACAGCTTTACCTTCCCAGGATGTCACTCAATGGGAGAATTCAGCCTTTTGTGTCTACATAAAGGCCTTTTAACAACATTATGTTACAACAAAATGAATTATTCTCCCCTAGTTGATGAGGAATTGTGATCTAGTGAGCAGGAGTGAAACAGTAGCTGTTTTCTTTGGGGGCCCGTGTTGCCAGATGTCTAACAGCAACTAGAGCGATCGTATTTCTTTCTAATGATCTGTGAGCTAAGAGTACTCTACTCTCTAGTTACAATTTTTGTTGTTCAACGTTTACTGTTAGCAGAAGTTATCAAAATCATTTGAATGTGTATGGCATAATGAGCCTTACTTTTATTTCCACTGGATCACCCCCATGTTCCTTCTTGTGTAATGAAACTTCTTATAAAATTTTTAAGAATTGAAACTGCCTTGGTTGCTGCTGTTGTAGTAAGAGTTCTTGAATTAGTGATGAGGCTCACACTAACAACAGCATTCTTTCTCCTGGTGACAAATGGGGTGTACACTCCTGTGAATGGTCTAGACCTGTCATCAGTTCATGAAAATCAGCTGACAGTTTTGGTGACTGCTGGGGGTTTTCCTGTTTGTAAAGTGTAGGTATTATAACTCAGAGTGTACATGCTTCAGGGGATGTGCCACTCAGTCCATAAGCCTTTGTTCCCTGTGTTCTTCTTGGGAGACAAAGGGAGTGACCACTACATGTTGGGACTTAAATATCCTATTAGAGCAAATTTGAATACTCCTGGGCATCTGGATCTGTGTTGTCAAAACACAGGGCCGCACACCTGGGAAGGTGGATTTTGCTTTATAAACCTTTACTTATTTTTTACACAAGCCATGACTGAGCAGTTTGAAGTATATGTAGCTTCCTGTTTGTCTCATGGTTTTTGCTGTTTTTAGACCATAGACATTGTTTAAATTAGCAGGAGCATCATACTATCTGTGATTTTGAGTAAAATCAGAAAGCAGGTGCTGATGTTGTGGAGTTTTAGCAACAAGCTACTGGGGTTTCTAAGGGACAGTGCTAGAATTTTAGTTTCTGTGTACATGGAGGTTTTGGAATGTTTGTGCAGACTAGACCTTAGAGCTTCTGTAAGCATGACTTCAAAGAGCCCTCTCTTGCTGTGTATACCCCGGTTTGTTCACATGGATGCTTTGTGCGTGGGACCTGCAGGGTTGTGTAGTACTGTGGGTCTGCCCTATTATATGTAACACTGTTTTGAAATTGATGTGAAGATTTGGTTGTTGCTGTCAGTAGTCTCACTATGAGGTTGATGAGAAATGATCTTTTTGCTCTACGAATGGGTTGATTTACTATGAGACAAATGAAGTGCTGGATCAAACCATCCATCCAGTCCTATGGCTCCCTTTCAGGACCCTTGGAGAAGTCCCAGCAGTTCATACTCATTTTCTCAAGGTCCAGCAGAGATGAAGATTCCACAAGTCTGTGTCTCTCCTAGCCCTTCCCCATTACAAAGAGGCTGTGTATTTAAGGGCCAAAGAGGTATTAAAACCTCTGACATGTAAGCTTATTTAACTTTACTGTAAACTTGCTCCTGAGTATTGAATGTGCTTTTAAATAGATATATTTCCATATTGTTAACATATTCAGTAAGCACATAGAAGGCTATGAGGATGGGACAGAGAGGAGTCTGAAATTGATTGACACATCCTAGGCACATTCCCAATTAGAGTCTGTTAATGGGGCTTCCGGGCTTCCTGGCCCAAAACAGTGTCACCCAGATCCTCAGTGGCCTCTGCCTTTTGCTTGCAGATTCGGGGTACAGACAAAAGCAGTGTGAGGGAGTTGCACATTGCCTATCGCTATGGAGAGCACTATGACAGCGTTCGGAGGATCAATGACAACTCAGAAGCACCTGCGCATCTCCAGACTGATGTGAGTGAGGCCTTGGTTTTGTGTGTTCTACAGGAAGCAGGGCCAGAGATGTACTTCCTGGATCTGGAAAGTAGTATACTGGTTTGTTTTGTTTTAGTAGAAAGTTTATGGATCTGTGGGTTTGATTATTTCCAACTTTTTTGTGTAAATGAAAAAGATGGATAAAACAGCTTGTTAACCTTTTGCTTTCTCACCATAAGCTAAAAGCTATGATTACAGGCATATAAAGTCTGTGAAATTTAAAAATTATTCTCATGTTTTAAAGTTGAAACATACCTATATTATATTAGGAAATCAGAAAAAAATAAAGAAGGAAATAAAAATTCATGCAAACTACCTGGATGCAAATTTTATTACTGTTTTGGTAGATTTGGTAAATTTCTTTTTTTTTTCTTTTTTCTCTTTTCTTTTTCTTTTTTTTTTGCCAGTCCTGGGGCTTGAAATCAAGGCCTGGGTACTGTCCCTGAGCTTCTTTTGCTCAAGGCTAGCATCTACCACTTGAGCCACAGTGCCGCTTTTGGTTTTTTCTGTTTTTGTGGTACTGAAGAATTGAACCCAGGGCTTCATGCACGCTATGCAAGCACTGTCCCACCAAGCCACATTCCCAGCCCCAGAGGATGGTTGAGATTAAATGATTTATATAGTTTTATTTCTTGATCTTTTTGATTAATATTATATAAGCCTTTTCTGATTAACATTATTGCTATCTTCTATTTATTTATTTATTTGTTTGTTTGTTTGTTTGTGGGTCTTGGGGCCTGAACTCTGGGCCTAGATGCTGTCCTTGAGCTATTCAGCTCAAGGTGAGCACTCTGTCACTTGAGCTACAGTGCCACTTCTGGTTTTCTGGTGGTTAATTGGAGATAAGAGTCTCACAGACTTTCCTGCCTGGGCTGGCTTTGAACTGTGATCTTCAGATCTCAACCTCCTAAGTAGCTATGATTACAGGTGTGAGTCACCAACGCCCGGCTTGATTGACATTATCATGTAAGCTTTTTCTAAGGGCATCATTTTTTATTTTTTTAGACTTGGGGTTTGAACTCAGGGCTTTGTTCTTGCTAGTTAGGCTGTCTATAATGCACACCACACTTCCAGTCCTTTTGTTCATTGATAATTTTTGACATGAGGTCTCAGCTTCCTGCTTAGATGCATACCTGGACCTGATCTTCCTAATAACTTTGGCTTCCCACTGTAGCTAGGATAGCAGGCATGCTACTACTTCTTCACTCTTCCCCTACTTCCTCTCCCCCCCTCCCCCAGCACTGTCCCTGAGCTTATTTTGCTCAAGGCTAGCATTCTACCAATTGAACCCCAGTGCCACTTCCGGCTTTTTCTGTTTATGTGGTACTGAGGTACAGGGCTTCATGTATACTAGCAAGCATTCTACCTCTAAGCCACATTCCCAGTCTCCCAACTTCTTCTTCTTCTTCTTCTTCTTTTTGGGGGGGTTCTGGTTATGGGGCCTGGACTCTGAGCCTGGGCGCTGCCCCTCAGCTCTTCAGCTCAAGGCTAGCGCTCTACCACTGGAGCCACAGCGCCACTTCCGGCTTTTTTCTTTTTGCTTATATGGTGCTGAGGAATCGAACCCAGGGCCTCAAGCATGCAAGGCAAGCACTCTACCACTGAGCCACCTTCCCAGCGCTCCCAACTTCTTTTGAGATGGGAGTCCCTTGAACTTTCTGCGCAGGCTGACCTGGAATTACTCTGCCCCATCTTAAGCCTCATGTAACTAAGATGACAAGCATGTGCCATGTGTCCGACTATTGGTTGAGAACAGGTCTTGTGAGCTTTTCTGCCAGGACTGACCTTGAACTGAGTTTTCCTAATCTTGGCCACTAAGTAGCCAGGCAATGTGAATCATTAGTGACCAGCTTGCATTTCTTTCATTAGTCAGGTTATGCATCATTTCCCATGTTTAAGGCCTATTTGTATTTTGTGTGAATTGTTAGTGTTTCCAAACTTGTGGATTATATCTAGGACTGGAATTGCTAGGTTGTATGGTCAATTCTAAATTTTACTGTTGGAGGAACTGCCAGGCTTTTCCAGAACCCCACAGTGGCTACAGTGCTTTTTTTTTTTTTTTGGGTCCGGTCATGGGCCTGAACTTGGGCCTGGGCGCTGTCCCTCAGCTCTTCAGCTCAAGGCTAGCGCTCTACCACTTGAGCCAGAGTGCCACTTGCAGCCTTTTTCTTTTTGCTTATGTGGTGCTGAGGAATCGAACCCAGGGCTTCATGCATGTAAGGCAAGCGCTCTACCACTGAGCCACCTTCTCCGCCCGTAATGAGTTCTTTATATATTTTAGATAGTAGATTCTTAGAAAATACATGATTTGCCAAAATTCTTTCTGTTTGAAGTAGTTTTGATGTTGTTATTGTTGATCCTCCTGTTTTCCCCCAAAATATGTAATTATCTCATTTGTAAGTAGTGAGTTTTTCTTCCTGAGTTTTATATTTTTAATTTTGTTGTCCTGGCTAATTGCATTGACTGTAGCCTCTAAAGTATTAACTAATAACAGGGTTAGTGAAAATCCTATGTTCCTTACTTTAATTGGAATGAAGATAATCATTCTGTGAGTTTGCAGTGTTGACTAGTTATACCCATAGTACAAAGACTTCAGCTTGTTTGTAGTTATTCACCATTGTAAGTAACATTATTATGAGCACTTTTACATAAATCCTCTATTTGTAGTGTTATTTTCTCTGGGAGCATTCCAAAGCTGTGTAATTGCTAAATCAATTGGTGTTGACAGTGCCAAGTTGTTCAGGTATAATTTTACAATAGATCATTTTGTATGAACAGTCTAAGGTGCTCATTGTTGGACTTCATTAATATTTTATGTGCGAAAGTAACATAGAAACATTTACCAATCTCTTTCATTACAGGGAAGCAGAAGGAGAAGGTTGGATAGTTACAGGGGGATGATTTTTAGCTTTTCTGATTCAGGCTTCAGTCATAAAGGCGTCTTTGACTTCAAGCCAACTGCTCTTTGTTGCTTTAGAATTTGGACTGACAGGTTCCCGTGTGGTAGAGTGCACCTGAGGTGATGATGTGAGTCACGTTGTGCCATGTATCCCAGAGTTCACAGATAATCAGACAGGGCCTTGGACCACATGAGAGTTGAGTGTATGTTTCTTCATGCATTGATCTGTAAAGCTCAGCAAGTGAAGCCTGGAGGATCTGCTTCTGTTCTGCTCATAGGTCGGGAAATGAGCTGAGGCTAAAGTATGCTATTCAGTCAGCGGCCATTGCCACAGTGTTGATGTCTAGAAACTGGGAACATTCATGCTGTTCCTACTGATGGGTTCATCTGGTCTCTTGGGCCAGCTTATGTTCTGCTGTGGCCTAGAATCTCTGCGTGTGTTTGGGACTTAGCTGTTCAGTGCTGTGCTTTTCATATTGTTTGTAGACTCTTCCCTCCTACAAATTTGAATGTTTTAATATTAGAGTCTCTTTCTGTGTTGAAGATAAATGGGGTTTGGTTGTTGAGCTTTCTTTTTTCCTTTAGTTTCAGATGCTTCATCAAAGTGAATCAAATAAGAAAGAAAAGATCAAGACAAAGGGAGCTGACTTTGAAGATGACTTGAGAGATGAAGTAGAGGATGCTGTTCAGAAAGTCTGCAATGCCACCGGATGTTCAGTTAGTATTCCTTTCATGCAGTAGAGCTTTGTCCACAGGGCTGGGCATGTGGCTTACCTGCTACTGTTATAGCATCACTAGTATGCCAGCACCAGCCTGGCCAAGACAGGTGTGCAGTTAGGTGATATGGGATGTCTTAATGAGCTTGAGCTGTCCTGAGAGGACTTAATGTGAGCTGGTCGTTCATTTCCTCATTTGCTAGACTTTACTCAATACTTCTCAAAGCGCTACGGGGTCAATTTAATTTTTTTGGACTAGTATGTTATACTAATAAAGGTGTAGTTTCATAGAGGGAATCAATTTATAAATATATTTTGAGTGGTTATTTCACATGACTGTTGCTATTGGTATTTTCTAAGTGGAAAGGTCTTGAAACCTCGTGTCCATCTTTGTATTTAAGTCAGGAGGTGAAAGCAGGAGCATTTGAGTTCATAACCATCCTAGGCTACAAAGTGAGATTCCCACCTCCCCCCAAAAAAACCCAAAACTATCAATAAAATAACATCATTGTGTTGATGAGCTTGATAAAGCAGAACTAGATAGAAAAGTGTATCTAGAGTCTTAAAGTGTGTTTCTTTGTTTCCTGGATAGGATTTTAATTTAATAGTCCAGAACCTGGAAGCCGAAAATTACAATATTGAATCTGCAATAATTGCCATGCTTCAGATGAACCAAGGGAAAAGAAATAGTAAGTCCGTGATAGCTGTTTATAAGCTTCCTAATTGGCTCTGTTGGTGATGTCAACCTAATTGATCATTTAGTTTATTGAAGTCCTTCATGTGCTGTTTTGTTTCCCCTTAATCCTGGATCTGCATGGAGAAGGTAATTGGGGTTGGAGAAGGAACAGTGGAGTCAGATAGGCCAGCTGGCCTACAATTACATGTGGGGTGGGGTGAGAGTTATGCAGGAGTGCATGGAAGATACCCGATCTAGTCTTGGGGGTAGAGAGTGACAGGGAAGACTACCCCCTAGAAATAGGATATCTTTGTAAAATTCAAAAGACATGTGGAAGGGTGAGATACCTTTATTTGGAAATTTTTATGATACTAGCATACTATCAGCTAAAGATCATTTAGATAGCTTTTCTGTAAGCTAAGTTTAATTTTGACTCAGAGGAAGGAAGGAAGGAAGGAAGATGACTTCTCAAGTTACTTACGTAAACTTTTTCCACGTGATCAAGTACATTAACATCCACTTCACGTGTTTGCTGTGCCTCTGTCAAACACAAGGACCTTGGTTTTTGTGGTGTTGAACAGCACTGTCCAGTACATGCACTCCCAGTATGGCGGGACTTGATGTGTAGGGAATAAGGTGGGCATTTTAAATGGCGTTTACTTTAAATTAATTTTAATTGCCACATGTGACTGGTGGCTGCTGGGTTGGATGTCATCACTTGAGAACTTCTTCTGGGGTTTGTGTACAAATGAAAGATTTCTCTCTGAAAATTCATTTTAAAAAGTAGTTTTAAGGAACCAAACCCTTCTGCTGTCAGGAAGCTGATTACAAGCTTCCTTGTGATCACAAGGTTAATATTCATCCTTTAGCTCTACCAAGTATTTTGTCCCTTGTTCCCAATCTGTTTACATGAAATGGAATTTTGTTTCTTCAGAAAGTGATCTGGGGCTCACGGGATGCTGGGTAATTTATAGCATTGGGTTGTACCTCTGTCAGGTTCTTGGGTTTGTCCCTCCCCCCCTCCCTTCTTCCCTCCCGTCAGTCTGTCCTTCCTTCCTTCCTTCCTTCCTTCCTTCCTTCCTCCCTCCCTCCCTCCCTCCCTCCCTCCCTTCCTTCCTGTGTATCTTTCTCCTTCCCTCCCCTCTCTCTCATCTCTTCTCTTCTTTTCTTTTCTTTTTTTTTTTTTTTGCTGGTCGTGGGGCCTGAACTCTGGCCTGGGCGCTGTTCCTCAGCTCTTCAGCTCAAGGCTAGCGCTCTACCACTTGAGGCACTGTGCCACTTCCAGCTTTTTCTGCTTATGTGGTGCTGAGGAATCGAACCCAGGGCCTCATGCATCCAAGGCAAACACTCTAACACTGAGCCAACTACCCAGCCCCTTTTCTTTTCTTTTCTTTTCTTTTTGTTGGTCATGGGCTTGAACTCAGACCTGGGTGATGTCCCTGAGCTTTTTGCTCAAGGCTTGTGCAGCTCTACTTCTAGTTTTCTGGTGGTTAGTTGGAGATAAACGTCTCATGGATATTTGAACCTTGATCCTCAAATCGCACCCTTGTGAGATTATAAGTGTGAACCACCAGTGCCTGGCTAAATTCTTGGTTTTAATAACATGCTTTTCTTTGGAAGGTGCAGAGGAGAGCCTTGAAAACCTTGAGCCCAGTGGCCGATCACTGAAGCTGAGTGGCCTGTTATGGGAGGAGGGTGGCAGCGGCTCCAGAATCTTTGGAAATCAGGGCTTAAATGAAGGCAAGACTGAAAACAATAAGGCACAGGCTATCCCCTGTGAAGAAAACAAAGCAAATAAAAACCAGCTCCCAAAGGTAGGAAGGAGAGGCAGACAGGCAAATGGGGTGTTGCTGAAGTTTTGTTGCCAGATATGGGGAGTTGAAAGTTCACTTTCTTTTTTCTTTTTTTGGTTGTGGGGCTTGATCATAGGGTCTTGGCACTGTCCCTGAGTTCAAGGCCAGCACACTACTACTTTGAGCTACAGCACTATTTGTCATTTTCTGGTGGTCAATTGGAGATAAGAGTCCCACAGACTTTCCTGCCTGGGCTGGCTTTGAACCATGATTTTCAGATCTCAGCATCCTGAGTTGCTAGGATTACAGGCGTGAAGTTCATTTTCATGTGTCTTTCTTTTGATTTGTTATATGAATAGTGGAAAGGGGTGGAAAATGGTTCAGGGAAGAGGGGCGGGGATGCATAAAATTCTCAAGCAGAATGAATGCCTTGTACTGTGGGGCCACACATGTGGGAGGATCCAAATGCTGAAAAATCGTCCTGTGTTCACTGGCGGAAACTACCTTCTCTGCCTAGTGTTCCTGTGTGATGGCGCTTCCTGGCATGTACACACCGTTATTTTATTTATTTATTTGTCAGTCATGGGCTTGAACTCTGGGCCTGGGAGCTGTCCCTGAGCTCTTCAGCTGAAGGCTAGGGCAAATGGGGGGTTGCTGAAATTTTGTGCCAGATATGAGGAGTTGAAAGTTAATTTTCTTTTTTCTTTCTTTCTTTATTTTTTTTGGTTGTGGGGCTTGAACACAGCGTCTTGGCACTGTCCCTGAGTTCAAGGCTAGCACACTACTACTTTGAGCCACAGCGCCACTTCCAGTTTTCTGGTGGTCAATTGGAGATAAGAATCTCATAGTCTTTCCTGCCTGGGCTGGCTTTGAACTGCGATCCTCAGATCTCAGCTTCCTGAGTAGCTAGGATTATAGACGTGAGCCACCGGTGCCCGGCCCTCTTTGGGTAATTTGGGGAGAAGGAGTTGATTTTTTTTGCTATGTCAGCAAGGAGATATACTTTGCAAAGCAAATTTGAGCAGTAATGGAAAATAAATTGTTTTTGGTCTCGAGCTGCTAACAGGCAGCCTGACTCAGCTGTGCTGGTGACTCAGTGGTGGTCTCTTGCAGGTCACAAACAAGCAACGGAGGGAGCAGCAGCGGCTAGAAAAGAAGAAACGACAGGAGGAGAGACACCGCCAGAAAGCCCTGGAGAGCAGGAGTAGCCATGGGGACAGTAGCAGAAGCGAAGCAGATGTGAACACACAGGTCACCTTGGTGAAGACCTTCGCTGCTCTCAACATCTGACTCTGGCGTCCTGTGAGCCAATGAATGCTTTGAACCAGGCTTTCCAGGGAGGCCATCATGGGACAGTATGAAACCCACCAACAGCCCACACAAGCTCACACTCCGTTAGTTTTTTTCAGCCTGCCTCTTTGTTCAGGATTTTGTCAGTGCTGTGCTTGATTAGACCAGGAAAGCCTTGCCCTGAGAATCAGAGTTCAGTGACTCTGGGATTGCCCCTTCACCCTTGGGGTGAGTTTGCTGTATTGTTTATGAAATAGTTTGAGTAATTGTTAGAAATTCGGAATGACCAACTCCTCAGTTTCATTTTTCAGGCAAATGTTAACATAAAGGGTGATTTATTAATGAACTCAGGAATATGTTTAGATTTTTATTTTCTTCTTATTCAAGTTACTCAGAAAAGAATCCAGGAAGTGATTTTCCAAAGTAATGTGATTGGCAGGGTGGCCTGCGGCTACCCTGAACAGCTCTGTTTCCCTCCCGCCTGTCTCTGGTGTGGTCTCAGATAGTGTAGTTGTGCGGAGGGCTCACCCACACTTGAGCCATGCAGTGGGTGAGGCCTGGGCTCTGCTAAGAAGTCTACAGTGGGGATGAGTTTTGGGTGTTTTTTTTTCTTGATAATCAAGAAGGGAGAAGTCAGGGGACTCCTGGGTTTTTGCCTGGGAAGATCCTAAAGAAATGACCTGCTTTCACAGGAGAAGTTAGGAAGAATATCTAAGGCTTTTCATTTTAAACACCTATGTTTTCTTCCCTGCTAATCTAGACTTAGATGCCTTCAGAGAAATAAATGGTAATTTGACCTTCCTAGGTCAAATTAGTATGTGGAAATGAAATCCCACACATGGTGTCTTTTATTTCTTTTTATTTAAGCCCCGTTTGGGATTTCAGTGTTGGGAAAACTGCAGCATCTCTATATTTGATCAGTGGCCTCAACAGCAGGGAAGTGGCCAGACATTTGGGCAGTGGGCAGGGGCTCTCCCCATCCAGAGTGGGCTGGCCTTGAACTTCAGCACCGTCATATGTGCCTGGATGTAGTCTTTGCCTCCTGCAAACCTAGTATTTGAGCAGATTATAGAGAATGGGTCAAAGGTAAGTTTCTTGTTATCTCCCCAGTGCTTAGACTTCAAAGCGACAAGAATCCAGAGGCAAGGGAGAACTATGCAAGGCTTGCTTACATGAACACATGCGCCGTTGTCTGCGCAGACCCTGTCTTTACCAGCTGGACATTTGCGTTCGTCAGTTTTAATGACAGTTTTACATGTTTATTTGTTCAAGTTAGGGACATTTTGTGGTCAGAGCACCAGAAATCTCCCGGAGCAGCTTCAAGAGTGCTGTGCTTTGGCCACAGTCCGTTGTGTTATGTTGCACATTTAGAAACTACAGCATTTTTTCTCTCTACATGTCATGGAGTCCTAGTTTGTGGTTTTCTGTGTGAAAGGGCCTTGGGATCTGAGTTTTCAGACTCATGGTCTGTTGTCTGTCCTTTCCGGCCAGCTGAGGCCTTTTGGATCGTAAGTCTTGTTTATGCTTAATACTGCTTGAGTACTGCGATGGTGTACAGAAATCCAGAAGCCAGAGAAAGCTCACAGGAGACCGCTGGCAGCAGTGCTGCTGCTTTATTTATGGCTGAATGAAGGTAGTCTTGGGCCTACTGGGTTGTAGAAATTTAGAAGCTGCTAAGAAATTACTACAGAATATTGGGAACATTAATTTATAATCTTTTTAATTCTGGTAATAGGCCTCAGCATTTCTGGTATACAGTGGCAGTTTTAAAAACTAGTCAAATGGCTGTAGTGTTTTTTTTTTTTCCCCCTACCATTTCACAGCTTTCCAGTTATAGCTGGTTTGTTTGCGTGTTAATTACTAGACACGGGTACATGCGCCTAGCTTCACTGGTGTCCTCTAGCTACGAGTCTGAATTTAGGCCTCACTGCCTTAGTCTCATTAAAGCGAGATAGACAGAAGCCATAGGCTTAGTGGCCTTAGGGAGCACTTATCAGCTCCTTCGCTAGCAGCCAAAGCAGAGCCAGGTGTGTTTACTCTCTGGATGGAGATTGTCCTCATGTATAGTCTGTCTTACAAACTGACCCCCATCTTAATCTCCAGCCTATGTTGGGGCTGGTTTATGTCTTGGTAGCTTGCAGTGGGGCCTCTGGAGTAGTGGTCCACAGCTGCTTACTGGCCTTATGTAGAGGAAGGATTTTTAGACATTACGAAGCTCTTTTTAAAAGGCTAATAAGAGAGAGAAAAATTAGTGGCAATAAGCTTTAAACTATAGAATATAGAGCCACAATTTTAACATAATGTAGTTGCCACCAGGAGATGTGAGAAAGATAGATTGTATATGTACTCTAAATATTTCAACAATATGAACATAGCCTTTTAGGAGCAAAATATGGCTGAGGAATTGTGGCAGAATTTTACATGCTAGTCAGATAGTTTCTTCTATAAGCTCTGAGAACACTCCCACCCCCTTCAGGTTGTGAGGGAAATGAAGTGAGGCATCCTTTGTGAGCAGCTAGAGCCGGGCTCTTCAGCGAGATGTCCCGCCTGCCTGCCCCTCTGGGGAGCTGTACAACGTGAACTAGGGTGGTGGCCCGGGGGAGGAGCAGCTCACACAACAGTGCGTGTATCAGGAGCACTGTCACAAGGCCCTGTGGTCAGTGTGCAGTTTCTCACATCCTCAGAAGCTCGTGTCTGCCTGGGTTTCACTGGGTCAAGATAGCATGCCCTCAGTTTTACCTCTGTGAGATGAACTCAGCTGGTCACAGGAAACTTAGATCCCTAGTAAGAGTGGACTAAGTCTGTGAGCAGAAGGGTCTTTAAGAGGATGGGTGGAGCTTTTCTCGGTAGACTCATCCCTTCCATGGCCCTTCGCTGGCCCTTGTTGGTAGACACATAGCCCTCCCCACTTCCCCTCAGGCCTTGGTCTGTGTTGGTAGACTTGGGGTCTGATGCAGGGATTTCATTTTGCTGTTCTCATCTCCCCTGGCTTCTTTTATCTCTGCTACAGAGCAGGGGTGTTGAAGCTGTGAGTCCGTGTAACGCGCGCACTTTCTTCTGGGTGTGTCTCAGCAGGGACACACTTAAGTTATGAAAAGCCCTCCATTACACAGTAGAGAGGGGAGAATTTCTGGTATGTGAAGGCAATACTGAGATTGTCTTTTTTTCTTACAAGGACTAGTACAGTGTATACCCTGCCGTGCCTCTGAGAGGGCCCAGGGAAGGGCTGTGCCTTGTAGATGGCCTGGACCTCTTCTGTCCCAGGTGAAAAATCCCTTTCAGAAACCTCAGCCCTTAAGGATTTCCTCCCAGTCATTCAGTCTCTGTTTAACTGTCCTTACTAGGACTACATTGAGCTTGATTAAAACATCCAACATCCTTGCATAGTTACTTGAGAAGGGGCTGGTACTAGTACGAAGAATTAAGTTCCATACAATCATGCACTTTTGCACAGTGAGTTTATCTGAAGCAGGGCGTACTCATGATCCTGGCTTTCCCCCTGTGCTGGTGGGCATGGAAGGTCTGGATCACTGGAGGAGACCCGAGTCGGGCTCTGCTCCTTTGCTTATCAGCATCTAGCAGGTCCTGTTGCCATCCACCTCTGACAATTACTCAGCTTAGCCACAGACCTCTGCCTGTGGTGTAAGGTCATGTCCCTTGGTTGAAACTGGATCTACACGAGTGTGAGGCTCACAGCGTCCTGCTCTTGGCACTCATTTCCTGTGTCAGCCCTTTTCCCAGTATCCTCTGCTGCACTAAGCTGAAGAGAGCTGGGAGTCAGACTCAGCACCCTGTGCTCCGCTTCCTAGGTCCCCTAGGAAGGAGGGCAAGGCATCTCTTTTCTAATTGCACTCTGCTTGTTGAAGCTTTGGTCTGGAGATCCTTAGACCTCCATTGGGTCCAGATCCACAGACTTCACAAGTCTGCTTTATTTGTGGTGGGAAACATGACCCATGTCCCATGTCTGTAGTTCATTCCCCTAAGCCGTCCTTCACACATTATGTTCATCTGAACCATTTTTTTTTAATTTACCAAAGTACTGTACTTGGCTATTTGCAGTGTTTTCAAAACCAAATGTTTCTTTTTGTGTTTTTAACCTTTAATACTTGGTGCAATAGAAGCTGCAAAGATGTGCCACTTTATCTATGAAATGGAGTTTTGTATATCAATAAATTCTAGTTTAAAAAAAAAAGTTTCAAGTTCCTTGTTGTTTTGGTGTTGGGAATGGTCCCCAGGACCTCATGCATGCTAAACAAGTGTTCTACCACTGAGCTTCCCCAACTCAAGTTGTTCTACCAACATTGAACTACCATGTGAGAAAAGACTCAAAAGCACCCTGAGAATTCTGGGGGTGGGGTGAGGTTCCATGGGGTCTGTGAGTACAGACCCTCTGTATGGGCAGAGCCATTCTCAAGACCTGAGCACTTCACAATCCCTGCTGTGTGACTGAGAACATCTCTGATAACTTTCATTTATCCGAGAGAGAGCTTGTCTGTCAGCTGCCATTCGTCTTGATCCTCGAAGGTTGGCCTGAGACCCTGTTAGCAAGGAGACTCGTGTGCTGGCCGAGGACAGCAGTGACAGGAACATGGATCACCTGGAAGAGCTCTGCGGAGGGGCAGGGCGAACAGTGGACCAGCGAGAGGAAGTGCCAGTGCCCCCAGCAGGTACCCGGTCCACATGTGGACCCCGGCCAGTCGAGGCGTGGGGCTGGCACACAGACTTCACTTACCTTCAGGATTTTGGCCTGGACTCTCACCCAATGTTAGCAGCTTTCAGAACTGGCTCCCTGGCTCTCTGACAGCAAAACCTGGGCTTGGATGGTTCTCTGGATGAAAGAGAATATTCCAGCCATGGGCAGGGAAGGTCTGTCATCGCTATCCATGCCTGATTGAGAGTCTAGACAAACTATTGTGTTCCTGATCCCCAGAGGCCCAGATGCCTGTTGTCCATAACTCAACACACAGCATGTACTTTGAGGATGGGGCTAAGGACCAAAGCGATGTCCTACTTTAGGTGCCCCTTCCTCAACTCCCATTTAGGGGTTCAGCTGGTTCCCCTACCTCCGTGCAGTAGGTGACTTGAATGACATTTTTTTTGGGGGGGTGGTCTGGTTGTGGGGCCTGAACTCTGGGCCTGGGCGCTGTCCCTCAGCTCTTCAGCTCAAGGCTAGCGCTCTACCACTTGAGCCATAGCACCACTTCCGGCTTTTTTTCCTCTTTGCTTATGTGGTGCTGAGGAATCAAACCCAGGGCTTCAAGCATGCAAGCAAGCGCTCTACCACTGAGCCACCTTACCAGCCCCTTGAATGACTCTTAAGGACAGAAATGTTCTTACGCCACAGAGGAACAAGGGGCTGGCTATGCCAGTGTCTCTTGAGAACTGTTTGTGGATGCTGCAGAGAGCTGCCTGAAAACCAGAGCTCGTGAGTTTCCCACTGCCAGACACCGGCGGGGGCACTCATGGCTCCTACGTTTTCAGTCTGTGCCTAAGCAGCAATGTGGGTTTGTCCAGTGTAATGTGCTGACATGGGCAGGAAGACAGATGGTAGCAAGGCAGAGATTTAGAGTTCTTTGGTTGGAAAAGACTATGACCATGCTACTTTGTAGATCCTGATTGGCAGAAGGAAACATTTTCCACCTTGGAGAAAGTGCTGAACCTTTGTATGGCAATATATTCATTCATTCCAACATCTGAGAATCAGCCCCACATGTACTCTCCCTCTACTTCCCAAACCTTCAGCCCAGGAGATGAAAGTGACACTTAACCATGATCCATAAACATATACCCTAAAGGAAAATGTTTGTGACATGAGCACAGAAATCAAGGAAGGCTTGTTGGAGGAGGTGACCCTAGGAATAGGCCTGAGAGGAGAGAGAGGGTGCAGAAATAGGAGCAAAGGCATTTTGCACTGAAGGTTCAACATGAGCAAAACCCTGGAGTGGAAAGAGTGGAGAGCAAGCCCCAGGTTTTTATGGGAGAGTTGACAGACATTTGGGAGGAAGACTGAGATGTTCCTTTTTCAAACGCTTCTTGTGCATTTACCACAGGGTGAGTAGCACCGTGCTTGCTGAGTTCTAAAGATCCGCTGTGCCTGGTCCAGCTGGGCTGCCTTTTCAGTTTGTGGACATGGCTGCTGCATGTCCTCTGACCCGGAGTTAAAGAGGTAGCACCCTCCAGGATTAAAATTTTTTTTCTGTCAGTCCTGGGGCTTGAACTCTGGGCCTAGCTGCTCTCCCTGAGCTCCTTGTAGCTCAGGGATAGTGCTGTACCACTTTGAGCCACAGTACTACTTTCTTGCCATACCATCTCTTCATCCAATTGCAACTATTTGCCTCTGGAGGCATTGATCCAAGGGCACATGGTTTTCAAACAAGTGTCCATTTAAGATAAATGGTCATTCAGATGGCAGGGAGCCCAGAGGCTATTCAAATACAATATTTATCATTTCTATCCAGCCTCTCTGGGGTGGGAGATGCAGAAGATGATGGAGCATCTGCAGTTTATTTATGTAATCCTTAAGACTGTGTGAGGAAGAGGAAGGTGATGGCTCTGCCCTATTTTATACATGAAAGAATGGATAACTGCTTAAAGATCACATAGTGGAAGCAGAGGAAGTAGTTGATCCCAGAGTTGCCTGCTCCTACCCTACTGCAGCCCAAATAACTGGGTAAGCAGGGCTTGGGGAGGTCTAAAATCTCCAGGTGGGAATGTAACAATTTGAGACATCCCCAAAGCATGTATGAAAAAGAGAAAGCTTTTAGGTTGAGGGAAGCTACAAAAGAGCAAAGGCAGGAAAACATCACAGGGCCTGGTGTGGTATAGGTAACGATGCATTGATGCAGTTGGATAAAGGAGACTGGAAACATGCATAGTACCAAGCCTCAAGTGCTAGGGGCTGAGGAACAAGGGGGAGCCATGACAGGGGAGCAAAGGAGTGACATAATGGAAATCAAATCATCAATAGATATGACAGACTGGATGGAAAATGGAGGGCTAGGAATCTTTGGTCCTAGGTTCTTAGCTTTAGTGTAGAACTTACAGGAGCAAGAATAATTGATGCCTGTCTGCTAGCTAACAAGGATATTTGATCCGTCCCCAGTACCCAGCAAAAGGCCAGAACCATAGTTTGTATAGCTTACTAAAGGAGAGAATGAACTTGGGTAAAGGATCAGTTCTTTATCAGTGGCACTGTGAAGAGCCCCAAAGAAGCAGAGGAAATGTCAGTGAAATCACTGGACTCTTCAGTCAGAAAATTTGTTGTAATTTCTGATCTCTTATTCTGCAAGTAATATTTAATTCAGTGCTTCAGATTCAGCTAATAGAACAAAAGCAGAGAAACAAATTCCGGTTATCAAAACAGGAGAGGTAAGTTATGAAAACATCAATGTAACAATGTGCCCTTCTTAGCCATGATGGAGTCCCTTCTCCCATCCATCTATCCATCCATCCATCCATTTGTCCATTGATCCATCGGTCTGTCCATCTGATGAATTAACACTATATAAAACACTTAGAAGAGTGCCCTGTAAATACCAAAAGCTTAATTAATGTTACATGTTCTTGTTATGACATTCATTCATGGGACATTATTGCTAGCCACATAAATGTCCTTTCATATATACTAATGCCTTTAAATCTTGTCACAATCAGTCTGTAAGGAAATGCAGACTGTCTACAAATGTAGACAGAGACTGGGGCCATGGCCATTTGTCAGCACCTCTTAGACCTTCATATTCATACTTGGAGGTCTTTTAACCTATCAGTTCTGATATATCAGGTTCGAGACCACCTTTCTACCAAGATTCTTCCACTGCTGCTGGTGCTGTCCATGGACCCCATTGAACAGTGAATCTTAACAGAATGCAGGTCTATTCCTGAAACATTTGACTTCAGTCCAAGATTCCCCTTTTATGCAGGCCTTTTGTGGAGTCTGTAGCTGGAAATCAAGTGTGTGTACTGTCGACATGCACACAAATGGACCTGAGACAGACTTTTTACTTTCATCCATTGAACGTTTATTAAGACCTGGGAAGCGGGCTAGGGTGAGCTGTGACCAATGGGCTCAGCCCTGGTCTAAGGGGTTGTGTCAACAGCCGTACCAGGCCGTTCCTGAGTTGCAGGTTTCACCTTGTTGGACAGTTACACAACTGTCAGATTGATCACCAGATACATTGTCCCTTAGATCCATCATCCCTCTCCATTTCACCCCTACCAGAGCCACGCCCCCTACCCTCTTTCCTGATTTTCCCATTTCTGCAGAAACATCATCACCCTAAGGTGGCTGCAAAGCCTTCTTTCGTGATCTCATAGGACGTTTATTATTGAAAAGGCAAGTCCAGAAAGTGTACCAGCCCAGAAGCACACTTTATTTACCCACAGGACGAAGGAAAAAATGTGTAGGCCAAATTTCAACTTTTTTCCCCTAATAGTCTGAAAAAGACAGACACCAGAGGGCGCCTCAAGACCACTTTTCCTGACAAATGAAGCTTATGCTCACCCCACACCCAGGCCATTTTTGCTATTAAGGCCTGGTCTTCCTGTGCATTCAGCCAATGACAACAGCAGAATATACATCTGTTTCGTGTTTCCTTCTTGCTAGCATAGAGCTGCTTCACATTTGAAAGTTCATGACACATCCCTTTGATGTCTTATGATCTTCAAAGTCCTGACTGCTCTATATACGCTAGGAAAGGGACGAAGGGGTTGGATGTTTATGGAGCGTCCCCTGTGAGATCTGCCTTGTGCAATGCATTTGCATGGCTTTGTGTCTTTTGAGTAAGCTCTTTGTGAACCCACAGTCCACCTGCGAGTTTTAGATGGTAGAGCTATCCAAGTTAGAGTTAGTAAAACCCTCTGGAGCACCTTGCTTCCAGGGTCGGCTGAGTGCTTCCTGCTGGGGCCCCCTTGGCAACCCCAGTATGTGGAGCCCTTTTGGCCTCTCTGCACCCTGTTCAGCTACGTGGGCTCCCAGCTGGCCTTCCCTGGGTGTCTAGTCTTTCCAGACCTCCTGGGTTTGGTTAACATGGCCACCAGAATGGGGTATTGAAGTGACCAATGTCAACTTCCTAAAGCAATGATGGGTCTGGAATAAGGAACCCCTCGGGGAGAAGGACTGTTCTTCAGTTCCCAGATGCCCCTTGGCCAAGAAAGAGGGTTTGGCATGGGTGCCAGTGGCTCCTATCTATAATACTAGCTACTCAAGGCGGGCTGAGATCTGAGGATCATAGGATCTGGGCAGAAAAAAAATGAGACTCTTTATTTCCAATTAACCAGCAAAACAACAGAACCAGGGGTGAGACCCAAGTGGTGGAGCACCAGCCTTGAGCAAAAAAAAAAAAAAAAAGAGCGTAAGGTCCTGAGTTCAAGCTTCAGTACTGGCTCAGAAAGAAAGAAAAGAAAAGATACCAGGAAAGAAAGAAAAAGGAAGGAAGGAAGGAAAGAAGGTTTGGGTAAGATGGTTCTACAATGGCTTTTGCCTCTGAAACAGTCAATGTGAGTAGACACATTTTCAAGCAGATGACAGTGGGGACAATATTTTTAGGTTGGTATTTTTTATGCCTCTCAGATTAGGCCATCTGGTCAGACATGGCCATTGCCACAATTGCCTTGAATGAGAACTATAGAAATTAGAAGAGAACCACAGAAGAATGCTTTCATGGAAAATGGAAAAGATCCAGTGCGGTGTTATAGATCCTGTGTGGGTGTTACAGACTTGGTGTTTTGGTGTGGCACTAGTGTCACATCTAGTCCCGTGTGTCCCTGTGCTTCGAGCTGTGCTCAAAATCTGAATGAACCAATGAAACCGTAGACCAATGACTTCCTAGGATGACGGCACTGAGAAGCAAAGGGTTCAATTTATAGGGAAACACTATTCACTTCCTTGGAAGAGAGAGCTGAGATCCCAGGGGTGAGTTTGTCAGTCATGGGCATGGAATGGCCCCCTGGTACCTGGGAACACAGGGGTGGGGTGGGGAGGTGAGGCCCAGAAGGCCAGGCTGTGGGAACACTGTGGGGCGGGGGTGAGGGGGTGAGGGGTGAGGAGGCATTGGCTTTGCTTGGTTCCAAGCTCACCCAGGCCTGGCCTGCAGCAGCTGGGGTGGGGCAGAGGAGGTGAGCGGGCCTCAGCAGGGTGGGGTGGGTCCGGTGCACAGCCTGTTGGGGTAGTGCGCATACTTGCGGCTGTAGGTGTCCAGATTGCGGCGAAAGCAGAGTGCAACCTTCCTGTCACACTCACAGGTTTTCTGCTGGCAGACAGTCCTGCCGGCTGGATGGGACAAGGTAAATTGGGACGGTGAACAGAAAGAAGCACAGGCACAGACAAGATGGCTCCACGTCCACAACCCCAGCCTCAGCCCGTGCTGATGGGGACCCATGCGGGTGCGGAGGTCTCTGGGACAGATGATCTTCAAGGGATCGGAGGGAAGGGAAGGCACAGGAAGGCCCGGGACACTTTGTTCTTGTGGTTTTCCTGCTCTCCCCCAAGCCACCAGACAGTCCTGAGTTCTCTCTTGCCCCAGGGAGATCAGGGGGCTCATGATCTCTTTCCCCAGCGCCCCACCAGGAGGCATTTCTAAGTCCTTTCCCCATGCGGTGGCATATTGGACTGTCAAGAAGAAGGAAATGTGCAGCCAACCCCAGATTGCCTGTGCCTGCCCCTGGTGGGCCTTTCTCTAGGCTGAAGGCTCTTAGATCAAAGCTAGGGCATGCTTAGAGTCTCTTTTTCTATCAGAGTGGACAGAGGACCCCCCCCCCCTCGCTATCCCCTGGGAATCATAATGCCCTCTCCTTCCCAGAGCTGGCTGGCATGAGCACTACAGGTACCAGTTGTGTCTGGAAGGCTCCTTTGCCTTCTACAGTAACTACTGTCTACCCAGAGGGGTTGTGGGCTGTGGCTCTTTTTTTTTGTTTTGTCCTCAAATAAATCTCCCTGTTCAGAAGGCTTTAGTGCCCATTTTCCCCATCAAAGATCCATATTTCTCACAAGGATTCTGATCACACCATCGATTTCAGTACCATCCCGACAGTGGACTGTCTCAATCTTGCATAGGCTGCCCCCTTTCCCCCCAGTGACGGGCGTTCACTACCTAACCAAGCTGCAGGAGTCAGATGCTGAGCCAGCTCTGCCAGCTCTGCCTAGGTAGGTAAGTCGGCTCTAGCTCAGTGCCTCCCCCGTGAGATCTGAGCTGGGACTCTGCCTACCCACCCAAATCCTTTCTGCACCCCTCTCCCTCCTTCCAGTCAGCACCTGGATCTAGGTGACAAAAAGGCTTGGTCCTCTGATTCTCTTGCCTTCTAGTTCCTCTCTCGCTCTCTTGGTGTATGCTGCTTCTCCAGTTGGGGATCAGAAGGAAATTAATGGGATCAGATGGGCATGGGGTGTGGAAAGTGGAGGAAATATAGCCTGCCAATCCTACAAGGGCGAATCAGGCTTGGGGACCAGGGCCACAGCCCAAAGCTCCTGCTTGTGTGGTAGTGATCTCATGCTGGGGAGGGGGTGGTATGACTCCAGGTCTCCAGGCTGTGACTTAGCTTTGTCCCTTCAGCCTCGAGCTGGGAGGAAGCACCTGGGGCTGAGGCAGGTGCTCTGGAGCCTCTGGGCCCCAGTGTCACATGACCCTGGGGGGGGGAGCTTGTGTTGCAGCCCAGGGTCTGGCCCTTGAACCCAGGTCCTTGAACATGCTAGGTGATCCTTTACCACTTGAGCCATGCTCCCTAGTCCAGGGGTTTCTGTCTTAAGCTGACTCCCCCTCCCCCACTCGCCCCTGCCACCATATTTTGGCCATGTTTGGGGCCACTCTAGGACCTATCTACCTACCACAGAGGATGCCACGGAAGCCAGCAGAGAAGATGTACTTTTCCAGCTTGGGCTCGCAGCCCAGCTTCTGAAGGCGCCCATAGCAGCAGTCATGGGCATGGCAGCACCTATTGGGGTCATGGTCAAGAGCTGTAAGCCGAGCTGGGCCGGACCAGGGGCTGCTGGGGGCTGGGCCCAAGGTAGTTCAAAGGAAAGGGTCGGTCCCCTGCTCATCAGGTGGCCCCCAATCCTCCCTCCCGCCCCCCCCCAGGGGCCCCCTTGTCCAACTCCTCACCAGTCAGTCTGGTCTACAGGCCAGTGGGAGCCACCAACCCCGCAGTAGCAGCCGTAGTCATTATACTGTAGTGCGGATTTCCCTGTCATCCTCTCGATCATGATCCCAAGCTGAACCAGGTTCCCATGGGCCAGTGCCACTGCAGAGGGGGGAGGGCGGAGGCTACGGGGCCCCTCAGGGGCATCAAGCATCTCTCCCCGTGACCTGCCACTCTGTTTTCCTCAAATCCCATTCCAGGCTTCTCTCTGATGGGCCAATTAAGCGCCTCTCCCAGAAGTACCTCTCCCGGCCACCAATGATAAGTTGATATTTAATTTCCTAGCCCGCCCCCCCATCATGCCACACCCCCTGTTCCCCACTCCCTCCTGGAGCATCACTCACTTGCCCCTTCTCATGGCCTCTGTCTCCCCCAAGAATATTCTGTACCCCAAATCTCTGTACCCCCCAAAGCTATATTGGTCACCCTAATAGACCTCCCTGGATTCCTCCAGATCTTCCTGACTCAGTCACAGGGCAGTGCCCACTGCCCACCGAGGCAGGATGAGGCTAAACATGGAAGCCAGGGCAGAGAGGAGCCCTGGGTGTGCTGGCCTGTCTTGTGCACCCCCATGCCCCTTCAGACTGCATTCTCCTCCCTCTGCTGGCCTCAGAATCAGCCCCTGGATGGTGGCAGGAAGGGGGGGGGTCCTCTGCAGATCAAGGACATCTAGGGAGCTGAGGGTTGCCAAATGGGATGGGAGAGGCCTTGAAGGTCACTTACCCAGGAGACACAGGAAGGTCAAGGTCGGAAGCAGGGGAGGTTGCATTCTGGGGGGAAGGTGAGCAGAGATGCGGTAGCTGCTGAGGAGGAGGAAGTGAGGAGCAGGGCCCTCTGATCTCAGGGCACCTCCCAATTAGTTAAATACACAGATCGTGTCTACTCCCCCATCATTAACCCTTGAGGACCCAGTGATGCAATGATCCTTCTCTGACTGACACCCCGACTAAGTCCCCAGGGGAGGGGCCAGCTATGGGCTCTGCTTCCAGGACGTGGGGGTGGGGTAGGGGCAACTGCATGGCTCTCTTCCCTTTCATGCCCTTCCCATCCCATCACCTGCCCTTTCCAGGATCTCCATCTTAGTTCCCACAGACCAGGCTGGGCGTGAATGACTATGCCTGCTTGTCATTCTTGGTGTCTTTCCTTCATCCCTATAGTACCCATTCAGTGACTGACAGCCCCAGCGGTCAAGTCTGTCTTTGCCTGAGCAGAACAGACGCCCTTCCTCTAGCCTTCCCTGCTCTCCACCTGCTCTTGACTGGGCTAACTTGACCATCCACTTCCATCAACATTTAGATCCTGCTGGGTCTGTGGCCAGGAGTCCTGGCTCCTCCACTTCTCATCTGGCCTTGGGCAGGGCCTTTCCCTTGTTCCCATCCTTAGCTTTTCTGTCTGTACTATGGGGGTACACCTGTGCCTTCTCCTCCAGGGGACTGGAAACTGCCATCTCTCACTGAGCATGCTCCAGCAGCGTCACCGTGAGCCCTCAGCAGCCACATGGCTGGTGCCTGGGTCACTTCCATGTTACGCGGGAGGAAACTGGGAAGCCCACAGGACTTACCCAGGACCACCTTCCCCCTCCCTACCCCAGGCAGAGTAAGGGCAGTGCCCAGTACCCATGCTACATCAGGAAGCCCTCCAAAATGTTCTAATTTCTTGTTTTGGTTTTTGTTTTGGGTCCGGTCGTGGGCCTGGACTCTGAGCCTGGGCACTGCCCCTCAGCTCTTCAGCTCAAGGCAAGCACTCTACCACTGAGCCACCTTCCCAGCCCTGTTCTAATTTCTTATAAAGTCAGAAGGATGACTATAATACTTTAATGGATTATGTCCATCTTGATTCTAATGAACTTGTGAAGTTTAATTATCTGTGTGTGTGTGTGTGTGTGTGTGTATGTGTGTGTGTGTGTATGTGTGTGTGTGTGTGTGTGAGAGAGAGAGAGAGAGAGAGAGAGAGAGAGAGTATTGGGGGTGTTGTCCCTTAGGTTTCTTTTGCTCAAGGCTAGCGCTCTACCACTTGAGCCACAGCTCTACTTCTGACTTTTTGGTGGTTGTAAGAGTCTCACAGACCTTTTTGTTTTTTCAGCCCAGGCTGGTTTTGAACCATGATCCTCAGATCTCAGCCTTTCCTGAGTAGCTAGGATTACAGGCGTGAGCCACCAGTGCCTGAATTACTTATAATATTTTTAATCTGGAGGAAAGAGGCCCACGAAGACCAAGGTCAGAATGAGGTTTTGAGTTTAAACACCTGGCTTGGGTTACAGGCATTGAGTTGGGGCCTGGGGTTGGTTTCTTTTCGGGGAGAGGACATCAAGAAACTGGCCAGGGCTGGCGTTCATGGGAACATCCAGGCACAAACTGTTCCAGCCACAGGTGACAGTCCCTGGAGAGGTTTTGCGTTGGAGTCAGGAGGTGAAGGCTGAATGGTAGGGATCCCTGGGCTGTGATTTTTGAATGTGAGAGTAAAGTCCAGTAAATATGTGATGGATTGGGCCCCAGGGCTACCTGCCTCCTGCCCCACCCATCCACTTCCAGAGCCTCTGCTTGAATCCCTGCCCCCCGCCCCCCAATCCCCATACACACTTCAGAGAAGTTTAGAGGCCAGGGCTCAGAGAGGTGAGTCCACCTGCCTGGGACACCCAGCGGCTATGACTCATGGCCCCGAGAATAAGGGTCACTTGGCTGCCCGTTTCCTTTTGATTTTAACGAGGGCACCTCCTGGCAGCCCCTGGCTCCAGGCCTGGATCATGACGGCCCAAACAGTGAGTCATTGAGAAGCTGCCTCCTAAACAACCGAAAATTAGCTTTGGGTCCAAGTAGGCTTGGCCACAGCAGGAGGGGTGTTTCCTGCGAAGAGCCAGGGTTCTGAGACAATTGTTTTTTGTGTCTGGTCTGTTTGGAGTCATGACCTGGTCAGGATGGGGCCCTGCTGGTGTGTAGCTGTGGCAGGAAACACCAGCAATGTCAGGCCAGAGTCTGGAGAGAAAGCTAGGATGGCTTCCTGGAAGAGGTGCTTTTTGCAGCAGTGATTGGAGGCTTTGGTGTGGGTATTTCCTGGACGTGGAGGCATTTGGGACATTCCGGGAAGGCTGTGGGTGTGGTGGCTTTTCATTCCATTGATGCAATGTGGATGAAAACATCCACTTGATTGGGACAGTGTGTCCTCGGTGGGTTCCGTCCCTTCTCTGAGCCCAGTTTCATCAGACATGGAACAGAGAAAGTTAGATTCCATTTTTAGCCCTTTTCTAGGAGATCCTGTCTATCTTTCCCCTCTCTGGGCTACAGAAGAGATGGCAGCTATTCCAAGAGCTCAAAGTATTTACCCCTAAAGCGGGTGACAGGGCCCAGGCCCAGCATTCCCATGGGACTGCCCTCTCTACCAGACAGGATGGGGTGGGTGGTGGGTGGGACTGGCTGGCGTAGAGCTTGGGGTAGAAGTGAACGGAGGGAGAAGATCCCAGATTCAAGGATCTGTTTTGACATCTTAGTGTAACCATTTGTCTCTTTTGTCTTGAATGTCCCTGTCACCATCATTACCACCCTAACAATAAAAATGTCAAAGCGAATGGCTGCTGTTTATTGAATTCCTACCATGTGGAGAACATGGTGCCTGTGGCTCTTAATTGTACCACCTCATCCCCTGTCATGACAGAGATGTTGCTTTCCCCAGCCCTTTCCAGAGCTGACCAGCCTCTCACTCAATAAACGATCTGAGGACTCCCTATGTACTGGCGAATCAGACCAAAGGTGGCTTCCTACTGGGAGTCAGTTTAAGATTCAGGAGGGGGCTGGGAAGGTGGCTCAGTGGTAGAGTGCTTGCCTCGCATGCATGAGGCCCTGGGTTCAATTCCTCAGCACCACATAAACAGAAAAAGCCAGAAGTGGGCGCTATGGCTCAAGTGGTAGAGTGCTAGCCTTGAGCTAAAGAGCTGAGCAACCAGGCCCAGAGTTGACCAAAAAAAAAATAGATTCAGGAGGCGTGGGCTTTCAGGTATGTCTGGATCATGGCTTTGGCTTTGGCTCCTTTATAGTTCTTTTCTGTATTATGGAATCTTAGCACTATTGTTGTTCCTAGATTGATTTCTCTGGTGGCTCAAAGATGGCTGTTTTTGCACAAGGGCCTCATGCTTTTTTGAGTTGTGCTGAAGGCACGAAAATGAAGGCAGAGAAAATTCCACAGTTACTGAACACTCTCTGGCTTTGTTTTCCAGAACTAACTTGACCTGCTCTTTGCTGCACAGGGGAGAGGATGGGAGCTGACTCACTAGTCCTTCGAGGCTCACCACTGGATCTGGGAGGGGAAATGTCACTCAACTGCACAGTGGGGCGTGGTATGGACAAGTGGCTCTCAGAGGGAAACCTGGCAGAGCATTAAGAGATTAGATGCGGTAGAAATGGTCAGAGCTGATTTCTCTCACTTATGTGTTCACAGAAACAAGGGCTTTTCTAGAATCCCTTGCAGTGGTCCTATGAAGTTAGAAATGGAATGAGAAGGCCCTAATCTTGTGAGACTGACGGGAGAAATGCAAGCCAAGTCAGTAAAAGTGTGTAGCTGAAACTCCTCCCACAGAGAAAAGTCCAGAAGGACCTCAACTAAATTTGGGCAACTCCAGACACAATTTCTCTAAGCCCCAGGGTCTTGACCCAGGGAAAGGAATTTTGCTGTTGTAAGCTGTCAAAAGATTTGCAGGTGACAGTCAGGAGCTAGTTTTCTAAGAATGGACCAGGGAAGCCAGGCGCCGGTGGCTCATGCCCATAATCCTAGCTACTCAGGAGGCTGAGATCCGAGGATCGCAGTTCAAAGCCAGCCCGGGCAGGAAAGTCCGTGAGACTCTTATCTCCAATAAAACCCACTAGAAAACTGGAAGTGGTGCTGTGGCTCAAGTGGGAGAGTGCTTGCCTTGAGCTGAAGAGCTGAGGGACAGCACCCAGGCCCAGAGTTCAAGCCCCATGACCAAAAAAAGAAAAAAAAAGAAAAAAAAAAAAAGAATGGACCAAGGTGTCTCCTTGCCAGCCAAAGAACAAAATAAACAACTGAACTGCCTGAAATGACATACTATGAACAGTGGTCCATGCCTGTCATCTTAGCTTCTTGGGAGATACAGACCAGGAGGAACAGGATTTGAGACCAGCCTTAGCAAGACCCCATCTCAACGAAGAAACTGAGTGTGGTGATGCATACCTGTTATCTAAGCTACGTGGGAGGCATACATAGGAGCATCAAGGTAAGGTCCAGGCCAGCTAGAGCAAAAACGGAGAGAAGCTATCTGAGGAATGACCAAAGCAAGAAGGGCTAGGGGGGAGTAGCTCAGGTGGTACAGCACCTGATTAGCAGGTGCTAAATTCAACCCAGTATCACCAAGGAGAAGTGGGGGGGGGGGGGGAGGGAGAGAGAGTGTGTCATAGGAGAGAAAAAATGCAAGGGCTGGGGAATGTAGTTCAGTGGTGGAGTACTTGTCCAGCTTGTGCAAGATCTCTGGGGTTCAATCTAAGTCACACACACACACACACACACAGACATACACACACACACACAGACACACACAGATACACACACACACACACACACACACACACACACACACACAAAGCCAGCCCGGGCAGGAAAGTCTGTGAAACGTTTATCTCCAATACACCACCAGAAAACTGGAAGTGGCTCTGTAGCTCAAGTGGTAGAGCGCTAGCCTTGAGCTGAAGAGCTGAGGGACAGTGCCCAGGCCCAGAGTTCAGGCTCCACGACCGACATAAAAAGAAAAAGAAAAAAGTTTCTAGAAGTCACAGAGACACCATTACCAGCCCCAGAGCAAACAGCAGTTGCCTGGAGATGCTCAAAATAGGTGCAAATGCATGGTTGCCAAGTCCTTACACAGAGACAAGAGGAATCTAACACATACAGCTTAGCAAACATTTCTGTTTCCAACTCCACATTGATTGAGGATGAAAAGGTCCCATGCTGATCCCAAGGGGAACAGTAAAGCCAGCATTCTGTCTGTAGTGGGGGGTATAGCGCAGAGCATCTTGGGAGTCAGAGAGGGGACAATAACTCCTGGAGGACCTTCAAGGAGAGCTGCAGAGTGGCGTGTCACCAGAGCAGATTTCTGCTCATGGTGAAGAGGGAGGAGCTGGGGGTCCAGGGAACATGTTTGCCATGAAGATTTATATCTATATTGATATCTCTCTCTCTATAAATCTATATCTATCTATATCTTCTCTTCCTTTGATATCAACACCTGCTCTTTCTTTGGGGGCAAAACTACGATTTTTTTTTTCTTTTGTTGATTGTGGGGCTTGAACTCTGGGCCTGGGCTCTTCAGCTCAAAGCAAGCACTCTACCACTTGAGCCACAGCACTACTTCCAGTTTTCTGTTTTTTTATTGGAGATAAGAGTCTTATGGACTTTCCTGCCTGGGCTGGCTTTGAACTGCAATCCTCAGATCTCAGCCTCCTGAGTAGCTAGGATTACAGGTGTGAGCCACCAGCACCTGGCTCTTTTTTTGGGGGGGGGATCTGGTCCTGGGGCCTGAACTCTGGGCTTGGGGACTGTCCCTCAGCTCTTCAGCTCAAGGCTAGCGCTCTACCACTTGAGCCACGACTCCACTTCCGGCTTTTTTCTTTTTGCCTAGGTGATGCTGAGGAATCGAACCCAGGGCCTCATGCATGCAAGGCAAGCACTCTACCACTCAGCCACCTTCCCAGCCCCCCTCCTTCTTTTTTTTTATGAACAGAGCCACCAATCATAATAAGGTCCCACCCCTTAGAGCAGGCACATGACCTAGGTCTGCCAATTAGACTCTCTCTTGGGATTTTTTGTGTTTACAGCAGAGTATATACTAGCTCAAGGCAGGCTGAGCCCAACCATTCTGTATTTGGTGTCCTGCAGAGAATATTTAATGCGTCTTCCTACTCAGAGAGATTCCTTGGGTTCTGTCTCTCCCAGGGCCTGGTATTAGATCCTTCTATATTATCTAGCTTCTCCTCCTCGCTCCTCCCCACCCCTCCTCCTCCTCCTCCCTTTCTTCTTCCAAATTTCTTCTCTCCCTCCCTCTCTCTCTCCCTTCCTTTCCTCCTTCTCTCCCTCTTTCCTTCCTTCCCTCTCCCCTCCCCCTCCCTTCATTTCCTCCCTCCCTCCCTCCCTCCCTCCTTCCATTCCTCCATCCCTCCCTCCCTTCTCTCTGGCACTGGGGATTGAAATCAGGAGCACACTTTTGTTAGGGAAGTGCTTTACCACTTGAGTCACATCTCCAGTCTTTTTGTTTTTAGATTTTTTTTGCAGGGGGGCGGGGTCCGGTCGTGGGGCCTGAACTCTGGGCCTGGGCGCTGTCCCTCAGCTCTTCAGCTCAAGGCTAGCGCTCTACCACTTGAGCCACAGTGCCACTTCCGGCTTTTTTTTTCTGCTTATGTGGTGCTGAGGAATCGAACCCAGGGCCTCATGCATGCAAGGCAAGCGCTCTACCACTGAGCCACCTTCCCAGCCCACCAGTCATGTTTTACTTTGATAAACCATTGCTTCCCCATTTCACATGGTGGACTCTCTGGGCATTCTGTCATGCTAGCCTGGCTGTCTTCACGATGGTGGACATCCGTATGATGCACAATCCCCATGCGTAATCTTCCATCCCTTGGTTTCCTGCACATTTCTAAGAATAGATACCAAACCCAAACTAGACCAACCCAGAGTCCTTCATATGGGTGTATGGCTATCTCCTTTCTGTTGGAACAGAGTCCTTCATATGGGTGTATGGCTATCTCCTTTCTGTTGGAACATGAGAATGAAGCCAATATTCTGGGAAGAATGGAGGGAGGGAGGGAAGGAGAGAAGAAGAGAAGAAAAGGGAAGAGGAAGAGGAGAGAAGGAAGGGAAGGAAAAAGAGAAGAAGGGAAGAAAGGAAGATACAAAAGAGAAAAGGAAGGGATGGGAGGGGAAGGGGAAGAGAGAGAGAGAGAGGAAGGAGAAGGAGGAAGAGAGAAGGAATGGGAAGGGAAGGAATGAAGATCCAACTTAGCTGTCTCCTCTGCACTTGGCATTCCTGAGTCACCAAGGCTGGCTGGATGTTTGTTCTGTCATTTGAAGCTGTAAAGAAATCAGACCAGCACAGGCAGTTCTCAAGAGTGGCAGAAATCAGGTCCTACTTGTACCCGGGGATCCCACCTGGGCGTGTCCTTGGGGAGTGCACAGGGGTGAGGCGGAGCGCCCGGGCCCGCCTTGGCGTGCACTCTCCCAGACACACCAGGAGAGGCCACCATGGAGGCGGACAGAGACTTTCCCAAGTGTCCCTAGCTGGGGACACATCTCTCTGGATGCCTGTATGGGATTTCCCCCTGAACCATGATTTAATTTGCCCACCCACCTGGGTTAGGTGAGTCAAATTAATTTGATATGGAAGTTAAAGCCATGTGGCATTTCCTGTGCTCCTGGCTCGTGTCTGTGTCATGTTCTCCATCAATGGCCACGCTTCCCCCAAGCCCACGCTGCTCAGGGCTCAATCACGGCGGGCAGGCCGCCTCTGCCGACAAGGGCGGAGCGCTAGCCTTGGGCTGAAGAGCTGAGGGACAGTGCTCAGGCCCAGAGTTCAAGCTCCACGACCCCCCCCTCCCCATAAAAAAAAGCCAGCCAAATGGAAAACAAAAGGAAACCATACTAATAATTTAATTCCATGATTCATGATTTTGGCACACAGGTAAGTTTGCACAATGGTGCACTATAGCTTAGAGGTATTATAATTTTGCAGATAAACCATTTTCCTTTGGGTATGCTATTGATGATTGTGCTAAAATCAGAATCTGCTGATTATAAAAGTGGAGTCGTGACAATGCTATGTGTGGGAAGGAGTTATGTGGTGAATTAAAGGTCTTTTGGATGGGTGCTCACGCCTGTAATCCTAGCTACTCAGGAGGCTGAGATCTGAGGATCAAGGTCCAAATCCAGCTTGGGCAGGAAAGACTGTGATTTCATTTGGCAAAGTGTCATCTGAAAAATAACAGGGCTAGTTCTCAGCCACAGGCCATTGCTTTCTACCACACCTCTTTGACCATATTTGAGTGGTTCTGTCTCCCTTAACATTTTCCTATGGATTTTTTAACCAATGAGTGACCCTCCATCTCTTACATTTGTAAAGACACACAAAAAACCTTGTGTGTCTGTGGTGGTGTATGTGTGTGCACACCATCCTGGGGCTTGAACTCAAGGCCTGGGCACCGTCCCTGAGCTTTTTTTCTGACTTTTTTATTTATTTATTTTTGGTCAGTCGTGAGGCTTGAACTCTGGGCCTGGGCGCTGTCCCTGTGCTCTTCAGCTTAAGGTGAACGCTCTACTGCTTGAGCCACAGTGCCACTTCCGGTTTTCTACTGGTTTATTGGAGATCAGAGTCTCATGGACTTTCCTGCCCGGGCTGGCTTGAACCATGATCCTCAGATCTCAGCCTCCTGAGTAGCTAGGGTTACAGGTGTGAGCCACCGGTGCCCAGCTCTGGCTTATTTTTGAGAGAAGGTCTCACTAAATTTTCACTTGGGTTAGCTCTGGTTTGTGGTAAATGGTCATGGATGCTGGCATGGAGAGAGCTTTTCTCAGTCATTAGACTCCATCCACACTAGTTACCCTAACTATTCTCAGTTTGTTAACTTTCTTTCTCTCTCTCTTTCTTTCTTTCTTTCCTTCCTTCCTTCCTTCCCTTCCTTCCCTTCCTTCCTTTCCTT
The DNA here is from genome assembly GCF_019054845.1 of Dipodomys spectabilis. Lineage (NCBI taxonomy): Eukaryota > Metazoa > Chordata > Mammalia > Rodentia > Heteromyidae > Dipodomys > Dipodomys spectabilis. The sequence continues at coordinate 1,009,402 of NW_024870795.1, forward strand.
CCTTCCTTCCTTCCTTTCTTTCTTCTTTCCTTCCTTCCTCCCTCCCTCCCTCCCTTCCTTCCTCCCTTTTCTCTTTCTTTCTTTCTTTCTTTCTTTCTTTCTTTCTTTCTTTCTTTCTTTCTTTCTTTCTTTCTTTCTTTCTTTCTTCCTTCCTTCCTTCCTTCCCTTCTCTCTCTCTCTCTCTTTTTCTTCTTTCTTTTTTCCAGATGCAAGCACACGAGAGTCGTTTATTGCAAGCTTGAGCCTGGACTCCCAACTGTCACTGGCGCAGTGGGTAAGAGTTGAGAGTCCCACCTTATGGGGTGGCAGGGTTTTTATCTCAAGTAAAGCAGGGGGGAGGGAGCTTCCAACTTAGCAGTTGCATGATTGGCTAACAATTGGGTGGCAAGGGCTAGTAAGTTTTGTAACATTCTTATTAGTTAGTATGATTGGTTATTCTTTACCAATTTTAGCAGACATTTAGTCTGTGTGGTGGTTTTTTTTTTTTTTTTGTCAGTTGTGGGGCTTGAACTCTGGGCCTGGGTGCTGTCCCTCAGCTCTTCAGCTCAAGGCGAGCGCTCTACCACTTGAGCTACAGCGCCACTTCTGGTTTTCTGATAGTTTATTGGAGATGAGAGTTTCATGGACTTTCCTGCCCAGGCTGGCTTCAAACCACAATTCTCAGATCTCAGCCTCCTGAGTAGCTAGGATTACAGGTGTGAGCCACTGGCGCCTGGCTAGTCCGCACTTTATAACAGTCTCATTAGATAGAACAGCAAGCTAAACCACAAAAAATACGCTGGCAGTGCAACACGTGGGGTCTCAGGGCTCTGGGGACTTTCCGCCTTCTCGCTCATTGGCTGTTGCTAGGGGAACTTATCAGGTAGGGTGCAAATGGGACATCTGTGGTCATTCTGGGGATCTAAGCTCATATGCTGGAAATAGGCCTTCACTCAAATTGGAGTTTTTAGGCACAAAATGGTGATTGTCTTGCCAGGGCTCTACACTTGTCCCTTTCCTGTGACAACTGGGAGCACAGGTCTCTGCATGACACAGACCAGTCTGACATCAGTTGAGGTCTCCCTGCTGACTGTTCCCTGTCCTCCAGCAGTTCCCAAGGTCCTCTCCTGCCCACCTTCCCTCTGCCTTCTTTCCTTCCTGGCTCCTGATCACAGCCCTCTGTCTCCCCATGTCTGGCTTCCCTGGCGGACAGGACACAATCGCAATGCCATACCAGGAGGCCAGCAGAGAATGTCTGTCTCAGACGGAGATATTCACTAATAAATCAGTCCCCCTTACACTTCGGCTCCATTCCTTTCAGCCCTGCTGATATTTGATCTCCAAATAAGTAAACCCTCCTTATGCATGGCTTTTTAAATATACAGTTCTAGCCAAATGTGATAAAAATAGTAATAATATATTTTAAAAATCAATATAATGTTCAAAAAGTGAAAACTTTAAATTCTCATGCGCTCATCTGCCGCTTGGTGGATGCAGAGTTCTCATCATCACTGTCACCATCACCATCATCCTCATCCTCATTACCATTGCCCTCCCCATCACTCTCCTCCTCCTCTTCCTCCTCCTCCTTCTCTTCACCATCACCACGGACTCACAGACTCCGTGTACTGTCCAGACGGAGTGCTTGTTTATATTCCCCACTAAACACAAATAGCATCTGGCCAAGTATGGCCTCAAAGCTACCTGAAATGGGGCATGTGCACATCACTCAAGGTCACGTGAATATGCCAAGTATGCATTATATCAGACACTTCAGCTGGCTAGGTTGTGAGGGAACACTCCTTGGTGTTGTAAGGGAAGAACTGCAGCAAGACCAGAAGCATCATAAGATGACATAAAAGTTTAATTATTTAAGTGGAAATGGGAGCAATGGGCTCCAGCCAGGCTCTGGGCACCCCTCCACCCCCTCCTCTCTCCTCCACCCCTCTCCTTTCTCTCCCCTCGTCCACCAGGCTTTGTTTGAGTGGAGTTTTATTCAGGCCAGAGTTAGATGTGGGTGTTTTTTCATTTGGTTATAACTCTGATGGGCAGGTGATGGACAGGTGGAGCTTATGCAACAGATATGCCTCTATGTGTGCTCAGGTATGTTGGGTTGGCTCTAGACATGCTCCTCATAGAGACTGAAGTGTCTTGATTCTAGGTCCTGGGCACCCTGGCGCCAAAAGGGCATTGCAAGGTTATTGCCCCTGTCTGTGTGTGCACACTTGTGTGTGCGCGCGCGCGCGCACACACACACACACACACACACACACACATACACACACACACACAAGGTTTGTCTGCGTTGCCAGATAAACCTCCCAGGTATCCTCAGGGTTTCTATCAACATCTTCATCAGCCCCCTTTGTGTTTTACCAACCTTTGATGACTCCTTTGGAAGTCAGGAAAAGCATGTTTTGTGGGAGGATCGGGTCTTACCAGTGACCTTGGTAACCACAGTGAGTAGCTCTGCCCATTGCCCTGGAAACCAGGAACCCTAGGCTGTCTGCTGGCAGACAGAGGGGAAGTCTAGGGGGTGGCACGTGAGGAGCACAAGAAAGCTACAATGTTAACTTTATGACATTTGCTTCTTTCCTCTTCTTGCTTTGTTAATATGCATATTTAGAAGTGGTTATTCTTTCCCCTATTTTCCTGTTTTTGATTTATTTCTGTGGGTAGAATTCCTTTCAGTACCTTTTTAATTGAACTCAGGACTTAGGCTTTGTCCTTGAGCTCTTTTTCTTAAGACTAGTGCTCAACCACTTTGGGCCATAGTGCCACCTCTGGTTGTAGAGTAGTTAATTGGAGATCAGAGTCCCATGGGGACTTCTTTTGTATCTGGGCTCACTTCATACCATGATCCTCAGATCTCAGCTCCCTGACTGTCTAGGATTATAGGTGTGAGCCACTAGTGCCTGGCCCTTTAATGTCTTCTGCAGTATTGCTTTAGTAGTTGTGAATTCCTTCAGCTCTTGTGCATCCTGGAGGCTTTTTATTTCTCCCTCAATTATAAAGGATAGTCTTGCTGGGTGTTGTCATTTAGGTTGACAATTGTCACCTCTCACTGCTTGAGTGATGACCTTCCCTGTCCTACATTCATTTAGAATTTATGGAGAAAAAAAACCTGCTGTTTTTCTAATGGGCTTGCTGTCTCCTGGTTGACTTTTCCCCCTAACTTTCAGTATTGTTTCTTTTTTTGTATATTTAGTGTATCTTGGTGTTCTGATTTCCTCACATGGATGATCTGCTCTTTCTCGAGGTTGAAGTTTTCAGCCATGATTTTGTTGAATAGTTGTCAATGCTTTTTGTTTTTATTTCTTCTCCTTCATTTATGCCTATGATTCGGAAGTTTGATCTTTTGATGGAGCCTCAGGTCTTCTGTGTCTCCTTGGTATCTTCTGAAAAGTATTAATTCAATGTCTTTGGTGATTTTGTTTCCAATTTCTTTGCTTTATCTTCAATCTCTGGTACCCCATTTTCAACTTTTTCTCTTCTCTTGGGTAGGCTTTTAAATAAGTTGGTTTTTTTAATTTAAAATTTGGGCTTTTGAGTTATTTCCAGAATTTTAATTTGATATATTTTTAGGATTGCTATATCTTTATGAATTTCCCCTCTCATATTCTGCATTGCTTTCTTTTTTTTTTTTCTTTTTGTTTTTGCTGGTTGTGGAGCTTGAACTCTGGGCCTGGGCACTGTCCTGAGCTCTTAAGCTCAAGGCTAGCATTCTACCACTTAAGCCATAGCACCCACTTCCAGCTTTTTCTGTGTATGTGGTGCTGAGGAATCAAGCCCAGGGCCTCATGCATGCAAGGCAAGCGCTCTACCACTGAGCCACCTTCCCAGCCCCTGCTTTCTTTTTTTTTCATTTGGTCACTTGTGCTCTCTAGTTGCTTATTGTTAGTCACTGTTTGTTTTAATCCTCTTTGAATTCCTTCAGCTTATATCTATATCTATATCACCTCCTTTATTTCATTGACCTTTCTTATAATTATTTCATTGAGTTCACTTGTTTGTGCCTTTTTCCCCAATTCATTATTGTTTTTAAGTCTTTTATCAAGGAGTTGTTAGCTCTTGAGGAAGACATATTATTCATAAGTTTAGTGATTTTCCTCACACTGGGGTTCGTGCATTTGGGGTTATTATTTGATAGAAATTTTAATCTCCTGTGTCGTTTTAGTTGGTGATTCCTTAGATTATGCAAGACTGTGTACTTTCCTGTGACTACGTTGGAGGGGTGTGTCTCCATTGTGAAATAGTCAATTTCAGTGCTCAAGACACCACGTGCAGAACTCTTCTCTCCTTGTAATCTTGGCTACCACAGCCATTGCAGGTGATAAACCATAGCTTTGTGGCAATCTTTAAAAAAGACTAAATTACCACTACTGCTCCAATCTCTTCACATGAGCCGAGAAGCAAAGCTATTGCCTTGTGCTCTTAGAAGTTCTGCATTAACCAGGGTGGTAGTATGAGGAGGAGGAAAAAAAGTAACCCAAGCAAAACTAAAAACAACATGAAACATAAAAAAAAACTAGGAAAAATGGGTAAGCTAGTTAACCAGTAAGAATGTAGCTAATAAGGAAGGCTTGGGTATAGGGGAACAGGTTACAAGGAAACAGAACAAGAGAACAATTCTACTTGTGGATAGAAGGAAAGTAGGTCTATAGAAAGTAGGTGAAAATGTGGTTTAAAATTGAGTACTGAGAGGTAGGTGTTGTGATTTAGATATACTGGCTTTGGGGAAAAGAAGGGAAGGAGAGACAGAACTGAAAAAGTGAGATGGAATAAATGTTAAACAGTAAAACCTAAAAAATAAATGGCCTACCTCAGATATAAACAAACAAGCAAAAAGACATCATAGAGTTAAACAGGTACAAAATTAAAATAGTCACATCAAAGTAGCAACAAAAACAGAAATTTCCAGGTGCTGGTGGCTCACACCTATAATCCTAGCTATTCAGGAGTCTGAGGTCTGAGGACCACGTTTCAAAGCCAGCCTGGGCAGGAAAGTCTGTGAGACTCATCTCCAATTAACCACCAGAAAACTAGAAGTTATGTTGTGGCTCAAAGTGATAGAGTGCTAGCCTTGAGTGGAAAAGCTTAGGGACAGGGCCCGGTCCCTGAGTTCAAGCCCCATAACAGACCAAAAAATCCCATAGAAATCCATATACAATGTAACGTAATTTTCAGTGGCTCTTGGTACACAAGGCTACAGGAGGTTATCAACAGTCCCTTAGGCAGTGAGCATGGAGCTCCAAAAGGCCAGACCCTGGGAAGTTGATATTCTATATACAGTATGCCCAACAGTTTTTCCTACTGTTGGCAGACCCTACACTTCAATAGTTTTCCAGCCTCTGAGCTTCCCGTTTGTGGGTCTGTCCGTTATTATGCCACTGTGATTAGGAAGCTAATAAACATATAGGGTATAAAAAGAAGAAAATAAGCTGCTGGAAAGAGCAGCAAGCAATTCCAATATATTGTGGTTGGGTAGCGGATGGTGTGTTAGCAAAGAAGACAGACAGGGTGACTCAGGGGAAGGAAACCAGGAACCAATGGTGGCCATACAAACTAAGAGAGACCAAGATTGGGCTCTCACACTGAACTCAGCAAGCTGAAGAGAGAACAGCTTGCTTGCATTGTTAGCATGGAGATAGCTGGAGGTCATTGTGTCCTAAACATTTTGTCCTCTGGAGCTGCCTGACTCACCAATCACTGTCCTGACTGAGCAAACTCGGTTGTGTTTGCTTAGGTTTTATCTTTCAATAAGCCCTTTAATAGATCTGCCCCAGATCTTGAAGGAGATTCTGAGTCCATTTGTTTGCACCAGCTTCTCAGTTTATCAGAATTCCTGTCTGGAGCTGGGGAGAGTGGAAGAACAGGAGAGGCTCTGGGTGGCTTCGAGGATGCTCTCTGTTATGTGCCTCTTGGATTCTTTCAGCTCACACCTTTCCTGGGCCTGAGAAGCTGTGAAGAAAACGCTCAGCCTCTGAACACAGCTTTTTGCCACCTGCAATGAATCTGACTTGATTCCACCTGTTAAGGGACAATGGTGTTTATTGGTCTCCGCTCTAAATCTGTAGGCCGAAGCAAAATTGAGTTTTCAGGATTAGCTGTGACCTCTGCTAACCCAGAAAAGAGAGAGCAAGAATTGAGAAGTGAGTATTTCAGCCTGTATGGACTGAAGATATGGCATATTGTATGGCATATTCAGTCTGTGTATATGGAATATATGGTAGATACTGGGCACCTTAGCTGTCTAGGTTGTGAGGGAACACTCAGTGCATCCACAGGATGGACCCCGACAGCTCTGGTAGAGGCTGATATCACCATAGAGCTGATGTAACCACAGCAGGACATTGTGCAGCCACTCAAACAGTATGAAGAAGACTAAACCCAGCGGTTGGCTGTTCCCATCATGCATCTGGTGGCATGACACATCCGAAAGGTCTCTGTATAAACACAGGAAAAAGGAGCCAACCATCTTCTGAGAAAAATCTCAACCCATTCCTGGAATTCCTCACCATTTCCTGGCCTTAACTTGTGGTGAATCCTCCCCTCCATTAAAGTTTGCTCATAAGACAAACTGTGCAAAATTCTGGAGTTGTGTGACTCAGCCTTGAGAAGCTTGAACTCCCTCTAGAGCGTGGCCTTTCATCCCGAAATAAATAAACCTCCTCCCAACAACACATTACTTTATCGGTTTCAGAATTCTTCGTCTCATGGTGAGGTAACAGGTGCTTTTGCTGAGGAATGATGACTCCTCACTTGAGCCTGCAAATGTCCAAAGGGTGATTAAAAGCAGGGCAAAAGCTTGGTATCTTTGTCTCCACTTTCTACCTGTCTTATTTATTTCCTTTACCTCTGCCGCCTCCTCCTCCTTCTCTTCCTTCTCTTCATCCTTTTCTTCCTCCTCCTCCTTCCCTTCTCTTCTTTTTCTTCATTCTCTTCTCCTTCCCCTTTTCTGTCTCTATATTTTTCTCTCTCCCTTTTGCAATAACTGATTGATAATATCTTTATAATAAGGGACAAGGGACAGGAACTAACAAGGGATGGGAACTACCCCTAAGGAAAGGCCTCGTCAGGACATTTAAGAGATGATTAATTTAACTTAATTATTATTATTTGCTGAGAAACATTGACTCCCTACTTGGGTGCATAAATTAAGCAGGAACAGGATAAAGACCAGACATCTCAGACTTTACCTTTTTTTTTTTTTTTGTCAGTCGTGGGGCTTGAACTCTGGGCCTGGGCGCTGTCCCTCAGCTCTTCAGCTCAAGGCGAGCGCTTTACCACTTGAGCTACAGCGCCACTTCCGACTTTATCATTTTCTATCTCTGTCTTTTTTTTTTTTTCCTGAGCCATTCTCTCGGCAGTTACTTGGTTGGCAATCTTGGAGTTATCAGGCTATCCACTGTGACTTGGGACTGTTTTAACTATAAATACATCATTACTCCTGCCTTAACGTCTCCTCATTTAACCCAAGGAATGTTTGTATCCCTGAATATGGCTGAAAATGTACTGAAGTGCTGTCTTCCCCAAGGCTGCTATGTAATACCTCTTTCTCTACCCTCCATCATGTCTCTTTATTTGACATTTCGAGGGAGGGACACCTGGACTTTGGGCCTGGCGTCTAAAAACTCAGTCTCAGACAGACTACTACCTGCCACTCAACAATGATTCCTCTCATGACAAGTTTCTATGTTCAAGTATTGTCAGGGCTTACAACATCTCTGGAGCCCCTCTGTAATGAACAACTGAATGGGACCACTGACCACCTCTGATCACTGGACCATACCAGTGGCTGGGGCTATTTAAACATTATATATACCTCTTGCCCTGGCCCAGTTCTTTCTCTGTTTAAACATGAAACTCAAGTCTGGACAAGGAAGATGAGCTGAAGTGCTTCCTTGGTCTCTTCTGTGGCTGGCCTACTGTGTTCAGCACTATCTTTCCTCTGCCCTTCATCTACTCATCCTTGTTTGCTGTGTTGAAGTAAGCAGCTGGTCCTGACATGTGGTGCTCTAGGGAGTTGGGCATCTGGCCTAGAACTCCTGGTGACAGTGACAGGAACCTGGAAACACTGTGTACAGATTGCCATCTTGTTTCTCTCTCCGAGGCCTCCCCAGATTTCACCACCAATGGTAAAGTTGCTAAGTAGAAGGACAGATACATTTTTTTAAAAATTTCATTTTGTTAGTCGTGGGGCTTGAACTCAGGGACTGGGTGTTGCCCCTGAGCTTTCTTTTTTGCTTAAAGCTAGTGCTCTACTACTTTGAGCTACAGTGCCACTTCCAGTTTTCTGGCGGTTAATTGGAGATAAGAGTCTCACAAGGATTTTTCTGCCTCAGCTGGCTTTGAACCATGGTCCTCAAATCACAGCCTCCTCAGTAGCTAGGATGAGAGATGTGAGCCACCAGCACCTGGCAACAGATGAATTTTTTTGGCGGGGGGTCCGGTTGTGGGGCCTGAACTCTGGGCCTGGGTGCTGTCCCTCAGCTCTTCAGCTCAAGCTAGCGCTCTACCACTTGAGCCACAGCACCACTTCTGGCTTTTTTCTTTTTGCTTATGTGGTGCTGAGGAATTGAACTCACGGCCTCATGCATGCAAGGCAAGCGCTCTACCACTGAGCCACCTTCCCAGCCCACAACAGATGTATTTTTAATCGAGTGGTTCTTAACCCATATGCACCAAGGTTTTTACACCGCTGGTCAATGTGCATGAGTTCTACAGCAGGTCCAGCCATTTACCCCTATATGCCACACGAAGACACACAGTGTAGGGCAGAGAAAAGGTGAATTGGTACATGATGGTCACAGCAAGACAACACTTAATATATCTCAGCCGTCTTTAAGCTTTTAAGCTTTACATCTGGAACTAGAAGCAAAATGTGAAAAAGGCATATATAGTTAAAACAGTCTGGAGTAATGGGTCCCATGGCTTGGTTGGCCATTAGCTCAACCTTTGTCCTTGGAAGAATTTAGGAGAAGTTGTTATTTCTTTCACTTGAGTGGAGGCGTGTGATGTTTTCTTGTGGTGGGAGATATTTATCAGTGGATCTGTGTCTCCTAGAGTCTAAGGTGATTATAAATTGCAGGAGGGAGAGTTCAGGTCAAAGGGCACAAGAGGCAAAGGAGAAGGCTGAGAGTCCGGCTTGTAGTCAACCCACAGGTTCAGAAAAGCATCTTTGAAATCGTCTCTTCTAGTTTCTCTTCACTGGCCACTATTATCATTGGATTATGAGATACACAGTTTTGTTTTATTGTGTTCATTTTCTCCTTTCATTTTTTATTTCCACTAAACTCAATCTGTGCTTATTTAGATTTACAGTTCCTTGAAAAAATACTTGCTGTTTGCATAACTTGCTGTGTGTACTTTCAAATTATATACACTATACTTTCCCTTTTCTTTCTGCCAAGATCACAACTTAGCATCAGCTATTGGCTCCATATACCAAAACCAATCTGGCAAATGACAGATCTTAGAGAGAAAAACTTGGATCCGAGGAAATAACAAGAAAGCCTATTTAAACCTTGTAGAGAAAAGAAAACAAAAGGAGTTAGTGTCTTCCTTCCTTTGGTACATTTTTCTCTTCAGTAAAGACTTTGTACCTTTTTACTAATCCTTGAGCAAAAGAGCTCAGGGACAGCATCTAGGCCCCACAACCACCACCAGCAACAAAAGTTAGGGAGCCTATGTCAATGAACACAAATAGACTTAATTTCTATTATTTTATTTTATTATTGTTTTATCATTTATTATCTTATATATGTTATGTATATACACATACATACATAAAATTACCATTTAGCTCAATGTAGGTTATGCAAAAAGGAAAAGTTCTTGCTAGCCATTTTGTATACATTAAACTTATATATTTCTAACTTTATACATTTTTATATAAAATTTAAATAAGGCATATAAAACCCACACATTTTCAGTAGGATTTTAAGTTTTATTTATTGCAGGACTTATATAAACATACTTAAATATACTTTTTTTTTTTAAGATTCCATTTCTTGAAAAAAATTAGCTTTATCAAGGTTAAACTAAATATTTCCTTAAAGTTAGTTTGTTGCAAATGTTACAAAGAGTAAAGTAAAGCATAGATTTAGGTACTATAATTTCAGTGTAAATTTTTTTGTAATTTTTTTTTTTTGGGGGGGTCCGGTTGTGGGGCTGAACTCTGGGCCTGGGCGCTGCCCCTCAGCTCTTCAGCTCAAGGCTAGCACTCTACCACTTGAGCCACAGCCCCACTGCCGGCTTTTTTCTTTTTGCTTATGTGATGCTGAGGAATCGAACCCAGGGCCCCAGGCATGCAAGGCAAGCGCTCTACCACTGAGCCACCTTTCCAGCCCTTTTTTTGTAATTTTTAAATTACAGCCAACAGTAACATACATAAGCCTTTCATAACTTACAACCTTGAGATACAGTCATACCTTCTGCTACTTTCTTTTTTTTTTTTTTTTTGTTGTTTTTTTTTTTTTTTTTTTTTTTTATTGTAAAGCTACTATACAGAGGGTTACAGTTACATGAGTGAGGTTATGAGTACACTTCCTCTTGAACATTGTTACCCCCTCCATTGTTTTCCCCCTACCATCCCCTCCCTCCCTCCCTTCCCCGAGGTTCTTTTTTTTTTTTTTTTTTTTTTGATTGTGATTAAATGATTACATAATTTCAAAGTCACAAGTTCATTCTAACTTCCCTGGAGCAAATTGTCTACCACAGTCTGTAATATATAACAGTGTTCACATGTTATATACCATATTTGTGATCAGCAGCATGAGGATATTTAGTAGTGGTTCAACCAGATGAGCGGGAGTTCTTTGTTTCTTAAGTCCTGTTAGTTTTGTCGTATCACCTAACCTTTTGGATTTAGCATCCACTTATGAGGGAGACCATGTACCGTTTGTCTCTTCGTTCTTGGCTTACCTCGCTCAACTGATTCCTTCTAGCTCCATCCATTTCCCTGCAAATGCCATTATTTTGTCATTTCTAATGGCTGCATAATATTCCATTGTGTATAGATACCACAATTTTTGGATCCATTCATCTGTGGTGGGGCACCTAGGTTGTTTCCATATCCTAGCTATTGCGAACAGTGCTGCAATAAACATGGAGGTGCACGTGTCCTTGTATATTGGTTCCTGTTGTTCAGGGTAGATGCCTAGAAGTGGTATGACTGGGTCGTAAGGGAGGTCAATCTTTAGCTTTCTAAGGACCCTCCAGACTGCTTTCCAAAGTGGTTGTATAAGTGTACATTCCCACCAGCAGTGTAATAGGGTTCCTCTTTCTCCACATCCCCTCCAGCATTTGTCGTTGGCTGATTTGTGGATGTGGGACATTCTGACTGGGGTAAGGTGGTATCTCAGGGTTGTCTTTATTTGCATTTCCTTCACCACCAGGGATGATGAACATTTCCTCATGTGTTTCTTTGCCATTTTTATTTCTTCATTTGAGAAGTCCCTCTTTAGTTCCCTTGCCCATTTAGTAATTGGTTTGTTAGGTTTGGGAGGGATTAGTTTCTTGAGTTCCCTGTATATACAGGATGTTAACCCCTTGTCTGATATATTGCTGGTAAATATTTTTTCCCAATTAGTTGGTTGTCTTTCTAGCTTAGTTGCGATAGATTTAGCTGTGCAGAAGCTTTTTATTTTAAGGTAGTCCCATTTGTCGAGTCTCTCTCCAACTTGTTGTGACCCTGGGACTCTGTTCAGGAAGTTCCTTCCTGTGCCTATTAGTTCAAGTGTCTCTCCTACTCTGTCCTGCAGTAGTTTCAGAGATTCAGGTTTAATGTTAAGGTCTTTAATCCATTTTGAGTTGATGTTGGTGCATGGTGATAGGCTGGGGTCCACTTTTAGTTTTCTGCATGTGGCTGCCCAGTTTTCCCAGCACCAGCGGTTGAAGAGGCTGTGTTTCTTCCATTGTATGTCTTTGGCTCCTTTGTCGACTATCAGCTGGCTGTAGGCCTGTGGATTTATTTCTGGATCTTCTATTCTGTTCCATTGGTCTTCGGGTCTGTTTTTGTGCCAGTACCATGCTGTCTTTGTGATTATAGCTCTGTAGTAGAGTTTGAAGTTCGGCATGGATAGCCCTCCCATATTGTCTTTATCCCCTAGAATTGTTTTGGCTATTCTAGGTCTTTTGTTGTTCCATATAAATTTTTGGACTGTTTTCTGTATTTCAGTGATGTACGTCATTGGGATTTTAATAGGAATTGCATTGAATTTGTATATTAGTTTTGGAAGTATCACCATCTTTACTATATTAAGTCGGCCTATCCAGGAGCATGGGAGGTCTTTCCATTTCCTAGTGTCTTCTGCAATTTCTTTCTTTAACTTTTTATAGTTCTCATTAAATAGTTCTTTTACATCTTTGGTTAGGTTAATTCCTAAATATTTTATTTTTTGGGAGGTTATTGTGAATGGGGTTGCTCCCTTTATTTCCCTCTCTTCCTGTGCGTTATCAGTGTATAGGAAGGCAACTGATTTTTGTGGGTTTATTTTGTATCCTGCTATTTTGCCGAAGTGACTTATGATTTCTAAAAGTTTGGGGATGGAGTTTTTGGGATCGTGGAGGTATAGTATCATGTCGTCTGCAAAAAGGGATAGTTTCACTTCTTCTTTCCCTATGCGGATCCCTTTAATGTCTTTTTCTTGCCTTATTGCCCTGGCTAAGGGTTCTAGGACTATGTTGAAGAGGAGTGGAGACAGTGGACATCCTTGCCTTGTTCCTATTTTTAGGAGGATTGGTTGTAGCTTTTCCCCATTAAGTATAATATTGGCTATTGGTCTGTCATAAATGGCTTTTATTGTTTTTAGCAATGTTCCTTCTATTCCTATTTTCTCCAGAGCTTTTAGCATGAATGAATGTTGAATTTTATCAAAGGCCTTTTCTGCATCTGTGGCGATAATCATGTGATTCTTGACCTTGGCTCTGTTGATATGCTGGATTACATTTATTGACTTACGTATGTTAAACCATCCCTGTGTCTCTGGGATGAAGCCTACCTGATCATAGTGTATTATTTTTTTTATGTGTTTCTGGATTCTGTTAGCTAGAATCTTGTTAAGGATCTTTGCATCTGTGTTCATCAAGGAGATTGGCCTGTAATTCTCCTTTTTGGTTGGGTCTTTGCCTGGTTTGGGGATGAGTGTGATATTGGCTTCGTAGAATGAGTTTGGGATAGCTCCCTCCTTCTCTGTTTCTCTGAAGAGCTTGAGGAGTATGGGTATTAGTTCTTCTTTAAAGGTCTTATAGAATTCTGCTGTGAATCCATCTGGTCCTGGGCTTTTTTTTGTTGGAAGACTTTTGATAGCTTCCTGTATCTCATTATAGGATATTGGCTTATTTAATTGGTTAACTTCTTCTTTGCTCAGTTTGGGTAACTTGTATTTCTCTAAAAATGCATCCATTTCCGCCAGATTTTCTTCCTTTAGAGAGTATAGCTTTTGAAAGTAGTCTGTTAGAATTGTTTGGATATCTTGGGTACGTGTTGTGATGTTTCCCGTGGCATCCCTAATCCTATTAATATGGGTTTCCTCTCTTCTTTTTTTAATTAATCTTGCCAACGGGCCATCAATTTTGTTTATTTTTTCAAAGAACCAGCTTTTTGTTTGGTTTATTTTGGTTATGGTTTTCTGATTTTCTAATTGGTTAATCTCTGCTCTCAATTTGGTTATCTGGCTTCGTCTAGTAGCTTTAGGTCCCATTTTTTCTTGTTTTTTTTAGCTGTTTTAGTTGCAACATGAGATTATTTACTTGGTCTGTCTCCATTCTCTTGATGTGGGCACTGAGGGCAATAAATTTGCCCCTCAGGACTGCTTTTGCTGTGTCCCACAAGTTTCTTTGTGAGGTGTTTTCATTTTCATTGAGTTCTAGGAAATGCTTTATTTCTTCTCTGATCTCTTCTGTTACCCAGACCTTGTTAAGGAGTGTGCTGTTCAATTTCCATGTATTAGAGAAATTTCTGCGGTATGCTTTGTTATTGAGAGCTAGCTTGATTCCACTGTGGTCAGATAGGATACAGGGGATTATGTCGATCCCTTTGTATTTGCTTAAGTTCCTTGAATGAACTATGATATGGTCTATTTTGGAGAAAGTTCCATGAGCTGCTGAGAAGAATGTGTACTGTGTTGTTTTAGGGTGAAATACTCGGTAGATGTCAGTTAATTCCGCTTGAAGTATGGCCTCACTTAATTCGGTAGCTTCTTTGCCAATCCTCTGGTTGGTAGACCTGTCCTTTGGTGAGAGTGGCGTGTTAAAGTCTCCTAGTATTATCGTATTGGGATCTATTTTATTCTGTAAGTTTGAGAGCATTTGTTTAACATATCTGGGTGCACCGATATTTGGGGCATATAAGTTGATGATGGTTATATCCTCCTCTTGGATTGTTCCCTTTATTAATATATAGTGTCCATCCTTGTCTTTCTGTACTGATTTTAATGAAAAGTTTATTTTGTCAGGTATCAGGATAGCTACACCTGCTTTCTTATTGGGGGAATTTGATTGGTAGATCCTTTTCCACCCCTTCACTCTGAGTTTGTTTGTATGTTTGGCTGAGAGGTGGGTCTCCTGAAGGCAACAGATGGATGGGTCTTGTTTTCTGATCCAGTCCTCAGTTCGTTTTCTTTTAATTGGCGAATTCAGCCCATTTATATTAAGAGAAAGTATAGAGAGATGCATTGTTGTCCCTGCCATTCCGTTTTCCTAAGTTTTTCTTCTTTCCTTTCCTCCTGTGCTTGCTCAGTTAGACTTTGAGTAATGCCTGTTTGGGGCAGGTCCCAGTTCCTGGTTGCTTTCTTCAGGTTGTGTCCCCCCTCTTAGAATTCTTTGTAATGCTGGCTTAATGTTTATGTATTCATTTAGTTTTTCTTTGCTATTAAAAGTTTTCAGTTCTCCATCGAATGTGAATGCTAGCTTTGCCGGGTATATCAGTCTGGGTTGGCAGTTATTGGCTCTCAGGGCTCGTATGGTGCTTTCCCAGGCTTTTCTTGCATTCATTGTTTGTGTGGAGAGATCTGCAGTGATTCTAATTTTTTTCCCGTTGTAGTATAGCTCCTTCTTCATTTTTGCTGCATGCAGGATTGTTTCCTTATTATTCAGATCCATCATTGTTACTATTATGTGCCTAGAAGTGTTTCTCCTGGGATCTTGCTTGTTGGGTGTTCGATAAGCTTTTGTGATGTAGTTAAGATGGTCGTTTTTGAGGTGGGGAAAATTTTCATTGACTATCTTGTTAAATAGGTGTTGCATTCCCTTGCTCTGGAATTCCTCACCTTCGTCCACTCCGATTATGCGAAGGTTAAATTTTTTAGCATTATCTGCTTGCTCTTGAATTTCCCTTTGGTTTAATTTGAGTGATTTTTCCATATCTGTCACTTTTTGGTCCAGTTGGTGTATTCTGTCTTCTGTATCTGACACTCTACCTTCCATTTCATTCACTCTGTTGACCGTGGCTTCTATTGTGGTTTGCATGGTGGAAATGGATCCCTTTATGGATTCAATGTTGGTTCTCAGAGTACTGATCTCACCTCTCAATGAGGTGAGATCAGTATGCATTACCTCTAATTTGGCGTTTATCTCACTTCTTACTGAGGTTTGTGCAGCTTCTATTTTTGCATCCAATTTTTGTTTGATATCCTGTATATCTTTTGATAGTTCATCCTTGTGCTCTTTCAATTTCTGATCCATTTCTCGCTTTCTGCTACTTTCTTGAAACTCCTGGGATTTATCTTAATCCTTTCCTCCCTCCATTTTGGAACAATTTGTTAGGGAAACTTTACAAAACCTTTTCTCTAAAATCCTTTATACAAAAATTTTCTTTCCATAAACATATCCTCACAACTTTGTTGTATCTTTCCTACTTGAGAGTAATCTTTTTTTTTATAATATCCTTCTTTTCCATCTTTTTTCCCCTCAATTTTCATTCTGAAATAACTTTTATAAAATGTTTGGACTTAGAAATTGTTTCTTTTTCCCAATAAAATAAAATACTCTTCAGTACCTTATCTGTCAATGAAGACCAAGGCAAATGATCTCAAATTATCTTCCTAAGTAACAACTTGCAAAAAATAAATTTGTTCCTAAAACAATCAAAATATCTCTATTCAGAAATGGAGCTGGGCATTATGATAGAACAAGAAATTATTATATTGTTATATGGGAATTTGAGATACAGAGAAATGCCACACTCTGAGAGGCTCAACTGGGAGTCTTTTTTTGCACTGTCCTAGAGCTCTTCAGTACAACTTGAGCCACAGTGCCACTTCTGGTTTTCAAGTGGTTAATTGGAGATAAGAGTCTCAGGGATGCTCCTGCTGGGCTGACTTTGAAGCATGATCCTCAGATCTCAGCATCCTGAGTAGCTAGGATTACAGCGCCACCGGTGCCTGGCTGAATCAGGAGTCTTTATTACAAAACTGGTGGCTGAGAGCAGACTAGTGTCCCAAAGAACTGGCAGCTCTGAATGAAGTTAGTACAAAGCTTATAAAGGCAAAAACCACGATTGGCTTTAGGAACTTAACCTAGCAAGAGCGGGTTTTTTGTTTTGTTTTATGTTTTTCTTTTTCTTTTCTTTCTTTTTTTTTTTTTACAGAAACAAAGCAACTATTTAAAGGACCTCTAGGGGGAACAATCAGGGGCAATCAAGGGCAAGAATTCCCTGGACTTTGTCAGAGCGTAACCACCCTTGAAACACCTGTGATTCTTGAAATGGAGTGAAAAGTCCCCACCATCTGTTAAAACATAACATGGAGGTGAAGACAAGATGGCATTACTTAGGCCAAGTATCCATATTTCAAAATCTTTGAGAAAAAATAAAATGGCCATATCTGTAAGTTGGAAGAGCAGTAAATCTTTTTTATCTTTAGAGTTCAGACAACACTGGTTTCCAAGTAGCTTTATTTAGAAACAGATCCAGGGAAGTCAGTTGGGCCCTGACATCTATTAAAATTAATCTCTACCAGGGAGGCTGAGATCTGAGAATTGTGGATCCAAGCCATCCCAGGACAGGAAGGCCTGTGAGATTCTCATCTCTAATTAACCACCAAAAAGCCAGAAGGGGAGCTATAGCTCAAGTGATAGAGCAAAGAAAGCTCAGGGACAGCATCCCAGTTCAAGCTCCACTGAGTTCAAGCTCCCGGACTGTAACGTGCGCACGTGTGCGCACACACACACACACACACACACACACACAGACACAGACACAGAGAAAGCAATCTTTTAGCTACATTGAGAGACACTTGAAGTGACTTACAGGATAAAAAGTTGGAAGATTGAAGCTCAGCAGCGGGAACCATTGGACATTCTTAGTCTTTAAGGACAGCCATCTTGGAGGTAGATACCCTTCACTCTCTCTGGAGAGAGGGAGAGGAGGAACAGAAGTTCCACTTGTACTCACTCCTCCCCCAGTGTATATTGGATAATTTTAAGTTGGGATTTTCAGATGGCTATGGGGTAAAATGTCTAAATCTGAACTAAGAAGTTTTTGTATGGTAGATTGACCTGCCTTTGGGGTTGGCTAGCCAAGCCCAGGCTCCTTTTGTTATATGGGAAATGGATCAGTGAGATACAGAGAAGCTGTACTTTAAGAGGTCAATTTGGGAGAGAGAGAGAAGAGAACAGGAAGGAGAGACAGAAACAGGGAGAGAGAAAGAAAGAGAGAGAAAGGAGAAAGAGAGAGACAGAGAGAGAGGAAGAGGGAGAGAGAGAGAGCAAGAGAGAGAGAGAGGGAGAGAGAGAGCGCTTTCGGCAGTGTTTCTATGAAAGCTTTTACTTGGCCCTGTTGAAATATCTAACATCCCCCTGGCTTCAGTTTTGCAGCTAAGGCCCATCAAAGGCCAGCTGGAGTTTTAAGATAAGGGTTACCTAGAGTTGAGAAAACACACCCCTGGGCTAACTGCTAAACCTGGTTACAAACTGCTCAGGTTCATAACCCCCCCTAAAGAAATATGTGCTGTCATTCTCCTGTTGCCTGATTTGTCTCCTTATTTGGTCAGTACTTAGCCTCTCTCGTGCCAACTAAACTTACGTGAATTTTGTTGTTTCTGCTTTTAACATCTCCCCGCTCTAAATTCCTCCGTTTCCCCCGTGTCCTCGAGAGTTCCTTTGTTGTTGGCAATAGCCAGCTTTTGACTGCTTTCTCAGCACACGGCATTCCAGCATTCCGCTGTCTCCACTCAAGTGGGGACAACACTGAATTAACTAAAAGTACTCCAACTTTGAATCTGTGTCCTTTGATCTGAGCAATTCTCTGCAAAAGTCAACCTGCCATCACTAAGAAAGACCAGATTCACCGATAACCATCTTGTGTGGAAGGCAAACTGCCTCTCAAACCAACTAGGTCTTCTTATCTTAAAGCAAGCATCCAAAAAAGCCGGGAGTTCATCTTGTTCCTGTTCTGTTCCAGGAAGAAAGTGATAATGAAAAAAGGATACTGAGTCTAACTGGCGCCATCTTGGCACCATGGTGGATGATAAAGAATTGGGTCTAACTGGCACCATCTTGGCTTCTTGATAGATGAAGGTGAAGTTCCACCCCCAGGTGATGGGTGTGCCTGAATTCCTAGAAGCAGGGATGGGGACTTGGACAATAGGTTACTAGACCTGCCAGACCTTTAGCATAAACTCGACAGACTCTGAACTCTAGAGCTCCCTGTGGCCCTGCTTCTTCACCACCACCCTATTTAGGCCCTGACCAGCTCAGCCACCATTTTGCACCATGCCTCATGTCCCCTGACTCTCCCCAGGTCACCATGGTGTCCCACTTCAGCTCCTCACTAGCATTGATCTAGTTTGTTGAGATTGTTTTTCTGCTGCTCCTTCCTTACTTTCCAACCCTCATGCCCCGGTTTTCTAACAGTATTAAGTATATTCAAGGCTGCAAGTTTTCTGGGGATATGTGTCTACCTGAAGTTTTCTGTTTGTCTATGTTTCTGTTTTCTGCAGATTGATCCGTTAGGACAGTTGGGGTAGGGGAGCAGATGCGTTCAAGGCCTCCCCATCAGGCTTTCATTTCTGTGAGAAGAGCAGAGGGTTTTGGTTTCTACTGAGGGGGATTGGGCAGATGGATCAGGCTTACCCAACAGGCTTTGGTTTCTGTGTTTCTGCCTTGGTCTTGTCTCCTTCTATTAAGAATCTATACCAAGTTGTAATATGGATCCTTGTCTTCTGTGTTGTTCTTTATTCTTTAGACATCTCTATGGAGGAGGATCCAAAGTTTCCCTTGTACCCCTCTCCTCCCCCAGTGTATATTGGATAATTTCAAATTGGCATTTTCAGATGACTATGAGGTAAAGGTTTCTAAATCTAAACTGAAAAGTTTTTGTGCAGTAGATTGGCCTGCATTTGGGGTTGGCTAGCAAGCCAAGGCTCTTTTTGTTATATGGGAAATTGATTAGTGAGATACAGAGAAGCAGCACATTATTAAAGCAGATTTTATTAAAATGCCAGTGTCCGCAAGGGAACACACGTCCCAAAGAACTTGTAGTTTCAAATACAGCTAGCACGAAGCTTACGTTGTCCAAAACCACATATGGCGTGAAGAATTAAACTTAACAAAAGTGTTTTACATCAGCCAAACCAACCAGATGAGGACACTTAAAGCTAATATACCTGCAATCCAAAGGATGTCCTCTGTCACCTCTAGAATTCTCAGAAAGTCATCATCTTTTATTAAGATGCCAAGATGGTACAAATTAGACTCAGTTTCCATATTTCACTTTGACCCCAACTTAACCTTGGCAGTTTGGAATTTGGTATGTAAAGTGCTCTGGTCTTAAAATGGGTGAAAGACAGAGTAAGATCATGTGGAGGGTTTAGGGTTTAGCTTCATGAGACCCTCTCCCTCTTCCACCAATGTTACTCCTCCTTCACCCACCCATAAAGTATTCAAGATCAATTTGTATGCTAATGTGCCTTGTTAGTAAAGTTGTCTCTCTTTGCAGACCCTGAAGACTGACATTCAGCTAATGTGTTTTGTTAAAAAATTGTTTTAAAAAGCTGGGTGCCAGGGCTCATGCCGGTAATCCTAGCTACACAGGAGGCTGAGATCTAGGATCACAGTTTGAAGCCAGTCAGGCAGGAAAGTCCACGTGAGACTCATCTCCAATTAACCATTCAAAAACTGGAAGTGGCACCGTGGCTCAAGTGGTAGAGCTGTAGCCTTGAGTACAGACAGGCTCAGGGACAGGGTCCAGACCCTGAGTTCAAGCCCCACAACTGACAAAAAAATTGTCTACAAGTATTATCTAAGTCTTGGTTAACTATAAGAGTAAGAGATCCTGTTTGTTCACAAAATTATTTAAGGTTTTTAAACACTGACCACATGGTTCTGTAGTACTATGGGCAAAAATATCTCTTGCTACTGGAATTCCAGAAAACTTATGGGCAATATTCATTTTTGTGGGCTTTAAGACCTTTGTGCACATAATGTGTGTGTGTGTGTGTGTGTGTGTGTGTGTGTGTGTGTGTGTGTGTGTGTGTTTTCAAAATAATCTGGTATTTTGATACCAAAAAACTGTCAGCATGATTGAGAAATGGTAACTGGGTGGGTATGAACTCAAAGGAGGTCATAAGCTTTGGTCATTACCAAATATTTCAAAGGATTATTACATTGTATTAAAGAGGAACTTTAGTTAAAAGGTGTTTTAAGGGTTATTTTAAGTGAAAAAAAGAAAAAGGAGTTTAAAGCAAAAAAGAGAAGTTAGTAAAGAAAGGCTGTGGAAAGAGAATTAAAAATAACTTCATTTGGATATAAAGATTTGGGGAAGGAAGAATTCTCCTAAATGTTTGTTTAAAATTAGAGAAATGGAGAAACTAAGACTATCAAAGTTCACTAAGGATTTGCTTATGTCAAGTTCTTTCAAATGAACACCTTCTAACTCAAATGCATGTTTGTTTTTTTGTCTATCTAATCTGTTTATTCCCAAGGATGTGAGCTGCCTTGGATACAGGACTATTTTCCTTCATTCTTCATTTTAATCACAAAGGTTTGACTTAGTTACAATGACTTCAATCTTAATTAATATCCTGAAGTATTATATTCAGTCAAAAATTAACTAGAGGATAGTGCACTAGCCTTGAGCAAAAGAAACTCAGGGTCAGAGCCCAGGCCCCAAGTTGAAGCCCCAGGATCAGAAAAAAGAAACACACACACATCAATGTAGAACTAAGATCTCAGGCTGCTGCCCAGGCTTGCCAGGGAGCCCAGCATCGCCCCCACCTGGTCATTCTCCCCTCCCTCACTCCAGCTGAGCAGGAAAGCTAAGCAACCTGTGTGTGTCCCCTACCAGCTTGGCAACCTTCTCCCTTCCCCAAGGCCGTTTCTGACTCCCACAGAACAGATCCCAGGAGCTGGATGAACAACACACCACACTGGATGCTCTCCAGGTGGAATGGAATACAGAACAAACAGGAAAGAAACCACTGCTGCCTCCATTTTCTGTCCCCAGGATAGGTCGTCAGGAATACCAGAAGAAGCATCAGTGCTGGACTTGGACATCCACAATTCTACTTACCGAGTCACCTAGAGTCTCTCTGTTCTCATGTGACAGAAGTTACTCTATCCTGTTTCTGCTTTGATGAATTTTTCATAGCAGATTTTGTCAGTCTTGGGCTTGAACTCTGAGCCTGGGCGCTGTCCCTGAGCTCTTCAGTTCAAGGCTAGCACTCTACCACTTGAGCTACAGCACCATTTCCTGTTTTCTGGTGTTTAATTGGAGATAAGAGTCTCATGGACTTTCTGCCCAGGCTGGCTTTGAACCATGGTCCTCAAATCTCAGCCTGCTGAGTAGCTTGGATTACAGGCATGACACTGGTGCCCAGTGTCAGAAGTTTTTGGGGTTTTTTGATAATCATTGGGCTTCAAGTTAGTCTTGGGCACTGTCCCTGAACCCTTTCACTCAAGGCTAGCACTCTACCACTTTGAGCCACAGCACTACTTACTTGTGGTTTTCTGGTGGTTATTTGGAACATAAGAGTCTCAAAGATTTTCATATCCAGGCTAGCTTTGAACCATGATCCTCAGATCTCACCTTCCTGAGTAACTAGGATAACAGTGTGAGCCACCAGCTCACAGTTAGAAAAATGTTAATTAGCTGGGTGCCGGTGGCTCTCATCTGTAATCCTTGCTACTCAGGAGGCTGAGAGCTGAGGATCATGGTTCAAAGCCAGCCTAGGCAGGAAAGTCTGTGAGATATTTATCTCCAATAAACCACAAGAAAACTGAAAGTGGTACTGTGGCTTAAGTGGTGGAATGCTAGCCTTGAGCTGAAGAGCTGAAAGACAGCGCCCAGTTCTCAAGACCCATGACCAACAAAAAAAAAAAAAAAGAAGAAAGAAAAATAAAAATGTTTAATTAGCCTAGTCTATCTCATCTTGACAGGATTTAAAACAAAAGAAATAAAGCAACACCAGGCTTTCTGTATTGTGATGATCTGTAGGCAAGCGGAGTAAAGAAGGCAATGGCTGTAAGGAAGGGCAGGGCCTAACTCCAGGATATAGGAAGCACTCTCTAGGAACAGAATTTCCCAAAGTCCCAGGAACTGTGTGTTCCTGCACTATCTGCTAGCAGAGACTGATCAGCAAGTGTCTGCCACCAGAGAAGCTTTGGCCAAGTGTAGCTTCAACCAACAGCAAGGCCTACAGATCACATTCCAGGGACTAAATGCACCGACAAAGAGGTCAATCCAGCTTGCAAGGATCCTAAGCAGGCTGCAAGGGATGTTGGTCAAGTTCTGAGATCACCAGAGCTGGACTGGTCAGTCACCTGTGCCCTCAAGGTTCTAGATCAGAACCTAGCATAGAAGTTAGGCTCGGCTCTAGAGCTGGGTGCCGGTGGCTCACGCCTATAATCCTAGCTACTCAGGAGGCTGAGATCTGAGGATCATGGTTCAAAGCCGGCCCACGCAGGAAAAGTCTGTGAGACTCTTATCTCCTATAAACCACTAGAAAATTGGAAGTGGTGCTGTAGCTCAAGCGGTAGAGTGCTTGCCTTGACTGAAGAGCTGAGGGATAGCACCGACGTCCAGAGGATAGCACCGACGTCAAGCCCCACAACCAACTAAAAAAAAAAAGAAGTTAGGCTCTAGTCCTTACTGATTTGCTGGGTGGAGGCCCTGTTGAGTTGGCCAGGCAGGAACAAAATACTAAGATCCAGGCAAAATGAGGAAAGATGAGCAGAGTGTGGGGAATGCTGGCATATGGAAATAGGGGCCAACCAAGATTGCAAAATCTTCATGTGCCTGTAAAATCCAAACCATAAACCAAGGAGGAAATTAAAGTAGGCAAAGTTACCCTTCCCAGCAAAGGGACTGCCCAGCAACCAGTTGCTAGAAAAGTGGCCCAGTGAGGCTGTTGCTGGAATGTGGGCTTGGGGTAGAGTAGGTGGGGCTATCTGAATAGATCACAGAAAGTCTGTAAGGATCTTAAAAAATAATACAGAAGTGCAGTAACAGAATGTAATGATTTCTGCAAAATTAAAGTAGGCAAAGTTACCCTTCCCAGCAAAGGGACTGCCCAGCAACCAGTTGCTAGAAAAGTGGCCCAGTGAGGCTGTTGCTGGAATGTGGGCTTGGGGCAGAGTAGGTGGGGCTATCTGAATAGATCACAGAAAGTCTGTAAGGGACTTAAAAAATAATACAGAAGTGCAGTAACAGAATGTAATGATTTCTGCACAACTAGAAAGGAACTGTCCACCTGGTCAGAAGTTGTTGATCGCCCCTGGGACCTTTTGTATGTCTACTGATGCTTGGCCCCTATTTCCTCATGCCAGCATTCCCCATACACTTTCAGCAGCTGGTATGAAACCCAGGGTCTCCCTTATCTTGGCATCTGAATTTCTTTCTGGCAGTAGCCTGGTTTGGGTCACCAGCAATAAACTTTATATCCTCTCTTTAAAAAAATGAACTAGGTTGTTTAATCAGTTGCTGTTTCAAACCTCTCATTGTGTCTACTATTGAGTTTTGCCTTTACACATTTGATCTTCTGTAGCAATTAGTCAGGCCCACAGTGGGACAGATGACTCTTACAAATTTATCAGATTTACCCTTGATTCTTAGTAAGTTCCAGGCAAGCCCTGCTTAAAACTGTTTCCATTGATCTCCTTGTTGCTTCAGTTGGAAATGAAGTGGTTATTCGCAAACACTCATTTGATCTGTTATTCACCCCCTTCTAATGCTGGAATTCAGACAACTGGGACATGTCATCCCAGCAATAAGCACAATTGCCAACTGGCCAGACACTGGTGGCACACACTTGTAATCCTAGCTACTCAGGAGGCTGAGATTTGAGGATTGCAGTTTGAAACCATTCCAGGCAGAAGAGTCCCTGTGAGACTCTAATCTTCAGTTAACCAGTCAAGAACCAGAAGTAGTGCTGTGACTCAAAGTGGTAGAGTGCTAGCCTTGAGCAAAAGAACCAGGTCCTGAGTTCAAACCCCATGACTGAAAAAAAAAGCTTAGTGGACATTATCCAGCAAGAAGACCCCCCCCCCCCACCCCGGGACAAAGCTTGTCCTGATGATGAGGGGTTATTGAGAGGCAGTTGGAAGAAACTGCTCAGATAAGGGGATGGTTTCAGTTCCTGAATGGAATCACTTGTGCTTGTCTCTTCAAAAGTAATCAAGAGCTGGAAGGACATCAGAAAAATGGTTCATAAGCATGCCTGTCTAATGCCCATACCTGTCTACTTTGTAACTGGGCAGGAATTTACACCCTTGCCTATCAATCACTTATTATAAGGGGTAGTAAAATACTAGGGTTGTTAAATGTGGGATAGTTTAAAATAACAAAAATTGCAGCACCCTGCATCTGCTCAAAGCCCTAATTAGCAATAAATTTTGATCCAGCCACATGAATTCATATACTCAGGAAAGGAGAGTAAGGCTAGAGTGTTTGTGAATCTAAACACTCTTCTGGACACTTGGCCATTTGGACCTACTAGACCTCATACACTCATGTAAAGAGACTTAATATCTACAGATTCTAAATATGCTTACTTGGTATTAAATGCCCATGCAGACATTTTATAAAGAAAAGTTTGTTGGCTGATGAAAACTTCCCAGTAGGGTATGGACTTTTGATCATGTCCTTATTGCTAGCTATCTGGAAACCTTCACAGGAAACTGTTTGGCTGTGTGAGGGTCAGCAAAAATCGAGTTTCCCAGTCAGATAGGAAATTTTTTTTTGGGGGGGGGGGTCCGGTCATGGGGCCTGAACTCTGGGCCTGGGCCCTGTCCCTCAGCTCTTCAGCTCAAGGCTAGCGCTCTACCACTTGAGCCACAGCGCCACTTCCGGCTTTCTTTCTTTTTGCTTATGTGGTGCTAGGGAATCGAATCCAGGGCCTGAGGCATGCGAGGCAAGCACTCTACCACTGAGCCACCTTCCCAGCCCCTGGGAAAATGTTTTTGTAAAGCAGAATGCTAAACAGGCTGGACTGCTGTAGCCCAAGGAGAAATCTGTGCAGTTGTTAAAAGTTAACTGTTGTATATAACTCTACTTTTAATTTTAATGAGCTCCTTACCTAATAGTTTTTCTTTTTGGTACTATAATGTGGAAGATATTGATTTGCTGTTCTTTATATTGTTTCTGTGGCTTGTCATCCTCACTAATTTCTCATATGGCTTCCTTTCCAGTCTGGAGTAAAAAAATAGTGCCCCTAATGGTATCTGGTCCTGGCAATCTGACAACTGAATTTCCCATACCACCCCTTGGTAAGGTAGGACAAGGCTTCAGGTCTCTGGCTAGGAAAGGTCAGTGCCATTACTCAGCTTGAAGTAGTTACAGAAGATGGATCTTCACCCATCAACTCTCCTTAAAATCAAGAGACCAGTCATTTTTTTGAAAAAAAAAAAAAAAAGAGGCAGGATAGATTAAAAAATAATAGGCATGGGAAAGCAGTGTTAACCAGTATAGACCCTCTTGAGTGTGGAGACTGTACTCATGAGAGAAGGTCACAGGCCCAAGCCTTCTATGTCTTGCCTAATTTGAGGAAATCTGGTTACCAAATGTTGTTGCCTTTGTACATTGTCCTGGGCATCAAAATGGGAATTCTGTAGTATTAAAGGAAATTGTACAGCCGCTGCCACTGCCTGAGAAGCGGGTAGAAAACCAGTGGGGCACCTAAATATTTTATTGACTGTTCCCAGCCCCAGCCTGCTGACAAAGCCAGCATACTCAAGAGGAAGCTCTCCAGGAGAGCACTGGGAGGTAGCTTCACTGAAGTAGGTCCCCACCTTAGGCTAACTTAATAATGCTTCCTTATTTACATTTCTGCAGAGCTTACAGGCAATTCAGCAGGTGGTGCATAAATAGGTCTGAGATAAATTGTCTTTGCCCAGCTCGAATCTAGCCCATCCCTTCCAACCTGGAGATTCCATTTGGGCTAAGAAGTTCATCAAAGACAGCCTCATTGCCACCTGGAAGGGGCCCTACACCATCACCCTGACCACCGCCCACTGTGGTGAGAGTAGATGATCTCCTTGCCTGGCCTTCATCACTCACAGCTAAAACCTGCTGATTTGGGATGGGAGGCACATGCCACCATGCCTTGTGTCTCCTGAAGCTCCTCAAGGTCACCATGGTGTCCCATTTCAACTCTCTATTAGCGTTGATCTTGTTTGTTGGGAATTTTGCTCCTTCTTTACTCTGCTACTCTTCCTTTTTTTTTTTTTCCTGGTCATTAGGCCTGAACTCTGGGCCTGGGCACTGTCCCTGAGCTCTTCAGCTCAAGGCTAGTGCTCTACCACTTGAGCCACAGCACCACTTCCGGCTTTTTTGGTTTATGTGGTGCTGAAGAATCGAACCCAGGGCCTCATGCATGCAAGCTGAGCACTCTACCACTGAGCCACCTTCCCAGCCCCTTTACTCTGCTACTCTTGAGGCTCAGTTTTCTAAAAGTATTTGAGGCTGCAAGTGTTTTGGAGACGTGTGTCTGCCTGCAGTCCCTGGCTGTCTAATTAAAGACTCCTAATCTGACCTCTCAAAATGCTCTGGAGGAGAGACAGAGACACACAGCAACTTGGCTTTTAGGGGTATTTCCATGGTAAAGGCAGGAGGTCTGACTTTGAAATTATGCACAGATAGGTGTTTTATCTTTGCTCTAATCACTCCTGGTGTTACTTTCTGAGTTTCTGGATGTTTTGGGCATTCTTTCCAGATAAGAATGTATCCTAGCTGGGCACCGGTGGCTCATGCCTGTAATCCTAGCTACTCAGGAGGCTGAGATCTGAGGATTGCAGTTCAAAGCCAGCCCGGGCAGAAAAGTCCGTGAAACTCTTATCTCGAATAAACCACCAGAAAACTGGAAGTGGCTCTATAGCTAAAGTGGTAGAATGCTAGCCTTGAGCTGAAAAGCTGAGGATAGCGCTCAGGCCCAGAGTTCAAGCCCCACAACTGAAAAAAAAATGCATCTTGTCATAAAACAGATCCTTATCCTTGAGCTAAGGAAGGGTCCTGTTGCCTGCAATTTGAGTAGGAGGTTAAGTTTTGGGGGGAACATTTCTCTCAGAAAAGCATACATCCTGCCAGACAAATGTTAGTTCTTGGGGTAGGAAATGCATCTCTCAGAAAGGAATGCATCCCATTCTCTCTCCCTGAAGCAAAGGTAGTTCTTTTGTGTTTCTAAACACCATGTTTCTGAGTTACCTTCACCAGGCCTCATTTTCGTCAATTTATCCTGCATCATATTCCCCTAAAAGACTTTGGTCCCTTAATCTTAAAGGTAGTAGATGGTATCGCCTCTATTTCCGTAAGCTTACCACACCTCATTTTTGCTAGCATGCCCTCCATCTCAGGTCCTCAGTCCCTCCTACAAAACCAGTTGATCTGGCTAGGCCTACTTGCAACTGGCCTTCATCCCTGGCTGTTCCTCCCACTTCACTTCTTAGAGCCTCCTGTCACCCCTAAGCCCCAGCTGCATCAAAAGAATGCTGTCTAACGGTAACCGTTACAATCAGAAAACCCCACCCTGGCTGTGTGCCATCTTTACATTCAGCTGCATATGCAGAGGACTTCCCATACTTCTTACCCCTGCTGATAATAAACTCCTTTTGCTGTACATGACTGTGTCCATATGCTCTTCTGGGTCTTCAATTTTCCCCTAGTCTATCCTGTTTCACTTTGGCTATTTAAGTTTCCAATGTCCTAGTTCTCTATATTGATATATAACACTTTTCCTTTGGGGTATCAGAATCACTAGTCTTTCTGGTATGATTCACCGAAGGAGCTTTCCTTTACAGGGAAATTTTTCATCAGTAGTCACAGCCAATATTTGACTTTGGTTTTCAGCAAGTAAGTGGAACCTGTTTCCCTGCCAGCAACTTACTTCTCTTAATCTTTTCCCCTTCTTTCTGGTTTTTGAAAAGCATAAAGGCCAAATTTGCTAATTCCTTAGTGGGTTCTGGGGCCTATCTTCAATCTTTATAGCTGATGATTGATGGCTGGTGCTGACTATCTAATGAATGACATCTTTCTATT
Organism: Dipodomys spectabilis; assembly: GCF_019054845.1. NCBI lineage: Eukaryota > Metazoa > Chordata > Mammalia > Rodentia > Heteromyidae > Dipodomys > Dipodomys spectabilis. Next base: position 1,037,849 of record NW_024870795.1, read on the forward strand.
GAATCTGGGCTCATAGTGTATCTTTCAGGATATTGGTTAGCTAGACTAGAAATACCTTAGGACTTTCATCCTTTCCCTGAGTGATATCCCTTAATCTAGCACAGTGAGAGTTTGTGTGTAGAACACACAGCCTTGTGTATATCATGTTTTAATTCAATATTGGCATCTCTGACTCAGCAGCTTCAACTTCGTTCATCATTGGGAATGGTGAGGAAACTACTTTTCATCACCCAGTCTTTGGAGGCTCAGCTGCCTCTAATGGTAACCTCTGCCAGATATTATGAGTCACAACTGTAGTTCTCCAAAGTAATGGCCACCAAACCCAAGCCTCTGCTGGGAGCCCTGGCAGGAAGTCCCAAGCCTTCTTCATAGTACAGAAAGGCTTCCAGAACGTCTACAGTGTAAGCTGACAGTGTCACTTCCGGTCATTTATGATTCTCTGCAGGGTCCATTCAGGCACTTCCTTCTCCTCAGCCATCTCTTATGACTGGCGTACACCCAAATGTTATGGCAAAATGTACCATGAGTCCCGAGCCATTACTGAACTTTATTCCCAGGTCCCCCAGCGGGTATGTGTATGGAAGTGTTCAGTCTCAATAACAGGCTTCCTCTCTGATGGTGTTAAACAGGAATTTGATTGCAAGATACAGAGAAGCCACATTTGTTAGACAGTCAGGAACTGCAGATGGATATCCCTCTCCAAAAAATAAATGCAACCTTGAATATACTTAATACAGTTAGGAAAATGAGCCACATTGGTAGCAGAGTAAAGAAAGAACAGAAAAACAATCTCAACAGACCAGATCAATTCTAATGGAACTGGAAATGGGACACCTTGGTGACCTGAGGAGAGTCAGGAGACATGAGGCATGGTGCAAAATGGCAGCGGAGCTGGTCAGGGCCTAAATGGGGTCATGATCGGGGGCAGGGCCACAGGGAGCTCGAGAGTTCAAAGAGGCTCTCAAGTTTATAAGTTGGGTAGGTCCAGTTACCTATTGTCTGAGTCCCCATCCTCACCCATCCATGCCAATCACCTGGGGGTGGAACTTCACCTTCATCTCCCAAGAAGCCAAGACCCAATTCCCTATTTGTCCACCACATTGCCAAGATGGTGCCTGTTAGATACAGTATCCTTATTTCAGTGGCAACTCCCTATTCTGGATACAGAGAGGCATGGATGCTTTTCTTCTCCAAGGCTAGTCTCTCACACAGGATGGTCACTGCTTTACAGTTCCCTCAACTGAAAGGAAGGCTTGCAGCTTGTGTGGGCTTCCTGTAGATAGAATTGGTAGTCTGATTATATATCCCTTGTATTGCAGTCTTCAGTTCCTTCCCCTCCCCTGCCCCGATACTCAGGAGAGCAGAGGCGCAGAGGCTCAATGTGGAACTCCTTCTCTCTACTTTTCTTCTGTTGGGATAGTTTCTTTTTTCTTTTCTTTCTTTCTTTCTTTTTTTTTTTTTTAGAGGGGTTGTCTGGTTGTGGGGCCTGAACTCTGGGCCTGGGCGCTGTCCCTCAGCTGTTCAGCTCAAGGCTAGCGCTCTACCACTTAAGCCACAGCACCACTTCCAGCTTTTTTTTTCTTCTGCTTATGTAGTGCTGAGGAATTGAACCCAAGGCCTCACGCATGCAAGGCAAGCACTCTACCACTGAGCCACCTTCCCAGCCCCATTTGGGATAGTTTCTATGAAACCATCTGCCTTCTATTTTGGTGAAACATGTTTAGATTTTTTAAAAAGTTACTTGTAATTTTTCTTTTTTTTTATCCCCATATCCCACGTGGAAGAGACACAATATGTAAGCCAGGTAGAGATCTTTTATTATTGTACAAAATTCTGATTAAGGCCTAAAAGTGGCTTAAGAAGGCAGGAGTTGGAGGTGTGGCTCAAATCATAGAATGCTAATCAATAAGTGAAAGCAAGCATCAAATACTGAATCTGAGTCCTGGTCTCAAACAACAACAACAACAAAAAGGCAGAATATGTACACATCTGTAATCCAGATGCACAGGTAGAAGGGTTATGGTCCAGGGCTGACCTGGCAAAATAGAAGACTCTATTTGAAAAGATAACTAAAGTAAAAAGGCTAGTGGTGTGGCTTAAGTGGTGGAGTGCTTGCTTAATAAGCATGAGGTCCTGAGTTCATACTCCAGTATTGGAAAAAAAAGAGGTAGAATAACTTAATCTTCCTCAGCACTTACATATGTCATGCAAACATGAATTCCTGCTTCCAGGAAAGAGAACTCTCAGGAGTGTGTGCTGCCATGAGGCTCCTGTAAGTTACAATATCAGTATTTGGAAATTAAAATTATCCTTTCCTCTACTGGCTGAAATTCTGTTTTTTAAAGAAAACTCGGCAGAGTTTTATTAAGTAAACAAGCAAGAAAACAGACAAACAGACAAAAAGCAGACAAACAGAAGGGCAGGGGCACAGTCTAGCAGAGGGTGGTGCTCTTATAGAGACACAAAGACACAGACACAGACACACACAAGGAGACACCCAGGGACACACACAGCTCCTTGGGCTGTTGGTTATTTATGGGGTAACGGCAGGGGTCTGGCTTTAAGTTGTGAAAAGCTAGGTGCTTTGTCTTTGCTTTAACTACACGTGGTGTTTTTCTTTCTGAGTTTTCAGTTCAGAATGCATCCTGCCATAGAACAGATCCTTCTCCTTGAAACAAGGGGATGCCCTGCTCTGTTGGCTGACATTCTTTAAGAAAATTTAGCTGGACACTGGTGGCTCACATCTGTAACTCTAGATCTTCAGGAGGCTGAGAGCCCAAGATGAGGTTCAAAGCTTCTAAAAGACTCTTCCCTCCATTTAACCAGCAAAAAGCCAGAAGTGGAGCTGTTGTTCAAGTGGTAAGGCACCAGCCTCGACTGAAAAAAACCTAGTGAAAGCTTGAGGCTCTCAACTCAAGCCCCAATATCAACACCCTCCAAACAACAGTAATAAACCCCTTTTAACCATTTAAGTGAAATGTCTACTTTAATTTATATTTATCATAAGACCTGCAGATTCAAATAGGCAGAGGGAAAAAATAGATTAAGAAAGTCTTTCTATGCTAACTTTATCATTACAGTTTAAGAATTATCCTTTTCCATTGACAGAAAAAGAAACGTTCATGAAAACAGGCCATAATATGGCCAACTGGAACTCTTGAAGCAAACCTTTTTTTGCATGCCTTAGAATTTTGGAATCTCAAGTTAGGTGCCAGTGGCTGATACCTAGCTATAGTCCTAGCTACTTAAAGACTGAGATCTGAGGATTTTAGTTAAGATCAACGCAGGTAGAAAAGTCTGATATCCTGTGTTTCTAAAAAAAACCAGCAAAAAGTTGGATTGGAAGTGTGGCTCAAGTGGTAAAGCACCAGCTGATCAAGAAAGGCTTTGAATTCAAACCACAGTATTGAGAGAGAAAGAGAGAGAGAGAAAGAGAGAGAGAGAGAGAGAGAGAGAGAGAGAGAAAGAGAATATTAAAGATCCCATGTGGTTAGCACTGTTTGGCCAGCTGTCTATTTGATGACCATAGCTGGCTTGCAGAAGGCCTTTATACAAGGCTGTGGTTGTGGCTGCCTTCTGTGACTAGTTCCTGTGTCTGACATGCATGCATCCGATTCCTCTTCCATAACATCCCGCTTTAAAAACCAACAATGTGGTTAGCTAGGCCTTGACCAGAGTGATACCCATAGACTTCTATAGGCCCTGACAAGCCAGTTGGAGCAGTTCTGGCCCAGGGAAGGGAAGCGGATGCCTGGATTTGAGTCCTAACAGGAATGGTAGCTGGGATAGGTCAGACCCAGTGTTTCACATGTAGTCTTCACTGGTTATTCTCAAGCCAGAAGACCATGAGAGGATCGAGGCTTAGCATGGTGCAGGGCAGGGTGGGGGAGGGGAGCAGTCATTTTGACTCCAGACCCTGGACTTTTTTTCTTTATTGTTATTATAAAGGTGATGTACAGAGGGGTTACAGTTATATAAGTCAGGTATGGAGTATATTTCTTTTTGGACAATGTCTCCCCTTCTCTTGTTCTCTCTTGGTTTTCCCTCTTGTCATTTATCACATAGTTCATTTTTAACGTAGTGTCCGGTGAGTGCCACTGCTGAATTTGTTCACCCTTTGTCTCTCCATTTCTGTGCCTGACTTACCCTCTCTAAGACAGACAAATGAACAAACAACACAAAAAGAAAAGAAAAACAGCAACAAAGAAAAAGAAACCCTCTTGTTTCCATTTCCTGGAGTTCATGTCAATAAATGATATGATCAGATGCACACAGGCATTGCACCTTTGTGCTCCTCTCCTAAGAATATCCTCCTTTGGTTTCATGGCGTGTGAATGCCCAGACTCCTGTATAATGTACCATGTGTATAATGTACCATGTTCCAGTGTATATTAGACCTAGCTTCCACATATGGCAGGAAACATGTGCCATTTGTCTATTTAGGCTTGGCTTACCAGAGCCTGGACTTTTAGCAGGAGTGTTGTATGCCACTTTGTCCCAGCCGGTGTGTTATCACACTAAGAACATGCGTACAAACACACAGATGTGTTTAGATGATAACTTGTTTTATTTAGAAGAGACTCCCCTCTCCCACGAGTGTACTCCCACTGCTGAGCAGATGTCAGCCATGGAGGGGAATGGTGGGAGAGGCGCATGGCAGCTTAAACCAAGGGTGGTAGGGGAAGAGGCCAGTCAGACCCCTCCCAGGCTTTGGGCTGTGATTCTGGGTCGGGGCAGAAGGCCTCCTGGTAACTCTGGGATGGGACAAGAGTGATCTCTGGGAACGTGGCTGGGGTAAGAAGACAGTTGTTAGAGGAGACTCTGCATGGAGGGGCTTCTCAGCATCGGGGTGCCTTCCCTCTGCAGAAGCGATTGGGAAAGAACTGGTACTTTATACTGTAGCTTTTCCTGTTCTGAGCAAAACAGTTCGCAGCAGCTTTGTCACATTGGCACAACTGCCTCCTGCAAGAGTCCTGATTTGCTGAAAGTCAAAACAAACAAACACTCACAGTATTTCCTGGCTCCTTGAGAGGAAGAAAGCTCAGCTCTGGCTCTACATGCTTCTACCTCACCAGAGACAAGCACCAGGTTCCAGATTCTTCTGGCTGAGTAGATCCACATTCCTGCTTGTGGGTTGCTAGTTCCATGTCACAAAGCCACCAAAATGGGACTGTCAGAGGTCTTCTAGCCACCATGCTTTTGCAATTCCCTTCCTTCCTTCCTTCCTTCCTTCCTTCCTTCCTTCCTTCCTTCCTTCCTTCCTTCCTTCCTTTCTTCCTTCCTTCCTTCCTTTCTTCCTTCCTTCCTTCCTTCCTTCCTTCCTTCCTTCCTTCCTTCCTTCCTTCCTTCCTTCCCTTCCTTCCCTTCCTCTCTTTCCTTCCTTCCTTCTTTCCTTCCTTTCTCTGTCCCTCCCCTTCTCCCTCCCTCCCTCCCTTCCTCTCTCCTCCCTCTATCTCTCCCCCTCTCAGTCCAGAGCAGCTGTCAGTCAACATCATGATGGCCTTGGCCAAACAGGTCATGCATCATGTATCACCCCTCTTTTGTGTCCATTTGGCTTCATACAGTCCATTCCTAGAGTTCTGTTGAGCCTTTCTGCTTCCTTTAGCCATCCAGTGAATGAGCAAACACAGCTAACTATCTCAGGGCAGATCATCCTCTGAGCTGCCCCTTCACATATCCAGTTGTATACTAGCCACTCACTGGACATTCTGGAGGAGCCTGAGCCTATACCTGCTCCAATGAGTCCTACTCCCACTCCCTACCAGAACCTCTCCTGTGTTCTTTCCCTCCCCGTACCAACCACCCCTCACAGGTCACAGATAGGAACTCATTATCTCCATGTCTCCACAGGGCAGTCACCCTGCTCTGTAGATTCTCCTCCTGCACCTCTGAATTTCACCCCACCCCTTCCATTCAGACACCTTTGTTTATGCCAAGCTGCTGCTCTCTCTCTCCAGCATTGTGGCAGTAACTGCTCTCTTCTATTCTGTCCCTGCCCCACACCAATCTGCCATTCCTTTGTTAGACTGCTTCTATTGCTTTAGGTCAAAATCCAGACACTGGCCAGGAAGACCTGGTTTGATCCGATCCTGCCTTGTCCCCAACCCCAATTCCTCCTCACATCTCCTCTGGGTCTTCAGTCCCCCAGGGTACCTGTTCTTTCCTGGACATGTTCCCAGTCTCCTCTTCCCTGTTTCTACCTTTTTCCTGACCCAGCTTAAATGTCAAGCTCTGCAGGAGGCACCGGGCATTTAGCTATGTTTTGTCTTTTCGTTTACTTCCTATTGGACCTTTTCCCACCTGATTCCTCATTTCCCTACTTAAAGTTGACATTGAACTTCTCAAGTGTGCTGGTGCCGGCACACATCCCTTCATGCTAGACACTCAGAAAAACTTCTAAGGGAAACTCGGTGCTGTCACAAGGCTCTTTCTTACCAGAACAGGTGATCTGGCCCCCTCGGTAGGTAAACTTGTAGCCTAGAAGTTTCGTTCCACATCCACGTTTCTTCAGACGGCTGTAGCAACAGTCGTGGGTGGCACAGCACCTGGTGGAAGGATGTCCGGTTGGCATTGTCTTCTCACCCAGGATAATGGCACATGGAGCCCCGAGATCCGTCATCTCCATACCCTCAACCCTGGGCAGAGCCCCAATGACTCTAGGGCAGTCTAAGGCAGAGTCTGTATCACACAAAACACTTTTCTAGCTGGGATCTGGCAGGTCCCAAGCCTGCTGGGTCCAGAACTGAGTGGAGGAAAAGGAGAGTTGAAGGGAAGGAAGGGGAGTAGAACTCACCTGTCTGTTGCGTCTTTGGGGGTCCCTTTGCCACCCCAGCCGCAGTGGCAACCATAGGCTCCATAACTGATGTCAGCTCTCTTTCCTGTCTTGAACAGGATCATCCTGTGGAAATCTAGGAGACTCCCGTGGGCCTGCATGAAGCCTAGAAGCACATTGAGAAATGGCGTGGTCACGGTGCATCCACTCTGCTGTCCTTTCCCCTGCCTCTCTCTGTTATTCTTCCACTCCTTCACCCCCACACACAGGGCTGCTGCAGTGGAGGGAAACTGAGGCATGGGTGCCTACTTCTGAGCTCAGAATGCCGAGTCAGCTCTTACCAAAGGCCACGAGCATGGCTAGCAGCAGGAGGGTCTTCATGGTGATGGCTCTGTGGGGGACAAGTATGGAAGAATTGGCCTGGAATCTTCTCTCTCCCCTCTCTCCCCCAGTCATCTTATCTTCTGCCCAGTCCTTGCTCTGTTGCCCAACTAGACAATCCTGAGGCTAACAGATGTGCTTCTGTATCAAGGGTGCATCCTGAGGAGCACGTCTGCCACACGAACGCACACGGGGTGACCTCACTCATCAACTCCTGACCCTTCCAGCTCTGCGGAGCGGCTTTGCACACATGCAGCCCCAGACCCACGGGGACCCCACAGGATGCCATAATGAGACTTCCTCCTCTCTCCTCATCTGACCGGGAGCTCCTGTGAGGCTGAAAGCAGGTTCATGCCTGGGAGCATGCCTGGGAGGGTCCTGAGCTCAGAGGGTGTGTCTTCCCATGAAGATACTTCCTTCATCTTGGAACCCACACTAGATTCAGGGATTGGGGATTTCATCCATGGATCTCACTCCCCCCGAATTTTCTTCCTGAAGTAAAACTAAGATTCAGGCTTCCCAACCCCATGTGCATGGCCGCTCTCCCCCACATACACGCTCACATGCAGACACACACACACACACACACACACACACACACACCCCTAGTTGAAGGCAGCAAAGGGCAGTGATTTCTGGGTTTCTACCTTTCAGAGGATGCTGGCATAAACACTTCCTCCAGTGACTTATTTTTCTTGAACTTGGACTGCCCTTAAATAGCTTCTTCCCCTGAAAGTTTAGAGGTGGGTGAGGCACAGGGTGAGGTATTGCGGGGTGTGGCAGATGATCAAACTCCAAGATTTGCATGCCCAATGCTCCTGCCCCCTCCTCCTTCAGCAGGAAAAAATAAGTATTGAAGATTGGAAAACCTTTCCTGCCATGCATGAGTTTACCAGAATGCATTTCGTGTTCCCAGCTCCCCACTGAGGGGATTTCCACAAGGAGTACTGGTGTGGCTGCCAGTCAGTTCCCTCCCTGCAGCCCCTTTCCAGGGTGGACAGGCCCTTCCATTCTTTTTTGGGGGGGGCGGGTCCACTTGTGGGGCCTGAACCCTGGGCCTGGGTGCTATTCCTCAGCTCTTCAGCTCAAGGCTAGTGCTCTACCACTTGAGCCCTAGAACCACTTCCGGCTTTTTTCCTTTTTTGCTTATGTGGTGCTGGGGAATCGACCCAGGGCCTCAGGCATGCAAGGCAAGCGCTCTACCACTGAGCCACCTTCCCAGCCCTGTAAACAGTTTATTAAAGTCTTCTCAATTGGACTATCAAGTGCCAATCTGTACATATGCATGCATGCCCACGCATGTGCACTCTCCTTGAACTGTTTTTTTTTTTTGGGGGGGGGGGGGATCCGGTTGTGGGGCCTGAACTCTGGGCCTGGGCGCTGTCCCTCAGCTCTTCAGCTCAAGGCTAGCGCTCTACCACTTGAGCCACAGCGCCACTTCCGGCTTTTTTTCTTTTTGCTTATGTGGTGCTGGGGAATTGAACCCAGAGCCTCTTGCATGCAAGGCAAGCGCTCTACCACTGAGCCACCTTCCCAGCCCCCAGGCCCTTCTATTCTTGAAGCCAATAGGATGGTTTACTGTGCAAGGAGTGCTCCTTCCTTCTGTGCAATGCAGCGCTGGAGAATAAGAAAGAGGATCTTTGGCGTGATTCATTGCGTCAGTTACTCACTCATTCGCAGCAATACAGACTCACGCTAAAGCTCTAGGGCCTGTGCAAATAGATCGTGGGAGGTGATGCAGATTGTATCCCGAATCCTGCCCTTGGGGACCCCACAGGGGTCAATGGGTAGAATCTCTTTCCACCTAACTGGGCCCAGAGCCTCCATCTTCTCCTCTTTCTCCATCATTCTCTTCCTCTCTCATCCCATTTGAGTCTTCAAAGTCTCACCAAATGCTGCCTCCCCCCTAGGCTTGGTCCTTGACTGTTTAGAGACAGTCCCATTAATGCTCCAGGGATCATTAATGCATTAACGTTTTCAAGGACATGGTGACTTTAGTTCCCTAAAGTAAACGTCTTTATTTTTTCTCCCCTGTTCTCCAATCTGTGTGAAGAACTTGGCTTGTATGGACCTAAGGAAGCCACCCCACCACTAGTCTTTAAAATATCACTACAAACTAGGCACTGGTGGCTCATACCTGTAATCCTAGCTGCTCAGGAGGCTGACATCTAAGGATCCTTGTCCAAAGCCTGCCCAGACAGGAAAGTCTGAGACTCTTATCCCCAATTAAACATCAAAAAGCTGGGAGTGGGGGCTGGAAAGGTGGCTCAGTGGTAGAGTGCTTGCCTTGCATGCATGAGGCCCTGGGTTCGATTCCTCAGCACCACATAAACAGAAAAAGCCAGAAGTGGTGCTGTGGCTCAAGTGGTAGAGTGCTAGCCTTGAGCTGAAGAGCTGAGGGACAGCGCCCAGGCCCAGACTTCAGGCCCCACAACCAAAAAAAATGCTGGGAGTGGAGCTATGGTTGAAGTGGTGAAGTACTAGTCTTGAGCACAAAATCTCAGGGAGAATGCCCAGGCTGTAAGTTCAAGCCCTAGGATTGACATCACACATACTCAAAAAGTATACCACGAGAGTAGAGGCCCATGGTCTTCTCATCTGGGCACCTGGCTTGCTCTCTACCCCTCCCAGGTGTGTTTTCCTGATAGGGCTTCACACAGGAGCATTGGTGGGAAGGGTCCTGTCCCAGCCCAGGCAAGGTCAGACAGAGCGGGCCTCTGGCCCTTCTGTGTCCCTTAGGGAGAGCCCTAAGGTAGATGCACACTGAGTCACAGAGTGGAGGGCAGCAGAATGTACTCACCCCACCCCTGCACACATACACACATACACCTCAGGGGACCCAGTATGAGTAAGAAATGAACGTCTTGTTTTCCATTAAGCTGTTGAGAGTTGAGATCTGAAATGATTGCAAAATGATGTAGTGTATACTAAGAGCAAGCAACTCAGGAATCTTCCCTCTTGAAAATGCAAATTTATTTTTGACAGTTTAAAGAGATCTACTTCTGGGGCTGGGAAGGTGGCTTAATGGTAGAGTGCTTTGGCTAGCATGCATGAAGCCCTGGGTTCGATTCCTCAGTACCACATACACAGAAAAAGCCAAAAGAGGCAAAAAAAGAGATCTACTTCTCTCCCTGGGGTATTGAGGCAGGAACTAAACATGGTTAGAATACTGTGGACTACTATTAAAGCACTGCTGATGATAATAAACCTTTATTATAAGCAGCTCATGTTTATTTATGTATTTGTTGTTTGTTTGCTGCCAGTACCATGTTTGAACTCAGGACCAGAGCCATCTCCCTTAGCTTTTTCTACTCAAGGCTGATGATCTACTGCATAAGCCACACACATCCCTCCAGTCTCTGGATTTGTCTGCTTGAGCTAGCTTTGAATCATGATCTCATACCTCAGCCTTCTGAATAGCTAGGATTACAGGTAAGAGCAATAATCATTCAGCTGTAAGTAGCTCTTTTAATGTTCATTTTTCCTATAAGTAGGCTGAGATGCTAGGGGCTGAGTGGTTTGGCCTGCTTGTCTTCCTTCCTTCCTTCCCCCCTTCCCTCTCTCCCTCCCTTCCTTCCTCCCTCCCTCCCTGCCTCCCTCTCTCCCTCCCTCCCTCCCTCCTTTCCTCCCTCCCTTCCTTCCTTCCTTCCTTCTTTCCTTCTTTCCTCTCTCTCTTTTCTCTTTCTTTTTTGTGTATCAGTCCTGGGTCTTGAACTCAGGGCCCTGGCACTGTCCCTGAGCTTCTTTTGCTCAAGGCTAGCACTCTACTACTGAGCCACAGCGCCACTTCTCTCTCTCTTTCTTTCTTTTGTTCTTTCTTTCTTCTTTCTCTTTCTTTCTTCTTTCTCTTTCCTTCCTTCCTTCCTTCTTTCTTTCTGCCAGTCCTGGGGCTTGAACTCTGGGTCTGGGGACTGTCCCTGAGCTTGCTCAAGGCTAGCACTGTACCATTTGAGCCACACACCACAGTTTTTTTGTGATTAATTGGAGATAAGATTCTCATGGACTTTACTCTCTAGGCTGGTTTTGAACCAGGATCCTCAGCTCTCAGCCTCCTGAGTAGCTAGGATTACAGGGATGAGCCACCAGCACCTGGCTCATGATTTGGCTTTCCAAATGAGTGAGGTGAGATCCTTTTCTGGTGTTGAGGCTTCTGGGAGTGAAGGACCAGCCATCCAGGCTGCCCTTTGCCAGCCTTGGCTACTTTGCATACCCCACGGACACCTTGAGGGAGAAACATACCAACTACATCTGTCTGCTGCTGAAACCCACCTCTGGCTGCTGATGGCACTGTCCTGTCAAACAGATTGCACTAGATTTCTTTTGCTGTCACAGCCTTTGGGTGGCTCTAGATGACCTGCAGCCATTTCCACCATTCTGGAGGGGGCGCTCTTCCCTTAGTGACTCAGTAGAAGGCTTATGATGGGGACAAACCCAGTCCTTCATTTGCACAAGGGGCCACCATGCCACTAGTGATGTGGTCATCTTTGCCACACCCCCATTACTGGCCTGAGCAGGCTTTTGGCTACTTGTTGAGAGCCTTTTTCTGATGCTCTCTCCTTTTCTGCCCCCTGGTGGTATAACACCAGGGCCGATAAAGGCTGCTCTTTCTTTTCTTTTCCCCCCACCAATTTATTTTATTTGTTTTAAGTCATTTTTAGGTCAGGTTCAGGTAACTGAAGAACCTTTATGAGTAGCTTATATTGTCTAGATCCAAGGTATGCTGCAAATGCAGTCTGAAGTAAAATAGGAAATAACATTTTTCTAAAGACAGGTTTAGAAATCCTGATCCAGTAAGTTAAGATGTTTGCTTCATCTGGTAGCAGCGCTGATCCATCCCTGGCTGCTAGACCACCATTTACAGGAATAGCCAAGATAATAGGGTACAGACTACCCACAACTAGACCAATAAGTCCACCCGGTGTCACGGGACAGGTTTCATAACTCAAATCACCTGTACTCAAAGGTAAACTTACAAAACCTTTGTAAGCCACATTAGCTGTCAAAAGGCATCACTGCCATTGGTAATCCAGATGCCACTGGAGCCTTTGTAACATGCAAGGCATGTCGAAAAAAACTATTACCTATTAAGCCACAGAAAGCAGTGTTAAGTCCATATTCAAGGACATTCCTATCTGCTTCTGGAAGTTGGTTAATTTTTCTGGCTATGATATCAAAAATTAAGTTTTCCTTGAGAGTATCATCTGGTTTAGGATCCATCTTGAACCTCCCAGCAGCCGGCTCCCAGTTTCCTCCTGGGCCGCTTTGGTCTCACTACAACCTTTGCTCCATTTGCCTGGGCACAACCATCTTTGGCTGACGCGTCAAAAGGCTGCTCTTGAGTGGTCTTTTCTGGCCTCTCTGGTCTCTGCCGTTCGTAGAGCAGACCACGCTGGTTACGTGAGCAGAGGGCGGGAGGCTGCAGCAGGGGCAGGCTCTGGGGGGCAGCCGTGACAGTGGAGGCCGACTCAGCAGCAGAGCTAGCACCTGTCGGCAGGGGCAGTCATCACCCTGGCCATGGTGATGACAGCGACCAGGGGAAAAAACCAATAGGGAGCTGGAGTGGCAGTGGGGTTTTTGGAAGGAGAGAGAAGGAAGAGAGATGGAGAGCTAAGGCTGAAGAAAGACAGAAGGCTGGAGAGAAACTGTGGGCCCTGGTTTCTGGAACTCCCAGGGGCTGTAACATGTTGTGACATTAGAGGGCGCTGTCTGCAGCTGCCTGCTGCCGTCTGCTGCTGCCTGCTGCCGTCTGCTGCCCTGGCTACTGCCAGAAGTAATGAGAGTCATGCATGCGTGCAGGAACACACAGGGGAACGCTGGGTGAAGGGGAAGGCAGAGTCAGGACAATGCTTCCACAGCAGGTGTCCAGTATTTCCAGCACTACAGTACTGTAAGTAGGGGACAGAGCCTGAGGCACATCCTCCATGTCGGCCCTCAGAAGGAGCCCACGGGAGAGGCTTGGCTGCTGCTGTTCACAGAGCTCTTTTGGTAGACGGACCCGACTTCCTAGTAGAAAGCCAGCAAAGGAACGCATCCCTGGAACTCTACGAGCCACTGTATGCAGGGTTACCTGGGTTCCAGCCTACAGCAGCCCACAAGGTTCCGAGGGCTCATCCCCTGCGGTGGCTCATCCCCGCAGACTTTGGGAGATTTGTTATCTCAGTAGCCTTCCGCTCCCCTGTTGTTCCAGTGTCAGGTCCCAGCTTTGGGCAGAATTGCTCTCAAAGTCCTGGGCTCTGGTGATCTCAGTGTTCTTTTATTTCTCATCTTTGATGGGCTTTTTTTTTTTTCTTCTGGGAATTCAAAGTCTATAATTTGGCCTCTTGCTTGCCTTCTTCCACTCAACATCAAGTCTAAGCCCTTGGACAAATGTCCATTCCTAGGAGGCTCAGGCTTGGTGGAAGAGGCCGTACGAAAATGCTGGGGGAAAACAGAAAACCAGACATTCCATGAGGAACAAAGACACAAAAATTCTCAACAAAATCTTCATAACCAAATCCAACTGCAGATCAAAAAGATCACACTTTTGTCAGACATTGGTGGCTCATGCCTGTAATCTTAACTATTCAGGAGGCTGAGATCTGAGGATTGCGATTTGAAGTCAGATCAGGTAGGAAAGTCCATGAGACTCTTATCTCCAATTAATTGCCAAAAAAAAAAGAGCTGCAGTTCAAGTGATAGATTGCCCAGCCAAATTCAAGCTCCAGGACTAGCGTGTGTGCCCACACACACACACACACACACACACACACGAAAGACAACATTCTTTCATAATAAAACCTTTCAACAAGTTTGATGTAGAAATAACGTACCTCAGACTACAAAAGCTATAAATAAAAATCACACAATATCTTAACATTTAAAAAATTGTTGTTAGAATGGATATGTACAGTTATATAAGTCAGGTAAAGAGTACATTTCTTTTTGGACAATGTCACCCCTTCCCTCGCTCTCTCTCCCAGTTTTTCTCTCTCATCCCCACCCACAGTTGTATAGTTTAGCAAGAGAAATTGGGCAAAAAGAAAGAAAGTACAGCCAAATTGGAAAAGAAGGATTCAAGTTGTCCATATTTGCAGATTACATAATTTCATACATAGAAAACCCCAAATAATCCTCAAAAATCCATTAGGATTTATAAATGCATTCAATACAGCTTCATAGGATATAAAAGTAATATGTGTATAGTGAACTATTAAGAAAGAAATGAAGGGCTGGGAAGGTGGCCCAGTGGTAGAGCTTGCCTTGCATTCATGAGGCCCTGGGTTCGATTCCTCAGCACCACATAAGCAGAAAAAAAAGGCTGGAAGTGGCGCTGTGGCTCAAGTGGTAGAGCTCTAGCTTTGAGCTGAAGAGCTGAGGGACAGTGCCCAGGCCCAGAGTTCAGGCCCCACAACTGGACCTCCCCCCCCCAAAAAAAATGAAGAAAGAACTTCCAAATAGTTACTTAAAATGGTATAAATTAATTTACAGGGAGTAGAAGGTTTGCACAATGAAAATTCTAAAACACAGATGGCCAAAGTTATAGTGGACAGAGGAACACAGAAAGATATCCATGTCATGGATAAGAAGGATTCATAGTTTTCAGGATTTCACTTGGCAGCTCTCACATCTTTTTGGTCTCCTCTAGTGGGTAACAATGATATATATGCGTGTGTATATATAGATAACATATATGTAATTTTTTGTTTTTTGTCGGTGGTGGGGCTTGAACTCTGGGCTTGGGTGATATCCCTATGCTCTTCAGCTCAAGGTGAGCACTCTACCACTTGAGTCACAGCGCCACTTCATTTTTTTTTCTAGTGGTTTATTGGAGATAAGAGTCTCACAGACTTTCCTGCCCGGGCTGGCTTTGAACCGTGATCCTCAGATCTCAGCCTCCTGAGTAGCTAGGATTACAGGCATGAGCCACTGGCACCTGGCTGTTTTTATATATTTTTGTTTTATATGCTCTTGATATTTTTGAGAAGTACTGGTCAAGTTTCTGTGGAATGTTTCTTCATTTAGATTTGTCTGATGAAAGATGTACATTTTTGGCACGAATATTACAGAGATGATTCTCAATGAATCTTATCAACAGTAAATAGAATTAATAAATCTCCTTACGTGTACGTGTGTGTGTGCGCGCGCGCGTGTGCGCGCGCACTAGTACTAAGACTTGAACTGAGGACTTCACAATCTTGCTTAGCTTTTTTCCTCATAACTAAGGCTCTACCACTTGTGTTATTCATCCACTTCTGGCTTTTTGCTGATTACATGGAGATAAGAGTCTCACAGTCTTTCTGCTTGGGTTGGGTTGGCTTTGAACCTCAACCCTCAGAGCTCAGTCTTTTGAGTATCTAAGATTACAGGCAGGAGTCACTGGCACCTGGCTCTCATTACCTTTTTAATTCAGTGCTAGGGATCAAACTCAGACCTCAACAATGCCAGGCTTCACTCTACCACTGAAACACATCGGCAGCCCTGGCTCCTTCCTCTTGATGCTCACTTTAATGACTTGGCTATGGGGGTATCTGCCAGGTTTTTCCTTTTTTATTTAAATCTCCTGGAGGGAGATAGTTTAGATAATGTAATCCCATTCTTAGTATACTTCTTTTACTCTCTAATTTTAGCATTTTATCATCAACTAAAATAGTTTTTTGGCTACAACAACTGTTATTTGGTGTTTTTCCGGCTCCCTCAGCCCTTCAAGATGAAGCATTTGAATTTTTCTGCAGGGGAAGAGCTTTTCCTTGTATCAAATCATGGTAAATTAATGTATTATGGGTTGGATAAGTGTTGGTCAAGGACTCGTGCGTTAAGGGCTTTGTCCCCAGCCCAGGGTGCTCTTGGGAGGTGGAGGGTCTGAGGAGATGGAGCCTATAAGGAGGGGGGGGAGTGAGGTCACAGGGGGTATGTCCTCTGACGTGAAAGTGAGGTCCTTGGGGGTGGGGGAGTGAGGTCACAGGGGGTATGTCCTCTGACGTGAAAGTGAGGTCCTTGGGGGTGGGGGAGTGAGGTCACAGGGGGTATATCCTCTGAAGTGAAAGTGAGGTCCTTGGGGGCCTGTCCTCTAAAGTGGAAGGAAGTTACTTTGGTGGGGCTATCGGGACCCTGATTTCTTCTTATCTCTTTGCTTCCTGCCCACCACGAGGGAAGGAACTGCTTCCACCATGAGCTCTTACCATGATGTGCTGTCTCCCGAGAAGCCCAGAAATTCATGGGTCAAGTGATTCTGAACTGAAACTTCCTGAAACTGTGAGCCAAAAATTCCAACTTGTGATCCCCTTGCTTTTGTTTCCTGGGTGTTAGGATTACAGGCCTGGACCACCACGTCCAGCTTCAAACCTTTGCTCTTTATAAGCTAATATATCAGGAATATTATTTATGGTAACAGAAAGCTGGTTGACACAGAGGATATGTGAAACAATGCCATGTGAAACAAATTGAGAGCTACTGACTGGGAACTTACTTTCTATCCATTTTCGTCTTCCTACCTCATTTCCTCCCCCTTTTAAGTTAGGTAACTTTTAGTTATCTACTTTGGATAATATGCCACCACAAACTTAGCAGCTTATACAAGCCTAGATTTATTGTCTCAGAGACAACACTGACTGGCTTTATTCTTCTGTGGACATCTCCTCCTCTGCTTAGTCCTGTGCCCAGGTGGACCAGATCCTAATCTGAGCTCCTGGAAGTCAATCTTTCAGATTGTTGCTTCTCTACTTCTCCCTTTCCTTCTCTCTCTCTGTCTCCCATCACCCCTGTACCCCAAACACACTGTCTCCTGCCACTGTCCACTCCTGCTCCCATGTGGCACACAGAGACATCACAATCAAAGGAAGCCCATAGTTTGCATCAGGGTTTAGTCGAGTGTTGAACTTTCTATGGCCCTTGGGCCATGTGGGATGACACGGGTCCATTCTCACAACACCATGCAGAGCACTTTCCCACTCTCCAAACTCCTGTTCTGTGTACTACCTCCCCCAAACACCCAGTGCTGACCATCTGTCAGTATGAGAAAATACCTGGCCAGGGGGGTGGGGATGTGTGTAGGGGGAGGGAGAGGAGGGGAGATAAACAACTGAAAAGGAGGAAAGATTTCTTTCAGTTCACAGTTTAGGATGTCTGGGATCACTTGGGCCTGTGGCAGAGCAGAAGTTCAAGTGGGAGCCAGTGGTGGTGGAAGAGGAAAACTGAAGCAGAGAGAGAGGGAGGGGCCAGGCTCCTTCCCTAAAGGGCACGCCCCCCAGTGACTCACTTCCTTTCTCCAGGCCTCTATCTCCATCTCCTAAAGCTTTGACTACCTCCTCATAGAACCACAGGCTGAGGACCTAGCCCTTATACATGGCCTTTGGAGGACATTTCAGAATCCAAGCATAGTAACAGGAAACATGCGATCTCTAAGGTTTTGCCTTTTGCAGAATGTCAAGAATTTTGCAAAAGTTAGAATCATACAGGCTGCAGCACTTTTATCCTGGCTTCTTTCCATTGGGAATATTACCTGTAAGGTTCTGCCGTGTCTTCTGGCGATTTGATAAGGCATTGCTTTTTATCAGTGTTTTGTAACTTAGTCATTTAAGCAGGCATGTGAAGACTCCTTACAGTTTAAATGTGCAATTCTCTAATGACGTGTGATGCTGAGCATCTGTTCTTATTTTTATTTGTCCTTTGTGCGTCCCCTCTGCTTTTGCTGTGGTTGGGTGACAAGTGCACACGCATTCTCCATGATTAAACTCCAAGCCCCCAAGGGAAGGACTTATGCATCTCACATCCCAGCCTTAGACTGGAGCACATCAGCTTCTCAGGAAGACATACTTCAATAAATAAGAGCAATGCATTTCTGGGCAAAGGTCTTCACTGTCAGTGGTGGGTTCCAGAAATATCTGTGCATCTTCTGTGGCCCTTGTAACTCCTGTCTTTTTTCTTGTAGCCCAGGTCTGGTGTGTGTGTGTGTGTGTGTGTGTGTGTGTGTGTGTGTGTGTGTGTGTGTGTGTGTGTGTGTGTGTGTGTGTGTGTGTGTGTCTGTAGAGTCTATGTTCCTGCTTCTTAGGGGCCCTGGGTTCTCAGCTATTGGAGACACTTAGCAGCCTGTCAGATGGTATAGGGCCACAGCAGGAGGGGGGGGGGGCGGGTGCTGCACCAGGCTGATGGGATTAGGGAAAGCTTTTGAAGTGGATAAGGCTGTGACCTGGATAACTGGATAACAAATGCAGGCCTCCAGTCCACCCCCTCTGGAATGCCCTGCGTGACTGCCCAGGCTCCTGTGGTGACAGAGGCAGCATCAGGCTTCAACTTTGCCTGGTGGTGAAGCCACTGAGGCCTGAGCAGGGTGACGCATGGCTGGGTATGGGCAGAAGTTTCTCCTCCCAGCAGGCCTCTGTTCCTTTCAGTCCCCACTGTGGGCATTGGGACTCTAGAAGCCATCAGGCTGCTCTTTCTCCATCCACAGCTTAGGGTCCCAATGTTCTGGCTGGTGGCTGGCACCCTGGGGCTCCAGACTCTGTCTGAGGAGGCTGTTGGTGGGGGCAGGCCCCAAGGGCAGGACCTGAAGTCGGGTCAAAGAGGTCAGTGACTTCATGGGGTGGCTTGATCTGGGAGGGGCAAATGTACTGGAGAGGGAAGGATGGGGGAGTGGTAGCCTAAGAGGGGGTCCTGGGAGGGCTGGACACAGCCCCTGTCAGCGACCACTAAGACTGCTGGGGTCCTCTACCCTTGTGTGTCACAAGGTGAGTGTTGGGATGTTCTTCATGTAAAAGAAGCTCATTCCTGAAAGGAGGCACAAAGTCAGGACAGTCATTATGGAGTGGGTCAGGAGTTCCATTTATGCTCAGCTGGGACCTTGCCTGGGTTCCTCATGAACCCAAACCACAAGAAAATAATACTCTTCAGGAAAAGAAGTGGTCCACTTCCAGCCGGATGCCAAAGAGATTCTGTGGCTGTGGGATCCATTTCTGGCTCTTCCCTTTCTCCCTCTCTCCCCCTCCTTCCTCCCCTCCCTCCTTCCTTTCTTCCCTTCCCTTCTTGCCCTCCCTCATGGCCTCTTTCTCTCTCCCTCCCAGGTTTCCTTTGTGTAGGAATCGCACTGATGGGGTTTGCCTCAGAGCTTTACCACTGACCCGCTGCCTGCTGGACAGGTTGGGACTTCCTTTTCTTTGAGCCTCAGTGTTTTGCGAGGTGCCTGCCATAAAAAGAGAAAATCCCAGCAAGTCTACTTCTGCAGACACGGATTGATTTTTGTTACTGTGGCCATCCAGGGTTAGGAAGCACTCCAGACCAAAAGGAATTCAGAACTCCGCCCTGCCACTGGGCAGGCCCTGTGCAGTGATCCTGCTTTATTGGTGGATTTATTGCACACAGCTTTGATCAAATACAGTCCAAAAAAAAACAAACAAACAAAAACTGTCTCCCTGAGCTTTTCCTCTTAAGGCTGGTGTTCTACCACTTGAGCCACAGCTCCATTTCCAGCTTTTTGGTGGTTCATTGGAGAGAAGAAAGAGTCTCACAGACTTTTCTGCCCCTGCTGATTTTGAACGGTGATCATCAGATCTCAGCCTCCTGAGTAGCTAGGATTACAGGCGTGAGCTATTGGTTAAAAATTTCTTTTTAAAAATCAGAAGAAATGCCCAAAACAAAAGTATTTAAATGACCACACATGTGCACTCTGCAGCTCAGTGGCTGTTCCATTATGGTTAGTCATGGAATCACTGTGTTCCATTGAGTCTTTCCTGCTTCTAGGTGGTGAAAATCTGCTTCCCCCAAACAAGGCAAAAGTTGGGGTAATTCTCCCATGCCAGAAAGGAAAGGCAGTGTGCTTAATGTACGTGCTAACTTGAAAGTTGGAGGTGTGTTGGAAGATGTCATGTTTCCAGTGGACAGTGCATGCTTACAGGAAAAGCGAACCAGGCTTCTTCAGGTTCCTAGATAAAGGGCATGAAAAATATCTAAGGTATTGGTGAACTCATGTGTACAACAGTTATTTTGTGACATTAATGCAGCCTACTCTATGGGGTTCTGATATGGGGTCCTTACACCTATTATATGTGTGGTATAGGTCGAGTTTTGGTTTTGAGCAGCGAACTCTCTGCTGCCCGAGCATTTTCCATTTTGGAATCACATGCCCGTGGATACCAAGGTCTGATTGTGTAGCCAGAAAAGAGCATGTGACTATGGAAAGGAGATAGAGCCACCTGATTGGCTCCAGCTCATGTCTGTCTTCTCTGAACACGGTTTAGACAAGAGGCCACTTGTGATTGGCCGATAGATTCCGAGAGTAGGTTACTATTCCTAGTAAGGAAAGGCTGTTTGAACATCAAGCTAGGCTTCCATTCACTGTGTGCACAGAAATCTTTGGGCCACAATTTGTGTAGAGGCAGCTTTAGGACAAACAAGTCAACAACCTGATAACAGTATCTACTTTGTTGGATCTTTTTAGGGAATAAAATTTGATAAGGCGTGTAAGGAACTTAGTGTAGTATTTGTGCTTAGCAAGTGTTAGCTATTTTTAATCTGTCATTGCATCAACATGTTCTTTCTGGGACCCAGTCTGTGCCATACAGCGTAGCAGGTACTTCTAGGGACAGAGCTGATACATCTGTAAGGGCTCATGGTCTAGCTCATACACTGATTGATTTGGTTAGGTAGTCAGTAAATTTACGATATGCCACAGACAGGGCATAATAAAAGACACAGGTTGCTCCCAGCTTGGTGGAGGGCCACTGTGGCATGGTCTGGTAGGAGGTTTGATGAGAGATAGTGCAGGGTGCCGGGGGAGCTCGGAGTGCAAGACCTTCAGGTCGGGATAGGGTGGGTTCATAAGACTTTTTTGGCAAAGGGAGACCAAGCTTCTTTGTTCCTCCTGCTCAGAGCCAGACCTCCACTCCAGAGCCTTTGCACCTGCTCTTCTACCTATCAGGAACATTCATTCTTCTCTTGTGTATCCCCAAAGCTTGCTCCTTTAATTCCTTCATAGCTTTGGTCAACTGTCACCATCTTGACCATATCTTTTTAAGCTACCTATTTAAAGAGTCTGTTCAGCAGCCCTATGTGTGTGTGTGTGTGAGAGAGAGAGAGAGAGAGAGAACGCACATCCCACCTTCCTTCCCCCAAAGTTTACCAGCACTTGACAAACCACGCATTTTGCTTAGTTACTTGTCTATTTCTGTCTCCTTCCGTGAGAATTCAGGGTCTCCATGAGGACAGAGCTCTCAGTTGTTTCCTTTACCTGGCCCGGTGTCAGGAGCACTAAACCGTTCTTGAAAGATCCGTGTGTGAATGCAGAAGGATGACTAGGAGTTGGGTAAGAGAAGAGAGCGGAGGGGAAACAGGTAAGAAGGGAAAGAGGTGGAAAGATGGAGGGGAGAGAACAGGGGAGAAGAAGGAAGGAGGGCTAGAGAGGGAGGGTGAGGGAGGGAGGTGGGGAGGATGCCCACATAGGAAGAGGGGAAGGGAGGAGATGGAGACGCCCCTGGGGGCGGAGCTTTGCCTTTGCTTCTCCATAAGGCCTGGCTGGAACGCTGCCTGAGAAAGGATCCTTGGTTTGGACTAGAATTGAGACAAGTGAAGCGTGCTGGGATCATGGGTGTGGGGGCTTACACACCTCCAGAGCCGTCTGAGGCCTCACCAGTCAGAGCACTAGTCTGTGCTAAGGTTCCTTCTAGCCTCCACCAGGAACATGGGAGACCATAAGGAGGCTTTGCCATTTAGAAAGAGAGCATGTAGACCGTTCTGGATGGAGGAAGCAACAGAAACCAGACTGGAAGGAAGGTCCAGCCCCTCCTGTGGTACTAGGGTTTGAACCCTGGGCCTCATACGTGAAGCACCGGGCATCCTGACTTGGCATCAGTATACCAGAGTCAGCTTGAATTGGCTGACAAATACCCATAGCCAAATTTTTGAGAAATTGGCAAGCTGTTTAAACATATAGGCATCAACTGGATATCGGTGGCTCATCCTAGCCATGGGAGAGGCTGAGGTCTGAGGATCTGTCCTGGGTGCTGGGATTCAAAGGGATTCAGAAGGATGAGAAGTCTCTGCCTTCAGAGCCTTGGCAGGGTAGATCTATGGCTGGATCCATTACCAGGAAGAAGGAGACTGAAAAGGACTGACAGTTGGCCCAGGTGCCAATGGCTCAAACCTGTACTCGTAGCTACTCAGGATACTGAGATCTGAGGACTGAGACTCAAAGCCAGTTGGGACAGGAAAGTCTGTGACACTCTTTATTTATTTATTTATATTTTGCCTGAGCTCTTGGCCTGGGCACTGTCCCTCAGCTCTTCAGCTCAAGGCAAGCACTCTACCACTTGAGCCACAGCGCCACTTCTGGCTTTTTCTGCTTATGTGGTGCTAAGGAATTGAACCCAGGGCCTCATGCATGCAAGGCAAGCACTCTACCACTGAGCCACCTTCCCAGCCCAAGTCTGTGACAATCTTATCTCCAGCAAACTACCAAAAAAAAATCCAGAAGTGGAGCTGTGGCTCAAGTGGTAGAGTGCTAAGTTTGAGTGAAAAATCTAAGGGACAATGCCAAGGCTCTGAGTTCAAACCTGGAACTGGCTGTGAGAGAGACAGGGAGTTTAGTTCTGAGATCCTGAGGGCCTCTGAGCTAAGCATCAGGCACACATGCATATGTATATGTGCTCATATATGTATATGTATATGTGTATATATATATGTATATGTATATGATATTGGAAGTATGGCTAGGCCAGTAGGTTACAATGATGCTAGAGAGTGGAGCATTCACTCAGCAAATTTTTCCTGGGCACCTACTATGTGCCACATTCTGATGCAGACCCAGAGCTTCCCTCATTGGTTTGGAGGAGAGACATAGCCAGCCTCTTCCACCTGACCCATTTCTGGGTTGTCACCCATACCAGGTGAAGCTGGTCCTACTATGATTACTCTAGTTCACACTAGAAGCAGGAAACAGAGGCCTGAGGATATTAGGTGATGTGTCTTGGGACACAGGGCAGCCTGGGCAGGTGATAATGGAGATTCACATTCAGAGATACATGACCTAACAACCAGGCACTGAGCTGAATCCTTGTTCTTGATTTTAATCATTTTTCATTGTTGTGTCAAAACTAAGCAGATAGGGCCCAGGCAAAACTCATTTCCTGGAATCCCACATAGTCATAAGAGTGAACTCCACCCAAAGCCAATAAACCAATCCCTAAGTGGGCAAGGGAGCTAAGGAGAGAATTCTGAGAAGAGGGAAGAATGGAAAAGAAACATCATCCATAGCCATAAAGGAAATGCAAATCAAAACAACTCTGAGATTCTATCTCACCCCAGTAAGACTGACCAACATCATGAATTTGAACAAGAACAAATGTTGGTAGGGATGTGGGGAAAAAGGAACCCTACTGCACTGCTGATGGGAATGTAAACTAGTACAACCAATCTGGAAAGCACTCTGGAGGTTCCTCAGCAAACTAAGCACAGACCTTCCCTATGACCCAGCCATACCACTCCTTGGCATCTACCATGAACATCATGACCCGGGATACCATAAAGACACCAACACATCCATGTTCATTGCTGCACTACTCACAATAGCTAAGATATGGAAACAGCCCAGATGCCCCACAATAGATGAGTGGGTCCTAAAGATATGGTACCTATGTACAATGGAATGTTATGCAGCCATTAGAAAGAATATCATGTCATTTGCAGGGAAATGGATGGAACTAGAACAAATCATATTAAATGAGGTTAAGCCAATCTGAGAGACAAATGGCACATGTTCTGTCTGATAAGCAGAAGTTGTATCTAAATGCACTGAGATTTGATAAATTATACAGGATTCTAGATCCTCACATACAGTGAGACCAAAAGAGGATACTCTTAGGAGAGAAACACAAAAGCACAATGCCTAAGTGCTCTTCATATTTACATAAAGTAATACTGTATACTACTGAAAGGAACTCCAAGGTACGGAACAAGTAACCTCTTTTTTTCCCTTTATGCCTTTTTAAAAACAAGTTTTAGATGATTCTTTCTTTCTCTCTCTTTCTTTCTATTTCTTTCTCTCTCTTTCTTTCTATTTCTTTCTTTCTCTGTCTCTTTCTCTCTTTCTTTCTCTCTTTCTTTCTTTCTTTCTTTCTTCCTTCCTTCCTTCCTTCCTTCCTTCCTTCCTTCCTTTCACTGGTCGTGGGGCTTGAACTCTGGGCCTGGGCGCTGTCCCTCAGCTCAACTCAAGGCTAGCGCTCTACCACTTGAGCCACAGCACCACTTCTGGTTTTCTGGTGGTTTATTGGAGATAAGAGTCTCACAGACTTTCCTGCTAGGGCCGGCTTTGAACCATGATCCTCAGATCTCAGCCTCCTGAGTAGCTAGGATTATGGGCGTGAGCCACCAGTGCCCAGCTAGATGATTCTTTCTTATTTACCTTATGTATGGTGTATTCATTCAAGTGTATGTCTTTGGGCAGGTGGGGGAGGGTACAGAACTTGAGAGAAAAAGGGTAAAAAAGGTGCAGCAGTAGAGCTCACTGGACATTGGTGAAAGTGGACTATACAACTTGTGGGTGGAGTGGGAGGGAGGGACTAGGAGAGAATGAGGGAATAGAAGGCACTGTATGAAATGATATTGACTCATTACCTGACTCATGTAGTTGTAATCCCTGTGTACATCACTTCTATAATATCAATAAAGTAAATTAATTTTAAGAGAAGAATGAATCCCAGAGGATAAGTAGACGCTTACCCAGGAAGTCAGAGAGAGAAGAGTATGTGTGTGTAGGGGAGACAAAGATAGAGACAGAGACACACAGAGACTCAAACAGAGACAGAGACACAGACAAAGGTAGACCAGTACTCCAGAAGGTAGATCCCTGGAAAAATGAACACTACACTTGTAGAGGCTAGACAGACAGACAGACTCTCCTGAAGGCAGTTCCCAGGAAAAGCAAGTTGACACAATACCTGTAGCATGCCTCTCTAGGCCAGGCTGGCATGGGTCTTATGAAGGCTGGAGGGAGAAGCTGGGGGAGGAGGAGGAGGAGGAAGAGGAAGAGTCCTTGGAGTGGAGCACTCTGACAGCTTGCGGGTGAACCCCATGAGCAGGCCATGTGGGCCTCAAGGAGTCCCCGAGAACAGGCTCAGGGCCATAGAAGGAGCCAGGACATGAAAGGGTTACGCGTGGACAGAGGTCTCTGGACAGCAAGTTCATTTTGGGGGGGAACGAAAGTTCCATTTCTAAAGGAAAACGAAAGCTAGAGATGGAGGTCATTTGAGGCCAGTGAATTCCTGGTTTTTTCCCTTTTTGTCTGGGTTTTGGCTGGTTTGGGGTGGCGGGGTGAGGATGGAGATGGGAACTGGTCAAGAAGGAGAAGGAAAATGTAGGCCAGGATTTATCTCACAGTCCTTGCTGGCCATGCTGCTTCAGGCTTTACCATCTGCTTCCCCAGCAGTGCCTGGCAGGTCGTAGACATTCAATAAATAACTTTTGCCTTGGGTGGAATTGCTGGGTTCTTCAGAAGCTGAGAGGGCAGGTCCTAGCTAGAGAACCAGTCATGGATCCCCTCTCTTCATCGGACCAGGGCGGTGGGGAGAGGCTTCTCAAAGAAACAGAAGCTGGAGATTAGCAGAAGTATGCAGTTGAAGCCAGCCAGGCAGAAAAGTCTGGGAGGTTCTTATCTCCAATAATCTACTTTGAAAAAGCCAGAAGTGGTCCTGTGGCTCAAGTGGTAGCATGCTAGCCTTGAGCACAAAGAGGCTCAGGGACAGCACCTAATCCCTGAGTTCAAGCCCCAGGAACAGCAAAAAAAAAGAGTGTGGAAGGGAGAATAATTACAGCTGATTATGTCCTGAGAGAACATTTCAGAAGGTTTGCTGTCACTATTTATTAGTGTTATCATGCATTTGTCACTGCCCTAAGTCTAGCGCATGCATTCACTCATTTAATTGTAAAAACATCAACTGTCAGCCAATATTGGGGAAGGTAGGATTTGAAGGATTTGGAGCGACATAGAGTCTGTGATGTGACCCCCTGAGCTTTCCTTCATTACCTTCCTGACATTATTTGATGTGCCTGGGTTTTAGCTGTGCCTCTAGCTAGAGCCTCTGGGCTGCAGGGGGAAGTCATTGCTTCATGCTTCACATGAAGACACAGAGGAATGTTGTGACTTGTCCAGGGCCACACAGCTCCTACGTGACCAGACTACAAACTTGCACTACTTTATCGGCAAACCTGATGCCTCCCTTGTTCCCAGAGAGAAGAAAACACAGGAATTCTATAGTCAGGTAACAGAGGGGGAGGCACCACCTGGGACTTGGAAAGCGATGTTCTGTTGCATCTCCAGAGAAAGCTGGGGTTGTGAGTTAGCAGGGACAGGAAGTGGACGGGGTGGTGGTGGGGCACTGAGCTGCCATCACTGTCCCTTGGTTGAGGCTAAAAGAGTTAGAATGAAAGAAAAGCAGTGACTGTGAACTGGGAAAACCACAAGGATCCAGGGGCTGGGGACAAAGACTTTCTGTGATAGAGAGGAAGTGCTTGGTCTATGGCCCTGGACCATGTGTGGTGGGAAGCCAGACCCCATCTTAGAGTCCCAGAACTGTGAGCTAGCTGCCTCAGGGCAGAGAGAGGGGTGGTGGCTCGGGGGTGGGGGTGGGGGAGAATCCCCAGGGGTGTCTGGAGGGGAGCTTCAGATTTCTGTGTGAGTTAACCAGGAATCTTGGAGCCAGCCCAGGCAGGAGTGTGGGAGGCGGGCACAGTTGCCCTTATAAACCAGGCTGGCCCAGCACTGCCCCTTCTCCAGGCCTGAGGACAGAGAGGGGCTCACTGGTGAGACTCTCATTCTTGGGACTGCTTTTGCTCAGGAAGGGTACAGGGAGGCAGGGTCCAGGGAAAGGCTGTGAGAGGGGGCCCCTGGCCCCTCAAGACAAGGTGGGAGGAGGAGGAGGGGGGAGAGGGTGGGGCAGGGCCAAGGGAGGGACAGCCTCTTGGTGGCTCTTATGTCCTGGGGGCCTCAGTTGCTCCTCCTTTCCAGCCAGAGATTGTGAACCCAGGGGGTTCCTGGGAGCAGGGGGCTCCCATAGGTGGATGTGGAAGACTGTCCCTCAGGGGAGGGGGCCCCTTCCAAGCCTGTGCTTCCATTAATCCACCTCTGTGCTCTCCACCTCTCATTATGCAGCCTGACTCCACTCTGAAATTATCTTGCGGTGGGGTTCCCTGGTCATTTGATAAAAATAGACAGTGCCACATCCTTCCCTCCTTCTCCTGGCGACCGGCCTTTGGGCTCCGGAGATGGTCTGGGTTAGGTCTCTACTGCTGCCTCTGAGAAACCTGCCTTCCTCTTCCAGACTCCTCTGTAGGGCCTTCTGATGTGCTGACCTTGGCAGTCTGAGGGAACTCTGAGATGCCCTTGGGTGATGGTTTATTTAGGTATGATGAGGACAACGGATCAAAAACACTTGTTACTCACAGTTCCCCAGAGAAGGCCTGTAGTATCCCCTTATGGATGCAAGGGAGAGTGCTAATGTGCACTGAAGACAGGAGAAGCAGCAGAAAGGCCCAGAGCTTGAGTTGGGATCTCTGAATGAAAAGCACAGCAGGGTGTGGGGAGATGGAAGATTGTGGTAGGCAGGTGGTGTAGGGCTAGCTACTTTGTGTCATGTCGACGCCTTCAAGCTGGGCTAGGGGGAGTGGCTCCAGACTTTTCTCCTTATCTGGATCTTGCCTGGGGTGATTTGGGGTAGGAGACCCTAGCGGGACTGTGAGGGTTAGAGCAGAAGTGGGATTGGTAGATTGATTTTCACACAAAATGCCTGCTCCCAAAGGAGTCATTACAGTCTCCAGAAATTAGCTAATGGAGCCATAGGGCAGCCTCTGTTAACTTAGGAAGAAACAGAAAATATCAAAGCATCACAAAAGCAAGTAAAAGGCCCAACATGGTGGCTCACAACTGTAATTCTAGCTACTCAGGAGGGGGAGATTGGAGGATTATGATAGAAGGCCAACCTCAGCAAAAAGTTAGTGAGACTTCATGTCCACCAATAAGTCAGCTACATGGCATAGGTGGGCTGAAGGCCAGCCCTGGGGGAAAAATAAGAGACCCTACCTGAAAAATGAGCAAAGCATAAAGGTGCTGGGCACATGGCTCAAGTGGGAGAGCACTTGCCTAACAAAGCTCTGAGTTCAAATTCCATACTATCAAAAGATAGAAAGTAAAGACATATTTAATGTGCAAGGGTTGCTCAGTGGTAGCTGAATAAAGTCTGTCAAAGGAGAATATTCATTGTTGGGCTAAACCTTTGGGAAATTAATTTCACCTCTCCAAGCTTTAATTTCTGGAATCTGTAAGATCAGTAGCTTATTCATTCATTCACTCACTCATTCATTCATTCAACAAATAGCCATTTGTGGGATGGATAGGTTTAACACTCTACCTGCCATAATCATTGATGGTTTTGAAGGTCTATGGATGGTGCCTGGCTCATCAGAGGTGCTTAGGGTGAGTGGTAGTTACCATCTCCACCTTGTTGGCAGCTCCAGGATGCAAGAGAGAAAGACTT
Source organism: Dipodomys spectabilis (assembly GCF_019054845.1). Lineage (NCBI taxonomy): Eukaryota > Metazoa > Chordata > Mammalia > Rodentia > Heteromyidae > Dipodomys > Dipodomys spectabilis. The sequence continues at coordinate 1,066,493 of NW_024870795.1, forward strand.
GTATGGAAGGTGGGGTCTAGGGCCATTGTACCTGGCTGCTCAGAGCCCTGGGAGCACAGGCTGGAGGTTAACGGGAACCCTCAGGAATGTTCTTGGAACTCACTGGCTCTGCTGGACAGAGGCCAGGCTGAATGTCCAGTGGCCCTGGGAGTCTGAAGCTGTGTGTTTGGACACCAGGCCTTGGGTGGTGCCAGGGGCTCAGGCAGAGAATTGACATGATGACCCTTCAACCTGGGGACTTGTACACAATGTGGCACTGAAGGGAAAATCCTGGCAGATCACAGCAGGTGAGCAGCCTGGATCTACCTTTGTGGTCCTTAGGGGAGAAGCAGGCAGCTGCTGGTAAGGAGCCTCTGAAAGGACGAATTGGAATGGGGCAGTGGCCAGGGGACACATGGAATTTCCTGTCTTAAGGCCCTTTCAAGCACACAACCCTGCAGCGAGATGGATCTGAAGGAAGGCAGCATTGGAAGATAGAGTCCTGGAAGGAACTGAACTCCCTAGATTTGGAGAATTCATTTGTCCCTCAGGGGAAGGCTATGTGGGACAGGGAGGGGCACACATTCTGGGGCTGAATCCCTCTGTCTACTAGTTTGTTGGGCTTCTGGAAAGCTCTTTCAGCTTTCTGAGCTCAGGTTTTCCCACTGGCAAATAGAGCTAATGATACCTGACAAGCTGGGATAAACACCTAAGGTCCACTTATTCTTGAGCACAGCTGCTGGTTCTTTCTGGAAGCTTTTGTGTGTGTGTGTGTGTGTGTGTGTGTGTGTGTGTGTGTATGTGTGTGCCAGTTGTGGGGCTTAAACTCTGGGCCTGGGCCCTGTCCCTCAGCTCTTCAGCTCAAGGCTAGTTCTCCACCACTTGAGCCACAGCGCCACTTCTGGCTTTTTCTGCTTATGTGGTGCTGAGGAATCGAACCCAGGGCCTCATGCATGCAAGGCAAGCACTCTACCACTGAGCCACCTTCCAAGCCCCTTTCTGGAAGCTTTTGCCTCATCTTTCTGGTTGGGATGGGGCACCTACTGCTCCGCATGAGGGAGAGAATCAGTGAGTAGGCCAAGCGGGGAGCCAGGTGGCAGGGGGGTGGGGGTGGGGGCGCGAGGAGATCAGGATGGGCCTTGAAGACAACAGCTGAGAGACAAGTCATGGGATGTGTTCTCTTTTCCAGAGACCCAGAGATGAGGGGCATCCTTACACTGGCTTGGTTCTTGGCTTGTAGTAAGTACTGATCCCATGAACTCGGAATGACCTCCATCCCCATGGGAATGATGGGTAGTGGGGGAAGGACACCTGATCTTCGAGATGAGAGACCAGTGCTTAAATCTTGGCTCTGCACTTCCAACACAGATGTAAGATGCCAGTGAGGGCCTTGCTTTCCCCAAGCCCGTGTTCCCTCTCTGACTTAGGGTGCTGCTGTGGAAGGGAGGAGAAGGTTGTGAACAGGGCAGACAGATATCCGTGCCTTCCCCCCCCATGCAAACAAACAAACAAAAAAAGAAATAATAAAGAAAAACAGCCGGGCACTGGTGGCTCACGCCTGTAATCCTAGCTACTCAGGAGGCTGAGATCTGAGGATCGCGGTTCAAAGCCAGCCCGGGCAGGAGAGACCGTGGGACTCTTATCTCCAATAATCCACCAGAAAACCAGAAGTGGCGCTGTAGCTCAAGTGGTAGAGCGCTTGCCTTGAGCTGAAGAGCTGAGGGACAGCGCCCAGGCCCAGAGTTCAAGCCCCACGACCGACAAAAAAAAAAAAAAAAGAAAAACAGAAGCCAGACACTGGTGACTTACATCTAGAATTCTAGCTACTGAAGAGACTGAGATCTGAGGATTACAGTTCAAAGCCAACCTAGGTAGACAAATCTGGCATCCTGTTATCTCCAATGAATCGCCAAAAAGCTGGAAATGGAAGTGTGGTACAAGTGGAAGAGTACCAGCCTTGAGTGGAAAAGCTAAGGGACAGAGTCTGGATCTTGAGTTCCAGCCCCAGTAAATATATAAATAAACATATATGAACAGATATAGATAGGTAGGTAGACAGATACAATAAGGACATACAACAAGATAAAAAATAGAACACCTGACCCTACCTTTTCAAGATCTTTCCAGTTTGCAAGAAGGAGTTGGTTTCAGTGGTACTTAAAGACCCCAGTCGTTCCAACTTTCTATTCCTTATTTTCTAAGGCATAGCATTCAGTGTTATGTTAAGCAATGAGGTGGGAAGGAAGGTGGGGGGATTGCCAGGAGAGACAAGAAGCTCTCTCTGTCTGCTCCACATGGATAACATGACTTGAGATTAGTGTCAGGGCCAGTTGGCCAAACTCAGGTCCACTCCTTTAAGTCCACACTCTTACCCACATCTCTATGCTGGTTGCCCTCACTGGCTTGGGAGAATGAAAGAGTGTGGGAGAAAGGGCAGGAGAGGCTGGGGAGTGGGCTCATGTTTGGGAATCTGGGGTGTCTTTCAGCTGTGCCTGCTGTGCCCGGAGATTTGCTTGACCTGAAGTCCATGATTGAGAAAGTGACTGGAAAGGATGCTCTGAAGGCTTATGGCTTTTATGGCTGCTACTGTGGCTGGGGTGGCCGAGGGACCCCTAAGGATGGCACTGACTGGTGAGGAGATGTCACCACTGCACAAACATCACATCCCATTCCATATGTGTTTGCAAGATGAATATTGAGGCAGCATTTTTGTGTGTATGTTCTGGTACTGCAGTTTGAACTCAGGGCCTAGGCTTTGTCCCTTAGCCTTTTATGCTAAAAGCTAGAATTCTACCACTTGAACTACAGCTTCACTTCTGGTTGGTGCTTAATTGGAGATAAGATAAAAGTCTCACAGACTTTCCTGCCCAGGCTGGCTTTGAACAGAGAGCCTCAGATTTTAGCCTCCTGAGTAGTTGGGATTACACGCATGAGCAACTAGAGCCTAGCTGAGGCTATACTTAAAAAATTGAAGCTCAGAGATATTATGAAAATTGAAACTCAGGGGCTGGGAAGATGTCTCAGTGGTAGAGTGCTTGCCTTGCATGCATGAGGCCCTGGGTTCGATTCCTCAGCACCACATAAGCCCAAAGTGGCATTGTGGCTCAAGTGGTAGAGCACTATTCTTGAGCTGAAGAGCTGAGGGACGGCACCCAGGCCCAGAGTTCGGGCCCCCAACTGACAAAAAAAGAAAGGTAGGAAGGAAGGAAGGAAGGAAGGAAGAAAGAAAGAAAGAAAGAAAGAAAGAAAGCAAGAAAGAAAGAAGGAAGAAAGAAAGGGAAGGAAGGAAGAAAGGGAAGGAAGGAAGAAAGGAAGAAAGAGAAAATTGAAATTCAGAGAAGTTAACTGGCTGACTAAGCTATGTTAGGCAGCTCACAAACAGTCCCAGGATCTTAGCAACTTAAGGTGTTTCTGCTTTGTTTCAGCATAACAAAAGGGTCTTAATACTGTGGCTTGAAGAAACCACAGCTCTTTAGTTTGCTAACAAATCTGCCATCTGAGAAAGGCTTGTGTGTGTGGATGGCTCTCTCTACTCTGCTCTGTTACAGCCTGGGCACTCTACTGGGACTGAATGATTCACCCTGTGGATGGCTCATGTCTCTAGCTGGCAGGTGGGGGAGCCACACTCTTCTCAATGAGGCCTCTGCAAGGATGCTTGTGCTTCCTCACAGCATGGCTGCTCTTTGATTCTAAACAGAATGCTCCCAAACTGCAATACAGAAGAGAGTGGCATTTTTATCTTCAACCTCAGAAATTCCAGTGTCATTTATACTGACCTATTAGTTGGGGCAGTCACAAAGGCTTTAAGGAGGAAGACACTGAAATTACTCAATAGGTGCAAAGTTACAAATTAGACAGAAGGAATAAGATCTGTTTTTCTATTACACAGCAGGTTGACCATACTTAATAACATAAACATTTCAAAAGAGCTATAAGAGAGGATTTCTAGTAGTCCCACCACAAAGAAAAGAATAATGAATGTTTGAAGTAACAGATATGCAAAGTACCCTAATTGTATTATTGGATAATAGCATAGAATATGCTTAGTGCCATATTATTCCCCATGAATAAGTACAGTTATCATGCATCCAAAGAGAAAGAAAAGAAGGAAAGAGGGGACCTAGATCCTGTCTCTTGATTGGGAAGTGTTACAGGTCTAGAAGAAAGAGCAAGAGACTAAGATATCATTCTTGTGAAAACTCAGTCTTTTTTTTAACAACAATTATGATGCCAGCATACATGGACAATGGAAAGCCTTAGCTAAGTAAATGGATGGCAGGTTGTTGGAGCCAAGTTTCCCACTGCTGGAGTGGGGGTTTACAGATAAGCAAGGGGTGGGGGAGTATAGAATGGTCTCCATGGTGACAGGTTACAGGAAGAGACATCAGTAGGCTGTCCGGCTTAATATGGATGTAGACATTCACACAGAGAACTATCTAGAGATATGTAAATGTGTGTGGGTTAATATAAACACATACATGTTTACCCTGTTAACTAAGAGGGGCTAGCAGGAAAAAAAGACCCCAAGAGCAACAAATCAGAACAGCAAAATAAGTCAACTATAATTTCAGTCTTAGCATAAAAAAGAAACAAACAAAATTCCTAGTGGCAGGTTTCTGGTGGCTCATGCCTGTAATTCCTAGCTACTCAGGGGACTGAGATTTGAGGAACATGGTTCAAAGCCAGTCCAGGCAGGAAAGTCTGTGAGACTTATCTCCAATTAACCACCAGAAAACAAGAAATGGCACTGTGGCTGAAAGTGGTAGAGCTCTAGCTTTGAGCAAAAGAGCTCAAGAACAGCATCAAGACCCTGAGTTCAAGTCCCATGACCATAAAAGAAAAAAAAAATCCTAAGTGAGATATCCTACAGAATACCTGACCAGAATTCCTGAAACTATCAGTCATCAAAAAGAAGGAAGAAGCTGGACACTGATACTGGTGGCTCATACCTGTAATCCTAGTTACCCAGAAGGCTGAAGTCTTTGGACCAAGAGTCTAAGCAAGCCCAGACAAAAATGTACATGAGACAAAAAAGTATTGTAAAGGTGATGTACAGTTACATAAGTAAGGAGTATATTTCTTTTTGAACAGTGTTACCCCCTCTCTCATTTTTCCCACTTCCTCTCATCCTTGACTCCCCTCCCCCTCAAATTTAAAGTTCATTTTCAACATAGTGTCTACTGAGTATTACTGTTGACTTGTATCTCCAGGTAACTGGTAGAGCGCCAGCCATGAGCGAAAGCCAAGCAAAGGCATGAGGCCCTGAAATCAAGCCCCAGTACTGGTACACACATACACACACACACACACACACACACACACACACACACACACACACACACACATACTAGCATAGAATATGCTAAAGGGACAGGATTGAATTTTTGTACCTGTTAAGGATGGCAGCCTAAATAATATATAATCTCCAAAGAATAATGACATTGATTTGGTAAGAGCAGACCAATAACCGCAGCAAACTACAGATGTGCTCATGGGGATGTTTTTATTTGCAGAAGAGGTAGTTACATAAGCTGCTTGGATGCAAAGCAGTTCATTGGTCATGAGCATCAGCTCATGAGAGGAGAGGGAGGTTGGTTGCTAGGCAACGTGCTATGCAGGGCATCTTGTCTCAATTGCTGAAGTCTTCAAGCATGTTAAAGAGAAACTTTTCCCCAGTAGATTTTACATACAAGCAAGCTGTACAAAGCACAGGGTGTGTGTAGGATAAGAAGAAAATCCTTGCCCTAATCCTTACTTCAGGCAGGCAGGTACCATCCCTCCCCTTGATTATCTCCTGACTGTGACTGTGTGTGTGTGTGTGTGTGTGTGTGTGTGTGTGTGTGTGTGTGTATATTTGTACTGAGGCTTGAACTCAAGGCCTGGGTGCTGTCTCTTAGCTTTTTCACTCAAGGTTAGTGTTCTACCACTGGAGCCACAGCTCTACTTCTGGCTTTGTAATCATTCATTAGAGATAAGCGCCTCATAGACTTTCTTGTTTGGGCTGGCCTCAGAGCTCAGCCTCCAGAGTAGCCAGGATTATAGGCATGAGCCTCTGGAGCCCAGCTTGGCTCTAATTTTGTTTTGGCCTGAGATGTACATCTTGATCTTGTACTCCTTCACAGGGATGGGAGGCAGAGGGAGTCCCTCCATTCAGGACCCCAATCTCTTGCTTTGGCAGGTGCTGTTGGGTACATGATCAGTGTTACGGGCGGCTGGAGGAGGAAGGCTGTAACATCCGGACACAGTCATACAAATACAGATTCGCATGGGGCCTTGTCACCTGTGGTAAGGCTGGGCTTCCCATTGGGCCAGGATCTCTCATGTCTCAGTGTTCAGCTACTTGGAATGCCAGCCAGTCTGTCTTGGGAGGTAGAGTGTGGATAAAAGACAGGGCCCATTTGAGACTTCTGGAGGAGGGCTGGCATGTCTTAAGACTCAGCATTCACTAGGCGCTAGAGGCGGTGCAGACTCCTTTATACTTCATCTCCCAGCTCCCTGCCACCAAACAAAACCCCTGTGGAGTGGGCACAATCTCCTCCATTGCTTTTTTTTCTTTTTTGCCTGTCCTGGGGCTTGAACTCAGGGCCTGTGTGCTATCCCTGAGCCTCTTTGTGCTCAAGGCTAAAGCTCTACCACTTGAGCCACAGTGCCACTTCCAACTTTTTCTGAGTAGTTTATTGGAGATAAGAGTCTCATGGACTTTTCTGCCCGAGCTGGCATTGAACTGTGATCCTTAGATCTCAGCCTCCTGAATAACTAGGATCATAGGCATGAACTACAGGCACCTGGCTCCCCCATTATTTTGTTTTCTTTGCTCCTGGAACTTGAACAGGGTCTCAACATTTCCCTGAGCTTCTTTGCTTAAGGCTAGCATTCTACCACTTAAGCCACAGCTCTACTTCCAGCTTTTTTTTTTGTTGAGGGTGGGGGGGAGAGTAGTTAGTTAGAGATAAGAGTCTCATAGGCTTTCTTGCCGGTGCTGGCTTTGAACCGCAATCCTCAGATCCCGGCTTCCTTAGTAGCTAGCATGATAGGCATGAGCCACCAGTGCCTGGCTAGTCTCTAATTTTGCACATGGAGAGACTGAAGCTCAAAGAATCACCAGTTGATGACTGGGTTCAAACCCAGGTCCTCTGAGTTTGCAGCTAAGCCTAGGAATAGATCCCCCTCTAGGAGCCTCAGTTTCTCCAAGTAGGGGCTGAAAACTCCCAAAGGACAGGCTCTAGTCTCCTGGGACTGAAGGCTCCCATGGGGCAGTGGCAGTGTGTCCTGCTTACAGTAGACAGTTCCCCCACCTGGGGCTGGGGAGACTGCGTAGATGCAGACTCTGGCCCCATCCTCGGACTTGGCTTTGGACAATGAACCTTCCCCTTCCTCCTGTATTCCATGTTTCTTTTGCAGATCGAGGGACCTTCTGTCCAGCAAAGCTCTGCACCTGTGACCGGAACTTTGTCTACTGCCTGAAGAGAAATCTGTGGAGCTACAACCCTTATTATCAGTATTTCCCCAACATCTTCTGCTTCTAGTGGCTCTGAGTGAACTTGTTCCTGACCCCGCTTCTCTTACATCAGGTTATTGCTATCTGCAGGCCCCTCACAGCTGCCTCCAGCAGTGGGCCTTAAATCTTCCTCCTAGCTCTGTCCAGCTGGGAGGAGCCCAGACTACATTTCCTGCTCCAGAACGGTGTCTCTGGTCCAGGATGTGGCCAAATTCAGAGTCACTAGATGTCTGTGAGCTCAGCCTTGTGAGTTGAGGAAGGGAATTCTCTTTCCAGCTCTGGATGGGATTTAATGTTTATTTTCTTCGATACATTTACCAACATAGCTCTCCAGGGAATGTTTCTTCCAGTAAAAGCAAAATTGACTCCATAGATCTGCTATGTTGATAATAAATAAAATTAAATCTTGAAGCTACTAAAAAGCACACAGGCATTTCTTCTTGCTGCAGGGAATTGTCTGAATCTCTCTGTCTGTCTTTGCCATTGGCATGAAACCTGGTTACCTGCATTGCTTTAGAGGCAGAGAAAGGGACAGTAAATGCAGGGCAGGTTTCTTGCATGAGCTCCAAGTCTTCTCTTGGGTTCATTTCCTTGAATTTTGAGGTCCCTTGAGCCAGGCTGGGGGTCAGATAGTAGGCAGGAATGCCAGTTCGGGCTTCAGATCAGAGAGGGTAATGTTCAAATACTTATTCTGGCTTCTCTCCCTGTGTGGCCTCAGGCCACCCTCTCTAACTTTCAGTGTCTTTGAAAAAGAAACTGTGAGGTTCCTGGCAGCTTAAAACAAGACTCTTATTGCCCGCCTTGATGTGGATGTAGGGATGATGGCTTCTGGGGTTCACAGAACAGGAAGAGGGCTCTAGTGGCTGAAGTGTGAGGAGCTCAGTGGTCGAACACTGGCTTAGCACCTATGAGGCTGTGGGCTCATCAGGTGCACTGTGGAGAGAGAGAATGAAAGAAAGAGAAAGAAAGGGAGAGGAGAAGGAAGGACGGAAGGAAAGAGAGAAAGAAAAATATAAAGAAGAAAGGATTAAGCGATAGGGCTTATTATTGTTTTTAATCAAGGGCACTTAAGAACTCAATTTTACCTCACAGTTTATAAAAGAAAAGACATCCTAGCCAGACACTGGTGGCTCATGCCTGTAAGAGGCAGAAAGGAGTTTATTTGGGAGAGTCAAACTGCTGGGCCCCTCTAGAGTAGGGTGTAGCTGTACCAGCTGCAACTAAAGGCAGAGAGAGATTATATAGCATGGCGGAGGGTGAGAAGGAGGTGTAACCTATGGGAAAGGGAACTGCTCACTGTCTGAAGGAGGCGTGACCAGAGCAGTGACCTCCGAGGATGAGGAAGTGACCTCAGAGCCCCCAGGTGCACTAGGTACCTGGATTACAGGTGCTCGGCAGGGACTTCTAGGCAGGGCCACATGCAGTTTTGCACAGAGAGAAAACAGGGAAGGGGTCTAGGGGTCTAACTGTGGTTTTGCATAGTTTTGCATGGAGAGAAAACAAGAAAAAGGAGCCATTTTTTTTCCAGGTGGACCTAACACTTAGGAGACTGAGATCTGAGGATCAACCATTTGAATCCAACCTGTGCAGGAAAGTTTGTGAGACTTTTCAATTTATTAACAAAAGGCTAGAAGTGGAGCTTGGCTCCAATGGTAGAGCTCAGGGACAGTCCCCAGGGAATGAGTTCAAGCCTACAACTGGCACAGCAACAACAAAAATGTTTTAATTCCAAGACTCCAGCAAGAAGGGACAAGTTCCAAAACAAAGGAGAATCGTTTCCAAGAAGGATTTTTGCGTTCTTTACATCCCCCAATAACCATAATAACCCCCAAATAATAATAGTGGAATCATGGGGCTGGGAAGGTGGCTCAGTGGTAGAGCACTTACCTTGCATGCATGAGGCCCTGGGTTCGATTCCCCAGCACCACATAAGCAAAAAGAAAAAGAGCCAGAAGTGGTGCTGTGGCTCAAGTGGTAGAGCACTAGCCTTGAGCTGAAGAGCTGAGGGACAGCGCCCAGGCCCAGAGTTCAGGCCCCACAACCAGACCCCCCCACCCCCAAAAGAAATAATAGTGGAATCTTTAACGAATAGTGTTGAACATTTTCTAAAAACAAAAAAATTAACCCCATGATATTGCCTTGAACACATTGGTATTTCCACATATACTCAATGACTATATTTAAGACTGTAACGGAATGGGGATCATATGCCCAATTTGCTCACAAAAAAAATTTAAAATCAAAACCACTTTCAAGATGCAACCTTCCTGTGGCTTTGTAGGGGAAGCCGGAAGCTCCTCTCAGTGGCCAGTTTCTTCAGCTATGAAACACTGAATGATGTTTTCCCATTCTCCCACCAGGCTAAGAGGTGTTTGTCCAGTAAGGTGTGTAGATATGGCTGTGGGCAGGTCTTCTCCCTGGAGCATCCAGCTCAGAGCCCTAATATCTAGACAGGACAGGAAAGAGATGCTACGAGGTGACAGATGAAGTACCTACCACAGGCGGGTGTGCATTTGAGCTGGAAGGGACCGTGGAGAACCTTCATTGATCAACCCAAGAATTGGGACCCCCGAGAGCTGAGACTTTCCCAAAGTCACACAGTTCATCTGCAGCCAAAACAGGAATAGCCCTCCTGACTTAAACCTGGAGCTCAGCTCACCACCCTGCTACAACTCAATGGGAGAAAATGGAACCCAAAGCAGTTGAGAGATGCGTTCACATTAGAGGTCCTCAAGAGACCCCTAGAGTCTAGTCAATGGCTTGCTCCATTTTTTCCCTCTGTACTTTGCCTCTTGGACTTCCAGAAGCCATCTGTGGCTGGGTTCTAGGCTTCATACTCCATACCAGACACCCCAAGGCTGTTGTTGCCTTGGACCCACCTTCACTGTGGTGAACAGCTCCGAGGAAACAAACTAAGTGGTCCCTCGAACTTGGGAAGAGATATTCACACTTCTGATTCACCCATTCCTTGGTGGACAGCAGCCCCATCAAAGAGGCCATTACCCGCCCCCCCCCTTAAAATTGCATCCCTCCTCATTTCAAAGCTACTGAAAGCAGCCTAACATGCACCCTAGCTAGATCTTTGTACAAATGTGGGCAGAGAACACAGATAGATCTGCACTCAATGGGTAGACTGCCTTTTCTGGCATCTGAATGTGGCCTTTGGACTCAACCTTCTGAGCACATGGGTGAAGAGGTTCATGGCTGCCAAACTAAAATGGATTCAAAGGGAAAGCCCACTGGTAGACACAAAGCAGAGAGCACAGAGAAAAGAGGATCTGATGAGGTAGCAGGTGACCCTCCCTTTTGCTGGACACTGCCCCTACCTGATCTGAAACTCTGGAGGCAGTAGAGCACTTGTATGCTGTGAAGGCAGAACTGCTTTGCCTGAGGTCACACAGATAATGGGGAAGACAGGTGGGAAGGAAGCAGAGCTGCCAGATCCCCAAGCTGTGTTCTTAAGCTGTAGAAGAGATGGCATCAGACTCGGAAGCTGGGGGACTGGGCCAGTTCTTGCAGCAGGCACTGGAGGAAAACATGTTTTTGTTTTGTTCAGTGTGGGTGTGAAGAGTTCCGATTGTGTAATCTTAGCCTAAGCCATGTGTCCTAGAATTCTTTTCCCTGCAGAGTTCTAGATTGGCCGGGCCCAGAAAGGTGGAAGGGAAGTAACAGCCATCTGTATATGTTGTTTTCTTTCTTTTTTTTTAACTTAAAAGATTGGATTTCAGAACTGCTGTCATATTCTGGCCTGCTCTGTGTGTGTGTGTGCGTGTGTAAGAGAGAGAAAGAGAGAGAGAAGTTTTATATTTTTTTTAAATATAAGCTAGACACCAGTGGCTCATGTCTGTAATCTTAGCAATTTAGGGGGTTGAGGTCTGAGGATCATTGCTCAAAGCCAGCCTCAGCAGGAAAGTTTATGAAACTCATCTCCAATAAACTACCAAAAAGCCACATGTGGGGCCGTGACTCAAATGGCACTAGCCTTGAGCACAAAGTCTCAGGGACAGCACCTAGGCCCTGAATTCAAGCTGCAGGAACAACAAAAACAGCAACAAAATGGAATGTAAAAATGAAAAAGTCACTGTAGAAACATATGACTATCCTAACCCATTCCGGCAGACAACTTATTGACCTGCATCCAGAATGGACAACTGGTTGACCACTCTCCTAGAAAGGAAGTTGTGTTTGGGACTTCCTAGGGAGGCCCAGCCGCTTCCGAGGGTAAAGCCACAAGGCTGCTTGCCCACCTGTGTCTGCTGGGTCTCTGTCTTCAGTGTCTCTGATGTTGGAGCTGGATGTGAGTTTAGCTCTGTGAGTGAGACAGACAGCTGCTTCTGTGAGGTGCTGTGGTAACCAAGCTGGGGCCAAACGTACTGAGACCCACTAGGATCTAGTCCATGCTTCCAGATGTCATTTGTTCTGTGTGTTCCTGTTTGTCCATGTTTGCTGTCCTCCCTTTCATATCCAGCTGTTTTTTAGACTCTCTAGCCTGCTCATTTTGGGCTGTAGCACCAGCCAGAAGAAATGGCTTCCCGCAGCATGCTAGGCCAGCTCTCTGGCTGATCAAGTCAAGTCCCTACAACTATTTTTTATTTAATTGGGAAGATATGTAACAAGCTCATACGGTTATTATTTCAACCCATTGACCAGATGTTTTGAAAGACTGCCAGCAGGGTGGCAGAAGAACTGAAGGGCCTGCAGTAGGTTTCACACAAGCAACACTGTCACTTGAGCCAGGTGACCCAGCAGATCAATGGACCTTGAAAAACGTGCAGCTAAATACTCAAGAAGGCCTCGACAGGCCTCAAGGCAATGCACAGGCAGACCCCTAGGGCTGCGAAGCAAAACTCACCATTGACCACAGAGAACCCTTCCCCATCTTTCTTGCTTCAAGCCAGAGGAATCACAAGGGGTCTGTGATTTGACAAGTCTCACATCAGAACAGAAATAACTATCACCAAGAGCTGGATGGATAGATGTTCCAGCCTGGTAAGGGGAAGTTAGCATGTTTTACACTATATAAGGGATAATACATTCTTCTGGGCAGAAAGACTTTTTTATGGTCTTTACTTGGAAATTAATGGGGAAAAATATAAATGAGTTGGGTGTGGAGTTAACAGGGGGTTGTGTGTTTGTCTCACGTTCCTTAGCTAAGTTGAAACTGTGTTCTCCAGAATCTCATCCCCAGGTATTGACTTGGGAGATCTGAAAGCCCACTGGAGCACTAGTCATGTGGTCTCTCAGTGGGAAAGCTGGAGCAGGGCCCGGGGGACACTGTGCAGCTGTCATGCTGGCCTCACCTGAAGGCAGTTAATTCCACAATGTGGGATTTGGGCATCCCGAGGGACAGTCTGGACAAGGGTAGGGCTCACCTTTTGGCCTCTCTGTCTATCACCAGTGGCTCCCAGGTTGGGGCTCCTTTGGGAGGGAAGACTTCAGTTGATGATGACATGCTAGGGAATATCCTCAGGAGGCTGGGGGTCATTGCACATGGAGGCACGGTCTTCTAGCATAGGTTGCACCTGACATTGAAGTTCTATCCATTGTACATGCCCAGGTGCTACTGCAAGCCACATGCCAGCCTCTGCGTGCACTTGGAGATCTGCTTCTGATATTTGCTCCTGGGATCTCTGCCAGCCAAGGAGGGAAACTGGAGCTCCTACCTCTGACCAGCCAAAACAGATGTAACACACCCCAACTCTTACCCAAGTGGCTGGATTCTCCCAGGAGTCCTGCTGGACTTAGAAAGCCCATCAGCCAGAAAGCATACTTTCACACTTAATGGGTGAGTAAATTGAGGTTGAGTGTGTGCCCCATGCCATGCAACCTGAGAAATGCAGCGTTGAGGTTTGAACCTAGATCTATGCAAATCCACAGGCTGAGCTCACTGGGCCTGGGTTTGGAAATTCCTGCCCTCAGCCTACCCATCTGATGTGGCATGGGGCTGGCAGAGGCAGTACCAGTGTATTGGATACCCTGTAGGTGTAACCCTGTGCATAGGGGAGTCTCAGCAGCTGGGATCCCCCAAACTAGGCGTTCTTTGTTGTACCTAATTCTGACTTCTGTCTCTCAAAGTTCCTAATTTAGACTTGTGGCTGTGGATTCCCCTGCCTCTGGCAGAGGTTCTGAATAGGACTTCTCTCTGGCCAGCACATCAGTAAGAGATCAGGACGTTTTAAATACGTCTGAACCCTGCGGCTGTAGATGTATGTGCCAGCTGGTCTGGGTGTAAGTTTTATTACATTCTGTGGGTTACCATCAAAGGTTTGAAAAACCTTCCCTCCCATGACCTCACAGGGTGCTTTTCTACCTGTGAAGTCTGAGTCCTTATCTTAGCCTTCATGATGCAAAACCTGAAGGATTCCCTGGGACTCAGGGTCCCTTCTCAAACCAGAAGTCAGAATTGGGCTAGCGAACTCAAGCTTTTATAGCAAGAGTCCCAGATGTTCAATCACCACCAGGTGGTGGATGTGGATGTACTGACAGACATCCACATCCAAGGTGCTTGGGACCTCAGTGACACAGCCAAAGTCACAGGCTTTAGGCATGCAAAGCTGTGCTGAATGGGCTTTAGAATCAGCGTGGGACTAGTATCTTCCCCAAGGGACCTCATTCCTGTGGCTTCAATTCTCTAAGCCTCAGTCTCCTCAGCTGTGCAACGGGCCAATAACACCTTCCTCCTTAGATATATGTAGACACTCAGTGTTACCTGTGATAGGAGTAGAACACCAGTCCCCAATGCTATTGACTCCAGCAGTCAGTTCCAAAAAGTGAGCCCCAGAAGCAAGGTGGTTCAAGGTAGAGGCAGAGAAGCTGGCTCCTTTTCTCACTCTGGGAAGCACTAGCTACAGAGGATGTGGCCATGGTTGAGTCTGTCATTGTGTGGGTCCCACTTGGGAGAGCGCTGGTCAGCTCTGAGTAGGGCATAGCAGTAGTTATGAGTGTGGCAGCCACTGTGGAGAGACCCAAGCTGGGCCTGAAGAAAGTAAGCCTGAGTCTGGCCCTAACTGCTGTGGCTTTCCACACCCTAGCCTCTGCCCGTATGATACCCTGTGCTCAGAGCACGTGCTCTTACTCTACCAGCAAAACCCATCCAAAGGCCAAGGCCCAGCTTTAACACCGCCTCCAGTGCTCCTCACACCAGCAGGGGTCCTCCATCTGCTTCTGGGTGCCACAATCCTGTTCCATTATTAACACCCATGGGTGGTCCTTCAACACACTACTTATGCCCAGCCTTCGGCTAGGCACTGAGGACACAGAAATTCAGTGACAGCAACCTTTCAGTCTTGTTTGACCCTCAAGATGCTTAGACAAGGGACCACGCCACCCTGAGAGAAGAACTGGAGGCTGGGTGGAGAAGTTTTGAAGTGAACCCAGTGGCTGTCATCTGGTTAGGACGATGATGATCTGTCATGAACTCCAGGATTTCCTGTCTCCCAAAGCAACCAGTGACATAAAGGACACAATTTACATCTCCCAGTATCTTGTGACTCTCACAGCCCCAACTTCCCATGGCACAGCACAACCCCCCTGGGAACAGCGTGACATCTGAGGGCCTGGTGGGAAAAAGAAAGTTCTTCCTGAGGAGTCCAGTGAACTCTGAGGCGGCCCCAAGCACTAAGGGTAGAAGGGCCCTTCAGAAAGTCCAGGCCCCCAGCACCCAATCAGAACTGCTGGTCTTCAACTCCACTCCCCATTGGTCAGAACTGGGGTCCTCAGGAAAAATGAATCCTGGGAGGTTGTATGGCTCCCATGATCTATTGTTTTTCTTCCCGTCCAAAGGTGAGCCAAACAGATGCTCACATATCCTCACAAGTCCACCATGATGACCTCAAACATCAGAACAACCTGTGGTTCCGTAGGAATTTTCCAGATATCTGAAGTTGGGATGGTGTCCCAGAGGTCAAGTTGTCAGGAGGCATCACCTACAGCTGACCCTGCAGGGATCTGGGGAGAAGGTAAGATGAACCTTAGAACAGTCACATCTCAAAGTCAGCCAGCTATCCATTCCAAAGTGGCGGGTTCTAGGAATCAGTGGGTAACTCACATGTCAGATGTGAGTACCCGTGATTCAGACACTCTGAAAATTGTTCTATCTCTACATCGAAAAATCTCTGAGTCATCACTTCAGAACTGCTGATCTTGTACATCCAGAAAGTTGCATAATGGATTTCCCAGAAGTCAAAGCGAACCAGCTGCCAGACGCCAAGGTTACTCAGGTTTCAAATAAACTGGGTTGTAAACCTCAAACCTGTGATTACCTTTGCTGAGCATCTGTTTGCTTCATCTCTAGATGAAGTCCCTCAACATCTCCCCCTCCCTCCGCCATGGCCCCCATAAAGAATTCTCCAGGCCTTTGAACATGTTACATTTTTCAGTGTTTTCAACCCATGAGCCAATTTGAGCATACCAACATCCCATTTTACTGAGTTGGGAAACTGAGAGACAAAAAGAAAAAAATGTCTTGCTTAAGGTGGGACCCAAGTCCATGGTGAGGCAAGGTTTGAAACAGATTCTCAGACCCTGAAGTTTGGGTGTGGGGGGGGGGGGGGGAGGGGGGAAATCCCAGCAACCTCAGCTGGTTTCTTGTTGCAGTATTACAGTTCCTCAAGGGCCTGGGACTCCTCTCGGTGCCCCAGTGCCTTGCCTTCTGCTTGTCACCACCCAGGATGGGGTCATCTAAACATACCACATAATTGTTCTAATGTCGGTCACCGCAAACATTCCATCAAGGGCACAGAAAGGCTAAGGGATGTCCCAGAACCATTCTGTGTGTCCATAGCTGTATGACAAAATAACGTGGCTGCCCTTACTCAAAATGAAGCCCAGGAAAAGCTTCAGAGTCAGCCAGCTTGATTGCCACATAGGAGGGAAGAATAGGAATTCCATCTCAGTGGCCTCCATGAGCTGCCCCTGATCTCCAAAGCCAAAATGAAAGCCCTGGGTGCGGTAGCCACTTCCTCGCACCTGCTGGACATTCCAGAGCTCTCACCAGCTTGCCCTGGGGGAAGAAGGAGCACATAGCAACAAAACCCGGTGTTTCTGATGAGGAGATTGACAAACCAGCAGTAGCTGTGGCGTTCCTGCATGTTTTCCAGATGTTCCGTCTCCCGATCCTCCCCACAGCTGGCGAGACAGTACCTTAACGCCCTCTTCACTTACGATTCCATAGCTGGGAGTTAGCAGACCCCAGAAAAGACAGCCCTGTGTGGAAGATCCTGAGCCCACCCTCGGGATTATGATGGTGTTTGTGTGGTTTTTCTACCCTACTTTATCAGCCATACCTTTCCCTGTATTCTTAAGATACCCAGATGGTGGGGATGTTGCTTTATCTGTTCTGCTTTCTAGTCGAGTGTTTTTCATCCGCGTTATTTAGGGGTCCATGGAGAATGACAAGACAGTGCAGGAGAAGAAAATTATTTCCTCCACCCTCTTAGTTTGATTCATGGAGAGCCTGCAAGTTAAACCAAAAAAAGAGAGACACTGAGACAGAGTAACAAGAGGAAGGTATGCGATTTTTCCAAAGATGACCAAACATTTGGTCATCTGGGGCTGGGGAAAGGGTGAAGAATGACCACAGGCTGTTGGCAGGGTCAGGACTATACACACCCATCTCGGGTAAAGCCTGGAGCGGAAGGGCGGGGGGCTGCCTCCACTTCCTCTTGCCCCAGCCCAGGCCCAGCCCCAGAAGGAGCTTTGGAGGGGACTGCCCATGTGGACACTCCACTTTGGTGGCCTCTTAGAGGTCAGGGGCAGTGTTTCTGACAGAGGTGGATGATTAACTTCTGATTGGTGGAGAGAAGAAAGTAGGAGGTGATAAAATGACCCCATTTTCCCTTGTCCTAACCCTACCAGTGGTAGCACCCACCTGGAGGGAGATGAGGATAAAAACCTCTCATGACTAGGCAAATCACCCCATTACAAACAGGGGATTGGTGAGCCCCAGTGTGCACAGCTGGGCCATGATCCCCCTGGAGAAACAGTCCATATCCCCTTCCTTCCCTGGTCTCCTCTTGCCTCCAGGATGTGATTAAGAACCACTGGAAGTATAAATGAGAGAATTAAAACAGAGCAAGGGGCTGGTCCAGGTGGCAGAGCACCTGCCTAGCAAGCACAAAGCCCCTGAGATCAAACGCCAGGACTGTCCAAAACAAAACAGAAAGGGGACAGGAAAAGGGGAGTAGGCCAAGCCAGGAAGGAGGCAGCTTCAGGTGGCATGGTAGGGATGGGGGGGACCTCTGGCTGGGGAGGGCACCTGTCCTGCCAAGGTCAGTGAAGGCCCTAACACTAGGTGTGGCCAGAAACCTAAGTCTAGAAGAGAACTCGGGATCCCTCGTGAAGATTCTGAAGCCAGGTGGCTGAGGGCAGCAGTCCAGCCATACACACATGACCACCCCTGCCGGGGAGCTGCACGAGGAGCAAGAGGAAGCTGGGAAAACAGGAAGGAACAGGGAAGAACCTTTGCCTGGGCTGGGTCTTTCCTGGAGGAAGGAGCCTGGAGCCAGGAGACTTGACAATAGCATCAGATGGGGGCTGGGAAGGGGCTGAGTGTGGTACAAAGAGGCATCATTGGATGCCACTATTGTCCATCACTGGGATTATTAATGTGTCTGTGTCCCCTGCTCTCCTGCTTTGCAGTATCCTAACCCACTGTCTTGTCCCTGGGTGTGGCTGATCTCTAAGGACACCAGGGCTGACTCAGAAGCCACCCTGACAAAAGACCGTGGGAGTGCAGGTGGGACATTGCCCTGCAGCTAGAGAGACCAGGGTTCGAGTTCCAGCCCTGTCACTTATCAGCAAGTGAGTCATTCCTCAAGTTTCAGTTTCTGGCCCTGTGAGATGCAGATTGCATGCCAAGTCTAGAGGGAACGGGGGAGGGCCTGGGTGAGTGGGTCCTGGGGTGTTGATGTCAGGGGTTATATGTCTGCCTGCCTCTCCCTCCTGGGTATCACCAGGTACAACCAGACCTAGAGAGACCAGGATGCCGAGTGGGTGCACCCTGCTTTCTGCCCCCATCCATCCAGATGTCTGTGACAGATGTGGGTGGAGCGATGTCCTCTGAGCCTCCTTTTGCTTCTTGTCCAGTTACAATAGTTGGATATTGGGGCAGAACAAGAACTCAAGGGTGGGAGGGTCTCCCCTTATCTTAGGACCCATAATCCTGGCTGCCTGAATCCACCTGCCCCTCCATCCTCCTGGCCCTACGTCCCAGTGCAGGGCAGGGCAGGTCCCACCTCTCCTTGTCTATAAGCACTTCTTGGTTCTCAGCCTGGCCTTGTGGCCCTGTCAACAGCCCCAGCACCCTGATTCTGTCAGCTTCCCACCCCTCGGGAATATTGACTATCCCCCTCTTGGGGCTCGATAAATCCCAAGGACTCTAACACCAAATAGCTCCCACTGTCTTGGGCCACCACTGGTCTAGGGTGGCCAGTCCTGAGAGGACCTCGGCTGGGCAGTGGTGGACTGGATACAGGAGGAGACTGCATCTTCTTTGCTGGATGCTGCCATGGCTAGGCTTGAGGCCTAGAATCCTGGCTGCCATCCTGGAGCCACAAAGGGCTGACCCATGAGCAAGAGCCACCACAGCCAAACCAGGAGTGGTCCTGCGCCATAATCTCTTGTCATGTGAGATCATGGAGCTGAAGTCTAGTGAGCCATAGTTGTTAACTAGAAGCTGCTTTTTTTTGGGGGGGGGGAGTGAAGCAAGTGGGCCCTGCTACTAGGGATCAAACCCAGAGCCTCACACATACTAGGTACATGGTCTACTATTGAGCTGAAAGGTTCTGGACCATCTCAAGGGAACATGATACTGGAATCTTCTAGGAGGATCCAGGAGTAGAATCCTTCTGACTGCTTATTGCTAGCTTTGGGCTATAGAAGGTTCAGGGCCTCTCTCTGCACCTCAGTCCCCTGGATTATAGATGCTCACGTTGGCCAACACTGAGAATAAGAATCACTATTCAGAGCCAGGGACCAGTGGCTCATACCTGTTATCCCAACTACTCAGGAGGCTGAGATCTGAGGATCACAATTCAAATCCAGCCCTGACAGGAAAGTTTGTGAGACTCATCTCTAGTGAAACATCAAAAAGCCAGAAGTGGAGCTGTGCCTCAAGTGGTAGAGTGCTAACCTCGAACACACGAAGCTCAGGGACAGTACTCAGGCCCTGGTGCCAGGACTGGCACCAAACAACAACAACAACAATAACACACACACACACACACACACACACACGAATCACTGCACAGAGCCGTGGGGTTCAGATGGTCAAATAGGAGCTAGAGCCTCTGACTGTCCTGATAGATTCTGGGTAGGGGAATCAGACCCAGGGAACCAGGACAAGAGGGAAAAGCAACTTTCTTCACAGTGACTTCTTGGGAATGACTTCTGATTGGGTCTCTGCCTAGCAACAAGAATCACACAGTTAACTCTTTCTGTGCTGGACAACACTGTGCTCAGAGTGCCTTATGCATTGACCTTATCCAGCATGTACCCATAGCTGTTGATTCTTCTTACATTGCTCTGCTCAATCTAATGGGTTTCCAGGAAAACTGCCCCCTCACGTCGGACATGGACGTGTCAGCGGCTGTGGAGCACAGGGCAGCCAAATATGCCTTAGTTGCACAGCTGGAAAACACAGTCAGTCTGCATGAATGGTAGATTGTGGGTCCTTGTATATAAAAGTTACTGTGACCAGGCACACACTCTCTCAGACCCTGAGAGACAATGTCTTTTGCTAACTACTGTTCTGTTTCAGAACAAAATTCCAGCCAAGCCGGCCTCATCACAGACATCTGGGATCACCCACCTCTGGTACTGAGAAGAAAAACAGGTTTGAGCCATAAAGGGCACCCAGTGAGCCTGTCATTCACCTTGAATAGCCCTCCCACTCCTCACCTACAACTTTCCCTTTCCTTTCCTCTTAAGAGACTGCCCATCCTTTGTTCAGTTGGGAAGCTGATCTGAGCCATTCTTCTGGGCTTCTCCTTGGTTCTCTGGACAAAGACTTTTCTTGATTGTACCATCTACCTTTAAAAAAATTTTTTATTGAGCCTATGATTCAGTGAGAGAGAAACAAAACCTTGTTTGGGTCAGAGGCTGGTATCATAATCAGTCTAAAGTGTTTTCTAGAAGCAGAGGCTGAGATGAGGTTTCTTGCACAATTGCTTTATTGAGGGAGGATGTCTGGATGAACCAGTGAGGGAACCAGGAAAACAGGCCAGGCCAGGGATGTGCTGGAGCCCAGAGGTGGTTCCAGAGTGTCTGAGCATCCTACCACCCCGATCCCAGGAGGAATTGGGCCAGTGCACCACCCAGAAGTCCAGCACACAGGCCAAGCCTTGGGTGTAGTGTTGTGCCACGGGTCACAGGTGGCCTCCAGAGGGTGGGAGTGGCTGTGGGAGTGGAAGAGGGGCAAGGCAGCCCTCAGGAGATCTGAGCAATCCGTAAGAGAAGGAGTCATATCAGAACTTGGCTGGGGGAAGGGAGTCCTGAGTCCGGAGGGGACCTGGGTGGGCCACCAACATCTGCTCAAATCCTTATCTGTCTTGTTATCTATCTATGCACTGTGGGCTCATCTGATCCACAGCGTTAATTGAGTGTCTAGTATGTGGGAATCAGAAGAAACAGAGATGAATCAGACCTGGTCTCCAGCCTCTAGCTGGAGTTGCAGCCTGGTTGAAGGAGGTGGGAAAAGTTCCATTTCTCATTCATCACAGGAAAGCACAGTAAATCGCATCCCTGGGAACTGCTAGGGAACCTGCAGGGAGGAGCCCTTGGAGCAGGGGGAGGAGGGGGGAGAGGAGAAAGAGGGCAAGCCAGGACAGATGGTCTCCTAGCAAGTTACCCTTCCATGCTAAGGAACTAGAAGGGACCATTCCTCAGGAGGCTCCATGAGCAACCCAGGCCCTGGCACCTTCCACTTTCCCTTGATCCTTCATTCAGTTTACTGAACCTCAGTTGGGCTGCTGATACCTGCAAGGGGCTCTGTGCTAGGGAAGCTATTGGTTGGGGTGGAGGGGTGGACTTTGGGAATTTAAGACACACGTGGAGTGGACTGAGACCTCAGAAGGGCCCTATCTAGCAACCAATTGGCCACAGCTTAGTGAGTGCACTGGTGGAGATGGAGCAGGCTCGGAGGCCAACAGGGTGGCAGTGGCAAAAACCAGCCTCACACTGGAGAACCTGCCATCTCTCCCCCTGCCCGGCTGCTTTGGCTCAAACACTACCCCCCAGCAGAGTCCCCGGCCTTGACTTTCACAAAGGACTTGGATGCCCCCCACCCCCCTCAGAGGAGACAGCAGGAAGATGGGGAAAGCAAGCATGAGGCATAGCCAAGCCAAAACTGAGGGTTGCAGGCTGGTCCAGATGGTTAGATACTGCTCGCCGCAGGTCAGCAATCCTGCAGGACTTCCTGAAGCTCCAGACGCACGGGCTTGTGGGCCGCACAGGGCGAGCCTCCATTAGCACGTCGGTTTCTCACCCTGGCAGTGGGGCCTCCAGTAGTAACGAAGGTGCTTTTGGTAGGTGTCCAGGTTGCGCTTCAGGCACAAGGCCACATCCTTGTCACAGGCACACAGCTGCTGCTCACACCAGCTCCCCTTGTCAGCTGTGGGGAAAGGCGGGCGAAGGCTGTGTCTGTCACTTCCCAAAATGGGGGCCTCTGAAGGCCGCACGGTCCACACTCCGCTTTGGAGTTTTGCATCCAGACACTTTGACCCCTGATACCTGGCTTGGCTGCCAAGCATGGCTTTGACTTATACACTGACTCAGCAAATTACCAACAGGCCCTTCCAGGCTGGACAGGAGCGTGAGGCAAGGGTTAAAAGAACCACAAACTCGATGCTGAGAAGGTGCCAAGGGTACAGGACATTAAACCTGTCAGGAGCCGAGATCTCAGCTGCAGAGGTTCTTCCCAGACAGAACTGAGGAGGGGAAGAGAGTGTTCTAGGCAAGTAGAACAGAATGTGCAAAGCCTCCAGGCAGGAGGGGGGGCCACTTGCCTCAGTTTCATTCTCTGTGGAGTAGGGATGGAGGCAGGAGCATCCTGTGGTGGGAGGGGCTGGGGTGAGAATTGAAAGCACTTTGTATACAAGGGGTGCTCAATTCATGCCAGATATTACTACTGAGTCCCCACTGACAGCAGTTGCTATGACAAACCCTTTGGATTTCCCAGCCTTGGGATCTTGGGCCAAAGTGGGACTGGACTCAGGGTCTGGATGCTCAGGCCCCAGAGCAGGCCTTGTCATTTGGAGCCAAGGGTCCGGGTAACACATTTTCATACTTTAGTCTGGGTTTCTTATCCAGCCAGGGAGGCTCAGGGTTTCACTGTCTTCTCACTGAGCCTTTAGGAGGATCCCTATGGTGAATGGAAAAAACCATCACGGACAGGACTGCATGATTCGCTGCTACAACTCCGTGGCAGGCACCCCGCCAGACTCCATCTGCTGCTCTCCCTCTAGCTCTTGGAATAACTTTGGGGTAGATTACAGAGGAGGATCCTGAGGGTTGGAGCGGTTAAGCAGGGTGTCCATGGCAGAGTTGGTCAGGGTGGGGACTCTCCCTTGAACATTACCACTCTCCTGCCCTTCTCCCACAGTTCAGACATCATCTTTCTGCCTAGGACGGTCACAGGGGCCAGAACTCTCTCCCCGGGGCTCCAGTTCCAGCCCTGAGTCCCGAACACTCACAACACTGGACTTCCCCCTGGGAAAAAGTGAACTTGTAACTGTCGGTCAGGATCCTGCACTTGTGGGTCGTCAGGTGGGCGTAGCAGCAATCGTGTTTCTGGCAGCACCTGTGGGGAGAGGGCGTGGAGTGGGGGCAGGCAGGGCGCACGGCTACACAGATCTCACAGTCAAGCTGGGTCTCCGTCTGCCCTACCCACATGCCCACTGGGAAGAGTGGGAGCCTGCAGGCCCCTGGGCTTCCTGGGCATTATAATGTTGATATTGATTCCCTGCACTGGCTGCCCTCTCATGCATACATGCATGCTCTCTCTCTCTCTCTCTCTTTTTTTCTCTCTCTCTCTGTCTCTATGTGTCTGTGTGTCTCTCCCTCTCTCTCTTTCTCTCTGTCTCTGTCTCTGTATGTCTCTCCCTCTCCTTCTCTCTCTCCCTCTCTTTCTCTCTCTCCCTCCTTCCCTCTCTCTCTCCCTCCCTCCCTCCTCTCTCTCTGTCTCTCTATATCTCTGTCTCTGTGTCTGTGTCTCTCCCTCTCCCTTTCCCTCTCCCCCCTCTCTCCTGTCTCTCCTCTCTCTCTCTCTCTCTCTCTCTCTCTCTGTGCTGGTCCTGAGGCTTGAGCTCAGAGTCTGGCGAGCTTTTCTGCTCAAGGCCAGTGCTCTACCACTTTGAGCCACAGCTCATCTTCTGGTTTTCTGGCGGTTCATTGGAGATAAAAATCTCATGAGCTTTCCTGCCTGGGCTGGTTTCAAACCGAGATCCTCAGATCTCAGCCTCCTGAGTAGCTAGGATGACAGGCGTGAGCACTGGTCTCCAGCCCATGCATCCTCTCCAAATCCCTGTGCCATCCCATGGCAGAAGTGGTAGTGTTCTCTCCACTTTGCAGATGAGGAAATACTCAGGTCAATCCACCAGGCCAAGGTTACAATCCTCCTCAGCCCCAGGGATGTGAGAGTCTAATGGAATGTGATTAAAAGAGGGGAGGGGGCATTGGAAAATCATGTGCAATGGGAGGGGGGTATGAGAGTAGGATTGGAGGCAGAGGGTAAGGGAATAAGACCTTCAGAGACACTGGGGAACTTTCTAGAAGACCAGCTCCAGAAGCTCCAGAAGGGTTGGGAATGTTCAGGTACTCAGTAGAATTCCTACCATATAGTCCATGCTCAGGGAAAAGAATTCACTAAATGAATGAATGAGTGGAAGGAAAAAGGGCGAGTCGCAGGCAGGGCGGGGGAGGGGGTTACCAGTCCGTGGCGTCTTTGGGCTGGCCTTTGCCACCCAATCCACAGTGACAGGCGTACGGCCAGTAGTAGAGGAGAGGTGACTTCCCGGTCACTTGTTTGACCATCTTTCTCAGGTTCAGGAGCCCACCTTGCGTTGGAGTCATGCCTGCCAAGCATGCCAGCAAGAAAGAGAGGGAAAGAATGTTACGAGGTTGCCCCGGGCCCTGAGTGGGCACCTGTGCACTGGACTGGTGTGTCCACCTCGGATGAAGATCGCCATCACATCACAACTACTTCTGCCGATACAAATAAAGTGCTGAGTGGCGATGCAGCTCTGGGGGACAGTGTGGCTCTGGGGTCAACCCCAGAAACGAAATAAAACATAACAGTGTGACAGTTGTTGCTTACTTGTTTGTATTTCAATTTGCTGACTGTCCCATAAGATACGTGCTATTGTTTCAATGAAACAGTAGTTTTAGATATACAGAAAAGAGGCAAACTTAGTCTTCCAAGGGCCCCTGTATACCCTTTAGCCAGTTTATTAATTATGGTCAATTGTTAAAATCACTACTGGTACAATGGCAATTTTGTGTGTGTTTGTGTGTGTGTGTGTGTGTGTGTGTGTGTGTGTACTAGGGCTTGAACTCAGGGCCTGGGTGCTGTCTCCTACCTTTTTCTCTACCTCTTGCTCTACCACTTGAGCCACAGCTCCACTTCTGGCTTTTTGCTGGTTAATTGGAGCTAAGAGTCTCACAGACTTTCTTGCTTGGGCTAGCTTTGTCAATCCTCAGATCTCAGTTCCTTGAGTAGCTAGATTATAGGTGTGAGCCCTGGCACTTGGCTGATTTAAGAGATACCATTTAAGGGGTTGGGAAGGTAGCTCAGTGGTAGAGCGCTTGCCTTGCATGCATGAGGACCTGGGTCTGATTCCTCAGCACCACATAAGCAAAAAGAAAAAACGCCGGAAGTGGCGCTGTGGCTCAAGTGGTAGAGTGCTAGTCTTGAGCTGAGAGACAGCACCCAGGCCCAGAGTTCAGGCCCCATGACCGGAAACCCCATCCCCACCCCACCCCCACCAAAAAAAGAGATACCATTTAAAAAAGCCTGTTTTCCAAAGAGTAAAAAGACTCAAGGTTATAGAGGGGAAATGGAGGCAAGATGGAATCCACTGCAGTTGGGTTTTATGTTCTGACTGGGTCCTTGATTTTCCACTCATTGTGCGAGACAGAATCCTGACTCACCCGTCTCCCTCCCCTCCCTCTCTCTCTAGAGAAATCAAAGTACTGTGAGCTTGCATGGCTCTCCTGGGAGGCGGTGTGATTTAGAAATCAATGATTTTCATTTCAATCCTAATAACTGCTGGCCAGAATTGATCATAAGGGGAATCTGTTTTATTGGGAGAGAGAAATACATTATGTTGAATTAGGAGAAATAAGAAAAAGCTATGAAGTCAACGAATTCAAGGGGTGGGGGTGGGGGAGTTGGAGAGAGACAAGCAGGAAGCAGAAATGGAACCATGTGCTGCCCCTACCCCCCAAGAGATAAACTTCTAGAACACAGGGATCACACTCCAGATGGAGCCAAGAGTCTCAGGAGCAGGAGCTGGGTAAATCTCTTTGGAGACCTGACTAGGTCCCCTTTCCCAGGTAAATGATGTCACATGAAACTCAGACACAGGGAGCAAACAGAAAATGAAGGGTGAGCCCCACATTGAAGAAGATTGTGAGAAGAGTTGGTTGGGATCACTTCACATAGTAGACAAAGGGAGGCAAAACTTAGAAGCAGGTGGCCTGAGGCTGCAGCTAGAAAAGACTGGTCTGCGGTATTCCCGTGTGTCACCACCCCTGCTTGTCGCTGGTGGCTCTAGCTGAACAGGGCGTAAAATAGAAACTTTGCTAAGCTTTAGCTATGCGGTGATGATCATAGGCTTCTGGAATTATTTGGGATTCCCAGCTGGAATCCTGGGATTCTTGACTTCCATGATAAGGAACTCTAAGGCAAACTAGCTAGAGAATAACTTAGAATCTAACCTTGTGGACCAACCAACGACCTGAATTCAGAATCTTGCCATTCTGGATGGACCTCATGCCCTCTTTGGCTTCAACATCTAGCTCTTTCAATCTTAGCTCAGAAAGATTCACTAAACCCTCATCTGCCTGGCACAGCTCACCCCTTTTGCCAGACAAGGAATGCATTTAATTTGATTCTCAATGCTTTGGGAGTGGTTTCCCTTTTCATCAATATAGTGAGCAGAACCCAGCCTGAGAAGTTGGGCTCAAGGTATGTGTGGGGGCAAACAGGGGCTTTGGGGGAATTAGCTTCACTTGTCAGCAATTCCTGTATCCATGGTTTCTCCCAGCCACACTGCCTCTGAGCAGGAAGGAGCGACAGCAAGAAACACACGGCTCCAGCTTTGTGCATGGACTGTGTCTAGCTCACCTTGCTCAACATTCAGTATCTATTTTTCTCATTCGAGTGTACGAAGGGGATGTTATCATGCCATTTAGCAGATGAGGATATGAGGAGGTTGGGCAGTTTGGCCAAGGTCCTGCTACCAGGAGATGGTGGGGTCCATATTTAGCAGAAGGCAGACTCAATTGCATTATATTATCTTTCTACATTGAGAGGTATTTCTCTATCTGTTGACTGACTGCGACTTTTCTAATGGTTTTCACTAACCTTGGAGAAATGCTCCTCTCAAGAATTTGGGAGTCCCAAGACAACATAAATCCACTTTGTGAAAATGCAAGCGCAAGCTGGGTATGGTAGCACACACTTGTAATCCCAGCACTCAGGTGGCAGAGTCTGAGGTCAGCCTGGGCTGCCCAGCAAGTTTGAGCCAGCTTGAGCTCCCTTCCTCCCTTCCTCCCTTCCTTCCTCCCTCCCTTCCTCCCTCCCTCCCTCCCTCTCTCACTCCCTCCTTCTTCCTATCACACTTGCAGTCTCACTCACCAGCCATCACCAGCAGCGCACACAGCAGGGTGAGTTGCATGGTCTCACACTGGGCCGGGCCCTAGAGGCAGCTGCTAGAAGTCCCCTTCCACGCTGGCTGCCACTTATATGAAAGGCATGCCCCTCCCCAACCGCCCCTCCCCCATCCTCTCTCTGCTCCAGTTTCTGTGAAGGCATCTCTGCTTCCTCTTTTCTGGGACTTGGAAATTGTAATTTTTAGTTTTTAATATATTTTTCATGAAAGAAGAATAAATCCGATGTAGAAGATTTGGGAAACATCTTAAAAAACACACAGGAAACAGAATCACCTGCAAAGACATTAAACATCGTTAATATTTTGGTCCTATTTCTATCTACTGTCTTTCTATCCATTCAACTATCAATCTTACATCCATCTTCCTTTTTTTTTTATTGTGAAAATACTGTACAGAGGAATTACAATTACATGGACAAGATAATGAGTACATTTCTTATCAAGCATTGTAGCCTCCTCCTTTGTTTCCCCTTCCCATCCCTTCCCATCCTCCCCCGTCCCCCCACCCAATCCTCCCCACCCACTCCCCCCATCCATCTTCTTATCTATATCTATATCTATCTCTCTGTCTGTCTATCATCTATCATTTTCTATCATCTATTTATCTGTCTGTCTGTTGATTTATCTCCATACTTTTTCCTAACAAAACATGAGTACTTTGCAGAGTACTTTTGTCAGTTGGACATAGCTCCATGTGGTTATTCTTTTACAGTAACATCTTGCAAGGCCGCCTCGCGTTCAGTGTTTCACGAAGCCCTTCCTGATAGTCACAGGTGGTTTCCCATGTTCTATTATTCTAATGAACCACGAGACGACTGCCTCTTAGTCTATGTCTTGCACAGTTGCTTACCATGGGCATCAAGCAGGCAACAGATGGATGGATGTATACAGACAACTTGGCCTTCATGACGTCTGACCTGGTTCATTTATGAGAATCCTAATGAGACAAGTGTTGTGGGCCCAACCTCCTGGGAGGAGGGTGTGGTGGGTGGAGCTGCTGGTGTCAGGACCTAGGTGGACATCTCCTAGACTCAATCCCCAAGGCTGTGTACATGACTAGATTGCCCTGGGTAAGAGCCTGACCTCCCACGTCTTTGTAGCTCACACCAGAGCTAGAGGCTCTACGCTGCCTCTTCTACCTCCTTCTGTGTAAGATAGGGTGTGGGTGGTGCCTACTGCACAGGATTGATGTGAGGACTGGAGGTGGTGACCAGTGCTATGGGTTTGAATGTGTTTTCTGTAGGTGCGTGGGTCAGGAACCAACAATAAGAGATGAGTGGTCTTTGAGAGGTGTGCCCTAGTGGGATCATTACTCTATCTCTATCTCTGGCTTCCTATCTCTCCAGGTGATCTTGCCCTCGCACACATACTCCTACCATGATGCCATCCATTGTGATGTGCCCAACCAAGATGGCTACACGTAATTAATGGTCCAACCAACATGGGCTGTCTAATTGTTCGTTTACAGCCTCCAAAAACTAAGCTACACAACCTCTTTTCTTTATAAAGTACCCGGCCTTTGGTATTTCCTATAGTAACAGAAAATGGGTGGATACGATCTGTGAATGGGATTTGGTCCACTGATAGAGCTCAACAGATGTTGGCTGAGATTTCTCCCATATCACACCTCCTTCTTCACCCTCACACCTGACTATAAATGGAGTAAGCAGCTAACTTTTCCATCTGCATCATCAAATCGGCTGCTAATCTACTGCAGGTTTTATCTCTATGCGTTTTGTTCTCTTGATAAATTTGATCTGGGTCTTTTCCCCTCTCCCCCTTCCTTACTCTTCCCCCCCCCCCCCCCCCCCCCCCCCCCCCGTCGCGTATGTTCTGTTTCTCAGTGTACTCAAGCTTTCCTTTATCTTCTTAAACGCATAGCTACTAATCCTATCATCTGGGTTGAGTCATTTCTGGGTCTTTTTCTACTGCTTGATTTTTTTTTTAAGTGAACACAACAACTTTATTTGAAAGTAAAAGGAAAGTCATGAAGGCAGGGAGACGCTCCTTTGACACAAAGACTCCGGAGAAGAGTCCAGTGGGTAGTTTATAGTAAGGAGCCCCTGTCATGTCTCCTCCCCTGGTTAATATCTTGGGCCTGCAACACCCTGGCTCTTTTCATTGATTGAGTGGGCCCCTGGGGCATTATGGGAAGGAAAAGTGTTTGAACAGAAGCCTTCGGCATTATGGGAACAAGAAGTGTCACTATGGGCCAAGTGTTATCAGCCATGTGTTATATCCACCACTTTTTATTCCTGTCTGTATAACCATTCCCTTTTCTTTCCTTTACCTCCCCTGCTTCACCTCTAGGATGGAAATCCTGTTAGGAGTCAGGGGTGGTGGCTGCACTAGGCTACTTCCTGATGAGAGAAGTGGAGGGTGTGGCAGTCTGGGGTCCTCTGGGAAGGCTCTTTTAAGAGGACAGGAAATGGTTTGTTCCGGTGGACCATGGTAAAACTCCAGAGAAAAGCTTATATGAGGCTCCTTATAATGGCCATTTGTAGCTTGATGAACTCCAATCTAGAAGAAACTTCACAAGGAGGTTGAGAATGCATGAGCTAAGTTTGAGCAGAACTGTTATATGCCTGATGGGTTCTTTAGAATGCATTTCCAGAAGTGAAATTGCCAAATCAGATGATAGGAAAGTTTTCCATTCTCTAAATTCTGTGTGGATTTAGGCCTGCCCTTGCTCCTACCCCAGCTGTAGGATCTGAGCACCTGTGAAGCTAGGTGTCTTTGAGACTTGTCAGCTGGTCCATGCTTTGCTTCCCTGGTCACCGCTAGATAAACCTCTTGCAGGAACTGTTGGGCTGTAATTGAGCACAGTCCCCAGGCAGTGGGTGGAAGGAGGCAGGAAGACATGCAGATACCAGAGAGCAAATTCTATGCATAATGGTTACCCGTGTCTGAGCCTCCCAGATGCCAGGGTTTGGGTGGTTCTGTCATTCAACTTTCTCAGCCACACCAGGAAGGAGAGACTGTTATTCCTATTTTACTGATGGGGGAAACAAGGTTGGAAACTTGAACAGGGCCACACAGCAGGGTGTAGCTGAGTTGGAGTGAACACACAGGTTTACCAGGACCCTAGGTGGAGCAGTGGGGGTTCTTGACACATGTGCAATGTGTATGGGTGCTGTTCTGGACCAAAGTCAGAGATGAGTGGCTCTGCTGGACCTCATCATACCTGATTGTGTTTCCTGACCCACTCAGCATAGATCGAGGGGGAAATGAAAAAAGTTGGCCATGCCCTGACACCTGCTGCTCAATCCACTACAGAAAAGAAAGGGGTCCCTTCTCCTGAGAGATCCCCCCCCCCATGTTTGAGAGTGTGTTCTCCTAGCCAGACAAGGCCAGAGTCCTCCCTCCCACCCTACTCCCTGCAAAGCCCCATTCTTCAGGACAAAATCCTTGCAGAGCACATCTGAAGTACTGCTCTGAAGTACACCAGGATGTCCGCAAAGCCAGGGAGCTGGGCTTCCTTAGGGTGGGGTCCATGGGAAAAGCAGAACCATAGGAAGCGGGTCCCACAACCGGAGCCACTCCTATGTCTGCCACCGCAGAATGGATGGACAAGTGTTAGCATCGCCCCTCACAGATACAATAACAGGTGAACGAGCCACGGCACACAATGGCCTGGGTGAGCCTCCCAAACATGAGGCTGAATGCATCTCACAAACACAAGGATATGTGTGAGAAAGAGAAGGGTCAGGCCTGTGGTGCTGTGGAATGGTCCAGCTTCTTTGAGCTTCCCTGAGTCAGGATAGTGGGGACACACGGAGATACCTGGGGCACCAGAAGTCGTCAGGAGTGCCGATGTCACTCCATTGGAAACATGACTGTGTTCACATAGTGGAAAATTTATCTGGCTCTTCTACTGTTCGTTTCCTGTTTACGTTTCAATGATTTGAATCATTAACTATGATAATGGTGATGGAATGGGTTTCAACTTCAGTAAGAAGGCTCAGAGAACCTTCTAGATAATCAGACATCCTAGATGATGACCAATAGAGATTAAGTAATAGAAATAATGCCACAGCCTAGATATCAGATGCATTCTTCAAACTCTGTCTGAACACTACAGTTACCTTGATGGCTTTTTTTTTAATCTCTTAGATCTTCCAGTTTTTTTTTTTTCATCTGGAAAAAAGAGGCCTGTGGGGTTCTGCAATCTTGTTGTCATGGTAACAGAAATGGGCACACAGTAGGTGGTTAGGAAATGTGTGATAGCTGCTGATCCCTCTCTCCAGGAGAAAAGAGCTTCAGGAGATAGAGAAGAATCAAGAAGCACTTTCAAGATGACTCAAACTTCTCATGGCCAACAGCTAAAGGGTGAGTTTTGCTAAAAGGTTCTTGCTTGTTTTCAGACCCAGCCCAGCATTTTAAAAAATTAAGTCATTATAAATAATGTGGGAGGGGGGGGTTAAAATATGCGGGAAGATAGGTGGAGATTATATGCAAATACCACCATATGGTATATAAATAATGTAGATGTAGAACAGATTTTAGTACTTGAGGATTTGTGAGGATTCCCAGAGACACCAAGTAATGACTGTATTTAATATGTACGATGTCATGGGTGGCATGTGTTCCCATCTGTGAGATGCTCACTGCAGTCCAACACCTCCAGACCCTCCCTTTCTCTCCACTTGGATCCCAGGTAAGCACTGATTTGCTTTCTGTTGCTATAGATCCATTCGCATTTTCTAGAATGTCATCAGGCCCTACTTACATGCTTTACCTAGTTTCACTCCTTGTAATTATTTGGAGACATATTTTTTTTTTTTTTTTTGCCAGTTGTGGGGCCTGAACTCTGGGCCTGGGCGCTGTCACTCAGCTCTTCAGCTCAAGGCTAGTGCTCTACCACTTGAGCCACAGCACCACTTCTGGCTTTTTCTGCTTATGTGCTGCTGAGGAATTGAACCCAGGGCCTCATGCATGCAAGGCAAGCGCTCCACCACTGAGCCATCTTCCCAGCCCTTGGAGACATATCTTTGATGCTGCCTGAATCTCTATGGCAGAGTAATATACCATTGTGTTGCTAGGCGCAATTTTTTAAACCATTTGCCAGAAAATGAATATTTAGTAGTTTCTAATTTTAGTCTTTTACAATCCTCCTCCTCTTCTTCCTCCTCCTCCTTCTCTTAGATTTTGCATCAAGCCTTGTGACCCATTTAAAAAAAAAAAACACATTTATTTCTTTAAATTATGTAAACGACATGTACCATGAAATCTATAATCAGAAAACTTTGCATGCAGTTCAGCAGTAACATTCCCACTGTTGAGCAACTGTGCCTGCCATCCGCCCACAGAAGGACTTTCATCTTGCAAAACTGAAACTCTGTCCCGATTAAGAGCAACTTCCTATTCCTATTCCCTCCCCAGCCCCAGGAACCACCATTCCAGTTTTCATTTCTATGAACTTGACTGCTCTCTGTACCTCACAAAGAGAGTCGTGCAGTTTGTCTCCTGGTGACCAACATTGCACTCATTTCACTATAAATCCAAATATCTTTAAAGTTCATCCACCTTCCTTAAAGACTAGGCGCATGGCTCAGGTGGTAGAGAGCCTGTCCAACAAGCACAAAGCCCTGAGTTCAATACTTGGTATTGCCAAGAAAAAATTTTCCTTCTTACTGGGTGCCAGTGGCTCACGCCTGGAATCCTAATGACATCCTGACTCGGGGGGTTGACGTATGAGATCTCAGTTTGAAGCCAATTTGGACAGACAAAGCTAAGTAGTAAAAGACTGGTAGTGGAGGTACTCAAGTAGCAGAGCACCAACCTTGAGCAGAAAAGCCAAGCAGGAGTATAAAGGCCCTGAAATCAAGTACCAGCATGCACGCGCACGCGCGCGCACACACACACACACACACACACACACACACCCTTTATTCATTATGATCTACTTTCTTCTTTGTGTGTGCATAAACTTATTTTTATTTTGTGTTGTGCCATTTCTCCTTTATAATTTTTGCCAAAACCTGCCAGCCTTGTGTGTGTGTGTGTGTGTGTGTGTGTGTGTGTGTGTGTGTGTGTATGTGTAGTTGTAGGGAAGTGTTATATTACTTCTTTCCCTGAAAGTTTGATGTTTCTCTACCAAAAATACTGACAATAGACAGACAAGAGGAAAAAAACATACAGATTTTATCATGTGCCTACGTATGGGGTGAAGGTCCAAAAAGCATCATGATGGTTAGGGAAGTGTGATTTTCAGGCTATATGATTTACTTTCAAAGATAACAGTATGAAGTTAATATATATATGAATATGCCACACACATTTATTTCAAATGTCTAATTCAATATTTTTCCTCTGAGGCTAGGACCTGAGCCACCCTTCCACCCCATAATTCATTTTTTAATACAATCATCACTTATTTCAGACCCCCCCCCCCAAAATACCCTTCCTGTTAGCGGTATTCCTTGGTCCGCTCCACCATGGGTGCCCTTCCCTCAGCCCTGGGGGGAATCACAAGTTTACTTCCTGTCTGTCTGTCCATATTTGCATATCCAGCATTTCATAAAACTTCAGTCATGTTACATCCAACACCATCACTGCGTCCTTCCAGTGGTGTGATCAGATCCGCTGCCTGGACAGCCCAGGCTTGCCCCACCCCTCAGCACTGATGGGCCTAGGTCCCTCCCCAATGAACAAAGCTTCCTGGGTGCAGTGTGTGGATCTACGTTTTCATTTCTGTTTATTGCACACCTAAGTCCAAGCACTGTTTCATGGAAACTGCGTAACCGTTTGAGGAACTGCCAGATTGTGTTGGCAGGAAAGGTGATTTCACACTGTTGTCAGCTGGGTGAGGGTTCCAATTGTTTCCCTTTATCACCACCAACACTTGTTATCATTGTTTTCTTTTTAAAATCACAGTCATCCGAGTGGAGGTGTTGTGGCGGCCCACTATGGTTTGGAGTTGTGATTCCCCAGTGACTAATGATGTGACCCACGCTTCCATGTGCTTATTAGTCATGAGTTTATCTCCTTTGAGGAAACGTCTAATTCAAATGATTTGTCACTGTAAATTAGACTGTTGTCTTTTTACTATTTTTTTTATATGTGTGACAGTAATGGTGTTGAATTCATGCTCTTACTTGGCTTTTTCACTCATCCATAGTGCTCTACCACTTGAGCCACACCACCAATCCAGCTATTTTTACTGGTTAAATTGGAGATAGAGTCTCCAGAACTTTGCTGGCTGGACTAACGTCAAACTGTGATCCTAAGATCTCAGCCTCCTAACTAGCTAGGATAACAGGCATGAGCCACTGGTGCCTGGTACACAATTTTACTATATGTGTGTGTGTGTGTGTATACATAAACCTGTGTGTGTATACATACATATATGTATATACATATTATAGTTGACAGCTATCCCATATATTTTTAATTTCTACTTAATTTTAGGAGTAGCTTGACAATCTCAATAAGAGACGTTGTGAGGATTTTGATTGGCAGTTTCTTGACTCCTTAGAGCCAATGGGAGACTTGACATCTCAACACTGAGTTTCTGATTCATGAATATGATCGAGTCTTCAATTTATTCGACTTTTCTCTCATTTCTCTAAGCACTGTTATAGTTTTCAGTGTACAAAAATTCTACATTTTTAAATCACTTTCACCCCTAAACATTCATATTTTCTAGATATTATTATAAATCAGCTTTAAAATGTCACCCTCAAGTATTCATTGTGAGAATGTAGAAGCATATTTTTTTTAATTTTCATCTTATATCCTAGAACCTTAGTAAATTCAGTTATTAATTCCAGTAGCCTTTCTTTAGGTCCTACAGGACCTTTTTGTGTTATTAAACCCTATGTTTATTGCTTGGGTGAGGGGATAAGTTTATGCAACCAGGACAAAGCTTTTGGTTGACTCATATTCTCAGTTGTGGGGAGCACTCATTTGGGGCCTATGTTGGGTCAGCCTGCAGATTCATCTCTCATCAAAACCACACAGAACTTACTTAGCATCCTTATTGTTTCTGTTCCTCTCAAGATGCTCCCAAATAGCAGACACTTGCTTAGATGGATGGTGGAGATGCTCAGGAAGGTCACAAGCAAGTCCTTCGGACTTAGGGATTCCTAAGGTTTCCTTGCAATCCGTGCGAACCTCTCAGGATTACAATCTTTAGTGGGTGAGGCAGGCCTTTCTAGGCCAGTTTGTCAATCTGTTCCTTTGTGTCATCAAATGTCAACTTCAACCAGCTGGGGACATTGCCACAGTAAGACAGAACATGTATGCATTCCATAAGGCTAGTGATCAGGCAGCAAAAATTCACAGCAAGGACAATTCTTCTGTTTGTGCCGAAGAAAACATCTTTTTCCTTCCTAATCTGAATTTTCTTGTCTTCTGTTCTCTCCTCTCCCCTCCCCTCCCATCTCCTCCTCTCCTTTCCTTTCCTCTTCTCTTACTACTCCCCTCCTCTCCCCTCCCCTCTCTTCTCCTCCCCTTCCCTCCTCTCCACTTTCCTCTCCTCCCCTCCCCTCCCCTCCTCTTCTCTCCTCTCTTTTTCTCTTCTCTTCTCTTTTCTCTTCTCTTACTACTCCCCTCCCCTCCCCTCCCCTCTCCCCTCCTCTCCTCTTCTCTCTACTCTCTTCTCTTCTCTCCTCTTCTTTTTCTTCCCTCTCTTCCCTTCTTTTCCTTTCCTTTCCCTTCCTTTCTCTTCTCCTCTCTCTCTGCTCTCTTTTCTTCCTCTTTCCTTCTCCCTATCTCTTTCCCTCCCCTCCCCTCTTCTCCTCTCTTCCTTTCCCTCATTCACAAGATCCACCAGTGCAACACTGAGTCCAATTCCTAATTTGGAGAAGGAAGAATTCAGTTCTCACCATCAAACATGAGACTGGCTGGAGGTTTTTGGCAGATCCTCTTTCAAGTTGAAGATGTTTGTTCCTATTTTGTGTTGGTTGACATTTTTGTTATTGCTATGGCTTTGTTTTGTCTTTTGAGATAGGCAGTCCAGGCTGGCTTTGAACTGACAGTGAAGCCCAAGACTAGCTTGAACTCATGATGCCCCTGCCCAGCAGGGCCACTGTACCTGGCTTGGTTTACTAAAGAAAAAATTACAGATAACACACATATGGTAATATTATATATTGTATATTATATATTGTATATCATACACATATATTGCAGTACTGAGGGATGAACTCAGGTGGTATCATGAACCTGTTATCCCCACGGGGAGGGGGGGAGGGGGATGCAGTGTCTGGATGCAGTGGTGCACACCTGTCTCTCTGTCTCTCTGTCATCCCTAGCCATCTGGAAAAACACCACAGGAGAATCATAGTCTAGGCTGGCCCAGGTACAAAAGCAAGACCTTACTTTGGAAACCACCAATGCACAAAGTATCTGGAGGTGAGGCTCAAGGTGGTGGAGTACCTGCCTTGCTGAGTTTGAGGCTCTGAGTTCAATTCCCAATATCACTGAAAAAAATCACCCTCCCACTCCTGAAATAAACCTGTCTTGGTCACTGTACATTTTTGGTTGGATATTATTAGATTCTGTTTGTCAGGAATTTTCATGTCTATGTTCATGAAGCGTCTTGGAGTCTCCTTGACTAATAACGCTTCTTATTTAGCTTTGCTATGGGAATAATGGTGACTTAGTGGACTGGGCTGGGAAGCATCTCCTCCGTTTAAATCCTCTGGAGGAGTTTATGAATAATAGATGTGAGCTAAATCGCATATGCTGCAGCCCTAGTACCCAAGACGTCAGAATACCACTATATTTAGAGATAGAGGGTGCTGAAAGAAGCGATTAATTTCTATTGAGAGTAGGCCCAATGCACTTGATTTCCTATCAAAAGAGAAGCAAGCTTTGTACATGACTGACATCCTTGGACACAACCGCAGGGCTGTGCACACAAAAAGAAGAGACCATGAGAGGAGATGGTGGGAAGGGAGCGCATCTGAAAGCGAAACTCAGAGAGGTCTGGGGGCAAAACCAACACCTGCATCTGGGACTTGCAGCCTCCTAAGTGTGAGAAAAGAAATCCGAAAGCCCTAGGTCTGTGATGTTTTGCTAAGGCAACTTTGGCAAACCAATAGGCGAGGGAAGGAGCTAGCGTGTAGTCAAGTTCCTGCTGAGGCCTGTAAAACCAGAGGGCATTCCCAGGAAAGGCTTCACCTACAAGTTCGATGTCTTTAGTAGTTACAAGGCTACTTCTAGTCGAGTGAGTGTATATTGTCTTTCAAGGAACTTTGCCATTTTATCTGAGTTGTTGAATGTATTGTCACATTTATATTAACACAATGATGACAAAATTGAAACCACACGTTTTGCCTTTCCCTCCCTCCCTCCTTCCTTTCTTCCATCCCTCCCTCTCTTCTTTCCCGATTTCTTTCTTTCTCGTTTGTTTGTTCTTTCTTTCTTTTTCCTTTCTTCCTTTCTTCTTTGTTGGTCATGGAGCTTGAACTCCATGCCTGAGTTTTTTAGGCCCTACCACTTTGAGCTACAGCACCAGTTCTGGTTTTCCAGTGGTTAATTGGAGATAAGAGTATCACGGACTTTCCTGCCCAGGCTGGCTTCAAACTGTGATCCTTAGATCTCAGCTTCCAGAGTAGCTAGAATTATAGGCATGAGCCACTGGCACCCAGCTAAGTTTTGGCTGTCTGTGGAGATTTTCTTTGCTTTCTATAAAGATGACCATTTTGTAGTTATTCTTTGTACAAATAATAGCTCTTACTAATGGAAAACTACTTAAACTAAAAGCACTCACTTTCCCCAACAGTCATATCTTAGAACAGGTTTTGCTGCCATCTCTACTGGATCATCTCTTCTTCCCTTCCCCCTGAACAAAGGCACCGGGAGTTTGGGAAGAGAGCCTGGGACCAAGGCCACAATTGTTGCTGATACCCCTGTCAGACAAAGACGCTGTTGAGATCTTGAAACCCTCCACTCAAGATAAGAGTGCTCTTCTACCCCGCCTCCATCTCACCCCACTTCCATCTGCCCTGCCTGACTTCATTTATTCTGCCTAATAATTAAAGAGACCCTAGTTGTAAGGAGGGTGAGCCATTTCCCCTTCAGCCAGGCTGAAGGAGACTTGGTTACCCTTCCCAGGTTTTCAGCCAAAACCTGCTGTTGGTTTATTTATTGAGTTATTTTTGTCGGTCGTGGGGCCTGAACTCTGGGCTTGGGCACTCTCCCTCTGCTCTTCAGCTTAAAGCAAGCGCTCTACCACCTGAGCCACAGCGCCACTTCCAGTTTTCGGTGGTTAATTGAAGATAAGAGTCTCA
This sequence comes from Dipodomys spectabilis, assembly GCF_019054845.1. Lineage (NCBI taxonomy): Eukaryota > Metazoa > Chordata > Mammalia > Rodentia > Heteromyidae > Dipodomys > Dipodomys spectabilis. The sequence continues at coordinate 1,105,099 of NW_024870795.1, forward strand.
CGGACTTTCCTGCCCGGGCTGGCTTTGATCCACAATCCTAAGATCTCAGCCTCCTGAGTAGCTAGGATGACAGGCATGAGCCACTGGCACCTGGCCTGCTGTTGGTTTATTGAGTTTGCCTTTCTGCTCTTTTTCTTTTTGTACGTTTTGGTGCCAAAATCTGGGAAAGAGACTTGGGACAGGAAGATCTTTTCCTTATCTCTCTCTCTCTCTCTCTTCTCTCTCTTCTTCTATCCTTCTCTCTCCCTTTCTCCTTCTCTTCCCTCCCCTCTCTTCCAAAACCACCATGTGCTTTTTTTGAAACATCAATAGTCTTCAATGGTTTGCCTAATGAGTTCCCTTCTGTAAATTGCTTTGGATTTGTGGAAGCCCTCACCTTAGTTACTGTCCTTTTGCATTTGTCTCTGAAAAACAGCTCAGGTTTTGTATTTTGGTTTACAAACCCAGAAGTAGAATTTCTGGGTTGACCAGTTTATTATTGACATGATTATTGAGCACACCCAGGCTAGGTGTGGGGAGGGAGGTGAGCCAGGCACCCTTCCTTACCCTGGGGGGGGAAGCTTCACGGAGACCAGTGTGACCAGCCCAGTGCAGCTTCTCCAGTGGGATTTGCAGAGGTGAAAGTGGCAGTGGGGCCCAGCACAGGCTCTCAGGGGTCCTTGGCTCTGGACCCTGGCATGTGAATCCAGAGACCCCCAGAGAGCTATAGGTTAGAAGCTGGGTTTTTCAGCATGGGTACTGTCCTCAGACATATCTTCTTTCTTCCCTCAGAGCATGGGAAGCTCCTTAAGAGATGAATGTAAGCATGAAAGCAAGAATGGAAACCCAGACTTGGGCAGACAGGTGATAAAGCAACCTTGTCACTCAGTCTGAGGAGGCAGAGTGACACCCTTAGCCCACAGGGAACCCCTGGGCTCATGGAGGAAATAAGGGCCCTTGCTCTATAGGATTCCTAGTCTGAATGAGCTGTCCGGATCCCCCAGCCAAAACACATAGAGATGTCGATAAAGGAATGCACGCACAAGTGCAAATTACCTCCTTTGTATGGAAGGGCCTGTGAATGGATTTGGCCTGGTATTTCTAGAATAACTTCCCGGGAAGGAGAGAGACCTGGCTCCACGAAGAGGAAGCTGGGGGTGAATGACACAGGAGATAGGCCAGTTGGTTTGGGGACAACCAGAAGAGGAAGCTGGCAAAGTCAGGGTTAGGAATGGGAGCCCAAAAGCTCCTTGGTGTGTCTCCTTAGCAGGTGCAGGGACACTGGAAGAGAAGGGTCATGTCCAGGCTAGAGGTCCATATGTGGAGTAGCCATTTCCAGGAGTGTTTTCCTCTCCCTGCTCCCACCTTCTAATTCACCTTGGAATTCTTAAGCAAGCAGATCTTTATACACGCCCCATAGCACAGGACCCCTGGCCTGGGTTAGGACAAGTCTTACCTGGTGAGGTCTTGGTGCTAAGGACCAGGCAGAGAAGGAAGAGTGCCAGCCAAGTTCTCTGCCAGGAAACAGAGGATGCTGGGATTGGAGTCTAAGGAGAAGCCATCCATACTGACTCTCTGGCCCACCAACCCCTCCACCAGAGGTAATGGTGCCTGGGTACATTTGTCAGTGTCCAGAGACACTTTTAGTTGTGATGCCTCCCAGAGGCCAGGGGAACCTGAATGAATGTCTTTTTCTTGATCAGACATAGATCCTTTTCTTGATGAGACTCTGAACTTTTTTCAAGAAGGCCTTGATGCATGTATGACACATGAGTGAGTGTGCACTGTCTGATTTCAGTAAGATTCCTGCTGCGTTGGTTCAGCTACAATCTCAGTCCCCTCTAATAGATCACCCTCATATCTGATGGGTTCCCCACCCCACCCCGCCCCCAACAAGGGATGTCTACTTACCAGGTTTCTTCAGCAAGAATCCTGTCAAGTCAGTTGAACCAGAAATCCCTTTACCTCTGAGGGATCCTTTGGGCCATTTTCCAGCCACTAGCTCCCCTCCCCACCGCCCTGCGCTGGAATTTCCCACTTTTCCTTGTTGGATTTGGGGGTCCAACCCCATCTCTCTTCCTCACCCAGAGACCCAGATGTAACAGCTCTACACTTATTTATATGATGCATCCCCCCCCCCCCCCCGCCACCGTCCCGTAAACGTCAAGGGCTTTAACAGGGATCAGTGAATGAATTTTTTTTTTTTTTTTGGTTGTTGTTTAGCATTTTCCAGAAGGGGATGGCCATATCTTCCAGCTAATTTCAGGTACACACAGGAGGCAATTCCTGCTATATAACTCCACCCAGGGGGCCAGGCTAGGCTATGTGAGGGGTGGTGACTTTGCCAGCCAGTTGTGGGCAGGGCTGTGGCAGTGGGCGGGAGGAGGTGGAGCCTCCTTTTTCTAGGGCACCTGTCTGCTGCCTCCTGCCCAGGGGCATCGCCCCAGCACTGTCCTGCCACTGTGCATGGCAGTGTGAAGCTGGGGCCTGCTCCCCAGAGCCTTCTGAGCATATTCAGGACCTTTCGAGCCCTATGTCGCTGGCCCCCCAGAGCCCAGGACATGACAGATGGGGCACAGGCCAACCCCAAAGGGTTCAGGAAGAAGGTGCTGGTTAGATGCCCCTCTGGATGGAGGAGGCCAAACATCAGGGCCTCTCCTCCTTGGAGAACCTCCAGGTAGGTACTTGCTGCTCCAGGATGGAGCTTCTGGAGGGGGGCAAGGGAAGGCTATAAGGGACTATCCTAGAGCTCATTCCTCCTGAAAGGAGAACTCTGTTTCCAAGTGCTGGGTTGAGACATGTCCTTGTGTCTTCTAGCAATAAAAGGGTCAACCTCTAATGGGATGCTTGAGGTCAAAAGCTGAGACATCTCACTGTGATCACTCAACATTTCAGAAGCAGAACTAGAACAAGAATCCAAGGGACACCCATCTTTCTTGGCTGGGGCTTCAAGACCAAGCTGCTATGTTGGGTCCTGTGATTTCTCATCCCAGAAAGCCCCCTGGAATCCACCAGAATGGTTGGCTCTGGTCTGAGAGAATGACTTCCTATGTTGGAAGCAGATGCATGGAAGGAAGTTGGTCCCAGTGCCTCCTGGCTCTGCAACCCCATGGGGGTGTGCTCTCAGGAGGCACAGGGGAGGTGGGGAGGCCAGGCTGACAGGGACATAGAGGGACAACATGGGCGATACCTGTGTTGAAGCCAGGGAGGAACAGCAGGCTTGGACTACAGGAAAATTGAGGGAAGGACTCAGGCTCTGGCTTTCCTCTCCTTCAGGTCCAGCCTGGGTGTGAAGAAATTCTTTGCCATCGCCGTCCTGGCTGGCAGCGGTGAGCACTGGCTCTGGGGAGACGCCCCCTTCTCCATGTTTCAACCTTTCCTCTGTAAACTCAAGTGCCTCCATTGTGGATCCACTGGCCATGGGGGCTCCACTTCCTGTCTCTGGGCCTTCACTTCCTGTTAGGCTTCTTCCTCTCCTCCGGGCTGTTTACTCCTCTGGGCTCTTGTAAACGTGCTGTGGGCCTTTGGCATTTACGAGCTGTGAGGGCGCAGGGTGCAGAGCTGAGCAAGCATTGTAAAACGGTGCTGTTTGCTGACATTTGTGGACCTAAGCGTATGTATTCGTGAGTTAATGAGTTTGTGTGCAGCCAGACATACATCTGTTTGTACGCACATGGAGGTGTGTTCCAGTGTATGGGGGCGTCTGTGTATATAACACATACATGGCCATAAAATGTGTCTCCAGGCTGATGCCTGAGTATGTGAGCTCGTCTCAGTGTATGTTTATTGTGGTCTATATATCCAGTAGTAGTGTGTGTGTGTGTGTGTGTGTGTGTGTGTGTGTCCCTCCTGTTCAGGGCCCACTATATTTCCCACTCTTCCGACTGTGGAGGCCTAGGCCTAGGTTTGAGCTGGCTCCTTGCAGGCAGCATCTACATAGCTGTGAAGGTGAGGATTTCCACATGTGGGGGGGGGGGGGGTCCCCTGTCAAGTCATCTGGGCCAGGTGCTCTGTGCAAAAATTAAACCTCTTGTCATTACCTGGGTGCCCTCAGATTGGCTCAGGTGGGTGTGATGCGCAGGTCTGAGTGCTTCTGGCTGGGACAGAGTAAGATAGTAACACTGAGAACCTACAAGAGTGGCTGGGGTGGGGGGGAGGGGAAGGAAGGGAGCATCCAGCCCCCAGCCGGGTTCTGAAATCTTTGGCTTCCTCCCCCCAACATTTCCTCATCCGTGCAGGGGCCTGTGGAGGCCGGGAGCAAGCAGGACGGGTGGCGGGCGAGGGCACAGCTCACCCTCCTGCTTCTCTTGCAGTTGTGGCCACAGCCCATAGCAGCCTGTTCAACCTGAAGTCCATGGTGGAGGCGGTCACAGGCCGAAGCGCCATCCTGGCCTTTGTGGGTTATGGGTGCTACTGCGGGCTGGGGGGACGCGGCCAGCCCATGGATGAGGTGGACTGGTAGGTGCTGGATGCCAGGGCCCTTGTCAGGACCAAGAAAGGGCAGCTGAAGGTCAGAGTGACCTCTACCTCCACGAAGTAGAGGACTGCTTCACAAAGGACTGGGATTGTTTGATGACCTAGGGGCCAAGAGCCTGGTCTTTGCTTGTTAAGACTTTCTGTTGTCTGTCCCCAAGGTCTTGGGCTTAGAAATGTCACCGTCCATCCCCTCTCTAGGCATGTCCCTCCAAAAAGAATATGAGGGGACAATGGTGACACAGCTGATGCTCCCTAAACACCAGGCCCGTGACAGCCTCTCCCATCAGATCTATGGGCTGAGAGCTCCCTGAAGCCCCAGCTTCTGAGCTCACTTTCCCCAGAGCCCCGAGCTAGCATCGCCATCAGGCACAGCCAGGCACACAGCCTGTGAGTACAGCCCGGGCTCCTCGGAACCAGGCCTACCTGCCCGCCTCATTGCTGGACCATACTACAGGATGTCCCTCCGCTAAGGCTCCAAGGGGAAACCGGAGATAGGACAGGGACAGGATCAAGGACAGAAGTCCAGGGCAGCTGACGCAGCTCTGCCTAGCTGTGTGACCTCAGACGAGTAACTGTCCCTCTCTGGACCTGTTTGAAGGTCTGGCCCAAGAGGGACTGGAATAGATAATCCCCAAGACACTTCTGGGAGTGAGACAGACCAGCCAGCTGCCCCCAAACCCCCTGCTCACCTTTGCTGCCCCCAGGTGCTGCCATGCCCATGACTGCTGCTATCAGAAGCTCTTTGACCTCGGCTGCCGCCCCTACGTTGACCACTATGACCACAGGATTGAGAATGACACAGTGATTGTTTGCAGTGAGTCACTCGTTCACACCCAAGCTGGGAATGGGGAGGGGGGCGGGAAGTAGATGGCCACCCTTACCAATCAGTGCCGGGACTCCAGGCAGGCTTGCCAGACACAGGGTTCATGATATAAGAATGTCCCAAAGATTGCATGAGACATGCTGATGCTAAAATCTAAATGTTCATCTAAGATAAACAGCAGCATAAAAGGAAGAAGCTGGGTACAGTGGCTCATGCCTATAATCCCAGCTACTCCGGAGGCAGAGAGAGGAAAGGATGGTATTTGGAGCCCTCCCACCCCACCCCCAGCCCCTTCTGAAGGATTGTAGCTCCAGGGAAAGGTGACACCTGACTTAAGACATAACTAAATTGAGCAAGATTCGGGGCGCTGAAGTCAGAGGGCAGGGCAAGGAAAAGAAGTAACTAAACAAAAAATGGCCAGGGGCTCCTGGCCCTGGTAGGGTGCCCAGCAAACACAAGGCCCCGACTTCAAGCTCCCTAACCAAAAGAATTGGAATAAGCACTAGTTGGGTGTAAGTACTAACAAGCATGAATCCAAATCAGCTTAAGTACTGCTTCTCCTTACTTGGTACTTACGGCTTCCCTCTTCTGGAGTGGGGACCAGTCTTCATTTTTGCCACAAAAGGGAAGGAGGTCTGGGACTGTAGGAGGTGACCTCCTTTGGGGGTGGGCCTCAGTTTCCCCAATTTGTACCATACCATATTGGATTCGCACAGCTCCCTCAGTTTGAAACGTTGGAGTCCCGCCAGGCTGGCACAGTGGAGTAGGGCCCAATACGGCAATGTTGCTATTGGTCTGAGTCCACTCCAGCACCCCACGTCCTGACGTAAGCTCCTTCCCATCACCCACCCCGACAGGTGAGCTCAACAAGACAGAGTGTGACAAGGAGACCTGTGAGTGCGACCGGAGCGTGGCCCTGTGCCTCAGGAGCCACGCGTACAGGGACCAGTACCGCAGCTACCTCAACGTCTACTGCCACGGGCCCACCCCCAACTGCAGCATCTACGAGCCACCCCCCGAGGACACCACCTGTGGACAGGGCTCCCCAGCCTCCCAGGCCCCAGCCTAGTGTCTCTGAGGTCTGAGAGAGAAGAAGGTGGAGGGTCTGGCTGGGGGACCCCAGCCAGATGGGGCGCATGGGGTAGGGCTAGACCAGAGCCTGGGGCTGCCCTGCTGCTCCTCCCCAGAGCCCAGCACTGGGCATGGCTGTGTCTGTCCCATGTTGATTCAGCCTTGGGGGGACGTGGCGTGTCGGAGTCTGTCTGAGCATGGAGGGTAAGGCAGGAGAGGGAAGCACGGGTTGATGACCTTGCTACCTAGCCCCTCTGGGCCATGAGTGCTGGCCTGGGGCTGAGGGTGTCCTGGGACCACGCTTCCCATCAGGCCTCGCACTGGTCTCAAAGTCCAGCTTGTGGGAGAGCTGCGGCCAGCCCTGCTGGATGGCGCACGGAGACTCATCTTGGCCTTGGAGACCTGTGGCTCCACTCAGGGATCAGAAGCTTCCCCCCACCCTCAGCAAGGTGGCAGAGAATCCAGTGTCCCCTCTGAGCGTGGCATGATCAGGATGGGAGTGGCCACAGCTCTTCTTGCTCATGGTGACCCACCGCCCTAGCCAGGCCCCTCCCCACATACCTGGGGTAGGGGTGGGGTCACAGGGCTGACCTCCCTGCAGCAGCCAGACCAGTATAGGGGCGGGGTGGGGGGACACAATTGGCCGGGCTGAGGACCCACATCCATAAAGATGGCCACAAAAGTAGGAGGGCAGGAAGCCTGGAGGACTGTTCTGGAAGGGAGTAGAGAGGGTAGTAGGAAGGGGAAGGGAGAAGACAGGAGGAAAGCTAGACAAGTGAGAGCCGGGAGCCATCTAGGAGGGAGTGGCCTCTGGGCAGGAAAAGGGACAGTAGCAGGAGAGGGGCAGCTGGGGTGCGGGGCCCTCTAGATCTGGGGACTCGTGGGCAGGGGTGAGGGGACCTGGGCCTGGGCTGGGGTCTGCACCGCACCAGACGTGCTGTTTCTGCAGGTCCCTTTGTTGCCTCCTCGTCCCTCCCCTCAGGGTCAGGAGCCCCCAGTGACCAGCACCGAGGACCCATGGTACTGTGCCCTGTCTGGACAGCAATCAGGAGAAAGCTCAGCCTGCCCTGGCAGTGACTCCTTGGCCATTGTCACTGAGGAAGCCAAGCAGGGCGGAGGTGAAGGCAAAGGGAGATGTGTAGGAAGAAGATGGCGGGATGGGCCAGAAACCTCGACGAGAAGCAGCATTTAGAACAGCAGCCGGAGAACGGAGGCTGCCACAGGGGCTCTGAGCTGTCGTCGGAGGCTCCCCGACTGCTGGCGTGGTAGTCAGCACAGCAAGCTTAGGGTCTCCTCCCTGCCTTGGTGCCCTCCCCCCCCCAGCACCTCTTGCAGGGTGTTGACCTCTGACCTGTGGGGCCTACCAGAGGCACACATATGTCTCTCCTGGAATCTGGGCCAGTGAGATTCTACTGCCCAGAGTCCCCCTACCCTCTGCCTCCTCTCAGGCTGTCTTGGAGGCCGAAGCTTTAGAGAGCCCCTGCAGTCCCGTGCCCACCTCCTCCAGTCAATAAAGGTCTCCTGACTTGGCTTCCCCATGGCTGGGTCTTTCTTGGCTGGGTTTCCGGCAGGATCTTGATACCCTGCAACTGGTCTACCTGGCCTCCTTCCCCTGCCTGGGCAGAAGTGGTCATGGTGCAGCAGAGGCCAAGTGCCTGAGCTTGGAAAGTGTTGCCCCACCCTGGGACAACGGCAGGGACTGGACTCAGGGCTCCACAGTGCTCCCCTCACCCTTGTCTGTTGAGTAAGTGAGGTAAAGCAGGCAGCCCCAAGCCATGCTGCCCACAGTTGCACCTGAATCCCGCCTTCTCCTTTTTCCCTAGTCACAGCTTTGGGACCTTCTCTTGTAGGACCAAACTCTTTTCTAGAACTTAGGCGCCACCTAGCGGACATTTTGTGTCACCTCTGGTGCTGCGTTGCATACCTTGGGCCCACACAGTGGGAACCCACCGGGGGAGAGCCCTCCCCCTGCAGCCAGTGTCCAGGAGAGCAGCATTACCTCGCCAGCTGGTCATTGTCACGTCTCATGGGGACCAGCACAGACTGGGCAGCTCCCTTAGCCCCTCACAGGCTGCAATCTTGGGCAAGTTCCATCCTCCCTAGGACAGTCCAAGTTCCCCACTTCCACCCAGGATAGTTAATAATGAGGCTGGGATCAGAACTGCCCGGACAGGGCCTGGTGTGGAGGCAGAAAATGTCAGAGCTGAGGACGGAGGCCTGGCTTATGCCAGGGAGATAGGAGTTCCTTGGGGGCTGGTGGATGACCTATGACCTCCCCGAAATGAAACCTAGCAGGACCAAAGCTGGAGGCACGGCGAGACAAGCCAGCTTCCCACATGCAGGGGGGAGGGGGGGACAGAGTGGGCAGGGGGGAGGACGGCGGAGAGGAAGCTTCCGTGGTATTGTCTCAAGAAAACAGACAGACCCCTGGCAGCTTGCCCGATCAGCATCTTGGCCACCCAGGGAACCATCATTTCTCGCAGCTGGGCATTGACTGTTAGCAGAGGTGGCACCCCCGGGGGCAAAACCATCCAGCAGCCTGCCAAGGGTGGCCCTGCCAGGGCAGCTTCCTGGGTAGAAGCAGGATCCCAGTGTCGGGGCCTGGGGAGGGAGAGGCGGATGGATGTGTTGCTCTTAGCACGGTGCGCAGAGCGTGGTCTGCCTCTCCTCTCTCCGGTGGTGGCACTCTGCTCACAGCCGCCTTTCTCAACAAGGAGGCTAAGGCCCAGAGAGGCCAGGTGAATTGCTCCAGGCCACGCAGGAATGGAGCCCTGACTCCAAGCCTTAGCCCCGGAAAGCTCCGGGTCCAGCATCCTCCTCTGGAGAAAGGTGATGGGAAGCAAGAGAGTCGGAATGCGCAGACAGTGGGTCCTAGCCCACCGTGGTCTTACTGCTACCTGTAACCAGGCCCCAGTTCTCACCCACTCCTCAATTTCATCAGCAAAACAGAGAGTCCTCTGACCATAAATCAGAACAAAGATAAGCAACATCCTCCGAAAGAGGTGGGTGGACACAAACATCAGTTGTTCATCACAATGGGGAAACTGAGGCCCAGAGGGATATGAGCTCGAGGCCCTCCTTACTCCAACTGCCTCCACCATGCCCAGACCATGTCTAGTGGCTTCCATCCATCTCACCCCAAACTCAGCTTCCTCCCCATCTTCCCTGGTACCAGCGCCAGAAGACAGACTCTCTCCAGGGTGGTACTGAACCCTTGGAGGAGCCTCTAAGATCTCTCTCCTCTCTCCCAAGTGGCTCTAGATCTGGTTCCTTCTCAACCAGACTCTACAACTGGGGCCCTAGGGGCAAGACAGGCAGGCTTTGCCGTGTGGCCCCAGCAAGGCCCCTCAGTGGGCTTGGAGGTGTTAACTGCACCTGCCTACAGGCAAGTGCTTGGTGGGTGGAGCCTGTCTGCTCCAGCTGCAGGCACTGGCTGCAGATGCCCACACTCCCCCATGCAGGCTTTGGGGGCCTGGGCCATGCCTCTTAAGCCATTTCAGTAACGCCTGGCCTGCCGCTGGAGCCAGCAGCCCATGCATCCAGTGACCCAGCCACCCACTCCTTACCAGCTGCCTGCCCCCTGCAGGGCCCACAGCCACACCCACACCCACACGGCCACATGCCACAAACCCCAGGGGCACGACACCATGCCTGGCCCCTTAGGTATGTTTTCTGAACATCCCTGCCCCGCACAGAGAGGTGCCTAATCAGTGTGTGTTTGGCAAGCTACTGCACAATGACAGCTCTCTGTGTCTCCCACTGTCCTGTGAGCTGGGCCCTCTCCTCCTGTGCCTAACCAGGGAAGGGCCACGCCACAGGGTGTCCATGCCCTCCACGTCCGGCAAGCTGCTGAGAACCCAGGAATCTCAGGGAATGGAGCTCAGTAGTCAAGCACGAGCCACACCAGAAGAACACGACAACTTTAATGCAGCTCACAGTTCTGGAGACTTGCAGGGGGAGGAGGGGAGGGAAAGGGGGTGTCCTCTGGGACACTGAGCAGAAAAGGCAGGTGGAGAGGGACGTGCTCTGGATCACAGAGGCCAAGGCCAAGTTCAGCCAGCAGATCCTCCCTCTGCCTGCCTCCTAGTGAGCACCGAGTCACCAGGCCTGTGCGGCTCAGGGAGACCCCGCTGTTGGGTGAGCAGGCTGAGCATCACGGTGGGAAAGGCCAGTGTGAGGCCATGTTGGCCACCTCCCGTTCCAGTGAGGCGCTGTCATGCCCAGGGTCCACCCCCTCCCCCCACCCCCGGGGTGCACACGTCCATGTTTATTAAAGTGGACATCTGGTGGAATAAGAGGTTCCTACATCTGGGTGGAGCCTGGGACCCCGCTGATTTGCCATGTCCCCCTCCCCACCACTCCTGGTTTCTTGACATCTTCCCAACCCTGGCCAGGCAGGGGTGGGAGTTCGGGTCCTCGTGGTACCCCGACTCCTGGGATGCCAGCACAGCACGGTTCCCCTGCCTGGGGACCTGCGGCCCACACTGCACTCGGGTGTGATGCCTGGGGACCTTTCTGCCCACCTTTCCGCTCGCTCTCCGCCAGATCTGGGTTACGAATCTGAATTCTTGGCCGACCCTGTACCCTGATTGGGAGCGGAGTGGGGGTGAGCTGGAGGGGAGATGGGGGTAGATCCAGGGCCTCTCTCCTCCCAGATCTTCCTGGGAGGGGTTGTCCCCCTTGTGTCCTGGTCATCTCCACCCACCGTGGGGCAAGGAGTCTCTCTCCTCACTTCTCACCTCCCCAGGGCTGGCGGCCATGTGAGGGAGGGCGACGCTCAGGGACAGGGGGTGGCGCTAGCACTCCCGCTTGCGCTTTCTGCACTGGGGGTGGCCGGAGTAGAACTGCTTGAAGTTTCTCTCATAGGTGGGCAGGCTCTCTTTGAAGCAGTACACGGATTGCTTGTCGCACTCACAGGCCTGCAGCCCGCAGAAGCAGCTGGCTCCAACACCCAGGGAGCATCTACCTGCAGAGACACACAGCGTCACCCCGGCCCCCTCCACCCCAGCTCCTGGCAGAGGGTGGGCTGGGGCGCTCGGCGTTGAGGACAGGAAAGGGAGAAGCTGGGACTCCTTCCCCTTCACCTGCAGCCCTTCCCCCAGCACATCCGGGGTCCCTCAATGCTGTGAGGGGCCTAGAAGGAAACACAAGAGGCCAGGAGGGTGCCTTGCTCAGGAGAGGTCCCCAATGATGGTGGCCTGCCACCTGTGGGCCACGGGGACAGGTAGGACCCATTTCCCCAGGGCTCAGCTCCCGTGTCCACAGGCCTTCTTGGCAACCCTCTGGGTTGCCAACCCCAGCCACCTCCACCAGGACGCATTCCCAAGGGCAGCCCAGGAATGCCAGCGCCCCCTCCGCCTGCCAATCATGTCCTCTACCACTGCTCCGAGCCCAGCCTGCCCTCCGTCCAGTTCCCGCATCCGGCCCACCGCGAGTCCCACACACGCCCCCACGTGTGCCATTTCACACTCCGCCTCCTTCTTTCCATCGTCCCGGCTGCTACCCGGACTCCTGTTAACAGCAGTTATCTCTCCTTCATAGGCGGAAGTGTTTTTACAGTGTCCCGTGAGTTAGGTTCATGCTACTGCTGAAAAACCCTCCTGGTTTCCAGTTTTTCAGGCAAGACCTTTGTAGTGGTAACCACGTACTCCCATGCCTTCCCCCTCCCCCAAACCCATCCTCCTCCCTCACTGTGCTCCAAGGTACACCTGCCTCTTTGCAGTCATGTGTCTGGCTCTGTTGTGTCTCAGGGCCTTTGCGCGTGCTATATCCTCTTGGTCTAAAACTCTTATCCTCAGAACAGATTCAACGGAAGGGCCTATCATCCCCTTTGAGTTTGATCAAACTCAGTCCTTTAAAGAGGCCAGCTGCCTGGTCTGGAGCTCTCTCCCAGCTCCCTTCCCCTTTTTGTCACTGTGGATTTCATCAACATACTTTCTACAATCTGCTCCCACTCTGAGGTCCCTGAGGCTGGGACTCTGGATCATCACTGCACCTCTGGCACCCTGAAGTGCTGGTGCCCTGAAGCTGCTCAGAAATAGCTGCTGTGCACTCAGATAAAGCTGTCTGCCCTTTGTCTGAGCAGCCAAGAGGTGTCGGAGCAGTCAGAGCTCCCGCGCCCAGGGTGCGCCCAGGTGTACAGGCCCGCAGGGAGGGTCTGCCTGAGGCACCGCTTCCTCCTCCTCCTTTTCTTTCTTTTACATAAGCCCACCCCAGGCATCTTTGTGGGGTTAAGAGTGGAAAGGGGTCAGTGGGCACCATGGCTTCTGTCGGTAATCTTAGCTGCTCAAGAGGCTGAGATCTGGAAAATGTTGGTCAAAGCCAGCCCTAGTTAGAAAAGCCCAAGAGACTCTATCTCCAATGAACTAGCCAAAAGCTGGGCTGGAAGTGGTAGAGCACCCGCCAAGCAAACAAGCTGAGCAACTGCAAGGCTGTGAGTTCAAACTCTGTGCCGCTGCCCCGGCCCATGACCAACAGTAGGACTCCCTCTTAGGATGGATGGTGAGGTGGCTGTGGCTGCTGGAATGCTCCACAGACGCCGCCCATGATGACTGCCACGGGTCCCCATGTGTCCTGAGCTCCATGTGCGTCCCCTGGACAAGCTCCAGCTGCAGGCTGCCTGCTGTCCTCCTCCCTCTCTGAAGTCCACAGCCCTGCCGAGTTCTCATCCCGCTTCTGTGTGGACATGGGGCTGGCTGGGCCCCGGTGATGTGCTGTCCACACCATTCCCGCTCTCCCTGGCGCCTGCCCACCCTATGTCATCCCGCTTGCCTTCAGGGCCATCGGGCCCCAGCTCCCCAGGGACTCTCCCCATGCACTGTCCCCAGGGACAGCGCACCCTGGGGTCCCTCCCGGAGCTGCTGCTGCCACAAGCCTGCAGGTGTGGGCCACCACGCCCAGCTCTTCCTATCCTTTCTCAGGTGTGGTCCTCTGGAGCAAGTCTCTGGCCGCAGTCTTTTCTCTGCGCTATCTCTTGGGCAGCCTCCCTCAGCCATGCTAGGACGGGTTTGTCATGACCTGGGAGAAAAGATGGCCCTAGACCAAGAGAACATGCCTAAATCCAGTTCCTGCATCTAACGTGATGAAGGGGAAACCGAGGCGTGAAGAAAGGATCTGGTGACTGCTTTAGAATGCGCTTTCTCCTCCATGAACTCTACCTCCACAAAACACAAGGTGCAGCCTCAGTTCCTGCCTGTGACTGACACCATCCCCTGCTCTCCCGCCCCTGGCAGGCCTCTGACACGTATCTAGAATGACAAGGCAGACTTGCTGTCTGCTGTCAGAACACACTGTAGTCTGTGCCTAAAGACACAAAGAGGAGGCAAGATCATTGCAGGGGGCCAGGAGCACAGAGAAAGAAAGCTGTGATGAGGCGGCTTTCCCAGTACTTTCCCAGTAACAGGAAAGGTCCCTGCAGACTAAACTTGCAGTGGTGTCCCCCAACCCAGTCCCAACCCTAGGCAATGGTGCTTAGTGGTCTAGGTGGCTGGAGCAGATTCCAGGCTGTGTGTACGAGTGGGCAGAGGGGTGCCAAGTACTTGCATAACCCACTCAATGGAGGGATGTCCTCCACACTGGAGGGCAGCTGTCCCTTCAAACTGGCTGCACCCTGGGCTTGTTGGTGACAGACCTTCCTCTGCGTGGCTGATCCGTTGGTGGCATTAAGAACTGTGGACAGATCAAGTTGCTTCTTTTCTCTCCTGCTCACTTACCCCTCCCTCCTGAAGAGCCACTGGTTGCTAGGCAACCGGGGCCCAGGCCCATGTGTAGCCAGCCTGGGTGCCAGGTTTCAGAGCTTCCAGAACGCTGGAGGCTAGGGGAGGGGAGGGGGTGGCAGGGGGAGGCATCTGCCCTCCCAGGGGCTGCTCTTTGAGCTGGGTGTGGAGGATGAGGTTTCATTCCATGACAGTAAATAACGTCTGTGACCCTCACCCCTGGGGTGACTCAATGAGACCTCCAAATGGTGATCAAGACACCCTAGTACTCTCCCGCCATGTAAAGGGGAACAGGAAGTCTGGGGAGAGCCAGAAATCTCTTCTAACTAGAAGTCAGCAAGCACCTGCTGGCAGCCAGTCCCACCTGTGGGTCACTTTTGTCACCCAGCCACCTTGTGAGAGGTGGGTCATTCAGTCTCCTTTACAGATAGGGAGACTGAGGCCTGGTTGGGCAAGGAGGAAACTGAAGTCAGAGCCAGCTCGGCCGACTCTGAGGCCTCTTAGCAGGCATGGGAAGATGTGGGGCACCAAGAGGCCCAACTCCATCTCTCCCTGCCCTCCCGTGGCCAGTGCTGAGCACCTCACCAGCCTGTGGTAGACATGAGACTTGAGTTAGAGTGAGAGCCAGCCCACCACCTTCCTCCAGACCAGGGGGTCTGAATCCCCACTCTCCTCTTCCTGGCTGTGGGACCATGGCCATCTCCCTCGAGCTCTCTGAGCCTTGGCATCTTCTTGAGAATGGGGATGTGTAACCGCCTCAGAAGCTGACCACACGGTGCTGTGTTTCTTAGATGAGAAAACGGAGGCCCACACAACTCAGGCTAGGAAGGGTGCTGCGGTGCACTGGAGACTCCAGTACAGACATCTTAACCTTGCCTGTGCCTTAGACCCATCCCTTCCCCGCCCTCCATGGGCTCAGTCTCGCTGTGGCGAAGAGGAGGAGGATGGTGTGGGAGAGCAGTTTCTGCTCTGGGGCGTCTGTAAGATCGCCTATGCCAAAAGAGTAGGAGCTGAGCTTGTCTCGCTCTGTGCCCAGCCTAGGTGCTGGCACTGGACTGGCCCCCAGTGGGCCTTCACTCAACCCTAGGCAAGAGAGCAGAGGTCCCTGTATTAGAACCTAGGGTGCCAGAGGGTGAGGACAGTCCCCCAGAGCCCTGAGCAAGGCTCTGGCCTGTCAGAGCCCAGGCTGAGGCTCAGGGTGGCCCAGGAGGGGGGCATAGCCCAGGCCTCAGGCTCCCGGGTCGGCTCCCAGCCCCTGCCTTTACTCCCACTACCGTCCAGCACACACACCGCAGGGACAAGGGTCACTGCTGGGCTCCAGCCTCTGCCCCATATCTCTTTCCTGAACTCTCCCTACCTCCTGAGATTCTGCACAAAGTCACATAGGGCACTGGTGGCTCACGCCTGTCAGCTGAGATCTGAGGATTGCAGTTCAAAGCCAGCCTGGGCAGGAAAGTCTATGAGACTCTATCTCCAATGAACCACCAGAAAACCGGAAGTGGCACTGTGGCTCAAGTGGTAGAGCACTAGCCTTGAGCTGAAGAGTTCAGGAACACTGCCCAGGCCCAGAGTTCAAGCCCCAACCAAAAGGAAGAAAGAAAGACCATAAGCCATGCTAAGAAAAAGATTAGGGGTACATTTGTTGTGCACCCCCCAAAACACCCCAATATACACTAACCAACAGCTAGGCACCCCACCACTCCATCTCAGTCCTCTGTGCAGCCAGATCCTGTCCCTGGCCTGTACTATACTGAAGTATTGTACTATGTGACGCTAATGATATGCCAGGTGGCCTCCTGCAGCCCTGCCCCAGGACTCCCTGCCTCAGATGGGGGCTTGGAGTGTCACATGGAGTACTGTGTGGCTTTGGGCCAGGGCAAAGAGCTCCAACTCAGGAAGTCCCCCTGAGTTTGTGCAGGAGGGACACATGCCAGCGTGGTGTGGTCTTAGAGCTGGCCCCAGGAAGATGGTGTGCTGATTCTGTGGCTCCTGGGTGGTGAATTGCTGGGCACTGTGTCTAAGCCCTGAGCCCTGGGTGATGAGGGAAGGAGGGGAAGGGACACATGAATGCCCAGAGACACAGCTGTGGGTCACATCCCTGTGAGGACAGTGGCTCCGGTGACTCCACAAGGCCAGGTGGGAGCAGGGAGAGGGGACAGGTGCAGATTCTAAGGGACACAGATCCCCCGCCAGCCTGGCATGGATGCGCTCGCCAGAGGCCAACGTCCAGAGCCTTCAGTGTTCCCTCTTCAGAGCAGACTTGCCCTCCTTGTGCCCACCGCCTGGCCCCAGAGCCTGCTCAGGAGCCCCGGAGCCCTCCGTGAAGGTAGACGCTGTGCACTTGCCCACTCTGGCATCTTCCCTTTACCCTTCCATGCCCTTCCTAGTGTCCCCCGCCTGACCAACCACAGGGCATTGCCTACAGTCACCCTGCACAAATATTTGTTCAGCTGAAAGATGGCTGAACTGCTTTGATAACACGGGACGGAAAGAAGGAAGAGTGCTCTCCAGCAACAGCTGCCAAGGGAAGCTGCAGGCGTGTAACTAACTGCCAGCCGACAACTTTTTATTGAGCAAGCTCTGCACTCCCACAGGGTGCTGAGATTCAGTCGTGGGCACAAGAGACCCTAAGACCATGCAAGGGGTCTCCAAGGAGCTCTGGTTTCTCACAACTGCCCTCCAGCTGCCCCCCCCTGCCCTTCCCCCCCCCCTTTCTACCTCAAAACACCTGGGGGGAAAAACACCTTGTTTCCCAAAAGATCACAGCAACAATGAGGAGGCGGCGGTTCAGGCACCGCCCAGCTACTCACATGCCACGGTCCCGTTGGCGATGTAGAACTGGTAGGTGTTCAGCACCGGCTGGCAGCCCAGCGCCTTCAGCTTCTGGTAGCAGCAGTCATGTGCCCGGCAGCACCTGGGGGCCGAGAGAGATGAGATTTGTTAGGACCATGGGTGGCAACAGGGAAGGGCTTGCCTGCCTCCTCTCCCAGGGGGAGGTAAGGTGGAGTGGAGAATACAGAAGTGGTTGTCCCTCCATATCAAAGGGGGATGGGATCCAGGACCCCCAAGGATGCCAAAGCCCTGCAATACCCAAGCCCCTCAAAGTGGCAGGACACACCCTCCCATAATGCCTTGCACAGTCTCTAGATTTATAATACCTAATTCCACGTAAGTTATCATCATATGGTGTCATTTAGGAAATGACAGGGAACTCCTGAACATGTCCAATCCAGATGTCGTTTTATTTTCAAATATTTACCATCAATGTCTGGTAGACTTGAGGACATGGACATGGATTCAGAGAGTCAACTTTAATATTAAAAATAATGAGTTGGAGCTGGGTGCTGGTAACTCACGCCTGTCATCTAGCTACTCAAAAGGCTGAGATGTGAGGATCGTGATTCAAAGCTAAGCCCAGGCAGGCAAGTCTGTAAGACCCTTATCTCTAAGTTAGCACCAGAAAAGCCAGAAGTGGAGCTGCTGTGGCTGGGAGAGTGCTAGCCTTGAGCAAAAATGCTCAGGACAGTGCCAGGCCCAGAGGACAGTGCCCAGGCCCAAGAGTGGCTCAAAAAGAAAAAAGAAAAAAAAGGATTTCAGACAGCGCAGCAGAGCATAAAGCACGCTGACGCCCACGGCTGTGCCAGGTCCCCGGTAGCTTCCCGAGTCACACCATCAAGAAGCTGGCCTGCATCCTCGATGCCTAGCCTGTACCTCCCAGGCAGAAGTTCGAGTTCGTTTCTGTCACTAGCACTTCAAGCATCCTAACCCACCCTCCAGCTTCCATGTGAATCCGTGGGACCCTGTACGCTCGCACGCACCTGTCAGTGTCGTCCACGGGAATCCCTTTGCCCCCAAGTCCACAGTAGCAGCCATATCCATAATATGAGAAGAAGGCGCTGCGGCCCGTGATGTGCTTGACCATCCTCTGGAACTGCCAGAAGCTGCCGAGGGAGGGGGCGGGCCCTGCCGAGGAGGAAGCAGGAACAAGGAAGCCAGCATGAGCACAAGGTGGCCTTCACAGCCTGCACCACAGGGGTCTGCGGGCCTCTGCCAGGGCCCTCAGACAAAGCACATGACCAGCCAGGGCCTCAGCCTCTTTGATGGGAAGGAAACTAGGACCAGACTCAACCCTGGCAACCTAGGATGGGCACCCAGTTCCCCTGTTGAATGCTCTTATGGCAAATAGGGTTTTCCCCTGAGTAGTTGAAAATTACCGCCCCTGGCCACCACATGGGGAGCAGTGGTAACTAGAAAAGCTGAAAGCTGAAAGCCCTACCAAATGCACTCAGAGCTACACACACTGTGTGTGTGTGTGTGTGTGTGTGTGTGTGTGTGTATAGGTGTGCATGTATATGTGCACGTGTGCATGCACGCATAGGTCCTGGGGCTTGAACTCTGGGCCTGGGCACTGTCCCTCAGCCTTAGTGCTCAAATTTAACACTCTACCACTTGAGCCACAGCTCCACTTACGCTTTTTGGTGGTTGATTAGAGATAAGAGTCTCACAGACTTTCCTGGCCCAACTGGCTTTGGAACCTTGATCCTCAGATCTCAACCTCCTAGGATTACAAGCATAAGCCTCCAACACCCAACTCCGAGCGAGAAACTTTTACTTCTAAAAAATGGTTATGAAAGTGGGCCCACAATGACAAATGTGGATTTTTTTTTTTTTACCACTACATTATCTGCGATATCAAACTCTGCAAACCACCCACCTGTCTACTGAAAGGAGGAAAATAAAAATGTGTCTTGAAAATATGCTTCTCTTAATAGCAGTATCTCTAGGTGATGGGAGTGAGGAGGCAGGCTAGCAAAGAAACAGACAATGTTTATTTTGTACACCGCTAGGCAGTTTGTTTGTTTTTTTTTTTAAATAATAAGCCTGCATTACTTTTTTATCCCAGTGTTTGAATACCTAAGTGTACAGCTCTAGAAGAAATGTATCAGGCTGTGGGATGGATGGGGTACACTCGTTTGACTTTTAAATTACAGGTATATATGAGTTTTGTAATAACAACAGTGAACACATAAACTTAGAACTGGGTGCTGGCTGTTCACTCATGTAATCCTAGCACTCAGGAGGCTGAGATCTGAGGACTGCAGTTCAAAGCCAGCGTTGTCAGAAGAGTCGAAATGTCTCCACTAAATCACCAAAAGCCAGAAGTGGAGCTGTGGCTGAAATGGTAGAGTGCCAGCCTTGAGGGTAAAGCTAAGAGCTAGCACCCAGGCCTGAGTTCAAGCCCAAGCCCTAACAAAATAAGCAAACTCCAAAACATGAACTTGAAGAAGATAAACCTAGTTTTGCAAGGAGGAGAGGAGAGTGTTTTCTCGGGCGTCTTCCTGTCTCACTGCCACGTGAGACACCATGTTGATGAAGCAGTGCTGGGGATGGGCAGAGCGTGAGCCCCAGGGTGCTCAGTTGGCCCATGAGACTCTGCACCAGTTCTACACACACACACACAGGAGGTCCTCCTCCCCACAGTGACTCTGAGAACCGTAAATCTCACCATGAGGGGAAGAGGGAAACCTGGTTTTGACACTTTTGACTTAAGGATCAAAAAGTCAGCTGAAGAGGCAGAAAAATTGATTTAAATAAATAGTTTCACAGCTAATTCAGCAATGTCTCTTAGTTTCCCAACAGACCCCAACGGTCCCCAAGAGGCCCCCGTCCACCTGGCAGCCTGTGACCATCTCCCAGCAGCCAGGACTTTAGAATGACCATTTACTCCACAAGCCATCCTAAGACTGTCTTTCTGATAAGAATTAATCTAATTAGCTAGAAATGTATCTGCAGTATAGGGCTGGAATCCATATGACTTTATTTACTTTTTTAAGGAGCCAGTCCTAGGGCTTGAACTGAGGATCTGAGTGTTGTCCTTGAGATACTTTGCTCAAGGCAACCACCATTCAAAGGACAAGTTTCTGGGGAGTGGGGAAACCACAGCGCAATGTCCTCTCCATGGTCAGGGAGCATGGATTTCCCATAGTTCTAGGAGGTTCCAGCACAAGGACAGACAACAGAGACAGAAGCAGAACTTTTGCAGGAGCCTGGTTCTCTTCTAAGATTTGTGCCCTTCCTTTGCCCAGTGGCACAGCAATGATGCAGACAGGAGCACCGTGTTGTGGCACAGCTGGCTTCGTACTTACAGCAGGAGATGAAGACAATGAGGATGGCGATGACCTTCATTCCTGAGGAGACCAGGGGTGCAGGGTGTCAGGGTCCTGCTTCAGCTGCCAGCTGAATTCCTATTTAGGGAGGAAATGGCCAAAATTGGATGAGGTCATCTGGGGGCAAACCCTAGTTTCAGCACAGGCTTTGAAAGCCTTCAGCTTCTAGAAGGCTCAGCTAGATCTTTTTTCAGACCTAATTATCTCTGAATGTGGTACTCTTCCTGGTGTTAGACTCAAATATAAAACAGAAGAAGGGCACGAAAACCGCAAGTGTTAGCCAGGCTCTGGTGACTCAATGCCTGCAATCCTACCTACTCAGGAGGCTGAGATCTGAGGATCACTGTTCAAAGCCATCCCAGGAAGAAAAGTCCAATTAACCAGAGAAAAACAGGAAAAAGAAAACCACAAGTGGAGCTGTGGCTCAAGTGGTAGAGCTCCAACTTTGAAGGAAAAAAGAAGCCAAATGGGCATGCCTTGAGTTCAAGTCCCAGCAGAAGCCCAAGAAACGCAAGCAAAAATTGTGAGTAATTTTTCTTTCTTTCTTTCTTTGGCAACACACTAACTCTCCAACTTTTTTCCCCTTTGGAGGAGTCAGTAGGCCCTGTGCTCCCAGGTTTAAACAGCACAGATATGGTTCACTATGGAAATGGGCTCAGGAAAGACTAGTTCCATCTTCTTTCTTCAACCTCTGGAATCTGAGCCGTAAACTTACCCTCTCATGCTTAGTTTCCACTTCTGGAAAGTTGAGACTAAAAATCTCTTATCAATCATGTTAAACCTTCACAAAGAAACTTCCCAGGCGTTGCAGGTATTACATTATGCAATCCTCACAACTTCCATTATCACTTCAGAGATCGGGCAGCAGAGGTTCAGAGAGGGTGAACAAATCCTCACCAGCTCACAGCTGCCGTGGGGACGGGGTGGAATAGTGAAAATAAAACTGGTTTGCACCCTCAGCTTCCATGACAGGTAAACATGGCCTTTTCACTATGATCAGCTGAGGAAATAGCGCCCCCAGCAGGCACCTCTGCCACAGACAGACACTGAGGGACTCTGTCTCTGCCATGGAGCTGCCACATACTCTGTCCACAGCTTGCTCTCAACTGCTGCCCTGGACTTTTTTTTTTAAATTAAGTTCTGTTACCATGGGTACGGGGAAGGGGGGTGGGAAACAGTCGTGCTGGGTTTGGTCCACAAAGAAAGGCATGTTTTGAACAAGCAGGTGTCGACACTTTAAAGAGACAGAGAAAGGGGCTTAGCCCAAGACTGGTAACAAAATCAGACTTTCGTTAAAACACTTACTGGGTGCTTTGCTAATGAGCAGAGTCTAGCCCAGCTGGCTGCACACACCAGATAGGTTAAATGTAGAGCAAAGATCCACCAAAAGCCCTGCAAGGGCAAAATTCTAAGTTTGCTTCGCCTACCAACTCTAAAAGTACAGCAATTGCGTTCTCAGCACTAGTCAGCAGTCCTCTGCTCCAAGAGCTAACCACAGGCTGCTTGCAGCAACAATTTCTTTTCTTTTCTTTCTTTATTTTTTGTGCCAATGCTAGGAGCTTGAACTCATGACCAGGGCCACTGTCCCTTAGCTTTGTCACTCAAGGCTGGTGCTCTACCACTTGAGCCACAGTTCCACTTCCAGCTGTTTGGTGGTTAATTGGAGATAAGAATCTCACAGACTGTCTTGCCCAGGCCGGCTTCAAACAGTGATCCTCAGATCTCAGCCTCCTGAATAGCAAGAATTATAGGTGCAAGCTGCTGGTGCCTGGTGCAGCAATGGTTTTAAGGGTCCGCCTTTGCCTCTTGCAGGACAGCTCTGAAAGGTATAGTGGCCCCACGGCTCCCTGGAGGATCAGCTGAGACCCCAGCAGTCACCTCTGTGTCAGTGTCTCCCTGCATAGCCACTTGACCCTGTGTGTGCCAGATCCTCCCAGCACCGGCTTCTTCTGCTCCCCAGTCTCGCCTGTCTATTCCATGGCTGCACACCCTGGGAACCTCCTAGCATGGTGCTGTCTCAGAGTTGTTTCTAGGGAGCCCAGGCCAGCTCCCATGGGGCAGGGAACCTTGTGGTGGTGCGGTGCAAAGAAAGGCCTCTGAAATCACAGGCAGGAGCAGCAAACCCCCCTGGGAAGGTCATGGAAAGGTTTTGAGTCCAGTACATTCTGATTCACCCATCCCCTGCTCACTGCACCCCAACCAGGTGACCACTGTCACTTCTCCATTTGACAGAGGAGGAAAACCAAGACTCAGAGAAGAGAAGTGACTGGGAAAAGATCCACAAGACTACTCAGTCTCTGGTTCCTAACTCCAAGTCCAGGCCTCCTCCCCTCTCCGGGTTATCTGGCATTTCCAAGGTCTTGGGATGTTTTCACAGACATTGACCTTCGTGGGGAGCCACTTAGGCCACAGGGACATGGTTCTCTCCACTTGACTTGTGGTTTGGGGCTCTCAGGTCTGTGCTGAATCAACACCCGGAGCACAGGGCCAGAGACTCGACACCAACTTCTGAGGCAGCAGCCAGCAGAGCCTTAGGGGCTTCCCTCGGCCTATCAATGCATCATTCAGACAGCTGAGGTCAGCTCCCCTCCCTCCCAGGAAAAGAGGATGGAAAGAGCCTGTTTGCTAGCATCCTGAGGAGCAAAGTCCATCTTGTCCCAGAGCCTGCTTAGAGCCATGACTGGTAGAACTGGACACTAAAAGAGGATTACAGGCATCTTATACATTACATTCATTTCTTTGCACAGTTTTTGAACATATACTACTCACTAAGTCCTCACACTGTTATCCTTATGGTATGTGGGCCATGAATACTTGAGGAATGAATGAATGAATAAATGAATGATCAGAATCTTATTCTTCAGCTCATAGAAATAACAGTGACTATAACCCATTGAGTACCCATATGGAACTCACCATGAGAACAAAAAGTGTAGCTCAAGTGGTAGAGTACCAGCCTAGCCAGCATGAGGTCTGAGTTTAATCCCCAGTGCTTCCAAAGACAATGAAACATTGTCTTTGCGGAGGCAGGTGCTATCAATCTCAGTA
This sequence comes from Dipodomys spectabilis, assembly GCF_019054845.1. Lineage (NCBI taxonomy): Eukaryota > Metazoa > Chordata > Mammalia > Rodentia > Heteromyidae > Dipodomys > Dipodomys spectabilis. Next base: position 1,128,378 of record NW_024870795.1, read on the forward strand.
TTATCAAGGAGGGCAGAGATTAGGTAAATTTGCAATTTTCCTTGCAAATCGGCAGGGCCCTGGTTAAGCCCAAGGCTAGTCTTCATCCCTCAGCATTTTTTCTACTTGGAAGACGAGAGGGCTGTGTAACCCAAACTCAAATGAGAAGGCAAAACAAACCAAGCAAATCTGCACATACCACTATCATCTTCTTTCACATACAATTCTAATGAACGGCTCAGCCTCTTTCTCTGAGACCCAGCAGTTGAAAAGGACTGGAGTTCAAGAGTGGCTTTTCTTAATAGGAAGGGCGGGGGAAATGATTCAAACAATAACCATCAAAGGGTAGGATCCTGGGGCTCTGAGTGTAGGGGCAGATGGCTGGGCCCACACCAACTGTATTGTACCTGGAGTACCATTAGTGACCGTGAGTTGCCAGAACGTTTGCATTGTGCAAGAGATAGCAATGGTCTCCACCACTAACTTTGGCTCTGAGTCAAAAAAGAGTCAGAGCTGTTCCACCATTTCCCAGCAGAAGGATTTAAGCTCCTCAGTTAAACTTCCTTATCTAAGATGGAGATGATGACCTCCCCCTCCACCCCCTGAGGCTGGTACATTCTTCAAGTTCTGGAGGTGAACGCTCTCCTAACGGTAGCCAAGGTCACTGACAGTGTCTGCTAGTTCCACTCCACAAGTCCGGAGAGTGGGCAACACATTTCTTGGATATTTTCCAGTGATGTGGGGGGAAATAACACAACTCTGCAGTACTTCAAGGATTATGTTTCATTATCTAGAAACGTCCTTCTTAGGTCTGCTTTAAAAGTAATGCACAAGGAATCACAACTAACTGAGCAACTCTAGGCCTTGTGACTTGTCTTAAACATTATCTGTGATCTCCATCCACAGGTCTAAAGGAACAGCATAGCAAGACCCTGGGTAGAGACTCTGAAATCTAGAAGCCACCAGTTCAAGATGGGGTCAAGGGTTCTTTGGGGCCAAGCTGCTAAGACACTGGAGCTTCCACCTCTGGCCAGCCCTCAGGGTGGGAGGGGGGGGGTCATTAAGGCTTCTAGTTGGTATCCTGAAGGATACCACCTGGGAGCTTGTGGCTCTCTTGGTAGAAGACCCGGCTGTTGGAATCAGCACCAACATCGTTATTAATTTAATTATCATCTACTGAGCACTTACAGGAGAGCAGGCATTGTGTAGGCAGAGCAGAGGACTCTGCGATCTATAAATTCCTGCCCCCAAGGAGCTTGTAACCTACTGAGGGAGAGCCCTGTGGTAAGATGGAAACAAGAAAAAGATTATCAACCCTCACCAAGAACCTCCACCTGCCAGGCACTGAAATACTTATTTTCACCCTCACCACAATCCAATCTTAAAAACTCCATTCTACAGATGTGGAAGTACTTGGTTATCCAAAGTTCTCAACTGACAAGTAGTGGAACCAGAATTCATACTCAAGCATTGACTCTAGGATCCATACCTACAACCCCAGTGTATCAGGTAGCTCTAAATGCCACTTGAGAACACAGTGGCAGAGGTGGGATCCTGGGGGTATAGTGAATCTGGGGACCAGCTCGCTCACCAGCTCACCAGCAGAAGGCTCTGAGTTTCTTTTAAGGCAAAGCTCTCTTCCATGGAGGAGAGCTGATCTAGTGAAGGTGCATGGCACCATCTTGGGTAAATTCCACTGGACCAGAAGGGACCAGAAATAGCATGGGAGATTGAGGAGAGGATGGTCAAGAATGGCGTTCACAGAAGAGGCAGCTTTTAAAACAGGCTTGGGAGGAGCAGGCAGTTTTCACTTCAAGGAAAGAAGCAAGCTGAAGCAGGCAAGACTGAAGACCCAAGATAAAAAGGCTGAAGGCCCATTTGGACCTGGAGAGTGGAGTGGAGTGGGACATAGCCGTGTGTGTGTGTGTGTGTGTGTGTGTGTGTGTGTGTGTGTGTGTGTGTGTGTGTGTGTGTGTGTGTGTGTGTGTGTGTGTGTGTGTGTGTGTGTGTGTGTGTGTGTGTGTGTGTGTGTGCTGAGCCCAGGGCAGCCTTTGAAGACACTCTCTGTAGAGAAAGTCAGAAGATAAAGGCAGCAGAATCTCACCACTGAACTGGCTTGTTTCCTTTCCTTTCTTCCACAGGGCCCTGGAAAGCAAAAGGTATGTGCTGCTGAATATGAAACAGGCCACAGGCACAACCATTACAGCACCAGGTGTCAGCAGGGGCAGACGGACCAAATGCATGCACACACGCATACAGCAGGTAAGAAGCCAATCTGAGTCTCCAAGGATTGCATAATTGCTAGTTGATGTTAAAATAGCTGATGAAGAATCTACTTTAATCTTTTCTGAGTGGGCGCTGAAGAGCATTGCTTAGATATTTCTGACAGAATCATTAACAAGAAATAAGCTGCTAGCACCAAACTGCAAAAAAAATCACCAGCTTCTAAAACTGCCACCATCTCCTCCATCCTCCTGGATGTCTGTGGTGGCCATGGGGCAGGCACTTCCTCTCCCACATCAGCAGACTGTACACAGCCTTTGAAATGATCCCAGTTCCCTGCCCTCAAAGAATGTGCCAGGCTCTTTGCCGATCCTCGCATCTAGCCTGTGCCTGCTCTTCCACCTTTGGCTCAAATTGTACTGAAAATAATCTCTTTATCTAGGTACAAAGTGTCTTCTCAACCAGCTTTTGAATGTCTTAAAAGAAAGGTTAGGCTTGTGTTCCTATCAAAATCCTGTGCCTACATGTCCAAAATAGACCAGAGAGCAAATATTTGGCCATAATGCTAGATAATGAATGAATCTATGATTCTTGAATATCTACTAAAACTGGCTTCTAATAATATAGTCATTAAATTATTTATCTGCATATTCCAAATTTCTAGAGCAGAGCTTGGAAGAAAGTAAGGTCAGCTGGGACTCCTTTTGAAGCCATCTTTTTTTTTGGACAGTGCTGGGGATTGAACTCTGGGCCACTACCTTGCTAGGCAAGCACTCTATCACACTCCTAGTCCTTTTGAATTTTTTAGCTTTTTTTTTTTTTTTTTTCGGATGAGGTCTTGTGTTTTTGCTCAGTTCAGCATCAGACTGCATTCATCTCTTACCTTTTCCTCCTGAGTAGCTGGGATTATAGCTGATCCTCACCACACCTGGTTTGGAGTCATCTTAATTCCAACTTGGAAGGAAGGCTTCATCCATTGATGGGATATGAAGGACAGGTGGAAATTAGGCAAATGGAAGAAGGGGCAAAGGTTGGGGAGGGAAGAATCATGCAGGCAAAAAGAGACAAGCAAGAACAAAGCTTGGGGATATGGATGGGTGTGGAGATAGTCAAGCTTGTAGGTCTCATGGCAGGTGGAGAAGTTTCCGTAAGATGGCTTCAGGGTTTTCCTCTGCTGAGGACAAGGACTATCATCCAAGTGGGAGGAAGGAGGGGGAGGCAAGAGGTTTCATAGTAAGAACCAGGTTTGAAGGAGTCACTGAGGAGAATGGATAGGATGCAGGAGAGGAACCGGAAGCCCTGCTGGGGAGAGCTGTCAGAAAGCACACTGTCCCTTCCACCAGAGGGCCGGTGAAGGCAGATGGACGCGGCCTGGCCTCATCCCATGGGCAGGCAGAGCAGGAGCAGGGAGAAATTCTTACCCAGAGAAGGGCTGAAGTGACAGTCTGTAGCCGCCCTGATGAGGGAGAGGGGAAAGCGTCCCCAAAGCAAAGCGGTCAGGCCCTCAGAGCAGGTGTGGGTGCCAGTGACCAGAAGGCTCTGGAAGGCTCAGGAAGGAGGTGCGGGTGTTGAGGCTCCCATGCTCAGACACCCCCAAAACAGCCCCTCTGCTTCTAGGGACCACAGGAATGAATCTTAACCCCCATGTTAAAATTGGAGAGGGCCGGGGCCTAACCCAACGTCACAGAAAAACAAGGGGAGTTTGAAGTGAATGGGGTGACACCCGGGGCCGGCCCACCCCTTCCCCTAGAGATGACAAGGAGAGGAAGAGGAGGTGCAGGCGGGGGTCGGGGCCACCTCCCCAGGGCAGGGCCACACCTGGCACACCTGAAGCACCTCCGCCCTGCGGGCCCAGCTCCTCCACGGCCTCCCGCCCCGCACTGGGCAGCCAGGTTCCGGTCAGGCCGGAAGCACGTGGCCCCCACCCCGGGCGGTTGCCAGGGCGACGGGGCTGTTTACCAGCTGGACGCAGCCAGCCGGGCGCAGGCGGATGGAGTGCAGAGGTGAGCGAGGCCTGCTGTCAGACCCGAGGCCTCCCCCCACCCCCCACCCCCGCCTGCACGGGGACCCCAGGAGAGGGCAGAGCCCCAAACACCCCACAAACCACCCGGGTTGGACCCCCTCAAACCTGGCCCCAGGGGGGCGGAAATCCCTGGAAGACTGGAGCAGGAGGAGAGTCAGGCTCTGCAGCCACCGCTGAGGAGCCTAGGAAAGCTTTGGGGCCATGCCCTTCCGGAGGGGGTACACAGCGCCTCTGGACACAGACCAAGGACACAAAAAGACGTCTTTGTCACACAGGCCGGAGCCTCCCCCAGACCTGTGCCCTTTGACCCGAGTCAATTTTCTTTTTCTAGAAGTTCTTTCTTGCCCCCTCTCCCCAACCCCTCTGCACTTTTAGGTTGTTTGCTTGTAGTGCTGCCAAGAAAAGCAGAAGGGATTGAGTTATCTTTGCCTCCCTCCCCCTCCCCTTTCTGCCCAGAAATCTTCCCCAAGTTTCCTCCCAAGGTTTTCTCATTCTCCAGCCAACTACCATGTTCTAATTGGTTCTTGCAGCCATTTCATCCTGCAGGCCTGCCTTGAGGGGAGGCTGGTAGGGATTGGGGGGGGGGGGGGTGGCAGGAGGTGATATTAACTGATAAACAGTTTTAAAAGACCAATTCAAATGTATGCATCTTGCGATAAACCAGCAGATGGTATGTGGGTGGTTATATTTTATTGCTTTTATTGGTTTCAATTTGGGTTGTGAAATAGACTGGGCTGACCTTGAGATAGGTTTTGTGGGTGCCCTTGGAATGCAGAGATCTTGTTTGCATGTCTCCTATCTGATTTTCCTTCCTTCCAGGGGAGCAGGTGATAATCTTAAGGAATGGGCACCTGCCCTCCTGGCAACAGTGCCCAGTGTTTGATTCTTGCCTCCTAGCAGGCCACTGCAGCCAGCCCTTATGTTTAAGTAAACAGGCCACTTGCCTATTCAGCTGGCAGCTTGATGGATGCCTACGCCCAGATCTTGTCAGATCACTTGGTGGTTGGGTGTCTGCCAGAACTAGAGGTGGTAAAATGCACTGAACAGGCTTAAGGATGGCTGCTTCAGAGGTCAGCCTGGACCCAGGATATTAGGCAGAGTTTGGGACCCAAGGTGGCAATAGAAAAGGCACAGTTGGAAGCTGAGTGCCAGTGGCTCAGGCCTGTAATCCTAGCCACTCAGGAGGCTGAGATCACGGTTCAAAGCCAGCCCTGGCAAGAAAGTCTGTGAAACTCTTATCTCTAATTGACTAGCTCCAAAAGTGGAGCATCAGTCTTGAGAAAAAAAAAATGTGGGAACAGCACCCATGCCCTGAGTTCAAGCCCTCATACCACATACACCAAAAAAGAAAGGCATAGTTGGCTTGGCTTACCCAAATACTAGTTTTCCCCACCTCCCCAGCCCTTGCACTAGATTCTGGGAGAACTAGTGTTTCCCCCATGTAGCAGATGGTCACTACCCTCAGGAGGAGGCAGTGGGTTACGAAATCAGGTTGGATATAACGGTTTTACCTGAAGGAGGTGTTAAATCTCTAAATAGCCATGAGTGGGCTTTTGGGAATTAGTCATAATTGAAGTTTTTCTCTTGAGCTAGCTTGCAGTCATGTTATCTTATGACCAGAGTGTCTTGATTATGACACCCCCTGAACATAGCTAATTATATAGTACCAAAAGGTATAGCAAGTGCATGCACATACTCAAGTTTTACTGTTAAAAATAATCTAGCAAGAGTGCCTGTAAGAACACATGACTTTCCCTCACATCAGGGTTGTTAAGGAAGAGGTTTCTAAGTTACCAAACTTACTGACAGATAAACCTTCCTGAGGCATGTGTGGGTGTTGGAAGCCAAACCTGTGATGATTATGTGGAAGCGGTGGGCAAATTAATAGCCATTCCCCTGTGGGGGAGGGTGGGTAGGATAGGGGCTGGGGGTGGATCTTATCTTTGGCTCATCATCGGACAGGTCTGTCTTTCTCCTGTCACCCTGATGTAAAGGGCAGAGCTGCTTCCTGCAAGTGAAAGACTTGAGAAGTGAACTCAGAAAAACCACAGCCCTCACAGAATGCAGATGAAGTGAACATGGACAGGGGCAGGTGTTTCAGGTGTCAAAACTTTGCTAAGGAAGTGGCTCCTAAGATCCTGGCAGCCAGATTGGGGTGGGAACGATAGGCAAGAAGTGGGAAGTGAGAGTGGAGAGAGACTCAGGCTGTGAGTGTAATGAAGCAAACATGAGACCTTTAAAATGCTAGAAGAAAAGTAGAAAGTATCTGGGATGGGATGAGAGAGGCCAATGTTGTTAATAAACTTTTGTCTATACATACAGACAGCTGATGGAATGGTAAGGCCCCTAATAGAAAAGGTAGCTCTAGGAATACTTGGATTAAAAAATAAAATAAAATGCAAAATGGAGGATCACTGTCCAAGATTTCGGATGCAACAGGATGTTGGGAACACGCAGGAACTGTGCGCTTGGGTTCATGGTGGTTTGGTGGTGGAGAAGAGGAAATGCCCTTATGTTGTTGGGTTGTGTTCTCAAGTTCTCCTTTGATTCAGGAAAGCCAGAGACCAGGATGCCAGGCAAAGTGGGGATGCATGCCATGTTTATTCAAAGCTGTCTGTCTGCACAGTAATCACTGGCAGTAGCAACAGCCTCACAGTCCCCAGCATCACAGCACACTGGTCTACAGCATCACAGCACACTGGTCTACCCCAGCATAGATTCACAGCCTGCATTCCATCATAGACACCACCTCTGTCCTTCAGGGGCAGCTCGCTGTCATCCCACGCTTTAACCTGCCCTTGTGTGGTGCCTGTTTATACCCTCTCTAGATAAAAGTGGCATCTGGCCAAGGATGGCCACACAAGGCCAGTCTCAAGGCTACATACTGGGCTACCTAAGATGGCACATGCATACGTGACTCAAGGTTACCTAGATTTGCTGAGCCAGCTGACTCCCAGTCCTTGGGATGTGCAGGCCCTCCAGAGGCCATAGTGAGAGAAGTCTGACTCCATTTACCCCACACTGGGAAAGTGCAGAGTGGCAAGATTAGAGCATACAGCCTGAGGGGTGGAATGACACTGGTCAACAAGGGGAACTTGGAGGAAGTGGATTTGAGGTGAGTGAAGACATGGCCTTGGAAGGGAAGTGAGCAGTTCAGGAAGTTTTCCCACAGTTTTGAGGTAACTGCATAGGAGGTAGCTGACTGGAGTCAACATCCTGGTGTTTCTGGGACTAAGACCCAGGTTAGCAGGGACTAGGAGACACACCACCAGCACCCTGGGGAATGTTCTAGCAATAGGTTCCCAGTCACACCAAACCCAAAACAAAACCTCTTTCCTTTTTCTCTAAGGCCTCAGAATTGTGCATTGCTTTGGGTTGGGGGACTGAAGTTCACAAGCATTTAAATAATATCTTTGAGGTCATGTTGCTAATCTGCTCAATGAGGAATAGTTGTGTATCAGAAAGGTAGGATGGTCGTATGGCTGGCTGGTGTCAGAGCCTGAAATAGACTAACCTGAGGTCCTGTGACTCCTGGTCCTCTGTCCTTGTGCCCACACATGCTGTTTCTTGGGGACCGTGGGTTGGGAGGAAATCACCAGAAAATCTTCAGTAAGCAAGAGAGTAAGCTGGCCAGCCTGTGAGCAGAGAAAGCATTAATCACCACGGAAGTCCCTACAGCGGGAGGCAAGGGAGTCCAACAGGAGGTCAGCCACATCTTAGGAAAGGTATACGGGGGGACAGGAGGAGGAGGTGGGAGGTGCTGGTGCTGAGGGAGTGGGGAAGGGTGTTGAAACGTGTGACAAGATGTGGTAGTTCCATTCCCCCAAGACTGAACGCTCCCATCGGGCTTCAGTGCTTTGCTAATCCACAGGGCTTCAGGGTGTTGGCAAGGTAGTGGGCAGCAGACAGACAAGATGTGATGTGCCTGGAGAAAGCCAAAACTGCCCCTTCAAGAAGTGGCTTACTGGCTGGGGCATGGCTCAAGTGGTAGAATGCTTGTCCCGCAAGCATGAATCCCTGAGGTCAAACCCAGGACTGCAAGAGGAGAGGAGTGACTTGTTTCTAGTACAAAAGAATACAAAACTAGATGTCATAAGACATGGATTCTGTTTCAGACTCTGTCACCAGCCAGGAGTGTGACCACCAGGCAACTACCATATCTTCTGGCTCACGTGAGCTGCTGAATTAACGTGTACCCAGAGTTTCCTTAGACTAGCTTTAGGACAGCAGGGTTCAACAAATTATGGCCCACAGATAAAAACTGGGTGATTTGTTACCTTGTGTCTCATGGGCTAAGAATAGCTTTTATGCATTAAAACACCAAGTTCAAAGACATGTATATGGTGACCTATGAAAATGACATGAAATTCAAATATCAGAGTCCCACAAGAAGTTTGATTGGTTGTCACCAACCCATTCATTTACTTATTCTCCATGGCTACATTGAAAGACAAGAGTTAGGATAGACTTACATGGGCTATGGAACTCCAAATAGTTACTCTCTGGCTCTGCCAGGAAGGGCTTGTCCACCCCAGCTCTAGAATCTAAGCACCTTCCCTGTAAGCTCTGGTAGGAGGGCCTTCTGGATCCTCTCCTCCTAGCCCAGTTAGGGACTAATATTGCATTAAGCAATTTGTGCGGAGCCTCCTATATTAGCAAGGGTAAACCAAAAGATAGAAGGAAAGTGAAGGACAGACAAGCTATGGGTGAATAGGAGAGGAGGAAGGAGGAAGGCCTGTGGCAGAAGGAAAATGGGGTCTCAGAGTGTGTTTTTCTCCAGTGAATAACATGCTAGGGTGGGCCATCTAACGGGCTGTGACGGGAGAAGTGACTGCCTGCTCTGGCGTAGAGCTGAGCCCGGATTCCTGGCTAAGATTGAGTGGTTGCCCAGTTGTCTCATGGTGCAGAGGCCCTAACATGGTTACTTTCCCTCTCTTTGCAATGATGGCCATTGCTGCCACTGACTATATCTCCATCTGTCTTCGTCCATGGGTGGTATAGGGCTGCCAACGCTGGGATCCTGCTAGTTCCCTGAGCACAGCAAGCTCTGCCTGTCCCAGGATTTCACCCAGCTGCTCCCCTCCCCTGGACACTTTGAGACCGGGCTTGACAGCCTAGAGCCCAGGGGCCCAATCTTGCCTGCCCCATTTTTTGTGAATAATATCATGCTTGAACACAGCCCCACATTTGTTGAAGGCACTGCCCACAGTGACTTTGTGCAGCAATGCTGGAGCTAAGCCGGTGCAGGCAGGACTCTGTTTCCCAAAGCAGAAAATATATACAGAGAATGTTGGCTGACTCTGGGTCTAGACTGTCTCAGGACATATTCCCTTTCATCACCATCTTCTCCAGCTTAAAGGCCCCTCCCCATACGAGCAAGAATTAGTCCCCTACCTTAATCCCTTGCCTAGTTACTATGGGTTAAACCTGTTGTTTGTCATTCTAATAATTTAAGTTGAAAGGACTTTGGTTCACTGATATATTCCAAGTGTGAGGAATGAATGAATGAATGAATGAATGAATGAATGGTAGCTAGTATCACTCCCTCCAAATGCCAGCAATCCAGAGAGAGACCCCATCAAGCTTGCTCTGAGCACTTGCAGGGAAGGGCCTTGTGTGGATCCTGGTGTCCCAGGAAAGTTAACCCAAGGCCTCTGTTTTTGCTTCCTTAGGGGCCCTGAGAAGCAATGGCCACAGAAGGCCCTGTGACCATAGCACCACCAGAACGCATCCCTCTTAACACAGCAGCTGAGAGCTCATCTGCTTTCATCTGGAAGCCAAACTCACTGAAAATGCATGTCATCAGGCCCAAGTCTGCCAAAGGCCGCAAGCGGCCCAGTCTGCACAAACCACAGGGCACACAGTCAGGCTCTCACTGCGGACCTTCCTCTCCACCACCAGCCAGTTCCTCTGAGTCACCAAGCAGTCAGAAACCAGGAGCCTGTACACCCACATCTCCAACGCAGGGAGTCCCAGATGAGTTCCCCGAGCTACTGCAAGTACCCATGGGGGCCTCCTCTTCCCTCAATAAGTACCCAGTCCTCCCATCCATCAGCAGAAGAGGCCTGAAGGAGGAGGCTTTGGGTACAGTGGGAAGGAAGGCTAGCTCCCTACAACTAAGCAGCATTCAGGCTCTTTATCAAGAGGAGGCCTGCACCATGAAGACAAAGAAAGAAGATTCTAGAGTTCCAGCTCTTGCCCTAGAGAGGAAGTTTGTCATCCACACCAAGAGGCAGGGCAGCCCCAGGCCTGGAACCCTGGAGGAACCCTCAGACCAAGAACCCAGGCTGCTGCTTGCTGTCCGATCGCCATCAGGCCAGAGGTTTGTGCGTCACTTCCGGCCCACAGATGACCTCCAGACCGTCCTTACTGTGGCCGAGCAGAAGAATAGAACCACCTACCAACACTGCAGCATCGAGACGATAGAGGTGCCCAGGAGACGGTTCACAGACCTCACCAAGTCTCTGCAAGAGTGCGGCATCCCCCACAAGTCAGTGCTGGGCATCTCTCAGGAAGACGGGGAGGGGAGCCCCTGAGCCCACAGGCGCCCACCTGGAGTCCCCGTCTGTGAGCCAAGAGCACGCTTGTGTGGCGAGGCCTTCCATGCAGCCTGGCTCCAAGTGCCGTGTGAGCCGGTGCAGCTGTGGCCCGTGGGCCTCATGTCCACAGTATGTCCTTGGGGGGTCAGACACATCTGCACATGCACCAAGCGCCTGAGGAATCCCAGCCTTATGCTCCCTCCTCCTCTGGAGCAACCACAAGTTCCAAGGCTGTGCCTGAAGCAGCTGCAACCAGGATATTTCTTCCCAGAGTGTTGGCTCTGTCTAACACAGTCCTTTCCGGAGCACCTGCCGCCTGCACAATGAACTCTGATTCTCTTAAAGCCAATGTTTGCCTTTCTGTATTTGCTGCAGGATTAAATACTTCCCAGAGGGATTGCAGTCTGGTAAATAACCAGGGTCCAGGAAATTTCTAAGTGGCATTTGTATTTCTCGCAAGTATCTTAAGGATTAACAGACTACTGACCCTATCTTTAGAAGCAGCAGCTCTGCTGGGCCAGGAGACCAGAGCTGCTTGGGGATCCCAACCTGTGTGTACATCAAAGGGGAGAGCAGGCCTGCAATCACAAATCCCCAATACAGCAATGGCAAGTCAATTGCTTCCACAGCTGTGGATGTGCCGCTGGCTACTTCAATTAGAAGCTGGCTAGCTTCCCCAGTCTTGGTGGCTCCGGACTATGCAGAAGTCTTCCAAAGCAGAGAAAAGCCAGGGTACTCTGTTCTCCTTGCCTTTAACATGCACAAACTTAGAAGTCTATACGAGATCTACTAAAGGCGCCTTGGCTTATCTGGGTATGGACAAATCATTTCCTTCCCCAGGCTCAGTATCTGGACGTCTTTAAACATAGAAGGTCTTTTGAAGCAACCATGTGCGTTGTGGTCTGAGATCCAGGGCAAGGCAGGCACCTTGCGGGAGCTGCTCTGCGGTGCCTCTGCTGAGACCATGGCCACACAGCTGGCAGACTGGCATTGGATCACTTAGTCTGACTGCCCTGAAGACTGTCAAGTGTTGTCTGTGCCTCTGAGGCGGGAATGTGGATAGTTTGCCAAAGTTCTCTAGAACTGCAGATTCAGCCGGACTCCCACAACTCATCTGGAACCCTCTATGGCCCAATCCTCATGCAGAGTAGACTTGGGCACCTTATCCCACAGGGCACAGCCTTCACACAATCCTGGGGACCAGTACATACCCCCACCTCCTAGGCGCACACCGGAGGTAGGAAGCAGGCGTTCCAGAAGCACATGACAAGGGCATCCTAGAGCAGAGAAGGCCAGTGGTTAGAAATTTACCCTGTCCTCTGCAACCACACTTGAGACCAGCTTGTCTTGTCCCCTGTGGCCCACCCCACATAGATCACTCTATCCTGGGTCCTCTCTGAAATGTTTGCCAAATGCCTTAATGCCAACCTGGTCTAGTCAACAGCTCCTCTGATTAGAAAGGTCAGCTAGGCCTGGCAGGGCCCTGGACAGGCCCAGGCAACTGGCCACTTCTTTCAGTCCCTGACTGTGGCAAGAAGGCCAGTGAGTCGATCCTAGAGCCTACAACACAGGATCTTCATCTCCCACAAAGATACAAAACTCAGCCTCTGATCTCAGAGGCTAGGGAGGAGCCTCCCATAAAACCTTACCTGCTCTATGGTAAGAATAAAAGCCCACTCACCTACAACTTGGTAATTTCTCCAGCCTGGAAAGCTTTAGAACACTTGGTTGACAAGACTAGAATCTTTTGTTTTTATTCCTGATATCAGGACTTGAACTCAGGACCTTGTTGTTTTCATTAGGCTTTTTTGCTTATGTCTGGCACTCTACTACCAGAGCCATGTCTCCAGTCATCAGACTCCAGTTGGGGATTTTGCTAGTTAATTAGAGATGGAGTCTTGTAGACTTTTCTACCTGGGCCGGCTTTGAACCACAACAATCCTTACAATCTCAGCCTCCTGAATAGCTAGAATTACAGGCATGAGTCACCAGTACCTAGCCAGAGTTAGAATGTTGTGCATATTGGGGTTTGCTATTGGTATTTAGCTTAGCATTTTGTGGTGGCAGAACAAAAGGAAGGCATGAGCGTAGAAATATTTTAGGATATGTGAAGAATACTAGATTTGAACCATCATAATTTTTTTAGACAAAATACAAGCAATTAAAACTGATTTGTGTGAGACATGCTGTGGAGAAGTGTATCTTGTATTTTATTTAGCCTAAGCCTTCGGCCACCACCCCAACAGGCAGAAGTCTCCTTTGTTTTTCCCTGGGAAAGTACTAGTTCTACTGTCAGAGCCAAGTCCTCCTCCCCCACACACTTCAGATACAGTGGGACCTCCTCCTCAGCCCCGCCCCACCCCACCCCACCCCGATTGCTGCGTTTCCAACTTGCATCCTTGCTTATATCAATTGTTCCTAACTTCCAGTTTTTGAAAGCAAGAACAGACGATGCCAGAATTCTGAGGATCTTGGTGGCTCTGTGCATGTGGCAATACCAACTAGCACCTTGCCCTAAGGGGCTCAGCTGGGTCTGCATGCTACTTTTGGTGGCCCTGGGGAGGCTAGCCTTGCTCATTTTGTGGTCATAGATCTTAGTGATGTGTGTAACCAATGGTCACCGAAAGCCTCCCCTGGGCCACATATGGTGCCATGCATGGGTGTCCCAGGAAGAAAGATGAGACCACCACTGAACTTCCCACTGGAGCCTAGTGATGTCCATGGCTGCTGCCATATCCCAGGGTGAGGCCCACACTGTATCACACGAGATCTCACTTTTCCTGAAGGAGATGCTCATCCACCTCTCCCAGTGATGGCACTCAGAGGATTGTGCAGACACGAACTTGGCATGGGACAAAGCATCATGACATAGTCCCCAATAAAGCCCAATAGGTAAATTAGTCTTGGCAGCAGGAAGAGCAGCAGGAGAAATAAGTGACTCATCATTTAGAATCCAAAAAAAGAAAATGGCACCAACAGATGGCAGGTGGTTTTGACACAACAGTCTTCACCCTGAAAGTACCTGGGATTCAGTAAACAGCCACCAAGGCCAGGGCAGTTCCTGCCAAAGAGATGGCCTGTGGACAAATGACTATAGGCCAAGAGTTACCATAGAGCCCCATATAAAATGCCTCACAGAGAAACGAAGTCCATTCCAACACAGAACGTTAAAGATGAGTGACAGAATGCCAGTATCACAAGTTTGCTTTTTATTGGCTATTTCAAATAAGTTTCTAATGTCAAATAATAAATTTCTAATTTTTATATTGAAGTTTTCATGACAAACTGAGATGAAAGAGTGCTTAGTTTCCAATCCTTTGGGGGCATATTTGGGATGCCATTTTGGTGTGTTTGTGTCATTCCTGGGCCTTGAACTCGGCCTGGGTACTGTCTCTAAGCTTTTGTGTTATTTTTGTGTTCAATGCTACCACTTGATCCACAGCTCCACTTCTGGCTTTTTTAGCTGCTTACTTGGAGAGAAGAGTCTCACAGAATTTCCCACCTGAGCTGGCTTCAAACCATGATACTCAGATCTCAGTCTCCTGAGTAGTTAAGATTAGTCATGAGCCACTGGTGCCCAGCTTTGGATGACATTTTTATGTGCTAAGAGGATGTGCTTTTCTATCTTCTAAACCATCATTAAGAAAACTAGTTTGCTTTGGCATGGGTTTTGAAGGCATCCTGGAATTAAGCAGGAATATCTGATTTCCTGGTCAAAGGCAATATACCACAGTGACACTGACAGTTCAGGAACTTCTTCATCTCACATCTAGCCAGACCCCAGCCGGCCTCTCTGAAAGTCACAGGGAGGTCCGAGCCACCGTGGGGAAGCTGGCAAAGTATAGCAGACTTTGGTGATTCAGTCCTCAACACGAAAGACAGCATCTCACGGTATAAATATAAATGAGGATGTTTTATTTTTTTGTCCACATTGGTGACATGCCATTTTCCTTTCTCAATTTTATCGGGAAAGGAAAGTTCCTACTAGCCTTCTCTGTCATTCCTCCATTCCTCTACATCCAAACAACGCAGGAACCAGCAGCCCTCCTGCACAGCCTGAGTGGAGGAACAAATCTCCAGGTGTTTCTGGGCACACCTAAATTCTACCCTAAGAGACTGAATAACAGATGTAACAAATGTCAGTGGGTAAAAAAAAAAAAATCAAAACTTATTCAGCTTGTCCTTGTCAGAAGGGGCACCAAGCTGCTGGGCTGAGTAGACTCTAGAGGCTGCCAACACCATCCTGGAAGACAGAAGTTGATTGATGGTGACTCAAGACAGGGTTGCAGTCATAGAAATCAAGAGAGGTGGGTAGATTCTGTATATATTCTCCTCTTTAGGGAAAAGGCAAAAAGGGGTATGGCTTGACTAGATGAGAAGTGCCCAAGTAGACCTGGCTTGAACAGTACTGCCAGTGTGGACAGTTTCAACAACACACTAGCCAACAGTTATGACAGCAGGAAAACATATGGCTGGTAGAGGGGCAAACACGGGCTGGCAGCAAATGTTCAAATGAAGGAAGTTAATTGTTTAGGAACAAAATGTATGGAGACAAAAATCAAGGCTAACTTGCTGCTTTCATTGAGAATCCAATACAACTAAAAAGGTCGCTGATTCATTCAGCATTTAGGTACAAGTTAAAATGAGTTACCATCTAACTCTAGGGATATGATGACAGGCCAAGGCTGCTGCTAAGATGTCCTTGTTCCAGTGAGAGAGTGATCATTTATCCCTCTCTCCTCCTTTTCTTCCATCCTCATTCAATGTATTTGAATCCAGCATCTGACTGGGGATGTTTTTTCTTGGGAAGATCTAGTGACCACAGGAATGATGGTCCCGGGGGCTTACTTTCATATTCACTTGTTCTTTATATTGAGGGGAGTGTGCTGTGGAGCCTTGGTACTTGTAGTGAGCAACAGAGCACTGTCCCTCTCTGCCATGTGTCCTTTGGAACAGGAGATATGAATGTCCTGGTGCTATCCTGGCTGTTGAGTACTCCTGATAGACAGCCCTGGGTCTTCCCAAGCCAAGCCCATGTTAACAGAAACCACCTACCACCGGCAGACAAATCCCAGAAGAATGACATCACTTCCTCCTTCCCAACTGGGAGGTCTAGCCAGAAAACATCTGCTGACACCTGGGTTTGTACCCAGCCCTGGGATGCAGTGATGCCAACCCAGAGATTGCCCTGAAGACCCTGGTGTCTAAACTCACAGAGACTCTGAAGGGGCTTCCTGTACCTAGACCTCAGCACCCCTGGCTCTTCTACTCTTAATTCACTTCTCAGTAAGGCCTTCATCATATTGAACATATCGAAGTCACCTGTAATAACATTAATTCAGCAAGTATAATTAAGTACCCACACAACAGGCACATGCTAGACTCACAGTGAATAGAACAGCTCCTCCCTCAAAGTTTTCATAGAAGTTACATTTAGTTGGGGGACCCAGAAAGCATACGATATACATACTATGGAATGCATAATGGGGAGGAAGCGGATAATGGAACACAGAATAGCTGAGAGGGATCAGAGGGTCTGGAGAGCTAGAGCAGGGGAAGGATGGCCAAGGAACATCCAAGTGAACGGGAGAAGAGAGGGCAGTCCACTGATGGCTACGTGTGGGGAAGAGCATTGCCACAGAAGGGATGCTAAGAGCTCAGGGATGGGGTTGGGGGTGGGGGGGATGTAATCTAGTCCAATAGAGTGAAGGCCAGTGGCCGGTGAGGGCGAAGCGTGGGAGGAGAGAGCTGTCGCAGAGAGGGACAGAGATTGGCATTGTCATCTGGTTACATGCTAAGCAGAGCACTAGGGCCCAATAACATGCTAATATGATGAAAAAAAGGCAACGGATGAAAGAGAGAAGAAGGGATGGGAGGAGAGGGAGGAAGGGGAGGAGAAGCCACCAGAAAAATTCAAGCCAAAGACCGAGACTAGTGAGCAGGTAGCTACAGAGATCCTAACAAGTGTTATCTTCTGGAAATATACTTTACTTAAAAAAAGTCACTCTATTATAAAAATAGTCTTAAAGTCAATGCTAGCCCATAATAAGCATAATCATCATACATTATTTTTTCCAGGCCATAAAGGCTCTCTTCATACAGAATCCATTATACCCTGCCTCCAAAACAAAATACATGTTGTTTCCGAAGGCAAAACTTGGAAAACAGAAGAGTGAAGAGGAAAAGGAAACCATAATCATTTTAGTTAGAGATAACAGTTTTTTAAATATCTTGGCATATATGGTTTTATCCTTAGAGATTAAATTTTTGTTGTACATCACTTTCTTGCCAATAGGCACACACAGGCATATTTTTAACATTTGTAATCCTAGCAAACAGTTTTATATTCTTTTCTCCCCCAAATTCCTACAGTCTTCATAATTATTTTAAGAGTGAGTAATATTTCAACATGTTGCAGTCCTGTAATTATTCTTTTCTCTTCCTTTTTATGGAACATTTCATATTTCCAATTTTTTAGCATGGACGTCAAAGTTAGTCTTCATTTATATAGGGTTTTTTTTTTTGTATCTTTTGAATGACTTCTTTAGGACAGATGTCTAGGAATAGGATTGAAATGTCATATGAAACATTTAAGGATTTTACTTTTCAAAAGATTGCAGGGCAAAGCAACAACAGTAGCACCTACTTTGAGATAAGTGCTTTTTATAACTGTCTCTTTTTATTGAAAATAAAAGTTAAATCTTTTCCAGGCACTGGTGGCTTATGCTTGTATGTAATCCTAGCTACTCAGAAGGCTGAGATGTGAGGACACAGTTCAAAGTCAGTCTGAGCAGGAAAATCCATGAGATTCTTATCTCCAATTAACTGCCAAAAAGCCAGAAGTGGAGCTGTGGTTCAAGTAGCAGAGTATTAGCCTTCAGTGAAAACACTGGGGGATAGTGTACACACTGAATTCAAGCCGCAATACCAGAACAAAACAAAACAACAACAAAAACTAAACTTTTCTTCCTTTCATGTCATGGATGGCTATTAAATATTCATATTTTACACATCTTGTTAATACTAAAAGAGAAAACTGAAGGTATGACTACTTTCTTATCATAACCAGGGATATTGTATTGTGATGGAGGCCAAGAAAATTAGGAACTGCTGGAGGCCAAGAGGGTAATTGCTTTGTACTTACTACTGGTAAACACTGTTCAAAAGATACATAGTCGGGGCTGGGAAGGTGGCTCAGTGGTAGAGTGCTTGCCTTGCATGCATGAGGCCCTGGGTTCAATTCCTTAGCACCACATAAGCAGAAAAAGCTGGAAGTGGTGCTGTGGCTCAAGTGGTAGGTCGCTGGCCTTGAGCTGAAGAGTTGAGGGACATCGCCCAGGCCCAGAGTTCAGGTCCCACGACCAGCAAAAAAAAAAAAAAAGATATATGGTCTTGAGCTACATGTATGCTGGATTTTATTTCAGTATTAGAAGAATGGGATTACAGATGGGTACTACCATGTCAGGTTTTGTATGTTGGATTTTAATGAATTCAATCTTACAGAATGTTTTCATTTGACCAACTAACTGGACACACACACACACACACACACACACACACACACACACACACACACACACACACACACACACACACACACACACACACACACACACACACACACACACACCAGCCATAGAACATAACAGGCCAGACTGCTTTCTGCTCTCAAAGAATTTCCTTCCAATCAAAGGGGGGGGGGGGGGGGGGAGGGGAAGCAGGGAAACCACGTGAAGAATGAAGAAATCGGCCTGGATGGTAAGTAGTCCTTTATCTCACCTGACAAAAACTTGAAACTAAGCCCAATGTGACAAACAATAATTCTATTCATCAGTGATAAGCCGTCTTTTATCTCAGGTCTGAGCATTCAGCTTCACAGGAGCCAAAGCCATTAACTTTCAGTCTGAGGACCACAGCTACCAAGCCACTGTCTTCTACTGCTTTTTAAAATGTGAATTTTAAAAAAAGAGTGGAGAGGGAATGTGAGAGGCAGATGAAGACAAAGGGCAATCTGAGAGTCCTGGAAATCAGTCTGCTCTGCAGAGAGTATTCGCCCCCATTGCCTCATATTCTAGAAAAGGGCCATTGGGGAGTTACCCCTGCTTGCTGCAAATGCTCCTGGACTTCATCCTTGCTCTTCTGATTATGCTACACTGCTCAAATCACTCCTGACCAGGCTGGCCAGCGAAAGGATTGGCTCCAAACTGTCTAGATTCTTCAATCTCATTTTCCAAGAAGTTCAAGATCTGAGCCACAGACTTTCTTGTCCAGAGGGAACAAATCAATGTAGACATGTAGGCAACCCAAGAGGCTGTCTTTCCATGTTCAGGAAGAGGAGCTGGAAGACCAGTATGAAAAATAGGGGTGGGGATGCAGCAGGCAGACAAGAGCTAGACTGCAAGCTGTGGGGGGAAAGGATGGTCACCAATAAACACGTGGTTTCTATAGGTGGAGAAAAGTAACACTTGACTTGTATAGCCAGAAATACAGACCAAATGGCTTTTTCATTCTAAGCCCATGTCCAATAGGTAAAATTTGTCTTTTACCAGGGAACTTTAAAAGGGGGTCTTATCAAGGCATCTGTGGCTCATATCTATAGTCCCAGCTATTCTAGAGGTAGAGATCAAGAGGATGAAGTTCAAGTCCAGTCCAAGTAAAACCAATAGCTGGGCACAGTGGTGTGTATCTGTCACCCCAGCGACTTGTGAGGCTTAAATTTAAAAAAAAAAAAAAAAAAGAACAAGAAGGGCTGGAGACATAGCTCAAAGGATAGAGCGGCTGTCTAGCAAACTAGAGGCCATTTCATTTCCAAATACTAGAAAGAATTACAAAAAGGCAAGGGGTGAAGGGATTGTCTCAGACTCCAAAAGACACTGGAAAGTTTCTACTAGGTCTGTCTGTTTAACTCTGAATTAAAATAGCCAAGCCCGGACCCTTGATACCATTCTTTTAGAAACACCCGAGGGATCACTAAAGATCAGCCAGGCTAAGAACTGGACTACTCTCGGTCACTTTAAGGTCACCTCTGAGAGCCATGATTCTTTTCCTCTTACCTTCCGGACCTGCCTAGGACTTCTGCCTCCCCATGGTCAGCCTCCACCCTCCCTGGTAGTCTTTCCCTTCCCATGTCAACAACTCCTCCAAGCTTTTTATAAAGGAAATACTCTTCTGTGGAATAGAAAGGGAGTGGGAATCCCACGTTCAATGTCTGGAATGGGTCACACTTTCTGCAAGCCTCAGTTTTCCTCACCACAAACAGAAACAATTGCTTCCCTTCGGGAAGGCGAGATAGTTATGTGTGGGGATGTTTTGGCATCTGTAAAAATATGTATGCATGCTCGCCTTTATTTTAGTAACTATCTATCTTATATTGTGTCATTTCTCCCCTTCACTTGCTCTGTAGATAGCAGCTGAGCCTCTGCTTTGTGTGCCAGTGCTGGGGTGGAATTGGGGGGAGGGGGCGTGCATACAGAAATGAAGACAGCTGAAGATGGGCTTGCTGTTCTCAAGAAGCTCCTTGCTCAAGAAGGCAGAGGACACACAGAAAGCGGAATGCTCCATCATGGATTGGCATAACTGTCTTTTCCTCACTGAGCATGTCTAGTGCTCAAACTGCACGTGACAGGTGCCCAGTAAATGGAATGAGTAAACCAATTGCATGGTGGATTAGAATAACAGATCTGAGGATAATGGTGGTTGGGCAGGGAGGGTGGGGGGAGTAGGCACAGAGATACAAGGGTTCAAGAGAGAGCCAGCCAAGGGAAAAGCTACATCTGAGAACCAGGACACAGATGGCCTCTCCCACAAGGCTATTACACCCTTCAGTGCCAGCCTATGATCAAGTCATTGTTCAGCCCTCCTGGTGCCTAGCAGTGGACTCAGGCATGGTTGGTGCCAACCTCAGACCCAATAAAATGGTTAAAGATCCTGCTTTCCAAAGTGCAAGGCAGAGCTCAGCATCACAGGCATGAAACTAACTTAGGTGACCTGGGTCAGCCAAGCCCTTCAGCAGGTTCACAGCGACATGGCCCTGAAGAGCTTGGCATGGTTTCAAAGCTCCTTGCAGTGCTCCGTGTGGAGCTGGCAAACAGAGATTAATTCAGCCCATCTGCTGCGATCCTTCTGCACATATTTCAGGGCAGGCCTCTCATTACCCTAATAGAGATAATAGATTCTTCCCAGCAAGGAGTTGTACACACAGGTAGGTTCCTGTTCTCTAACTGCTTTACACTTTCATGAGAACAGAAGCCCAGTGAGCAGGGGAAACAGGGCCCTCTCTGTAATCAATGACTCATGCTCAGGTCCCCTGAGAGGCCATATTGCCAAATGAAAACACTGGGACCTAGGCTCAGGGACTAGACCTGGGGCAGAACTATCATCGCACTGCAGACGCTGGGTAAACACATTTTGGGAGTACTGCTCTGAGCTCTGTCATTGGATCTACCCCAAAAGAGAAATGGAACCTTATCACAAGGATAGCTTATGTGTTTCCCAGCTGATGAGGATGGAAGCCAGGCAATCAGGGCCCTTTCCACTCCACGACTCCACAGCCCACTGCGACTGTGGAATCTCCCTGGCCTGTAACTGAAGCTTTTGTTAAACTCAAGCACATCCTTAGAATTTTATGCACAAAAATGCTCTGACATGGCCCGCTACCCAGCCTGTCTGGGACCAGGTTTCTGCACCTTTTACACCTGGGGCCAGGTGAGCAAGAGAGGCTCATAGATACTCTAACCACATTCTAGAACTTCCAGCAATTGGACAACATCTCATCTCCCCACCTCACCCCTTTTTATTGATACTTTGCCTATACCCAAGATAGGTGCTCTGCAAACAGTTGTTGGAGACATAACTGCACCATGGCAGTGTGGAGCCCACTGCTACCAAGCATCTGTGGGTAGAGCTTTTGGCCGGCAATAGAAAGAGGAGGAAAGGCCCAAGGCCTCAGGGTTCTGGCATGACCTTGCATCAAATGGCCACAACAGGCAATAGCTACTTCCATAGAACCTGGACTGGATTTCTAGCCGAACTGAGGACAGAGAATGGAACTAATGGTGTGTGGCTATCTCTCAGGAACTGTATAAATGGAATCTTGTTTATCTTCAAGGTGTTCTTTGGAGGCAGAGGTCTTACCTCCAGTTTGTAGATGAGGAAGTAGAGGTCTGCAGAGTCATACAACCACTAGTAGTCTCTGATGCAAAACCCTGCTCAGTGCCTACAGCAGGGCAGAGGTGGCAAAGAATAAGGAGGGCCATTTTACAACAGTGGGACAGAGGGGCAGCAGCATCAGTGCCACGGGTGTGAGAAAACCTGGGGGTGACTAGGAGGCCCTGGGCTCCCACCTCTGGCTGAGAACCCTGCTGCAGCATTCAGAGGACATTTCAGTTCCAAGTCTTTGTGTGCTTCTCTATTGGACTATTACAAAAATAATGAGCCTCTTAACGGTGTTTACCAGCTCCTAATAATCAATTACACAATCCTCATGGGTTAAACGATTCAGAATGAGTCTTTGAAGGCGGCTGAAACAGACAGCAGATGACAGATCTTGAGGAGGGTTTTTCAAGGCCAGGCCACACTGCCCGGCAGGAGCTGAGCCTGCGCAGCCCCACAGCAGTGTGGGGCAAGGCCCAGGTTCTCAAATGGCAGGAGACACTCTGGCCCTCACTGGGCAGGGGCTTCTGCTCACAGAAGAGTAGAGATGGAGGTAAGGAGGATGAAGGGCAGCCGACCCCCCTGGGTCTCCCTCAGAGCTAGAGAGCACAGGGGAATAGGGAATGGCAACTCCCAAACTGCCTCCCACCTGCCCAACTGGATTGTATTTCTCAGGCCACAGACAAAAAAATGAAATTCTTGTATGTGTGTGCATGCGGGTGCATGCATGTGGGTGCAGGCATGTAAGTGCACACCAGTACTAGAGCTTGAACTCAGATTCTAGGTACTGTCCCTTGGCTTTTGTTTTTGCTCCAGGCTGGTGCCTTCTAGCTTTTTGCTAGTTAACTAGAGATAAGACTCTCACAGACTTTCCTGCCTTGGCTGGCTTTGAATAATGATCCTCAAATCTCAGTTTCCTCAATACTAAGATTACAGGCATGAGCCACTGGCACCCTGCAAAAATAAAATTCTTTTATCCATCAAGTCAGACCTTTAGAAACACTTGCTGGGAAACAGGGCATTACATGTGGAGCTCCAGTCAATAAAGACTAAATGTTCATTGCCCTCAAGCTGCAGACTAGGCCTAGGAGATTCAGATCTGCCCTGGAGCTCAGTGTTTGTATCAGAGCTGTGGCTAAGTACCTAAAGTACCCTCAAGGTTTCAGTAGGAAGCTACCAGGGTTGGGGGAGTGTCACCTGCAGCTGAGTCCTAACACGAAGCAGGAGTTTCCCAGGCAGCATGAAGAACAGGCACTAAGCTTGGAGGCAGGAAAGGCCTTCCTGGACAGCATTAGATGAGATGCTCGGGACTCTGAAGGTCATGCTGAGGTGGGTAGACTTGACTGTGGAGATGAAGGGAGCTGGCCGAAATTATTAAACACAGGCATATCATGGCCCACATCCGAATTTGGTCTTTCTTGTCTGGAGGTCACATGATGGGTGGGGGAAGGTGAGACTGACTGGATGTGGTGGAGGGGTGGCGTGGGGGAGAAAGGTACAGAGAGAGCTGAAGCCGAGGCTGCTGTGCCACAGGCCTGGTCTCAGTCACGCCCGCTAGGCAACTAGCACAGCGCCTCCTACAGGACACCCCGGAACTTCTGCATCAGCAGCCCAGCGGGAGAATGCTGGCACTGCTACCTTAGCACAAGCAGACTGTCAGCCCCCTGGGAAATGGATGGCTCAGCCCTTAGGAGACAAGCTCTCCTCCAGAGCTGACCTTCTGCAGTGATCAGAAAGTTAACAGTTTGGCCTGACTCTGCCTGCGTTTCTGGGCTCGTGTCACGGCATGCATTTCCTCCCCTAGTGATGTATTAGAACACAGAGCAGCAAAGTCCCCCATTGCTGGCTGGGCAGCGGGCACTGAGCCAGGAGCTTTCTTGTGACTGTACAACAGCATTAGTGGTGGATCTAGAAGGACCAGAAGGACCCGAAGGGAGGGACAACTGAGAAGCACTAGAACCCTGATTCAGTAGTTGGCACTCCTTGAAACCAGAGGGCCTGGAGAAACACCATGTAAGGGGGGGGGGGTGGCCCTCCCCAACCCATCAGAAATCGGGAATGTTATTTTAAATGCTTTTGGTACATGTGCTTTGTCTACCAGAAATGTCTATTGAATATTTGCCTTACTTTTTTTTTCACTGCTCCTCATTAATTGATGAGGTGGCTTTTCTTTGAGGATCCCTGTGTCTACCCAGCCTGGGGAATGGCTCTCACATTTAATGAGGTGGTCTGTAGCTTTTGCAATGTGCTCATTAGTCACACTTCTCAGTTCCTGGTTTAGAAAAGACATTGAACTCCTGCAGACACACAATGAGTTCCTTCACCCCTAGCATTTGCCCCTCTGTAATGAGGCCTAGAGGATACCTTGAAAGTAGACTTGTGTCAAGAATTTATTGCGTGGAACAATTTTTGGGGGTGGGGGCGGGAGCTAAGGGGTAAGGGCAGGGTGAGCTACAGCTGGGCCCGGCTGGTCAGACATGAATCAAGGCGGGATTCTCTGTAATTCACTCAGGAAGATGACTCAACTGGCAAATGACGACTTTTGCAAATGTTCTCATGGACCATTTTGAGAAATGGGATATGATTTGCTGTGAGCAGGTGTTTTTCATGGACAGAAGTTTGTACACTTAAGCAGGGGATGATAAGTCTCTGTTCCTTTATGTAAAAACCAGCAGGCAGACCCCAGCACTTCTAGAACTTTATGCCAGGAAAAGTACCCCAGTGGCTGCAGAAAGGACCTGGGGGAAAATCCACTATTATGCCCATAGAATCCAGAAGCTAAGCCGGGCGCTGGTGGCTCACGCCTGTAATCCTAGCTACTCAGGAGGCTGAGATCTGAGGATCGCGGTTCAAAGCCAGCCCAGGCAAGAAAGACCATGAGACTCCTATCTCCAATAAACCACCAGAAAACCGGAAGTGGCGCTGTAGCTCAAGTGGTAGAGCGCTCGCCTTGAGCTGAAGAGCTGAGGGACAGCGCCCAGGCCCAGAGTTCAAGCCCCACGACCGACAAAAAAAAAAAAAAGAATCCAGAATCTAAACTCTGTGACCAAGAAAGATAATCCTTGGGTGCCCAAATACACCCCAGTGCTGACCCAAGAAGGGAACCCAAGAAGGCTTCCAACTGGCAGCTTGTATCCCTGGGGAGCCATGCGTGTTTAGGAGACACAAAGTCACCTTGAGGCCAAGTGAAGAATTACATAGACTAAATGTCTGCCAGGGTCCTGTGCCTCCAGCCTCTCAGAGAAGGTGGCATCTAGCAGGCCAAGTGCCTCTATGAAATAGTGCTTCAGAACCAACCTCCTAAGACTTACTATGAAGCCCGTACATCTTCCAGAGTAATGTTGGCTGCTCGACCCCAGGAATTTGTTTCCATAACAACTGCCCCATCTGTCCAGGGCTGGGTGAGAGGACAACATAAACACACCACTGCATGGGAAGGAGCCACAAACTAGTGTTCAGAGCCCCTGTTGAGTCTTGGCTGTCGTGCACAAGTTCAGAGAATACTAGCCCCCTTGAGCCTCAATTTCCTTATCTCCAAGGCACAGATGTTAACACTTCCCCCAGAAGGACAGAGGAGTAAAGAGAGAGAATAAAGGTGAGAAAACTTCAGAGCCTGCCCAGAGCCAAGTGAAGACACTGAAGGTCACAGTGTTCTTACTCATCTGAGACCTCACCTGCTCACCAAAAGGCCTGTGGAACTAGATTTCACAACCAACCAGCTCTAACCCCAAGATCTCCTTTTCTCTGACTAAATCTCTGCCAAAGAGCCCTGAATGCATAGATATGGACTCTCAAAACAAAAACAAAAACATATCAAATGTAGAAAACAAAGAATCTAGCATGGCAGTGCCTAAAGTCCTGTTACAGATGGAGGCATGTGACACTAGCATACCACCTGGAAGCCAGCCCATGAAGCAGGAACTAGCCTCCTCTCCGGGTCAGCAACCAGAAGGTCAAAGTTAGAAGGGTTCAGTCAGCTGGTTTGGTGTTTGTCTTGGGGGTGGAGTGAGAGGGCAAAGCCAGCCGTCTCAGAAAGCAAGGGGAGTTGCAGGACAACCAGGTGGTCATCTGCCCAAATATAGAAAACAAACCTTTACCTAGATTTTACTTCCAAAAGACAGCCACATTTTGCACCTGTAAAACTATTTCCTGACTGAGAGCTGACCTACATTGCTATGCCTGTCCACACTGGTAATTGTCTACCACAGGGTGCCTGTTCTCTGGCCATAGTTCTTTTCTCTGGGTTTTCAGGCTGTTAATTGGTTTCCAGGGGTTCTGTTGTACCAACTAGACTGACCCGTTCCTTGTGATCTGTCTATGGCTTCCTTGAGCATGCTCAAGAGGGAAGACACTCCCCCAAAGGCATCCAGCGGCCCCAAGGAGGCATCCTACCCACAAAAGCCACCCTAAAGAAAGAGTCATTTAGCTGTTCTTAGTACAACATTTGTGAGCCCATACAGATGGGGAAGAGAAGATCTTCAGGAACTAGAGGGGAAGGCAGGTGGGTGAGCCCCAGTGGAGAGGGCTCTCCCTTCTTTCTTAAGAGCAAAGAATCATCCAAGCAGAAGAGAATGGTGAAGATAGAGAGAGCATTGCTTGAATGTCTCACTTAAGACGACGCAGGAGAGTTCTCTGCTCTCCACTGAGAAGCCAATGACTCTATAGTATATACGGCAATGGGGGAAGGTCTTAGCGGAGAGGCCTTCCCTTTGACGGGGTCCAGCCTCTTCATCAATGTCTGGATGGGGTCAGACTTCCCGATTCCCCTGCCCAGGTGGTCTC
Organism: Dipodomys spectabilis; assembly: GCF_019054845.1. Taxonomy (NCBI): domain Eukaryota; kingdom Metazoa; phylum Chordata; class Mammalia; order Rodentia; family Heteromyidae; genus Dipodomys; species Dipodomys spectabilis. The sequence goes on from NW_024870795.1 coordinate 1,155,075, forward strand.
CACTCATGACACAAATGATGGTGTGACCTCTACAGCACCATGTGAGCAGGGATCTTTTTAAAATTGATTTTCTCCATGTGATATCCCAAGTGCCTCAGAAAGCAGCTGGCACATAGAAAGAGCTAAATAAATATGGTCTAGGGAGAAAATGAATGCTCCTTTTACCCTTCCTTCCACTTTAAGGCACAGTAGATGTGAGGTATGTTCAGGAGATCTTGGGGCTCTGGTCTGCACCTGTTCTCCAGGGCTTCTCTTACAGGCCAATCACAGTTTGGATTTCACACTGTGGGGAGGGGAGCTGCTCATCACAGCTCAGGTTGTACCAATGTAGGGATGGGGGTGGGGGAAGGTCAAGGCCAACCAATGTGCACGGATAATGCCCACCCCTAGCCTCAAGATCCAGACCAGGGTGGAAGGAAGAAGGACTCCTGGAGGTATGGCTGGGGAGGGAGAGCTAGGTCAGGACAGTGAGTAATACAAGCAGGAGGCCTTCCAGAATGGAGAGGAAAAAGGCTTGTCAGAGAGTTCTTCTGATGAGTGATCACAGAGATTTCAGGACATGGTGGCTTTTCTGATTCACCGCCAGATACCACTGTGATGCATTTGGTGCCAAACCTCTGGTTAGACATGAAGCCTCATTATACAGCCTCTGTGGGGCAATGGGGTCAGCACCCTGATGATATTCTTCATAACTTCTTTGCCGGGATGTGTGTGGACATCTACATTTCAACCCACTCCTGGACACTGTTATAAAACTCACTTTTGACCAAGAGTACCAAGGAGAGTAGATTTCAGAGAGTGGGCAGTAAGTGTGGACAGGTGGTAGAAGCAAGTACAACAAAACCTGCCTGGGTAGGCTTTCTATCTGGAGGCTCTTGGCAGCAGGTTCTGTTGTCTGAAGAACGTAGAGAACATTTTGCTGGGGGCAAACCAGGCCGTGTGAGGCTGTACTGTGACTCAGCCAGGGCTTCAAGCACTAAAGGTTTTGCCCAGTTTTGGCCAGTTTAAGACATTCCAGCCCACAAACGTTCCTGAGTCAGATTCTCCAGGACAGAAAAGCTAAGGGTATTAAAAGTTCTCTGAATTCTAATCAGCTTTTTATTCTGATTTTTTTAAAGGATGGACAGACAGACTGGCAAATAGATGGACGGACTGATGGATAGACAGACAGACAGATAGATAGATATCGTGTTACTGAGGATGTCAGACAAGTGTTCTACCACTAAACCACATCCTCAGCTCTGAAACTTTTTTCAGGTACTAAGAATCAAATCCAGGGCCTCATACATGCTAGACAAGTGCTCTACCACTGAGTTTTGCACCCCTATCCGAATCAGTTTTTTGTTGTTGTTGTTGGTCGTGGGGCTTGAATTTTGGGCTTGGGTGCTGTCCCTGCGCTCTTCAGCTCAGGGCAAGTGCTCTACAGGTTGAACCACAGTGCCACTTCTGGTTTTCTATTGGTTAATTGGAGATAAGAGTCTCATGGACTTTCCAGCCCAGGCTGGCTTTGAACCGTGATCCTCAGATCTCAGCCCCCTGAGTAGCTAGGATTACAGGCATAAGCTGCCGGTGCCCAGCTCCTGATCAGTTTAAAAAATAAAATAAAATAAAAGGATTTTATAGCTTTAGGCTCTGTAAGCAATCTCTGCAAAGATTGGGATGACATTCTGGGAGTCCTGGGCAGGCTAGGCCTCTGAAGGAAGAGACTATAGCTGAGAAATTCTTTGCTGTTTACAAATACCCTCAAGAAACTAGTCTAAAACATGTCCCAAAGCACAGTCATATGTTGGAGCCAGCGTTGTAGATTTTGCTTTGAAGGAATGAACAAGGTACTGGCTCACCTTTCCCTGCACTGACACTGAATAATGCAGTGTGCAGTCTCCTTCCCAATTGCAGATAATCATCTACTCAGCGCCAGGCCTTTCAGCCACAGATTGCTGAAAAGTTCCAGTGCTGAGCAGTTCCTTGTGGTAGTTTAATCAAGGCCATGCTGTCTCCAGAGAGCAGCAAACAGGGGTGCTGTCTCCACTCCTTCCCTGTGATCTGGACAGCTATGCGCTTGGGAATCAGGAACTCGGAGTTGCAGGGGTTTCCAAGCAGTAGGAGAAGGTAGGACTGACCCTAGAGGCTTCAAGTTTTCTGTAAGCAGGGCTGTCTGCCCACCGCTCTTTCCTTTCTTGCCCTTAGACACAGATAGACCTCAGTGATGACTATTGGTCCCTAACCCAAGCCTCTCACATAGGTTCATCTTCCTAGAGCCTCTTGGCAGGTGATACACAGTAGAGAACTCTGCACCCATCACCCAGAGCCAAGCCAAGACAACTCTATAGACTAGTAGTAGACTGATTCTTCCTCCCCTTCCCCTCTCTCCCTCTCTCTTCCCTTTACCTCCTCCCCCTCCCCCTCCCCCTCCCCTCCCCCTCCCCCTCCTCCTCTTCCTTCTCCTTCTCCTTCTTCTTCATACTGAGGTATGAACTCTGGGCCTCATATTTGCTAGGCAAGCATTCTTCCTTTGGGCCTCTAGCCCTTGTATGCTTTAATTGCTTTTCATATAGGGTCTCCTGCTTTTTCCCCCCAAGACCAGCTGCAGACCAAATCTTTCTTCCTCCACTCCCCTCTCCCACCACACACCAAGGATGAGAGGTGCTCGCAGCATGCCTAGCTTGTTCTATACAGTGGGAGGTCTTGCCTCGGCTGGCCCCATACCACAAGCCTCCCTATCTCCACCTCCTGAGTGAGAGGGATTACAGTCATAAGCTACTGTGCCTGGCTTCCATCTCTTCTTTAGCCATCAAACCAAGAATATGCCCATGTCTATCGCAGCAAAGAGCTAAAGTGGTACTCAACCAAAATCAGAAAGCTTTCACCTCATGTTTACTGTAGAATAATGGTATCAAGAATGCGGAACCTAAACTCAGATCATGAAGGTGTATAGTGTCAGGGCCTCTGGCTGCATGATATTCAGGAAATTCATTTCCTTCTCTGGGTTTGTGTGGGGATCAGTCCACTTCAATGGCTTCCCACTAATTAAAAAACCTGCAAAAACAAAAGAGCAACGAGGCTGTTTTCCTTCTTTCCACTAGATGGCACTGTGTCTCCAACTGCAGCCTCCGGGGCCCAGAATAGTTCCTGCCAGTGTTCTCTGGTTCCACTTGGCCAAGCACAGGGCAGGTAGGGAGAGGGCGGCCGCTCTGCCAGGACCAGAACAAGATGGTACGATCAGGTTCTGCAGGTCAAATCGGGGCAGACCAGGAAATGATCAGGAGCTTAAATTTCCAACAGAAATTTGATTTTAAAAGGGCAAATCTTAGTTAAGAACAGATAGGCAAGTCCCTGGAGGCAGGCCTCAGACTTGGGTACTTCACTGGAACCAGAGGCTGGAGAACACTGGGGCGGGTCAGGCTGGGTCTCCACTTGCAGCTCTACTTTCCAGGTTGGCCTCTTGGAAGCAAAGACTCTGAAGCATGAGAAGGCACCCACCGTGGAGCCCTCCCCCTCCCCCCGCCCCACCTCTCCCCAGCCGAATCTACCACGTGTCCTCAAGGGGTGACAGCTCTCATCATTGTGACTGTCATCTTCCCTCATCTCTCCACAAGTTGAACATGACAAAACCCTTTTAGCTACTGTCTCCATATTGATATTATCTTTTATTATTATTATTATTTTGTAGGTACTGGGGTACTGGGGCTGGAACTTGGAGTATAGTGCTCTCACTTGCCTCTTTCCTCAAGGCTGGCATTCTACCACTTGAGCCATATTTCCATTTCTAGCTTTTTGCTGGTTAACTGCACAAAGGAATCTCATGAACTACCATCCTCAGATGTCAGCCTTCTGAAGAGCTAAGATTATAGACAGGAGCCCCAGCATCCAGCTCAATTTCATTTTATTTTTTAAAATGTGGAACACTCCATGGATTTACATGTCATCCTTGCGCAGGGGTCATGCTAATCTTCTCTGCATCGTTTCAATTTTAGTACATGTGCTGCTGAAGCGAACATTCAATTTTATTTTTTAAGAGAAGGCCAAATAGTTCATAATAATAAATGTTCCAGTATAACCATGTTGTAAAATGCAGTCACTTACCCCCTTTGGGGGGGATATTTGAAATAATTCAGTATTATTTAAAAACATTCTTTTATGGGGGTAGGTGGGGAAGAAATTGAACTAAATATATCTAAATCCACATTAATTTTTTTCTGTATAGATGGGTAATTATTAGCACATGAGGAATAAGCAGGAAGATGGTTTGGCTTGTGGCCTTTGTGTGTTATGGTTAATTTTTTTCCTTGCTAAAGTCAGAGTGCTCTCAGTTTTGCTCTGATGTTTGAAAAATATCAATAGCAAATCCCTAATGACCAGGACATATTGATTTGTAAAATTCTTTCTGTATTCCCCTAAAGCTCTTTTCCAAAGGTCAGATGCACTGACTGTTATTTTCATCATTCCCTTTCTGAATCTCACCATTGATGCTTTCCACTTAATTTTTTTAAACTTTTTTTTATTGTGAAAATACCATACAGAGGAGTTACAATTACATGTGCAAGATAATGAGTACATTTCTTATCAAGCATTGTAGCCTCCTCCTTTGTTTCCCCTTCCCATCCCTTCCCATCCTCCCCCACCCCTCCATCCACTTGATTTTTTTAAATTAATGTTCTTCCTTCTCTAAAGTGAGGACGATATCATGTTGAAAAAAGTCTCATAGTTAATAAACTTACTACCATAAAGTAACTACATTCACCACACATATTCCCCTCTGGATGCTGGCCTGCGAGACAATTATTTTGACATAATCATAGAGTACATTTTATTTGACAGAGTATTTCTTTTTATTAAAGACCTGCCAAAATTTTATCCAATATCTAGCTGACAGAGCTTTCCATGCCAAAACTGTCAATACTTAATCAAAGATGCTTCAGAACAAGGCTCAGTTAAAAGCTAAAGTGATAATGCATGATTACATTACCCAATGTGACCTACTTCATTCTCAGAAATAGTGAAGTGCTGTGGGTTCTAACTAGTAGAAATGGTCTATGAGGCCTGTACACACAGGATTCACTGACCTTCACCTGGGGCTCTCTGTTCCTGGTCCCTCCTGTGCTTTCTGGGTAACTCTACTTAGTACTTTCAGAGTTCTATTCTGGGTAACTCTACTTAGTACTTTCAGAGTTCTATTCTGCACAGCCTCTAGTTTACGACCTGTGTGGTGACACTGGCCATGTCTCCTTGCCTTTCCATCCTGGCCCATGGTTTAGCACAGCACTTTATAGTGGATAGTGTAATCAGTAAGAGACTGTCAGACAATGGGCTGCTACTAGTGACAAAATTGGCCTTCTTGGGCTGGGGGAATAGCTGGGTGGGAGAACACTTGCTTAGCATATGCAAAGCCCTGGGTTTGATCCCCAGCACCGGGATAGGGCTGGGAGAAGACTGGATAGGAAAGGATAAGGTAGGATAGGATAGGATAGGATAGGAAAAGGAAGGAAGGAAGGAAGGAAGGAAGGAAGGAAGGAAGGAAGGAAGGAAGGAAGGAAGGAAGGGACATTCCTGGATAGGAAGAGAAAGCCTGTGTCAAAAATAACAGGCAAGACAGTTTGGCTGAAGGCCTAGTTCAATGGTAAGAGTTCCTGTTGAGCAAGTTCAAGGCCCAGAGTTCAAAACCTCTGTACCACCAAAAGAAGGGAAGGAAGGAAGGAAGGGAGGGAGGGAGGGAGGGAGAGAGGGAGAGAGAGAGGGAGGGAAGGAGGGAGGGAGGGAGGGAGAGAAGGAGGGAGGGAGGAAGGGAGAAGGAGAGAGGGGAGAGAGAGAAAGAAAGAAAGAAAGAATGAGGAAGGAAGGAAAGAAAGAAAGAGAAAGAAAGAAAGAGGGAAAGGAGAAAGAGAAGGAAGAAGGAAGGGAGGGAGAGAGAAGAAGAGCAAAGAAGGAAGAGAGACAGGAGGCAAGGAGAGGGGGGAGGTGGGAAGGGAGGGAGGAAGGTGTGAAAGGAGAGGGGAAGGAAAGGAAGACAAAGGGAAGGAAGAAGGGAAGGAAGACAGAAAGGGTCTCCTTGGGGGAAAAAAGAAGGTAAGAAATAAACAGGAGCTGTCTCTCAGTTCCCCATGTTAAGGAAGAAGTCACTCTTCCTTAATATCCAAGCTTTTGCTTTCTGACTCCCACCTGGCAAAGAAGAAATGGCATGACCGCTGTATCCTCCAGGTTAGTGCACACCACTGACATCTGCAAACTCAGTGACACTCTTCGCCGGTCAATGCACATCTAGCAAATCCAGAACAGCTCCTCTGCTGGGGGCGGGGTGCTGCCTGCCCACTCCCCTACACCCCCACACACACTCACCAGCCAGATGGCTGCAGAGCCCTCCCCAGGAGGGTCAGAGCACTGTCAGTTATTACCATACAGCAACAGAGATATGCAGGGTCACTCCACTTCCCTTGGCTCTACAAAGAGGTTCAGAAATCACTTTACAGCACCACAGTGCTTGCACGGAACAAGTCAAGGTTGGTGTTCATGTTTAATTAAAACAAATGCAAAATAAACTACTGCTGTGTCCCTAGGTTTTGCTAACAGCAGCCTCACAGATACCCATAATGAGACATGGCAGGCCAGTAATTAAAATGTAGACTTGGTTTTCATGTCGTTACCAGGTAAGAACGGGCATGACTTGCGAAAATACTTAGGGAATGAGGGTAATTACTCGAGACTTCTCCGCAAGGTTCTATTAAAGCATTCCACCCAAACCCAGATGCCAGGACAAAAGAGCTACCTTTTTAATAATACTTCATCACATCATCATCTATTTATACCCCACCTTGACTCAGAAGGGATCTGAGGTAGCCAACCAGAGCAAGAAGAATAGAAATAGCTGCCATTGGTGAGCAACTTCCATGTCAGGCACTGCTTGTCAGGCATTTCTTTTGTATTGCCTGCAATTTTATGGAAATCCCGCCAGAAGAGAGAGCATGAGGGAGATAAAAGTGCAGAGTCTGGGCTGGGAAGGTGGCTCAGTGGTAGAGTGCTGGCCTCGCACGCATGAGGCCCTGGGTTCGATTCCTCAGTACCATGTAAACAGAAAAAGCAGCAAGTGGCACTGTGGCTCGTGGTAAAAGTGCTAGTCTTGAGCTGAAGAGCTGAGGGACAGTGCTCAGAACCAGAGTTCAGGCCCCACAACCAGCAGGGGGAAAAGTGCAGAATCTGAGAATTCAGGCCCTAAAATGAGGTTACTTGGTTTCTATCCAGTGCCTATGGCTTCCCAGCTATAAGACACTGACAGGTTATCTAACCTTCCAACACGCCGTGGGCCATCTGTGAAATAATCTCCATGTCCTCAGCCCCATCAGGCTGAGATTTAATGGGAGCATTGAAGTATGAAGAACAGTGTCTCACACGTAGGAAGGGTTCCACGGATGTTATAAGGTAGCAGAGATCAGCTGGTAGCCTCAGGCATGTTCCCAATCTTCCAATCCCCTTGCAGCTGGGCAAAGCCACATGATTAACTCAAGTCAATGAAATGTTACTGAGATGACATGTGTTATTGTGGTTGTTGTTTCCTGGATACAACTTTTAGGTCAGTGCATGATGTTTTGTTTTTTTTTTTTATTGTGTCCCCACGTGAGAGGCCTTAGATGGCATGTGTTGACATGGGGCAATACTAGATGGGAGACACGTAGTCCAAAGCTACAGATGGACAGAGGAGAGCTCAGGGGATATACATTCTTTACATCAAGCTAGTGGGGGAATTTCCATTCAAACTTCCTGGCTATGTGGCACCATCCCCTTAATACTTGCCTGTTTGTGAAGCCCTGCACACACATAGGGGTAAAAAGAAATCAGCCTTGCCGGGCGCTGGTGGCTCACGCCTGTAATCCTAGCTACTCAGGAGGCTGAGATCTGAGGATCGCGGTCCAAAGCCAGCCCGGGCAGGAGAGACCGTGAGACTCCTATCTCCAATAAAACCACCAGAAAACCGGAAGTGGCGCTGTAGTTCAAGTGGTAGAGCGCTCGCCTTGAGCTGAAGAGCTGAGGGACAGCGCCCAAGCCCAGAGTTCAAGCCCCACGACTGACCCCCAAAAAAAAAAATCAGCCTTGGTGAAGCACTCATTAAGATATCAGAGATGATAACTGCTGGGGAACACACAGATTGCCACCTCTGAATGTGGACCGAAGCCACCATGGAGAACAGCATCAGGAAAATGGGGAGGGGAGAAGCTTGGAATTCTTTGATCACCTGAAAAAGAGTGAGCCCTAAATCCTACGTTTGAAAGACATCAGAAGGCCTGGTACACCAGAGCCAGCAAGTGCATGGGAATCCAGGAAAGAGGACTGGCAGGTTCACGGAAGGGGGTTGAGGATGGTCTGCTAGAGCAGCCCAGGGCCAGCTGGTCAGCCAGGGAATACAGCCAGCAGAGGCAGGCCCACTCAGCCCTGTCTCAGTCTGATGGGCATGACTTGTGCTACTTCAGGGTCTCCTTTCCCTTCCCTGAAGGTCTTAGCATAATTAATGCTATATATTAAACTAGAAATCTCCTTTAGAACACCCTCCACCCCAGCAACGAGGCATAGAAATTCGCTTTTCAAACATCAGGCTAGCACATGGTTTGACTGTGTCCACTTCATGAGGCAGCTGATGATACAGTATCCTCAATCTTAACTGTCTCTGCTTTGAGGGATGAGGAACGAAGCCACCCCTTCCTCACCTGGTCCCTATACATCTTAAAATTGTCACAAAGGCAAAGTGCAGGGTTCACACACACACGCCTTTTCCCATAAAATCGTACAATTCCTGCTGCCTACCACATAAGGAAGGTATAAAAATGAGCTCAGGTGCAATAAAATGCTTTAGAAACCTCCTACAATGTGTTATGTAAGTGCTAAACATTAATTTCCAACAGCTGCCACTCAAAAACAAAACCCTAATTTAAAGGTTCTACCTCCGTTGCCTTCAAAACCTATGAGATTTTTGTCTTTGCTTTTGTAGGCCATGGGGCTTGAACTCTGGGCTTGGGCGCTGCCCCTCAGCTCTTCAGCTCAAGGCGAGCACTCTACGCTTGAGCCACAGTGCCACTTCCTTGTCTTTGCTTTTGCTAAATAACACTTGTGCAGAAATTGAAGTCATTCGTATGTACTGTGGAAAAATAGAAAATATCAGGAATATAAAGAAGAAAACAAAAATCATCATCCCACACCAAAGTGATAACTTTGGTACACTTATCACCATAGTCATTCACCTTTCATCTTTTCATCTCTATATCTTTATATATATACATATATATTAGATAGATAGATAGAGAGATAGATTGATTGATTGATTGAAGTCAGGATCAGGCTCCACACACAAACTGATGTCTTACTTTTATATTACATCATAAACATTTTCTTACATTTTCCACTAAAAACTGCTCACAAATATAATTTTAATGGCTACATACAACTCCTTTTCTGGTGATGTGCTTTGATCTCAATCATGTCCTCATTGTTGGACATTCCAGGGGTGTTTCCAAACTTTTCCTAGTATGATTAATACTGAGATAAGGGTTTTAGGGTTTATGAGTAATGTTGAGACAAAGTCTTAAGTTTTTGTGCGTTCAAGTTTTCCTTAGGATAAATGCTGATATACACTGGAGATGTAGCTCAGCAGTAAGAGTGTCTACCTAGTAATCAGGAAGCCCTGAGCTCAAAACTCTAGTACCACCAAAGGAAGGAAGGAAAGGAGGGTGGGAGAGAGGAGGAAAGGAGGAAGGAAGGGAAAAGGGAGGAAGGGATGAGGAAAGGAGAAAAAAAGGAAGGAACAAAGTGCTCTTACATGCAATCAGTTTATACTAAAACAAATACTCAGATTGTGCAAATCCTCAGCTCTGCCAAAAAAAGGGTAGAGAATCCAGTCACAGTAGCTGATGTTACTAAGGCCTAATTCAAGTAGCAGAGCTCTTTCAGGGAGCCCTCATGAATAGAGAAGTGACAGCTTCCAGCTTCCAGTATACAAAGAAAGGTACTCTTACGATTACTCTTCATCTAGGGTTAAGATACTGTTATATGCCACCACTTAGCCAGAGAGCTATTTAATCAAGACCAGACATTAGTTTCAAAGTGTAATATTGCCATTCAAAGGAAAGAATCTGGGCACTCACACCTTCCTTGTAATTCAAAAGGCTCTTTGAGAGAAGACTGCATTGCCTGCAGACACTAGCTGACAGACACAAAAGACTTTGCAAGTCTCACCTTTCTGTGTCCTCCATCTGAAAGCCCAGCTCTGACCAGCCAGCTCAGCTCTTGCCCAGTTGCCAAGGATACCCCAGTAGCTATAGCACCTAGATTCAATTAGTCCAAGGGCCCCATTGGTTAAACATTTTTTTTCTTTCTGTTTTGACAGATGAGTGCATTTTTTAAAAAACACAAAACAAAATACAGAAAGGTGAGCAGGTTTTATTCTTTGGATATGTTCAGTTACATGTAACTACTTATCACCCCAGACATCTATCTTTCAAAGAGAAGGAAGCCATCAATAAGCATCACAATAGTGATGGTGACAGCCACAATAATTAGAGCAGCAAATTATTTATTGCACTAGACACTCATGTCTGTGAAAATGGTGGGTAGATGGGTCAAACACACCCTTCTGGATGTGCAGCCAGGACCAATGTTAAGTAAAACTATAATGATTTCATTATTTCTTTTTTGGGGGGGGGGGTCCAGTCGTGGGCCTGAACTCTGGGCCTGGGCACTGTCCCTCAGCTCTTCAGCTCAAGGCTAGCGCTCTATCACTTGAGCCACAGTGCTACTCTAGCTTTTTTCTTTTTGCTTATGTGGTGCTGAGGAATTGAACCCAGGGCCTCAGGCATGCAAGGCAAGCGCTCTCCCACTGAGCCATCTTCCCAGCCCCTGATTTCATTCTTTAAAAACCCACTGGTCTTGGAAGTGGCTCTGTGGCTCAAGTGGTAGAGCACTAGCCATGAGCTGGAAAGCTGAAGGACTGTGCTCAGGCCCAGAGTACAAGCCCCATGACCAACAAAAACAAAAACAAAAACCCACTGGTCTGTTATTGGGTAATTGCACAGAGAGGCCTATAATAGACTTTTTTTTTGGGGGGGGGCAGTCCGGTCGTGGGGCCTGAACTCTGGGCCTGGGTGCTGTACCTTAGCTCTTCAGCTCAAGGCTAGCGCTCTACCACTTGAGCCACAGCGCCACTTCCGGCTTTTTTCTTTTTGCTTATGTGGTGCTGAGGAATCGAACCCAGGGCCTCATGCATGCAAGGCAAGCACTCTACCACTGAGCCACCCTCCCAGCCCTATAATAGATCTTTTGAGCAGTCTCTAAACATTCAGCAATGGAAGTTTTAGCTCCATTTTACAGAAGAGGAAACAGGCTCAGAGAGGTTTAAAAGACATTGTATCCAGTTGTGGGATTTGAACTAGCTCAACATCCTGAGCTCATGCTCTTTGCCTCACAGCCTTCATGAAATTGTTAGACTGGCAGTAGTTCTCAGTCCAAGCTGAGAGCATTTTGAGTCTGACAAGAGAGAACTCTACAGGGACACAAACAACTGATGAGGGAAAAGGGTAAGTGGAAGGTAGAAGTGAAGGGCCGAACTCTATGCTCTTCAGCTAGCTCCTTCTACTTTAGGGGTCTCAGCACAACCATCAGTGAAAGACAAGTGTTTGCAGCTTTCACTCTTCAGCACGGCTCTTCAACCAGTCCTCAAAAAAATAAGTAAATAAAAGAGAGAACAAAGAAAAGCAAAAGGAACTATGATTCTGTCTCCAAGGAAGAGAGGCCAGTTTTTAAAAATGCCCTAACACTTCACTTTAAGAAAACCCCAGAGCCTCTATATTAGAACCATTTTTTGGGCCAAAGCCTGTTAGAGGAGATTAAAAACAAACAAAGCATTCCACTAGGGAATGTGAGAGGCGGCCCTCTTTTGAAGGTAAAAGGGATGAGAATCTGTGAAGGCCCAGAACTATGACAAGCGGTAAGGATGAAGAGGAGAGACCAGCAGAATTCTACTAAGAAAATGACAGTCACCTGATGCCATGGGCCTGGTGGGTGAGATGAAGATAGCACCGTCCAAGCCAGGGAGAGCCACCTACAGCTTGCAGGGGAAGGCATTTTCCTCCAACATTTATGTATTTATTCAGTGCTTTGAGCTTTTCTTTGGGGCTTTAGAGCACAAAACATAACATCCCAAGGAAACGACACTGGGAATCAGGAGTCCAGATATCCCAGACCCTGTCTGCCACAAGCCCTCTGGAAGACAAGAAGAAAGGACTGGAGTCTAGCTGAAGTCTCTTCCCGGCTTAACACTGTTTAATTCAATTTGGCAAACATTTATTGAATGTGCAATTGGGCCAAGCAAATGCCCCTGGCTTTAAGACTTCAAGACCTGGCTCCTGCTCTTAAGTAACTCAAAGACTAGCAGGGGAGAAGCAGGGAGGGCAGTTCATGTGGTGCATGGTAGGTACAGCATGTTAAGGAGAGTAGCAGTCAGGGGTGGGCCAAGAGCAGCTCTGCACTGGGAGGCCTAGAAAGGTTCATGAACTCAATGTCTAGGATGAGGATGAAGGATCACAAAGCAGTTATTGCAAGGGAGTAGGACAATCAGAGGCAGCTTCCATGGCTCCCTGAAACTTGCTAACCTAGGGCATTCTAGAAGTCAGATCAGTTATATTCTCTTGGAGCAAAGGAGCTAGGTCATTGGTTCTTTATCAGCAGTGTGGTATGCAACCTTAAAGCAAAACCCCAAATCAAGCATAATTTCAGAAGTCTAAGTCCAGCTTAGGCTACACAGGGAGATCATCTCAACAAACAAACAAACACAACTAATTAATTGAATCCAGAGCCACTGTACCTGGAGTGGTCTAAACTCAGTGGACTTCTTCAGGGGCAGGCAATGTTCCTAGGCCTTCCCCCTCCCACCCCCGCCCCAAGCCTGCTCTCCTAGGTCTCCCCCTCATAGGCCTGCCCTCCCAGTCCTGCTCTTCTAGGCCAGTTCTCTTAGGCCTGCTCTGCCCAGCTTGCTCTCCTAGGCCCATGTTATTACCAGGCCTAGTCTTCCAGGCCTGCTCTGCCATTCCTGTTCCCCTAGGCCTGCTCTTCTAGACCTGTTCCTCTAGATGTGCTGTTCCCAGCCTGCTCTCCTAGGCCTGTTTTCCTAGGTCTGTCCCTCTCAGGCCTGCTCTGCTAAGCCTGCTCTGCTAGGCCTGACTAGTCACTTCTTACTTGACCTTCACTTCTCAGCTGCCAGCCTTCTCTGAGGAAATCTGCAGTGTTCCCGCAGGGCACGCCTGCGCTACAAAGGATTTATTTTCTGCAGTGCTTTGTACACTCTTTCCTACTATTATTTCTTTATTGTCTCTTTCAGAGTCACGTTTTCATCATGGCTCTATAACCTTTGATAGCACAAGTCCTGGCACATTTTATAGGCTATTATATTTTTAAGGTATGTCATTCAACTTCTTTTAGATACCTGTATTACTTCCTGGTACCCATAAATATTCGTTGACCTCAGATTTGGATTTCCCCTTTCCTCTCATTCTCTTCTTTCCCTTATCTCATGGCCTGGTGGTTCCTGTCATTTTCTCTTTCAAGTCAGGCCTTAATTCCCATAACTCTTACATGCTTCCACACCCAGAAACTGGCCTCAGGTTCTATGGAGTAATGTCGATTGTGGCAGAATTAGTCACTAGTGTCATTTCTACAAAAGTAATAATCAGCCAGGCACCAGTGGCTCACACCTATAATCCTAACTACTTAGGAGGCTGAGATCTGAGGATCTCGGTTCAAAGCCAGCTCACAAAGGAAAATCAGTGAAACTCTTATCTCCAATAAACGACTCTGAAAACAGCCAGAAGTGGCACTGTGGCTCAAGTGGTAGAACACTAGCTTTGAGGCTCAGGGACAGTTCCCTGACTGGAAAAAAAAAAAAAAAAGAGTAACAATCAGAAATTCCAGAATTTTGTCTAGTGTCCATCACCCAGTTTGACATAAAAAAGGGAGGAAATATTATTTCAAATATCCATCTGGTCTCAAGGATCACTGTTGCTTTTGCCAACAGATAATTATATCTACACTTTGGGAGATGTGCAGGTTCAAGAACTCAGCTTAGTCTAGATTTATCACTTAATCTCAGAAGCACAATACAGAGAGGGTCATCTGTGGGCACTTCTGTCCCCCTTTCAAAGCATACGATGTGTAAGCTCTAAGCACAGAAGAAAGAAAAAAACCCTTGTTTTCCAGAGTCTGAATACGACTGTCTCCTGCAGCGCAACCTCTCGCTGGTATAGGCAACGTGACCAGGAGCCAAGCATGAATGACGGAGTCTGGTTTGCTCAGTGAAGCCTGTTTCAAAGCAATTAAAAAGAGAATGTCATCTCCTGTGCAAGGTGCAAACAAAAGGCCATGGATGTTTTTCCCTTATTTTTTTTCTAAAATGGATCCAGGCTGTCAGCTACTTCATTAGCAACCTGATTAGTCTCTAATTAGTACTCTAATTAAGTGATCTTAAATCAGACTCCAAGAAGGGTGTGAACTGTATGTGGAAGAGAGGGCATGGTGGGCTAGTCCACTTGTAAGACATTTAAATGGCTTTCTAAACTTCAGTCAGCATTCAAACCCTGTTCCTGCCAGGTGAAGCTCCATAGCAGAGTCTTGCTCGGAAAGTCTGGGCAGGAAGGCACAGAGAACTGCTTGCTGAAGAACAACCCGGGGAAAAAATAATTGGAAAATATTTCACAGGCAGGAATAAAAAAGAGAGCAAAATTGAACCTCTTGGCTGTGTCCGTCCCCAGATGTCCTCTTGAGTGACTTTCTTTGACCTTATGAAGCCCTCAGATGCCAGATAACCATGGAGAATCTGGGAAAGATCTCTCAGATGAACGATTCATGGAGATCCAGCATCACCCCTGGCCAACCATGACAGGGCAAATGTGGATCTTCAACGATACCCCACTTCCAAGGTGTTCTTTTTGAAGTGGTAGTGGCTGTGTGGGGGCTCTATAATGCTCCTACTGCCAGTGTGAAGTGTGGGGGGGAAACCCCTGTTTCGCTCAACACCTCAACCACATCAGAGGTCCACAGAACTCCAACACAATGCCAGGGGAAATTTTCAAGCCTACAAGTACCACATTTCAGCTGCTAAGATTATTTTTTTTAACAATCAAGCACAAAGGAAAGGAAATATCTTTCTTTCTTCCCTAAACTCCCTTCTTCAAATTAATTGTCCTTTTTTTTTTTTTTTTTTTTTTTTGTCAGTTGTGGGGCTTAAACTCTGGGCCTGGGTGCTGTCCCTCAGCTCTTCAGCTCAAGGCTAGCGCTCTACCACTTGAGCCACAGCGCTACTTCCAGTTCTCTGGTGGTTTATTGGAGGTAAGAGTCTCACGGACTTTCCTGCCTGGGCTGGCTTTGAACCGTGATCCTCAGATCTCAGCCTCCTGAGTAGCTAGGATTACAGGTGTGAGCCAGCAGCGCCTGAATTAATTGTCCTTCTTTTGTAGCAATTCTAAGAAGGCATCAAATAAGAAATTGTGTGGTGTGACTCTTTCTGCATATAAGCATTGTGAGACAGAAGGATTCCACTGGATGGCCAACCGGGGGCCTGACTTGTACTAAGTCAGGATATAATAACCCTATCCTACCTCTAGTACTTTCTAAGCTGAAAAAGGAAATTGATGGAACCATAGATCATTATGGAAATGATAAGAAGCAGAGAAACTCCAAAAGTTTGCTAAATTAGGGGTAATGTGTGGTCAGGAAGTCTATCTGTTTGTGTGCACCTGAACACGTGTATGTGTGCATGTGTGTGTATGTGCACACACATGCATACATGCATACATGCACCTGGGGGGGATAAAATGCTTGGGGTAGGGTACCAAGTCATCATAAAACCTTCATTGGCTTATGCTAGAAACAAGTCAAAGTTTTCAGCACTGTCCCCACATGTCACAAGGGCAATGGCAGAAACCAAAGCTGACAACCGATCACCTCAACATTACAAATGGCATCAGAACACCCTGTGTCTCCACCAGCTAGGTCATCCGGTAGGGTGGAGTTAAGACCATTGCTTCTCCTCAGTGTGTTGGGCAGGATTTTATCTGCTCTGAGTCTATAAAGTATACTTGATCCTTACAGAGCTTTTGTGACTGTTAAAGAGAAAAGAAGGTGTCAAGTGTTGAACAATAAATGCTAGTTCCCTTCTTTCTTTCCCCCTCTCCTCTCCTTCCCTCTTTCCTTCCCTCCTCTCCCATCCCTTCCTCTTTCCTCACCCTTTTTTTTCCTTATGGTTTCCTGCAGTATCTTGCTTCTTCCAGGCCCTGTTCTTTTCATCTTCTCCTAAACCAGTTTTTTTTTTTTTTTTTTTTTTTTGCTGTCCCTGAGCCTCTTTGTGCTTAACGCTAGCACTTTACCACTTGAGACACAGCACCACTTCCAGCTTTTTCTGAGTAGTTTATTGGAGATCAGAGTCTCACAGACTTTTCTGCCCAGGCTGGCTTCAAACTACAATCCTTAGATCTCAGCCTTCTGAGTAACTAGAATTACAGGCGTGAGCCACTGGCTCTAAACCACATTTTTAAAACCTATGAAGGTATAAATTACTTTTTCATTGTTTTTACTTATAGATCAACTGAATCCAAAACACAGACCAAAATGTGTGTGTGTGTGTGTGTGTGTGTGTGTGTGTGTGTGTGTGTTTGCCTGTGTGTGTGTCTGTGCCAGCCCTGGGACTTGAACTCAGGTCCTGGGCACTGTCCCTGAGCTCCTTTGCTTGAGGCCATGGCTCATGCCTGAAACCCTAGGTACTCAAAAGGCTTAGGTTTGAAGCCAGCCAGGCAGGAAAGTACATAGATGCTTATCCTCTTACCTCCAATTAATCACCAAAAAAAAACAACAAAGAAAAAAAGCCAGAAGTTGAGCCAAATGTGGCTAAAGTGGTAAAATACTAGCCTTGAACAAAAGAGCTCAGGGATAGCTCTCAGGTCCTGAGTTCAAGCCCCAGGACCAGCACCAAAAAATTTCTTTTTTAAAAAGATATACAATAATTATACTTACTTATGGGTATGTCATGATATTTCCTTACAAGTATATAGTGTGTGATGAAATCAGACTAATTAGTAATATCCATTACATCAAGCATTTATCATCTCTTTGTGTTGTGAACAACCAAAGTCCTCTCTTCTACTTGCAAATACACAATGAAATATCACTAGAGTCACCTTACTATGCTATGGAGCCCCAGAAGCTATGCATTACTAGAGTTTAGATATTAAATGTCCCCAAGAGGCCACATTAAAAGCTTGGTCCTCAGCCTGTGGCAATACTAGGAGGTGGTGAAAACTTTAGGAGGAAAGCCCTAGTAGAAAGTCACTGAGAGCGTGTCCTAGATGGAGGGTATTGGACCCCAGTCCCTTCTCCTCTTTCCTTCCTGACTACCACAAGGTAAACAACCCATTTTTTAATCACATGATCCCACCACAATGCACTGTGCTGCCACAGGCCCAAAGAAATTGGGCCAAGTAAGGGCTCACCTATAATACAAGCTACTCAGGAGATGAAAGTAGAGGATTGGGGTCTAGAGCTGGTCCTGGCAACAATGAGAGTCCCTATCTGAAAAACAGCTAAAGGCAAAAAGACTGGAGTGGATCTGGGGCATGGCTTAAGTGATAGTGAATGTGACTAGCAAGCTCAAAGCCCTAAGTTCAAGTACCAGCACTGATAAAGAAATGGGGCTCAATGTCCACAGACGAAAACCTCTGAAGCCAAAATAACTCCTTTCCTTTATTGATTGCTTCCAGTATTTTGTCACAGTACTGTAAGCCAATTTACACGTCTGTACCTAATGTCCATAGGTTTTATGCTTTCCTGGAAGTCTCTGTGTAGGTCAGCAACTGAGATTTAAGGTCTTTATCCAAACAATCTAAATATGAAGCCCTGAGAACAAGGACTCGCTTGCCTCATTATCTCTAGGCTCATGCAGAATCTCCTTCCCCTGGCTCTTGTCATAGAACCCCAACAAGTAGCTCTCATCTCTCCACCTTTCTCTTTCCTTCTCTGCCTGTTTAGCCTTGACAACCGCAACAATCACCAGACAGGTTGTTACTCAAGGGCATCAATTACACACAAAACTGCTAACATAACTCAAAAGCTCTGACAGAATGACTGGGAGCAGTCTACATGGGAAAGGCTGCGTGTCTTCAAGCCAATGACATGTCTGCTAGCGCCACTTCACAATCACATGTGCTGCTACAGGGATGGTGACTGGACTCTGGGGCTTGCTGGGCACTCTCTGACAGTGTGGAGAAGACTTGAGAGAGTTTGGAAAAGACAGAGGGAGCAGGAGAAGGACAGAACCTGAAGCTTAGACCAGGTGCTAGTGCCTCTTACCTGTAATCCTAGCTACCCAGGAGACTGAGATCTGAGGATTGAGGTTCAAAGCCAGAATGGGCTCTCATTTCCAATTAACTACCAGAAAACCAGAAGTGGCACTGTGGCTCAAAGTGGTAGAGCACAAGCCTTGAACAAAAGAACCCAGGTTCAGAGCCCAGACTCTGAGTTCAAGCCCCACGATCAACACCACCACCACCAACAATACCAAACCTGAAGCTTATCTAGATTTAGGCGATAAGGAACCAACAAAGCAAGTAAGCCAAATGTTGAGAAAAGCAGTGGAATGCAAGGAAACTGGGAGAATGGAGAAGAGGCGGTCAGCGGTATCTGGTGCTACTGATGCCCAGCATTACCTCCTGTGGCTATGTGTGTGCTCAAAGGGCTTGACCTAAGTTATCTCAAATGCTACCACCTGTGATACTGTGAGTATACTCGTATTATACATGAGGAACCTGGGGCTCTGGGGAGGTTGCTTCACAAGGTCACATTGCTGGAAGCATCATTGTGGAAGAGTCTAACCCCTGTGGTCTAACCTAGGCCACATGGGACCATTCTCTACCATCTCCTGTTAATCGGATATGGGCTTATGGGACACCAGAATACCTAGGAGACTCCACCAAGGCTAGATATCCTGAGAGATCCTGAGACAGACACTTTCTTAGTGTTCCAGATCACTCTGGTGGAAGAGTGAGGCCATGAGGTACACGGAAGGAGAAAGTAAGCTGCAGTACGGTCACAAAGAAAGCCTCCACTGGGATCCTGGAGTAAGGCACAGGCAACAGAAAGGGTCAGAGTCGGGCAAGGGGACTCAGCCAAGAGAAGTCAGCTGCCAATCCTTCTACCAGGAGGAATGAGGGCTGCGAACCAGTGTGCACCACATGTTAGATCCTCACCACCAAACCTAACCTGAATATGTACCATTCCCAACTCATTTCCTCGGGAAGACTGCACACATTTGGCGGGGAGGGGGTGTCAGTGGGCCCGAGAAGAGGAGGAGGATTAAAGTATCATATATGACCTGGGTGTGAGGACACATATCTACAAACTCAGCAAAAACAGGGGGATCTGTAGTTCAAAGCTTGCCTAGGGAACAAAGTGACCACTGTCTCAAAATACATAAAATTAAGAATATAAAATAAAGTAGCAGATATGTGTCTAACTGAGGGAAGAGGAAGGAGAAAAAATTATCATTTTGTTAGCAGCCAGCACATTGCTAGGTGCTCATGCACTAGCTCATTTTATCTTCAAGCCTGCCTTAAAGATAGATAAAAATGGCAACATCCCATTTCTCAGATGAGAAAACCGAGGCACAGAGAAGCATTTATTTCCCTTGGTTGGTTCTGCTAAATAATTTGACGGAATAATGTCACTCAAAGGCAGGCTTATTCTCTTTTCAGCACTTTAGTGCTTGAAATATTCTCTATCTAAAGTAGGCAATAGTCCCCCACCAGCCAATGACACTAACATGCCTAGAAATAGCTCGGGTTCTGACATCTCAGACACCCCCCACCAACCCCAGCTAGTAGCACTTCACGCAGGAAGGGAGGCAGCTACAGTGCTGCCACAACCCAGTGTCCAACTGCGTGGACATCAGCTCTCAAGACCCCACACACACACAGTGCCAGGTACTGTCCCACCTTCCCACCCCCGAGCCCAGTGACCATGAACTTTTATAGCAAAAGTAAAGACTAAAAATCAGGCAAATGCACTGGTATTCCAGAACCCCAGATTCTGTCTTTAAGATTACCGAGGTCTGGGGCTGGGAAGGTGGCTCAGTGGTAAAGCTCTTGCCTTGCATGCCTGAGGCCCTGGGTTCGATTCCTCAGCACCACATAAGCAAAAACAAAAAAGCCAGAAGTGGCGCTGTGGCTCAAGTGGTAGAGCGCTAGCCTTGAGCTGAAGAGCTGAGGGACAGCGCCCAGGCCCAGAGTTCAAGCCCCACGACTGGACCCCCCAAAAAAAAGATTATCGAGGTCTGCCACGCTGCTCCTGTGCTCCCTTCGGAGACCTCAATTCTAAAGCTCCCGTTCATCACTCATGAGCTGTTTACTACTGGGTAAATCACGTTCCCTCTCTGCATGTCGGTCCCATTGGCACAACCCACTAACAACTTCCTACCTGATGTCATGTGGCAGTGAAGACCTGGGAATGATCCAGGGGTTGGGATACTAACCAACACAAGAAGGCAAGAAGAAATTCTCACTGGGCTCTAGTGCAACTGTAAGGCCTGACACTTGCTCGTCTCCTCCCCCTTCTTCCCCTCCCCCCCTCAGCTTTGACTATTCATTTTCCTGGGCTCCTCCAAATATTTGGTCAATAATGCAGGCTTTACTGGCGCTAAATTGATGACAACATGCCTATTAAAGATTAGAAAGCATACACAACTACATAGTGGTACTCAAAAGAGATTAGCTACTGCATTGTATTTTTTATGATTATTAGCTTTGCAGTTTAATTGTACAGCTCACTGCCAAAGTACCGAAGAGCTCCAATTTATTTTTTCATGGTACTCTGGAAGGAATGCAGCATCTTTTCTAATAAAGAAGGAGAGGAAGCAAAGGAAATAGAATCCAGAAGTTTAGAGCTCACAGCCTTGGTTAAGTCTGTTACTTACTAGATGTATAACTTTGAATAAGTTGAGTAACCTAGCCAAGTTCAAACTCTCCGAGTTAATAGCTACTCTAACTAAACACTCACTACATGTTAAAGGACAGTGTTAAGGGCCTTCCAACAACTATCCTGCTAAAAATCTCACATCCTACAGAGGAACTACTCTACTTCATATACAGTTGGGAAATAAAACAGAGAGGTCATTTGAGGTACCTCAAGTCACACAGCTGGAAAATGTCAGTGCCAGCCTTCAAACCCAGATCTTTCTGAGCCCATGCCTACTTCCTACAGTTTATACAAATCTTAAAAGACAGAGTAGAATGTGCTTTGCACACGACAGGCAGTTCCTTAGGAACTTGAGGACATTCCAGTGAGAGACAGCAAAAGAATGTTATCTTTAAAAAAAAAAAAAACTGAGTTCAAGAGCCCCCCAGGAGGAGAGAGGGAGACCAGCTGATGCTTGGGGTGTGAAGGCAGAGAGCACCCCCTTTCAGCACTTCTCAGCAGCCACCCTAGAACTTGTACTTCCTGGCGATTTGCCTGGAAGTGAAAACAGCTAATGAGGATCCAGGGCAGGCGTGGCCCAGCGCATCTGCTGCCGCTAGCCGCGTCTGTACTTGAAATGCTCATGGCTGAGAGCACTGTGGAGAAGAGCTGCCTATTCCCACACCCATGCAGGGGGTCCACTTACAGTCCCCACAATTCCATCATGATCGGTATTCTATATGTATTCTTATATTCTTTTTAAAATCATTTTTAAAAACACCTTCCAAACCAGAAAAGAATCATTCCATATGCTGGTACCGATTGTCCAGTTTTCTGGAAAAGTTCTGAATTCAAGGGAGTGGGCCCGTGGTTCCCTTTGGGGAGCAGGGGCTGGTGTGGCTAGGACCCAGGAGGATGGCTAACAGGGAGCACCTCTGCTCTCAAGGAGGGAGCAAAGGCAGGGGCACCGCTGGCTTCAGAGGAGCAGGAGCGGTGAGAGAACTGGAAAGGGACAGTTGCAGGGAAGCATCCGTGCAATGGCTCCACCAGTTTTCAAGGGCCAGAGCTGATACATGTTGATTGTACCAGAGTGTGTATTATGCAAATGAGCCCACAGGGGACAGATAATGCTTCGGGGTCACCTCCTGTCACCTCCTAGCACCTTGTGTTTTAAGGGGGTTAAGAATGGCTGAGTTAGTCCTTAAAATACCTGAGTGGGAGTCAACAGCCTTGAATGCCATTATCTCAGATCTGACTCACCGTGAGCTCCGTTAATTTCCCATTTGCAGAAACCACTCTCTACCACATGATAGATCCTATTCATTCCATTTACCACCTACGAGTCTGTCAGATGTTACTGATGTCCAGAGGCTCTGCAAATGCAGTTCCTCCCCCACAGACATGGAAAAGCCATGCTCTTTCAATTACCTTCTTTAGATGGTAACATTTGACGTTCGTCTCCATCATATAGAATTAATAGATGGACCGTGTTTAAGAGACTTGAAAGTGCTGGAGGTTAAAGGGGGGAGGAGAGAAATTGTATCCAAGTAGGTCAGTTCATCAGTTGACACTCCTCCCTCAGGGTAGTTCCACATCAGCCACACACACCAGCCAAGTCCACCACACTGTAATTCACCACCCTTGCTCAAAGTCATGTATTTAATGCTTTCTGTGTCCCTTGGCTTTTTCAGTTCAGCAACCCAGCCAGCCCTCAGGAACTGTACCATCTGTACGAGAAGACAAAAAGTCTTCATACACTAAAAGCTGTGCGTCCTCCACATTTAAGACCACACAGTGGAAGAAATAGCTACAGGCAAAGAGAAATAAACAGCATACAGACTCCTTTCTTCTACCCCCATGTTTCATAAACCCCTGCCCTCTTAAATGGTAAGAGTAAAAGCTACTGTCTTTCGTGTCTAGCCAATGCTTACTTAAAAATCTGCCAAAGCTGTGCTGTAGTCCCCTGTATGAACAGACATCTTGGTGCTATGACAGCATAAGGACTTCTTTTTTTCTTGACAAGACCACATTTAAAGGATACAAGATAAATTGAAAACGATATTTACACATCTACCAGGGGCCATCTGTCTGTTTAATGGTCACAGCACCCCCCACTGTTTCCCCTCTTCCTCTTCCTTTATTGTTGTGCTAGGATTTATGCAATAAATAAAAGTCAGACAGCTTTTTAAAAAAGCACCAGGTCTTTTTTTTAAAGCCCATTTTTGTAATACAGAATCAAAAAGAATGAAATCACTATAGGTCTGGACAGATTAACTTCCCTGCCAAGGCTGTTAGCAAGCCTTCCTGTCTCCAAGCATACTGTGACAGCAGACAGAAATGAACGCAAGATGTGATGACGAGCTGGGAACCTCGAGCCCATCCTCATCCCATCCATCACTTCCAAGTTATCCCCACAGTGATGAGCGCCCTTGGTGATGACACGGACCCTTGGCACCCAAAGCACTCTCAAAGGGCTTTTGATGGTTGCAAAGAACTGAGCAGCAGGGTCCAATCCTTCCAGGCCTCCCTACTGATACACAGTCTCCCGGGACCCATCCCTCTTTTAGCAATGAATACTGGTTGCTGTTGAGCCAACACTCTTCAGTATACAGCTTCCAAGACAAATCCTGTCTTCCTTTGGAAGTTCTTCTTGGATGTTGCTTGTTTGGGGCTAATACCTTCCCAGAGCTAGAGGAGGGAAAAGTGGAAATTTGAATGAGGCCACAGTCCACTTCCTTCTTCAGGTAACAAATACTGGCCCTGAGATGTGCCACATGAATTGAGCCAGGCTGTCCCAGCCATCCAGGATTGTTACCCAATGGATGCAGAGCAGGAAAGCAAGGGAGGAAACCAATTACATTACTCCAGCTATTGGAACAAGCCAGACCTACAGATGGGCCCATCCCTGGACTTCCTGCTTCAACCTGTTTAGGATGTTTCTCTCTTGCTGCCAACTGAGAGTTCCACTACATATGTTTCTCATGCCACTGGTTTCCAAGTGTCAATATTTAAGCTCTAAAGACTATCAATGGCTTTCTACTGTCAATAAAGTTTCCTTAGTGGGGAACCCAAGTTCATCCACAAGATGGCCTCAATTTACTTCTCTACTTTTATTTTGAATTGTTCTTTTAAATAAAACTATTCTATCAAATGATACATATTGTCTCTTGAATATTTATTTATACTTGAAAGCAGGACTTTTAGGAGTGGTGGGAGGAGGGATAAGAAAGAGTACTAGATGGGGCAAATATCATCAAAGTATACTATGTCTATGTATAGAAATATGAGTCCCATACATTGTACAACTAATGCACAATAACAAAAGTGTGGGGAGAAAGAAAGAATAAAAGATTTGGTTTTCCCTAAGAAATTACTCGTCTTAGACCCCATCCCAGTGATGTCTCCTTTCTCTGAATTTTCATCACTCATTGTGTTCAATTTTTCTTTGACAGTTGTCATAAAGCAACCTTGTTGCTCTCATCTTTAACCAGCTTCATGCTCGCTAGGCATGCGCTCTACCACCAGAGCCACTCTTCCAGTCATTCGAACCATTCGTGTGTGTGTGTGTGTGTGTGTGTGTGTGTGTGTGTGTGTGTGTGTGTACACCAGTACTGAAGCTTGAACTCAGGACTTAGGCACTCCCTTTTGCTCAAAGCACTCTACCACTTGACATGCCTACTTCTGGCTTTTTGCTTATTAACTGGAGGCAAGAGTCTCTCAGATTTGTCTCTCTGGACTAGCCTTGAAACTTGATCTTCAGATCGCAGCTTCCCAAGTAGGTTTATAGGAATGGGCCACTGGCACCACCTCGCTCTATTTTGTTTTATATATTTGTTTTTGTTTTAATGGGCACTATGGGTGTCTGTTAAATAGTACAAAAAAATTGAGTAGTGCAAAAAAAATCAAAGGGTCAGGGTTTCATAAGGCCTATGGGAACTTAATTTGCATAACAAGGAAAGACTCCTTGAGATGTGACTTAACATGCCTGGAGAGAATTACAATTACGTGGAATTGTGGGAGCTGAGGTTAGAGGTCAGCAGCGGGAATATGTGTGGACTGTCAGAGGCCTTCGGCAGGGTTTTACCAGCTTGTACTTCAAAAGATTACTCTTGATGCTATGTAGAAAAAAAGGACTCAAGGAGTGTGCTGAGAGACAGTTGTTAGGGTGGTACAGGGAACATGATGGTGATGATAGTGCTTAGACTTTGGCAGTATCAATGGAGATGGAAAAAACTGGATAGGTCTGGTTGCATTTTGAAGGCAGAAGTGACACAACTTGGTGATTTATTACACATGCATGGGAAACTATGAAAGACAAGACCACAAAAAAGATCCATGAGTCCCTGGTTTCAGCTGCTCCGTGAAGATGGACAGCCCTGGATACAGAGCAGATTTGGCGAAGGAGGCTTGTTTCAGATTAAATGTAAAGATGTTTCTGAATAAAGTACATATGCTCAAAGACAGATACATGGGCTTGAAGATTATAAAGTCTAGACTTTAGATGTAAATCTGGGAGTCTCTGGCATATAGAGGATATTTAAAGCCACAGGGGTGGCTTGAACTACAAGTTTAACTATGGAGTAAGTATAAAGCCAAAAGATAATCTGGCCCACAGCCTTTAGAACAATTTTAAGAGGTTTATTAGTTAGGATAGAGGCAACACAGATAAGGGACAGAAATCCCTAGCTTCTTACATAAATGAAGTTCCAGATAAGCCTGAATTTCTTGAGCTATTCTGTCTATTCTATTTCTTTTAAAAGACAAACACTTCAAACTTAAAAAGGTGTTAAAGAAATATTGTGAATTATACCCAGAAGTGGACAGAACATTAGGCTGAGACGAAAGATGTGAATTCTAAAATTGTATGATTTTTGATGAATAGGAAAACCTTTAATCCAAGTTCATAATTGAAGTGAATGTGACAGGCCCTCCTTTAATGCAACTGGCATTAAATAAAATCTGCAGGCACAAGCACTGCATGAGCCTGGGGAGATAAATTATAAAGGGACAAAGGGGTGAAGACTGCTTCCCATCTAATTTGTGTGTGTGTGTATGTGTGCGTGCACGCAAGCACGCCAGTCCTGGAGCTTGAACTCTGGGCCCAGGCGTTTTTTGCTCAATGGTAGCGCTCTACCACTTGAACCACAGATCCACTTTGGTCTTTTTGGTGGTTGATTGGAGATAACTGTCTCACAGACCTTCCTTCCTGAACTGGCTTTTAACCATGATCCTCAGATTTCATCTTCCTGAATAGGTAGCATTATAGGCATTAGTTCCTGGTGCCTAGCGCCCATCTTCTTTAACTTAATTCTTGCCACAAGTGTATGTACTCATACTTGTGAGATAGGCTTTGCATGTGAGAGCACAGGAAACTGAGCTCGACAAAGTTATATCTACCAGCCAATTACAATTGGGACCAGATCTCAAACTCAAGACTCCTGAACTATCCTCCAGCCCTTCCTGCAGAACCCACAAACATATCATGGAAATTAATTCGAATACATAATTAAGTGTGGAGATAAGAGCTGTTGAGCATCACTGCTGTAGTTTAAAAAAAAGGGACAATGGATACATGGCCAGTATTCAGAAGCCTGGCAGGATTGTGGACTTTGGAGGAAGGATGAGAGTTTACGAATCAAGAATGCACATTCCGTCAGGCATTAGTGGGTCATGCCTGTAATCCTAGCTACTCAGGCAGCTGAGATCTGAGGATCAAGGTTCCAAGCTATCCCAGGCACAAAAGGCCATGAGACTCTTACCTCTAATTAAGCACCAAAACTGCCCGAAGTGGAGCTGTGGCTCAAGCTGGTAGAATACTTGCCTTGAGCAAAAAAATCTCAGGGATCTAAGTTCAAGCCCAAGGATAAGCACAAAAAAAGGAAAGGAAAGAAAAGAGAAGAAAAAAGACGCATATTATGGGGTAGGGCAGCAAACCCCAAAGTCAGAATGTCAACATGAGAAGCACAGTTAAACCTCTGAAGCTCTTTTAATGTGCCCTACACAGGTCCTTTGAATATATTCCCAGAGCCAGGTGGTTTGTCTGAGGTGGACACTGACTGAATACAAAACAGGTAAAACACTCATTTTCCATGACAACTTAGGGTCTGGGAAAATATGTAACTTTAGCATTAACTAAAAAACATGACATCAAGTAAAGAAACTATCATCTTTAATAAAGAGGTTTTCTGTGAACCTTTTATTTAGTGCTAAATAAACTCCACTACTATCCAAGCCTCTACTACATTTCCCCCCTCAATCTGTGAGATCTTTCAAAAAGGGGATCCTATGTATTTTTTCTAGTCTCAAAGGCATGGCACAGTGCCCATTCTTTTTTTTGGGGGGGGGGGGGTTTTCGGTTGTGGGGCCTGAACTCTGGGCCTGGGCGCTGTCCTTCAGCTCTTCAGCTCAAGGCTAGCGCTCTACCACTTGAGCCACAGCGCCACTTCTGGCTTTTTTCTTATATGGTGCTGAGGAATCGAACCCAGGGCCTCATGCATTGCAAGGCAAGCGCTCTACCACTGAGCTACCTTCCCAGCCCCACAGTGCCCATTCTTGTTATTGCATAAATTGTGTATGTGCGTGTACCGGTACTAAGGCTCGGGCTTGAACTTGGGGCTTGGGTGTTGTCCCTAAGCTTTTTCACTCAAGGCTAGTGCTCTACCACTCAGACCATAGCTTCACTTTTAGCCTTTTGGTGGTTAACTGGAGATAAGACTTTCATGGACTTTTCTGCCTGGGCTAGCTTCAAACCAAGGACCTCAGATCTGTGTCCTGAGTAGCTAGGATTACAGGTGTGAACTACTGGTGCCTGGCTAATACTACATTTTTGTCCACAAACAGAGCAATGAGAATGAGAAGAGGAAGTACTAAGGATAGCTAGCTCTCTCCGCCCCCTGCTGCCTTTCCCTCTTACAGAGTTTTCAGTCAACCAAGGGGAGAATGAAGGGAAGCAGGTGCCAAACGCTCCATTTTGAACATCAACACTGCCTAAACTAATTTACAAATTGAAATACATTCTGAAACTGCCAGATAATTCCACTCAGGGCAGCTACAAATTACCAACTCACTTCAGTCCCTTTGCAGGAATCTTAAAAGAGAGACTGCATGGCCAGGGCAGTATCTTAAGTCACCTGTTTGCATTGAGCCTATCCCACTGTCAACTCCTCCACTGATTGATTGGATCCATTAGCAAGAAATCTGGGTGGGGAGTGCAGGGTGACCTAAGGCAGGAAGATGGCAAAGCCTGATCTCTTTCTTGACAAAAAAAAACCAACTGCAATTACATAAGGCTTTCGTAAGAGCTCACATTTATAACATCGTTAAAAGCACGCCAAGGGCTTTCTCTTTTCATCATGTCATTGGATTTAGGGTGCAGTTAATATTTCCTGAACGGGCAAAGACCAAGCGGGACTTACGCATCTCCGTGCACACGTGAGAAACTCTGGCTCCGAAAGGTAAATATAAAGCAGGCCTCAGAGCTCCCGCGGGGGGCGGGGAGGGAGGCGAGAGAACACCCAGACTCAGTTTACCGATCTGTGCGCATGCGCGGATCCTCCCTAAAGGCTGGCGCAGCTCCAGCCCTCGGCGTTGTTTGGGACCCCACTTCCCTGGCTCACGTGGACCGCCAAATCTGGGGGGGGGGGGGAAGGGGGGGAGAAGCCCACCCGACCACCAGACCCAGCTCGTCGACGGCTTTGCACTGGCGCGGACCTGGTTTCCGGCGCTGATGAGGTCACTGCGCCTGCGCCAGAGTCTCCTCCTTTCCTGCCCGGCGGGAACACAAAACCTTGAACTTCCGTTCCGAGGTCAAACTCTAGGGCCGCTCTCCCGGAAGCTATGCACTTGTCTCTGGGTCGTCCCCTTTCAAGGCGACTGAGGCCTGGCCGCTCCACAAGAGGTGGAACCTTAGACGACAACTCCAAATAAGGAAGAGGAGGAGAAACTTCGGGGATGTAACTTAAGAAGAAAAATAATCACATATAACATATCCCTTTCTGTAGCTACTTTAGACCTGGGGTTTTTACTAGAAAATTCCTGAAGAGTTTTAAAACACACATCTGTGACTTGTTGTTGTACCACCAACAACGCCATTAACCCAAAATTCTCAATATTAATTGGGGGACTTAATGCACTTGGGATTCAAACCCAGGTAGTCTGACTCATAATCTGCCTTTCTAGCTGCTCCCATTGGCCGCTACTTATTATGTAGGCAAACAAGAATATTATGTGCCTAGCATCAAGTAGTGAATAAGTCAAATAAGCTACTCTCAGTACTCTTGCCTAGTTTGAGACACAGATATTAAATGAATAATTATAAATTATGGGATGATTTGGCAATTAACAGGGCCAAATTGAAGAGGAGGAATGAAAAAAGAAAACCCAGGATTTTTTGTGAAAAGTATAAGGAAGAGGAGGATAAGTAAGAATGGAAGGCATTTCAACTCCCTTCTGAAGTAGGAGATATGCCACTGAAAACTGGATTGATGTGTGCTCCAAGCAGAGGAACCAGAAGCACCACATGAGGCCCTGAATCAGGAACACGCTTGATGCAGAAGGATACAGTAGATGTGTTCAGGAACCAGGGGGAAGGGCCTGGACTGTGGCTAGAGATGCTAGCAGAAACCAATTCTGCAGAGCCTTCTGAGCACAGTGAAGTCAACACACACCTGACATCAGGCTCCTGCCTTCTTTTGAAGATTTAAAGCCCCATGCACTGTGGCAAGTTGATAAACTGCAAGACAGGATGCCTAACTAGCAAATAGTGAAGTCTCACCAACCTAGATTTCCTTACTTGTAAGAGGACAGAATAACTCACCTGCAACACTATGTATCTTAGATAGAATGTGTGTTGTTAAACAAGTTAGTGTGGAAGCAAGCCCTCTAAAGTGGCAAACATCTTGTAAATAGAAGACTATGATAATGAGGTACTGGTGTGCCCAAATCCCATCAGTTACCTATTGTGACCTGGCCTAGTAAGAATGATCCTTCTGTTCTGTCTATGAGTTCTCCTCCAGTCCCCTATAAGAACTCTGCCTTGGCTGGGAAGGTGGCCCAGTGGTAGAGTGCTTGCCTTGCATGCATGAGGCCCTGGGTTCGATTCCTCAGCACCACATAAGCAGAAAAAGCTGGAAGTGGCACTGTGGCTCAAGTGGTAGAGCGCTAGCCTTGAGCTGAAGAGCTGAGGGACAGCGCCCAGGCCCAGAGTTCAGCCCCCACGACCAACAAAAAAGAAAAAAAAAAAAAGAACTCTGCCTTGCTCTCTTACAGAACCAACAAATAATCAATACAGTAAGGAGAAGTGGAGATGTCAGGGAACTAATTCCAGGGCTGGGTCTTAAGAGGTCTTTGCATAATCCCATCTACCCTCTGTGTCTCTGACATCACCTATGAATGTGCTTGGGTTACCTGCTCCCCCCACAAAGAGGATGGGAAGAAGTACAGAGCTATCCCAGCGATGTGAGTTCCCCTAGCTCACTCTTAAGTTCTTCAGAGTCTCCTGTTCATAGTCTTATTGTAGGTTTTGGTGCACCGACACCCATGTCAGCAGTCTTAGGCACTGAAGATACAAGAAACAAAGCTACGAACTTGTCATTATGTAGAAGAGATGGAGAAGACAGAGAGTTGAGTAAATAGTACCTCCAGGAGTCATAAATACCAAGAGGAAATACTATGCCCATAGAGAATGATGGGGAAAAAGAAGAGTGCCTTTTTCAAACAACAGCGGTAGGAATGAGCTCATTACCAAGGAAGAACAATGTAGTTAATGTGCCGAAGTTCAGGAGCTGTTCTTTCAGCACCTCTTGTTCCTAAATCGTTCAGGATTTAGGCATTCTGTCTGGCAGTTTATCAGCTTAGCACTAGCTCCACTCCTGCCATCACTCACTAAATACTGGATATTTACTGTAGCAAAGAAGATTGTTCTGGCAGGGTGAGAAGAGATGAGATAAGTAATTAGTGTTTCCCAAAAGGATGACTATATATCTGGC
This sequence comes from Dipodomys spectabilis, assembly GCF_019054845.1. Taxonomy (NCBI): domain Eukaryota; kingdom Metazoa; phylum Chordata; class Mammalia; order Rodentia; family Heteromyidae; genus Dipodomys; species Dipodomys spectabilis. The sequence goes on from NW_024870795.1 coordinate 1,186,022, forward strand.
AGCATCCAAAATGTCTAACATTCCACGTGTGGTACCTTATATCTATGAGCTAAGCAAGAAGGTAGAGATTGGGTAGTTCAAGGCCAGCCTGGACAAAAAAGTCTGTGAGGTCCCATCTTAGCCAATATAATGTTGAGTATAATTGTAGGTGACTGCCATTCCAGCTATTAGGGAAGCATACAACACAATTGTAGTCCAGGCTGACCTAAGCAGAAACACAAGAATTTACTTCAAAAATACCCAAAGCAAAAAAAGGTCTGGGAGTGTTGCTTAGGTGGTAGAGCACATGCACAAGAACTCAAGAACCTCAGTGCACAGTACTGAAGCTCAGCCATTTTGCCTGGTACTTCACATAAGCTGAAAAGGGCATGGGTATCTATTTTTCCTGCCACACTCTTTCATCATGGCTGGTCACTGCTGAGTCTTTATATAGTCTCCCCCAAGAACTTCTAGTTTCTTTGTTTCTCACATGTTCATGTCTTTCCTGCCTCAGGATCTTTGCTTATTCTGTTTCCTCAGCCTGGAAGGCTCCTCACCTCTTCCCTTGCCAGACTTCACTGAGATCCATTTCTTCATGGGATCAGAAATAAATCAGTGTACTAGATAGTTATAAGCAATAGTGTCAAGTGACAGATGGCCACAAGCCCTCAGCAGCTGAGACCATAGGCTTTATAGAACTCCAAATGCACAAAAGGGCAACTGGACTGGATGCTAAGCTGGGTTGTGATTGGATGAGCAGCTCTGTTGAACTCCCCTGGACTCTCACCCAACTGTAGGGCTGAGGGCACAATCTACGCCCCTAGGTCATATGGCTGGGGGAACTCACATGACTGGGAAGGCTCTGTACTTCTTCCCATACTCTTTGTGGGGGCAGCAGGTAGCCCAGGCACGTTCACAGGTGACATCAGAGACACAAAAGGGCAAATGGGATTATGCCAAGACCTCTTAAGGCCCAGCCCTGGAATTGGCTCCCTGTCATCTCCACTTCTCCTTACTGACCCAAGCAAGTCACATGACCAAACCCAAGAGATTGTGGAAATATACTTTGTTGTTGGGCAAGAATCTTCAGAGTCACGTGACCCAATGGAGGATCCAAGGAAAGGACAGTATTGATGATGTAATTCATCACCCAGGTTCCCTAATCACACTACCTCTGAGTACCCCAGATTTCTTCATGGGGATTGCTACACTAAACATGATGTTAGAATACATGTATTTATTTGTTTCATGTTTTATTTCCATTTAGTAAGAAGTTCCACAGGGCATAGAACAAGCCAGGATGGTTCCTGTCTAATGAGGTGTCTTGCACAGAACTTGGCACGTAGTTGATGCTAAAGAAATGGTTGTTAATTGAATGCATGTAAACAGGAGGAGAATTAGCAGAAGGTGTTCAAAGGAGGAAGCAATAATTTATGAGTGGAGCATCCAGGAGTAAGGGGCTGTGAGTTATCAACTCAATGCATTTCTCTCTAGCTCACTCCTCCCTGACTGGTTTTGAAAGAGATTGGAGTTTATAGTTCTTCGTTCTGAACAGCAGGAAGCCTGCTTACTACTACACTCTCTCATTTTGTGGGTGGTGCAAGGCCTTTTGGGGAGGTCCAGGCACATGGTTCTTTAGTGTGGCCACAGATCCTGGGGTCCAGTACTGGGTTTCCCATGCACAGGCTTTCCCTTGGCACAGGGGCTGTCCCATGACCCCTCACCCCTGCAACCCTTCCTCTACATGAGGAGCAAACTGATTCCATGAAAACCTTGCCATCAAGTCTTTCAATGGAGCCAGGCACCGATGGCTCGCACTTGTAATCCTAGCCATTCAGGAGGCTGAGAACTGAAGAACTTTGTTTGAAGCCAGCCCAGGGAAGGAAAGTCTGTGAGACTGTTACCTGCATTTAACCATCCAAAGCAGAGCTGTAGCTCAGGTGGTAGAATGCTAGCCATGAGAAAAAAAGACTAAGATACAACATTCAGGCCTCAAGTTCAAGCCCCAGTACAGGCACAAAAAAAATTGTGGTGGGGGAGGGAAGGGATAGTAGGAGAAAAATAAGGGCAGGGGTAACAAGAAATGTACTCATTACCTTACTCATGTAACTGTAACCCCCTGGTACAGCATCTTTACAATCCTGCTTCCCAGAAGCAGGAAAAGGCTAAGAAATGGACTCTCTCCTAGAGCCTCTACCTAGCAGGAATGGAACCTGCCAACACCTCGACTTTTGCCTTCCTGAGACCCATTTTTTTGTCTGTACAGAGGGGTTACAGTTACATAAGTAAGGTAATGAGAAGCCTAAGACCCATTTTTGGACTCTGAGCTCCACAACTGTAAAATAAAAAACATGCTAGTTTTTTGGAGGTTGGGGGGGGGGGGGGAAAGTTGTTTGTTTTTTGATGGTATCAGGATTTGAACTCAGGGCTTCACACTTGCTCAGCTGGCCTTCCACCACATGAACCACACCTTCAGACCTACCTTTTGCCAGTTATTTTGGAGACAGAGTCTCATTAACTTTTCTACTTGGGCTGGCCTCCAACTTTGATCCTCTGGATCTCAGCCTCCTGAGTCAGTAGGATTACAAGGTGAGGCATCTGTGTTTAGTGTCAGTGCTGTTTTAAACCACAGTTTGTGGTGATTTGTTAGAGCACTGACAGAACACAGATATGACAGCCAACTCAGCACATTTCTAGAAGAAAGGGAGGAGGGAGGGGGAAGGTTAAATGGGAGGGAAGCTGAGCCAGTTGGAAAAGCTGGCCTCTGGGGTCTGCTCAGGCTCACCGCCTCAGATATGGTGGTTGAGAAGGAACGCCTGGCGTCGGTCAATATTTACTGAAGGGCAGCTTCACCTCTGTGCTGCTGCTCACTCGGCTTTATTATGAGTCACCTTTAGCCTTCATTATAAAACACTCAGAAACCAAATACCACAGGCCCCAGAGCTCTCGCAAACATATGGACCTGAGATCCCAGCAGAGGCCACGGCAACATTTTAAATGTAGATGAAAACTTTAATATGAGCCAGGAATCCCAGGAGCCTCCCCCCACCACCCAGCCCCGCCTGCAGGCCTGGCACGGCTAGCACAGAATGGGCCAGGCCCAGCTTCGCTCCTCAGCCTCTGTCCTCCGTTCTTCTGGACACGTCCCTGGCAGGAAGACTTTCAAGGAGAACATAAAGGTGATGTCCAAGGACAGAGATGGCTGCTGAGGGGCACTAAGCACCCAGCCGCCCTCTGCCACACAGTCCAAGGTAATGAGGCTGGTTTAAAATTTGGCCCTTCAGGGCTGGGAAGTTGGCTCAGTGGTAGATCGCTTGCCTTGCATGCCTGAGGCCCTGGGTTCCATTCCTCAGCACCACATAAGCAAAAAGAAAAAAGCCAGAAGTGGTACTGTGGCTCAAGTGGTAGAGCGCTAGCCTTGAGCTGAAGAGCTGAGGGACAGTGCCCAGGCCCAGAGTTCAGGCCCCACAACTGGACCAAAACAAAAAAAAAAACAAAAATAAAATTTGGCCCTTCAAACCTGGTGTCTGATGGTGGTTCATGTCTGTAATCCTAGTTACTTAGGATCTTAGTTACCTGATGATCCAGGTTCGAAGCCAGCAGAAAAAGCCCATGAGGCCGGGCGCTGGTGGCTCATGCCTGTAATCCTAGCTACTCCGGAGGCTGAGATCTGAGGATCGCGGTTCAAAGCCAGCCTGGGCAGGAGAGACCGTGAGATTCCTATCTCCAATAAACCACCAGAAAACCGGAAGTGGCGCTGTAGCTCAAGTGGTAGAGCACTCGCCTTGAGCTGAAGAGCTGAGGGACAGCGCCCAGGCCCAGAGTTCAAGCCCCACGACCGACAAAAAAAAAAAAAAAGCCCATGAGATGTTTATTTCCAACTAGCCAGTAAAAAACTGGCAGTGGGAGTGGGGGGTGTGGCTCAAGTGGTAGAGCACCAGCCTTGAGAGAAAAAGCTAACCAAGAATCAGAGGTTTTGAATTCAAGCTCCAGTACAGGCACATACACAAAACAGAGTCCCCTCCAAGAAAAATAAGTCCTTGTCTCAGTGCCTCAGAAAATTTGCTTCCTGGGCCAAAATGTCTTATTATTTGTCGTTTTCCCACACTCCCTCAGCCCAGGCTGCTTCTCTGCCAAACAGCATGTTCAAGGTCTCATGAGGACCTCCAACCCACAAGCTAAAGCCCAGCCTCTAGCTAGGTCCACTGTGGGTCTGTCCTGTGTTCGTTCCTAGGAGATGACCTATTGATTTATGAATTTCTTTGTTTGTGGTCGCGACCCCAGATATAAGCCCCCTGAGACCAGGGACTTCTTACATGTCTCACTCCCGTCCAATAATGGCAACCCCCATTTCTCAGCCTCTATGGCTGTGAGCGCTGCACTGGGTTCTACCTCCTCCGTAGGTGGCAGCCCTAAGCCCCAGGACCCCAGCCACACCTGTATTTGGAGATAGGGTCTTTAAAGAAGTGCTTAAGATGAGATTGTTGGGGGTGCATGCTATTCCACACGGTCAGGTGTTCTAAGAAGAGGAAGTACGGACATAGTCAGTGGAGATGGAAGATAATGTGAGCATGCTGGGAGCAGACTTCCATCCACAAGCCAAGGAGCGAGGCCAGGGGCAGGTGAGGTTACCTCACCAACCTGGGAAGAACCAAACATGCCAGCACTTGGGCTTCCAGCTTGCACAATCGTGAGATTTGAATGTCTACTATTTAAGTGTCCAAGGCTTTGGTGCTTTCTTTCTTTTTTTTTTTTTTTTTTGTCGGTCGTGGGACTTGAACTCTGGACCTAGGCGCTGTCCCTCAGCTCTTCAGCTCAAGGCGAGCGCTCTACCACTTGAGCTACAGCGCCACTTCCGGTTTTCTGGTGGTTTATTGGAGATAGGAGTCTCATGGTCTCTCCTGCCCGGGCTGGCTTTGAACCGCAATCCTCAGATCTCAGCCTCCTGAGTAGCTAGGATTACAGGCGTGAGCCACCAGCACCCGGCTTTTGGTGCTTTCTTCTAGTGACCTTAGCAAACTTACTAACACACCATCCCAAGGAGACCAGGAATTTGAAGTACAATACTGGATGGGGTGTCTGTGACTTTCTGCTCTAGAAGTCAAGGGGCCTAAACAGGGGTCTCAGTGAGAGCCTCCAGGCTCTCCAGATGCTGCCCAAGAGGTAAGAGCACTGAGCACCCTACCTATGTATTCGTTGTCTTTTGGCTGGGAGCCATTGCTACAGCTCAGAGTCAGAGGGAAGAGGAAGAGGGAGGCTTCTAGAAGAAGCCTTCATCTTGAGGAGCCTTAAAAGCATCATTTCCACCTTTAGGACTGAACTCACAGAGAAAAGCCAGACCTCTGGGCCAGGAAGCCACTATAAAAGTCTCATAGATTGCAAGAAGAGGTATGAGCTTCAGCACTGGACCCATAGACTCAGGCCTGGGTACCACTTGCCTCTGTGTGAAGATGGGTGGATTGCTGTACCCCACAGGATTCTGGCTTCCTAGGCTGAGGGAAGGTTTGATGTTCATTCACACGGCTGAGACTCAACTAAGAGCTGGTTCCCCACTTCCCCTCATTTCTAACAGCAAGTCTGTGTTCTGCAGCTGCAGTGAGACTGCCACCATCCTGCCTGCGTCTCACTCTGATGAAGTCCCTCCACCCCCTCTAAACAGCTGGCCAAGGATGAGTCTTGTCCCCAGGAGAGCCATATCCTGGAGAAGGAAAGGAGAAGAATATTGTAGGCAGGAAAAGAACTTGTGGGAAGTCACCAAGACAAAACAGGTTTGGAAGATAGGGAGATGGCAGGTAGGCTGGGCTTCTAAAGTGTACACAGAAATCCCAAGGGCTCAGTCTGAATGATATATTGGAGGCAAGGCTTTTATACTGTTTATATGGCAAACTCCTACGCATCCTTCAAGACCCATCCCAAAGATTTAAAAAACAGTGTTATGCATGAGTACAAAGAACCCACAATGGAGTGATCTCAGGCACTAGGGTTAACAGCATGTTTGGGACCAGCTTGTGAAAGCCTGGGCCCTTGGAGTATTTACACGAAAACTCCTACCCTACCTGTACCATGTCTCCCAGGTAAGTCATTCATACACTCCTTGCTCTTGTCACTCTAACATGCTTAATTACAAATGTTCACATCCTTGACTCTGACCTCAGAGGGACCCAGTGTGGACCAATGAGATGCAAGTTGAATTCTCCTGTTCAAGGGTCAGGCCATAAAGGGTCTGTCTACCTTCACTTATCTTCCCACCTAGAATCTTGGACTACACATGTAGAGGTAGAGAGGTCATCTCGTGACCACAAGACGAAGGGTTCACGGGGCAGTGGCGAGGGGGGGGTTACTCAGCAGATGCCTGGGAGGACCTGAGGCCCTCAAGGATTTGCCTGTATAGCTGTGAGCTTCCCTCCTCTGGGTGTGGAAAAACAATCCCCACTTTATGCCCTCCGCGGGCTTGGCTTCTGTTAATGTAGAAAAATGCAATCCTAGACACTAGCACCACCTGGCACGCGCTAATGCTCGGGGAATCACGATGGTCCAGATCGCTGCCAGCTCAGCACAGGCCAATAACAGGAGCAGAAAGGATGCACAGCTTGAATGGACCCCTTAAGATTTTTTTCTTCTTGAGCAGCCAGACACAGTGGCTCGTGCCTGTCAACCTAGCCTACTTGGGAAATAGAAATTAGGAAGATCATGGTTCAAAACCAACCCAGGCAAAAAGGTATTGAGGCAAGACTTTCTATCTCAACGGATAAGCTGGGTGTGGTGGTTCCTGTCTATTATCCCAGCTACGTGGGAGGACTTGAATAGGAGGATCATCATGGTCCAGGCCCAAGTGTGAGACCCTTCTTGAAAATATACAGCTGGAAGCATGGCTCAAGTGGTAGAGTGCTTGTCTATTAAGTGCAAGGTCATGAGTTCAATCCTCAGCACTACCAAAAAAGAGACCTTTCTTCTTAAATTTTTTTTTGATATTTCCATTCTTAAAATGATAAAGACTCTGAGGCTTCCTCCATCTACAATCCCCTCCTTTCTTAGAGAAAGTTAAGATTGGAGCTCATTCTCAACTAGTTCATATAAACTTCGGGGAAATCTGTTTAACTACAGGCATAGACAGTGACTTTGGTTAAGTTGGAACATTTATTTTTGTTTTTAGTTTGTTAATGTTTGTTTGCTTGCTTCCACAGATCTTCGCTAGGCAACTGGTCTACTAGGTGGGGTGCTATGCTGGGAGTGTGTGGACAAGAATGGTCCCCTTCAAAGATGGTGCAAATAATGCACGAAGCAAAAGCACTGTGGAAGCTCATACCTGTTATCCTAACTACTCAGGAGGCTGAGACATAAGGATCACAGTTCAAAGCCAGCCCAGGCCAAAAAAAAAGTATCCATCAGACTCTTATTTCCAATTAACCACCAAAAAGTCAGACATGGAGCTATGGCTCAGATGACAGAGCACTAGCCTTGAGTGAAAAAGCTAAGAGACAGCATCTAGGCCTTGAGTTCAAGCCCCAGGACCAGCTCCCCCCAGCACTGTGGAGGACACCCTGCAGGAGGTGGACAGACTTCAGTGGGTGACCTGCGGTCTCTATGCTGTCACTCTTCAATGTCTTCTTGGTGTATCACTGAACCTCCCTATGCTTCCATCAAACACTGAAACAGAGGTTCTCCCCCTTGTATGCAGGAAAGGTAAGTGAAATAACGTTTGTGGTCCTGGCTTGTGGGAGGTGCTTCTTAGGGACAACTCTTCAGGTTTTGCTGCAGCCCCAGGCTGCAACATCCAGCACTTGCGGTAGGTGGGACAGTGTGGATCTCTGCTGGTTCAAACAAGTGTGGATCTGCTCAGGACAGCACACGCTGAGAGAATGGAAAGGAAGCCTTCAGATGCGGTAAGGGATAATTAAGTCCCCAGGGCTGACCCCAGCAAGGTCTCTGTGTCCTCCACCCTGGCTGCTCTCTCCACACCTCCCACCCCACACTTCCCTATGCAGAAGGGGTGAAGGACTTACTGGGCTGGGAGGAGCCATGCAGGACAGGAAATCCTCTGTCAGATTAAAGGCCTCTACCCTTGGCCTGTAGGGCAGATATGCCACAGAGAAATTTGGGTGAACCCATTTCCATCTGACCCTCAATTCCCTCCTCCATACCTAGTAATTACGCTAAATTAGTGGTTCTCAAACTTGCTGTACACCAGAATCATGGGGGCATATCATGAGGGCATAGATTACAAACAACAACAACAAACCAACTGCCATACCCTGGGCCAATCCATTCAGAAGCTCTGCCAAGGTACCGGCACATCAACACTCTAAACTCCCCAGAGTGCAGTGGGGTGGAGAACCCACATCCTAAAAATGCCAGGGAGGTTCTGTCACTCTTTCCAGCCATGAGGCCCACACAGCTTTCCAGCTGCAAGACCTGAGAGGAGGGACACATGCGCTCCCGCCTTGATTCTCCATCAGAAAAGAGGGAGAGGGAGGGTGCCCAGCTCCCCGCCCTCCCCGGCCACTTACAGATACTCTGAGAATTGAAGGATTCGTTTCTGTAAGTGCTGATTAGAAATAATGACCAGACACTGTATGAAGATCCCACATATAATTGCTGGTGGTGGTGGTGGTGGTGGTGTGTGTGTGTGTCTGTGAGCATGTGTGCACTTGCACACATAGACCCTGGTGTTTGAACTCAGGGCCTGAGTGCTTTCCCTTAGCTTTTTCATTCAAGGCTTTACCATCTGAGCTGTGGCTTTTGATGGGCAATTGGAGATTCAAGTCTTATGGACTTTTGTGCCTCATTCAAACCACGATCCTCAGCTCTCCGCCTCCTGAGTAGCTAGGATTACAGATATGAGCCACCAGTGCCCAGCTTACAGCTGCTCTTGTGATGCTGAAGACAAGGAGAAAATAGAGTTGGAGGGTGGGGTGAAGCAGAGACTCTGGATCAGGCCTTAAATTCTTTCCCTTTTTCTTACGCTGGCCCTGCATGCAACAGGAGATTGGACTCTGTAGCCTGTCAGCTCCACAGGCAAGGTTGCCTTGGTAATCTTAGATGCTATCTGGCTCTGTGGAAACTCTGAGGCACAGAGAGATTAAGTAATTCACTCAAGGTCACACAGCCAGGTCTTACACCAAGCCAGTTCTCAAATCTAGGATTTTTATTTAAAAAAATTGCATCTAGAAGCCAATAAATAAATAAATAACACCCTGTAGCCTCCTCTCAGAGGACAGAAATGCATCAGCATTAATCAGTCTTCTTTCCTTTGGCACAGATGCCTTATCTCTTCCTCCTAAGCAGACACAGTGCCTGCGGCTGAAAGAGCAGCCGTGGTAATTAATAATAATATTTTGCACTTGGAATTTTCCCCTGGCAGCATCTACTCATTCAGCCACAAATATCAGCCAATCAATCAGTCCACAGGAGTTCTTGGAGCCCGGCTGCCAGTTCCTGGGCCCTGGAGGGCTGAGGCCTGGAAAAGACCCACATCCTAAAAGCAGGTCTAATACTCCAAGAGCTTGGGAGGCAAAAGCCCATCCTATCACTAAAACAAACAAACAAAAACTAGTGCTGGGCCTGCCACATCAGCATCTACAGCATGGTGATAGGAGTCCAGGACTATTATAGAAGCTTCCTTTTGCCTTTACCACTCTGTTTCCTTCATCTGGAATCAAGCCTGAAGTCCATTGGGCAAGGGCACTTAGCAAACACACCCAAGAGTACTGCCAGGTAGCATGTTCTATACAGAGTGGGTTAACTGAGTATAGCACTCCAGCAAGACACACACAGGAAGACACACCAGCCATGCTGTCATTAACCATATGCCTTGTGTCTGTGTGAGCCAGGATCCCCTCAGCACTGAGGGAATGTTCCATCAGGAAGGTACATAGTATCCAGGGGTTAATGGGAGCCCAGGGACAGGGAAGGAAGGGTAGCACAGCAGAAAGCTGTAATGTCTATGGGACAAGACGTGAGAGCATGAGAAAAATGGCTGGCTGGTGAGACTGGAGCCATCCGAGAGAATTCTCTAGAAACATAGCCACAGAGAAAGCAGCCAGGCAGGAGGAAGCGAGCAGCACAAAGGACTGCTCCCTCTTCGTCCTGCCTACCAACCTCCTCTTGCTACCTCCAACCAGAAGCCCAAGAGAGGCTGAGGGCAGCTGGCTGATGGGGTTTATGTGGCTGCAGAGAACAGCAGATCATGAATCCAGCCAGGGGAAATCCAGTAGGAACAGTCAAACAGACTCAGCATCTAAATACATTCAACAATTCAATATGGCAGTTATGCCATTAGCTTGGGCATGGGCTAATGGGATTCTCAGAGAAGCTCAGAATGCAGCTCTTTCTTGAATGTTCTGATTTCTCCAGTGTGGAACATACCCATTCCTTATTCTAAAATTCTGATAATGACCTTGATTGAGCCAAAAGCCCCCCCCCCCACCCCCATACCTTGTGACTGAAATCAGGAGCCTAAAGTTTCTCTCAATTTCTTATTCCAGGCATCCTGGTAAAATGAGGGGTCACTCATATGGGGATACATGTGAAAGGTGAAAGTCATCAGCATAGTCATGGTAATATTGTCTCACCGGAGAGAGGAGAGGAGAGGAGAGGAGAGGAGAGGAGAGGAGAGGAGAGGAGAGGAGAGGAGAGGAGAGGAGAGGAGAAGGGGGGAGAGGTGAGGGGAAGAGAGGGAAGGGGAGGGGAGGGGAGGGGAGGAGAGGAGAAGGGAGGAGAGAGGAGGGGAGGGGAGGGGAGTTAAAGGTTGGGGAGGGGAGGGGAGGAGAAAGCTGGAAGCTATAATTATACAGCATGAACTCATTTTAGCTTAAACATAGGGAAGAAAGCTGCATATGGGGCATTCCTTAATGCCTAGGCAGGCATGGGAGATCAGTACCAGGTTGTCCAAGGGTGAGGAGAGAGGGAAGGAGGGAGGAGGGCAGGAAAGAAGGGCATTAGAAAGCAAGGCTCCTGCCCTGTGTGGAAGCTCAGCCTGCCTTTGGGATCCCACTGGGAAACGAGGCTGCGCTGTGGGTTTGGGTGTCTGGAGCTGGAGCTAGACAGCATACACGGTGAGGGGGGTGGGTGGTGGGAAGCCAAGCCTGCGGAGGGACTGCAGGAGGCATGCAGTGACTGCAAGATGCAGGCCTGGGCCTCCCACAGTAGATCCCAGGCTGGTGGCGTCCATGTCATCTGGGAACACAAAGTCCCCCAGGGGGCCCTGCTGCTCCCTGGCACCCACTGAAGCAGAAGCAGATTCAGAGTAAGTCAGATCTGCTTCAGGACTGTCCTGGCTCTGCTTGGCTTTGCTCTGTAGCTCTTGGCATTGAGCTTCTGTTGAGTGGGGTGTGGTGACCCCACTCAGTGTTCATGACACCCCTCTGACATAAGAATGGTTACTGCATTTTCAGACCAGGCTGGATGTTCAGTAAACATCACTGTGTGTGACCACCATAGACCCAGTTGTCAGATACCCACCGTCAGACCCCCCAAAGACAAGACACCTCTGCAAGACAGTGTGTGTGAAATTGGCCCAGCCTGGAGGCCCCATTTCCCGAGAAAGAGAGATGGAAGCTGTGAGAAGTTTGGGGTGAAGAGGCAGGGGCAGAGTGGCTGTCAGGATGCCTCGTTTGGTGCTTAGGTATGGATGGAGATTTTCCCACCATTTCACCCCGATTTCCCATTTCCAAGTGTCAACACTGTCAAAAACCTTAACACTTTTTTTTTTTTTTTGGAGGAGTCTTGTATAATAGCAAACACCTATAATCCCAGTTTCTCAGGAGGTGGAGGTAGGAGAATCAAGGCCACAATCTGGCCCAGGCCAAAGTTAGCTTAAGAACAAACGAAAGTTAGCCTGAAAGAACAAACGAAAAAGCAACTGAAACAAAAAAGATGAAGTGGTTGGGTGGTAGATCAGGATAATGATGCCCCTTTCTCTCCCTCCCCTTCCCTTACGAGGAGGGAGCTGCCCACGGAGAGCAGAGTTCCGCCATGGCCCAACGCTGCCTACACCCGTGGGCGAGCCAGCCTATTCTGAGTGTGGACATACGGCCATCCACTTCCCTGCAGACACAGCCGCTCTACCCAATGTTCATTTTATCTTTCGGGAGGAGCACCATCTGCCTTTCTCTTGTTCCTACTTCTCGGTTCAGGGTGTGGGTGAGAAATGAGGCGATTGTTCCCTGGCTACTCCCCATTTTGCAGCTTTGTGACAGAGATTCCACCTGAAGGCTTGGCTCACCTCAAACCACCGAGTGTCTTAGGGTACTTGTGTGTTTGTGGCAAATAACAGTCTGACTAAAAGTAGCTTGCCTACTCAGGGTAAACTTCCAGAGGCAGATCTGTCCTCCAGCCTCCAGGGCTGGCTCAGTCCTCAGGCGAGCTCTGGCTCCAGGCCTCCTTTCCCAGAGTCACCATAATGGGAGAAGGGATGGGGAGAGGTAGAGCACAAAGCTCTCATGTCTGTTCTGCCATTTCGTATCTATGGCCCTTAGCTTTGTGGCAACCTCACCAAAGCTCAGCATACCCATCTTCCTATCTAAGCTTTGCTTTTTATAAGGCCTTGATCTTAGCGGGTTAGAGGCCCTAGCTCCTGTAGGAGGCATATGAACTGATTCCATTCACAAGAATGGTTTGGAAACAAAGGCAGGCTCTGGGGGTTAGGACATGGTTTGGAGGCCCCAATCCAACTTATAACACAACTCTGTGCTTAGCTATGATACCCGCCCCCCCACAACCTAACTTTCTCTTTCTTATCTCAGTGTTCTTGCCTATGGATTCCCTTCACCTAAAATGTCCTTTACTTCTGTGTTGTGTGATGCTGTGTCCAGGGCCGAGTCCAGCCCAGCTTCAGCTGTGTAGGGCGGGGTTTCCCTGCCCATCGAGGGCCCAGGAGCCAGGAGCAGCCCCATCACCTTGTTAAAAATTTCAAATGTCACTGGGCCTACTGGCTCTTGCCTCTGGCCACTCAGGAAGCACAAATTCAAGGCATAGTTCAAGGCCAACCAAGGGGAAATACACACATACACACACACACACACACACCACACACACACACCACACACACACACACACACACACACACACACACACACACACACAAACTTCAGAGACCTGGGCATGGGAGAAGGCGCCTGTCATCCCAACTATGAGGGAAGCTTTTTGCCTTCATTTCATTTTAAATGAAAGCAAAAAGGGCTGAGGTTGTGATTCAAGTGGTAGAGCACCTGCTTAGGAAGCACAAGACAAGGCTCTGAGTTCAAACCCCAGTAGAAGAAAGAAGGAAGGAAAGAAAGAAAGGAGGGAGGGAGGGAAGGAGAGAGGGAGGGAGGGAGGGAGGGAGGGAGGGAGGGAAGGAGGGAAGGAAGGAGGAAGGAAAGAAGAAAGAAAGAAAGAAAGGAAGAAAGAAAAGGAAGAAAGAGAAAGAAAGAAACAAGTTGAATCTCAGGCACCAGCCTAGATCCACTGAAGCTGAATCTAGGGCTTAACAAGATGGCCAGTTGTTTTCTGTGCGTTCTGGACTGTGAGCACAAGTAGCTTATGGGAGCTACTTATAGCTCCCATCTGTGGCACTTTGGGATGGCAGCCCTAGAAAACAACATACTTCTAGGCCTTTCCTTCCCAGCATGGTGGCAATCACATGATGCTGCACTAGCACACAGCTACTTGGGCACCATCTTATCTAGTGTAGCACCTGGCACATAGTAGTTACTTAAAAATGACTGAAACAAATGAATGCATGGACAAATGAACCTCATCAAGGTGAAAGAGCTCTAGCCTGTTTCTTAATATCCCTCAAATGAAGCTGCTCCACTCCGAGCTCTACAATTTGATTTACTCCCATGTGACATCATAGCCATCACCATGGCAACATTCAGCCGTGCCTGTCAACCAGCCCAAGTCTCCTGCCATCAGGAAAGGGCAAGCAGACTGATGGATGCCCATGATGGGAAGAAGTCACACGCAAGGAAGGAGCCTCAGCTTCCAGGCCTTGCGGGCAGGGTGGGATGCAGCCAGGG